>NW_024367708.1:5554303-6154303 GCF_014805655.1 Passer montanus | reverse complement strand
CTCATCAGTCCATTTCTGCAGCTTTGACATTGCTGTTCTCAGTTGCTTACCAGTTACTAATCATCCCACAGTGCACCTTTCTGGTTTTGTTTTTTTTTTTTTTTAAGTTTTTCATGATTGAGAAGCATGTGAGGTAATGCTCCCAAAGAAGTATACTTGTTCAACTTTAATTTTTATATTGACAGTGTTTTGGGTTTGTATGTGTTTTTCACCATAGACAAGTCATGAAAGTGCATTTCCAATATTTTATGCAATTCTGGTTTATAAATAAGGTAAATATTTCATATAGTACAAAATGTTGATAATTCTTTTAACATCAGTAATTTACTGCAGTAAGTACATAGGTATTAACTTTTTTTACTTCCCAAATTTCAATTTTTGTCATTGCTTCTAACTTTAGCGATGCAGCTGGACAGTGGGAATAACTTGGCGCTACTCATAAGAAATAATTTCTGTGGGGTGCTCAGAGGGTTGGCATGGTAATGAAAGTTTGCTTGTTGAGGTGAATACCAGCTAACCTGATTACTGATGGGAGGACAGGCAGCTGTTTTGATTAATGAAAATTAAAAGCTCAGCATTCATGATGGATAGCTGATACTGCACTAAATTCTCTCTTACATGCAGAACAGTTACAGCACAGGTCACAGGCATACTCCTTTATCCCTGTCTCCCACAAACTGTCTCTCTGAGGTGCCTTAGGACTTCCTTGTTGACCCTGGCAGTCAGTTCAATGTCTGTGTATATGCAGTCCTGCATCTCTCCAGCTCAGCTTATTGACGTGACAGTGAAGTCTTTCATGTGAGAGCTAGATTAAGGTTTCTAATTCGCTTTTATGAGGATTGTCAGAAGTCTTTTGACTGTGATCTTGTGTAGTTCTGCTGGACTTAGACCAACCTCCTAATGCTTACACCATTCCAGCAGAATATTCCAAACTCAGATAAAACAGCTGACTGCCAGTGACATCAGCACACCCTCACTGAGAATTTGTCAAATATTTATTCTTTCCTATCACTTTTCGGTTTTTTTTCCTATTGTTCAACAAGGTAAAATCAGTTACTCAGCTGTACATCAAAAATAACCCTAATTGTCTTATTTCAAATTTCAGATTATATGTCCTTTAGCATTTAGACCTATATTGTATGAAAACAAAAGCACCATTTTTGATTGCCCAACAAGATCTTGCTTAATGGATTTCTCTGTCCAAGATGTGTAGATAAACTGTGTTCAGTAAGGTGAATCCATGTTTTGTGTTTTAATAAGGATCCAAATCAAATGGAAGCCTGTTGTTTGTCAGGTAGGGGAGGAACACTGGTGGTCTACCAAATAAAAAAAAATGATGAAACTAGAAAATTTTTTTGAACTGGTGTCTGATTTGGGATCTTAGCTTAGTAGAAGGTCTCAACCAGTTTGGTGATTCGCCCTTCCAGAAGGGAAGAAATTGTCAACCTGACCTGGTGTACTGGTCACTGACTATGATTTGATACAAAGGCTTTTTTTTTTAAACAGTTTATTATCCAGTGTCAGATTTTATGCAGATAATGTAAATTATTCTTAAAGGAGAGAAATACTAACATTTTTGTTTTCACAAAATTTAAGAATAATATGGGAGATTTCTTCTTTAAATTTCCGTAGTCTTTTGCAAATCTGTTCATCCTCCATTTGCAAGTTCATCCAAATTCAGCATATAGTCAGGGATGCCTGTAAGACTGTATCAATATACTTGTTCACTTAATAGTTTTATGCAGTTATAGAAGTGTAACAAAAACTCATTTTAAGTATACAATTTTAATTAATTACTTCTAAATCACTTCATAGCCTCCTGTTACCAAACATGTAATTAAAAGTCAAATCGACTAAACAACATATCTTAAGAGTCCACATCAAGTCAATTGAATTTTTGCCCTAGACATGCTTAGTTTTAGTTTCCAATTATGTGCTCCATCCTTAAGTGCTTCCTGCAGTAAAGTTAGATTTTAAAATTAAAATGAATGTTTATAGTCAATATACTGTTTCATTAAATGGACTAATGATAGTCTAATAGTTGAAAAAAGTTGTGCCAGCCTAGATTTCCCTGTCTGCAGATGTTATATACTAAATGCCAATCCTGACTGCAAGTCAGCCTAAATAGATCAGTCTACTGTTTACATTTTCTGTTCTTCCTCAGATATCTCTACTCTTGGGGAGAAATTTGGTTTGGCATAATTCTGAGGAAAGCTAGGATCCTGCTGAATGCCCTCTAGAATTATTTCCTTAATTTAGATTTTTATAATAGGAAGAAAAATCTTGATATTATCTAAACATACTTTGTGCTGGTGACTGATTATAGTTTTCCTTAGAAGTGTTTGTACAAGGTGGCTGGTTTTTCAGCAGATTTTTCTGTCCCTGAGGTTTGGTTTGCAAATTCATCTTTCACTTAAGAAAGAAAGAAAGGATTTGTGACAACCTTTTATCCTCCAACACAGTGTCTAGTTTGTTTTTTGGTTTTTTTTGTTGGTTTGTTTTTTTTGGTTTTTTTGTTTGTTTGTTTTTTTGTTTTTTTGGTTTTTTTTCAGAAATATTACAGTTTAGGACAGTTGTCTCCTGAGATATGATGCTTGAAGAAATAAAAAGTGTCTCTGTTACTCCTTTCACATCATAAATGAGTTACAGCAGCACTCTGTGTTATATCAAAGAATTTGTTGCAGAAGGAATATTAGAAAAAACAAAAGAGAAACTGTTATTCGGTTTTGTCTTACTTGCTAGAAATTTGTGAAGGGCTGATTGTTCTGTCTGCTTAATTCCTTTGCTAATTTTCAGACATATTATACAAGAGATTGTTTTCTTTTTCACAGGGATTAACAAAATTAAGGTACTCTTGCCATTTATTTTAATTCTTTGTCAGTCTTGTGCGCAACTAAAAGGGCAGAAAAGGTAGAAGAGCTGTCAAAACCTACCTTGGAGTACAGGGAAATCTGTATTGACTTGGAGCCTTAGCAAGAATTTTTTTCCATTGAGATCGCAAGCTTATGTATGTTTCTTCCTTGGATATTTGACCAAAACAGGCTGTAATTGCTGCAGCCTGCTTATGCTTGCTTCTGAGAAGTTTGGAAGATCATCAGTAACAGATTTGCTTCTGACTGCAAATTCTTATACCCACAAGATTATTACTGGTTGCTTGATTTATTTGTCAATGAACTTGGTTAAAAGCATAGAAGACTCAAATTTCTGTTTGAGTTCTGAATGTAGGAGAAATGTGGAAGCATAGGGGATCATGGAAGATCTTGTTTCCCAACCTTCAGCAATGTGCTAGGTCATAAATCTCCCTAGATGTGGCAAGTGTGGGTAACAGGATCTTGGCATGCTGCCCAGCATCAGTTACCAAAATTTGATGATTGGCTGTTGAGCTCTGGAGTTAAGGAGGGAAGTGTGAGACTTTGCAGTCAACAGTGTTAGACCTTTTTGCCATGTTTCCTCACACCTGCGTTGATACTGCAAATGAGGAATGAATTTCTGGGCTAAAAAGCTTTGGACTCCTATGACTTCTGATATTTTAACCTTCTTCCAGTGCAGCCCTGGCAGCTTGCTTGAGGTACTGCTTCCTGTCCAGCAGAAGCTGCAGTGCTGGGCTGCTGTTCAATACAGTGTCTGTCAGGCTGCTTCCTTTCCAGTTTGTGTTGCAGAGTTGCAGTCCAACCATCCATCATCAACTCCTGCCATTCTTGTCAGGAGTTCCTCAATACGTCCTTTCAGTATTGTGCAATCAGTTTCTTTTTGGTTTTGTTCCTTTCCATCTAGGTGCTGGTGAAATTGCTTTTAGAACCACAGTTTTTCTGTCTGCATTTTCTAAAACTGTAGAGAGGGCACAAAAGACCAGCACGCATATGGAGCACATAAGATGTGCTTCTTGGTAGTATTTCAGTAAAATAAAGGGAGAGAATCTTCTCAACCAGGCATGGTGATCTCTTCTGTGTGTGATTTAATCATCAGTTAAACCAATGACAACTGGTCTAATTATTTTTTCATATGCTACATATTGCCAAGGCATCATTCCTGAAAATTTGAGCTAGATTAAATGGTCTCATAACCTAAGCTTTTCATGTTCTACAGACAAGGGAACATATGAAACATATATTTGGCCAGGTCGATCCAAACCCATCCTCGGAGGGCTGGTATGGTAACGGTTGGCGAAAGAGTACAAATTGCGTCACATGTTTTTTTAGAACTAATCTCCTCATACAACATCTTCAAAAGTTGTAGTTACAAATTATAAAAGTATAGAATTCTTTTTTTATCTACCTTTCCAGCACAGGAGCTCAAGTGTTAGTGTTCCAAACCCCACCATTGGTATAGAATATTGCTAATATTTTTCTCTTTATACCATATTTCAGCTTTTGCTTTCATTCATTCCACTCATACCCCTACTTTTACCATACTAAATACAGTTTTTTTTTTTACTTCAGTGCATTCTTGTATTCATGGAAAAATAATTTCTAAAGAAGTCCTAGTCCTGCTGTTACTACAACATTTGGCATTTTTAGGAGGTGAAGAAAGATACGTTGATTGAAGTGCTTGAGGAAATTCAGCTAACAGATGTAGTGTAGTTTCCATGTCAGTAAAAGAAGAGTACGTTGTTTTTAAGAGGTATCCATTGCTTAGGCAACACAGCAAAGGCAGGTCAGTGCTTTCCTTTAGCATGATGCAGAAAAGCAGTGGCATTTCAGAAGAAACTTGAAGTTAACTCCATTTTCCAGTGATGTTATGTCATTGTTACAGAGTTTGTTTAAAAAAGACTTACATGAACCAGTAGTGGTATGTCTTGCTTCCTAGGTTTCCTCAGAGGAAGTAGGCAGAGCTTATAAAAGATTGCATCCTGCCATAGAAATTGAATTGCCTCTTATGTCTCCATATTGGGTAGCTTTTCAAGCTGGAACTATTTCCACATTGAAGGAAAGAGCCTGACTAAAGGCACACTGTCACATTGAATGGCTCATGAGACAGCCTTGCCTGTCTTGTATTTCAGGTCTTTGTAGTCTTTGAGGATGTTTCAGGAAGAGGGAATCCTGATCAAAATGTTGGTCCCTGAGGCTGTCCAGTTATCCTGGGTATACATAGATTGTCATACTGCTGGGCCCACAGTCCCCTTGGAAGGATTGTGTAGTAATAGTACATCAAGTCAACACTAGATTACAATATTGTAAAATGCAAGTGTTGTCAGAGACAGAGTGAAAGAATGAAGTATAAATGTGCATTTATGAAAGTGGATTTTTAAAGATTTTCCTTTCAGTATTTGTAGAGTGGGGTGCTGGTGTATCAAATCAATCTTTTTAGGTTTGCTGTTGCTGCTGTTTTGTGCTCCTAATGTTTGTCTGCCTTTTACCTTTAAAAATTGACAGAGTGACATCCTGTTACTCAGAAGCTATATACTTGTTACTGGATCTCTCCAAATCATTTGTAGATATCAAAAGTAGGTAATACTGGTGTTAAATCTGTGATAATAGAGTGTTGAGAAATTAAGGATTAGTTTCTTTTTTTAAAGAATGAAATTCTTACTTTAAATATATGAACACTTTAAATACAAAACACATTGTTGAGTTTCTAGAACCATAACTCATTGCATAAGGTAGCAGGCTGGTTAAGTGTACAAGTTAGTAAATATATTACCAGAACAAAAACATGTCTTAAACAGTGTAGGAAATAATCTATTTTCAATACAACTACCTTACTCCATTTGTACAAAAAGGGTGTATCTAAAACAGTATCTTCTAACATACACATTCTCTTTACAATTCAGTCAGTAAGAATTTTACTTTTATTTTTCTCCAGATGAAGGAGTAAGACTTAAAATTAAAACCAGAAAAAATAGAAAAATTTAATTATAGACTGAAACGAAAAGTCCCTATTATTTCTCTCTAAGTTTCGTTTTTGTAGAGTTATACTTCTAACAGATTTGGTATCAGTACACTCTACTGAAATTATCTTGGATTACATCAGAATTTTTCTTAAATCAAAATTATTTTTAAGAGCTGATACAGCTTTTTTTCATCTGTGTACTGTTTGGTAGACATTCATCTACTGCTAGTTATGTTTCTTGTATTGAGGAACTTTGCATTACTTAAGTAAAGTTTTTCAAAACATTACATTATTGAGAAGCAATCACTTTTGAAAACAGAGTTTTGGTGTGTTTAATGTATTTTTTTTCATTCTTTGATCATATGGAAGGCCATATTGAAGTTCTAAATAATTAATTTCTGAATTTACAGATTAAATGTTTACATCTCAAACCTAGGTGCAGTTCAAAAGTAGTCACTGCTGGTTTTTATAATAAACTATAAATCTCATTGGCTAGCCCTCATATATTACATTTTTAGATTCCTTGAATCTAAGATTGAAATTGCAGCATTTTTAGATCAAGGAAGCTGATCCACTGCATTCTGCTACAAGCTACTGTCTGTCACTGAAAACTAATGTAGGAATCTAAAATCTAAGATTGAAATTGCAGCATTTTTAGATCAAGGAAGCTGATCCACTACAAACTACTGTCTGTCACTGAAAACTAATGTATGAATCTAAGCACTGAATTCAGAATATGTAACAAAGAAGATGCATATCATTTGAAATGCTTGTTTTTATCTTTGCTGCTTTTGCATTGAATCTGTGCTGCTTCTGTGCAACTGTTTTCCACTGTAGAAACTCCATCCTGCTGCCTTGCTTCTCGTGAGCGTATTTACAAAACTAGTGATGTAGCTGGGCCTGCCTCTGCTATCTCATCTCTCTCTCACAAACTGAAGGGTGGGTATGCATGCCAACATAGCAAGGTTATTCAGATTGTTTACCTACAAAATGTTTTGGGTTTGTTTTTCTTTCTCCTTCCATTCATTTTCATTGCATTCATGTAAGAAAATAATGTTTTGAAAACATATGTTCTGGGAGCTCATCTGATGTAATCATTCACTGTTGCCTTCCTGAGCTGCAGCAACTCCATGATACACAATCTAGCTGTCTCTGCTTTGTAAAATGGAAAGTGACTGTTAGTCTAATTACAGCTGGTTTCAAACAATAGGCAAAAGAAGTATATAAGAGGAAACAGGAAGTAAAATATGGGATTTTTTTTTTATACAGACAGAGCAGCTTGCTGTTTTATGCAGTTTTTCCTCTGGGAAATCTTTCTTTTTTTTTGCTGATACTCGTGAATGCTAGTTAGGGTTATTTATCTCTGTATGTGCAAATCCAGAACGTTGGGTTTTTTTAAAAAACAAGATACTTTCATTGTTGGAAGCCATTTTTAGGCTATACCTTTCATAAGCAGTTTTGTTCTGGAATGTTTTCCTCATTGGTATTTGCTAATCATGCATGTACTTTATGCATCCATTTGCTGAATGACTTGAAGTGTTATATGTCCTCTAAAATGACTGTCATCTTTTCACTTTCTTTTCTCTTTACTGAGGCATTCTCCAAAACTTTGAATCAAAAGTATTTTCTCATCTGCCAGACTGGGAAAAATGTGTATAAAAGTAGTTCCAATTTGCATTTCAGAATTTGTCACAAAATAAGCATCTCAAAATAGCTCATGAGTAAAACTGGTGAATAATTAAGCTGGTATGGTTGAAATGCTTGGACTGATATTTTCAAAACTTTTTTTTTCTTTTAGCAAGAACAGTCATTTTATAAACCACAATTTACTATGTTATTTCTTGCCTTTCTATTCCAACTTCACCCTTCCAAGTGAAAAACAATTCTAGAACTTGTAAAAATCAAGACAGAATAGACTCTCGAAATTGATTAGGATGATAAATACTTGCTATATTCTTGTTATATTCTATTGCTTTCATTTGATGTATTATTCTTGAATATAGACACAATATTTCTTCTCTGCTCAGAAAAGTATGAACCTTAGCCATGTCTTGGGAAAGCAGAAAAATATTCTAACTTTCAGGCTTGTTGACTATTGCAATATAATTAATTACCTTCACTTTTTTCCTGTCGTTGTTAATTTTACTGTAAGGTATTTAAATATGGAAATAGCAAGTAAATATTTTTTTTGTAACCTGAGGAAGCATCTTGGTTGCTAACTTTTGCTCTAAATTTTTCTTGGTTGTTTTTTATATTAGGAGAGATATTAGTTAGAAAAGATTGCATCTATATATTTTCTAGGGTAGGGGTAAGGGTTAGTGATTGAGAACTGCATGAAGTTACTTCAGATCCCATAATACATAAGAAAATAGACACTGATTTCACATCTTCTAATACTGAAGGTACTAGATAAAAAGTGATTGTCTACCCTGTTCCCATTAGAAATCAGGGCTTAAATTTGTGACTATTCTCTGATTAATTGAAACTTTATTTTTTAACAAATAGTTGCTTTCCCAAAAATATGCCCAGGCAAATGCAAATAACCTTTTAGTATCTATAAAAGTATAGTATTCCCAAGTTCTGTGTCCTAATTCTGCAGGGTTACTAGGGAAACACTACTCTTGTTTGACTAATGAAATCCCATTCAAATCAAAAGGATTTAACTCTGCATTCAAGATTTTTCAGTAAGGATTTGTGGAGAGACACCTGTATTAACTGCTGCATTGCTTGCCGGTAATTTCCATATTGCTTGGATTAATTTTCAAAATACAATTCTACGAGAGAGACTTGGTTCACAGAGGTGAATCAGGAACAGATTGCCTTAATAAGCTGCTTTTTACATACACTTGTGTTGTATGTACTTGTACTAAGCTACCTGTAGTTCTTACAGCTCTTGTAGTCTTATAGCTCTGTAGATTAATGTATGTGCAAAGTCAGTGTGCATAGGAACAATAAATGAGTGCATCAAAGTAGGAGGACATTATTGACCAGAGTTGGCCATTTAACTTAGTGGTTGAAAAAAGTGGCTTTGTTGTTTTGGAGGGGGTTTTAGTGTTTTGGTAGCAGAACATGGGGTAGATTTTGGACTTGAAAAAGTAAATTCCATAGATTATCCATTTGAGTGAGTTTGAGCATATTTTCAAGCCTCTTGCCCAATTTGCTTTACTAACAATATTTACTTCCTACAATTCCTGGCTTTTGAGCATTGAAGAAAATAAATATGGCAATGCATTTGATCTCTGTGCAAGTCTGCTGTTGCAGTCAGCCTGTCACACATGGAGATAATATGGTCCCTGGTTTCTGTTGCAACTGTGGTAAACTTAGTTAACTCCTAAAATTTCACTTAAGGATGTAAATTGTGCTTCCTCTACTAGTGTTTCGTAGAAAGAGTGAACTGTGCCTTTTGATACCTCCACAGTAGTGTTTTCTCTGTAAAAACTTCCTAACACTTGTTTCTGTGTATCTTTGGGAAGAGAAATGTATCAAAAGTATTCTAAGGGGAAAAAGATCCCTTCATGTTTCCTTTCATTTTGATGTGAACAGAAGCATGTGTTTGATATTTATCTTGTGTTCAGGTCTTCAGTCTTTGTTTTGTGCCATTAAGGGTGTCACTGTCAGCCTTTAACAATTCAATTATGAAACATTATACAGGTGACCGAATGAATTTCACAGGAGCTGCTAGACCGATTTCTCCAGCAGGAAAATCAGACATGGCATCAAAACACAGAGCTGACTGCAGGTCACCCAAGCTTGACGTGCGTATGAACCGAGCTGCTGCCGAGCAGAAGAAGCCCAGAAGTACCGATGGCTTATCAGCCAGTGAGTGCCTGATGCTGAAATCAGACGCCGCAAAGTTGCGCTCAGACTCGCACAGCAGGTCTTTGTCACCAAATCATAACACTTTGCAAACACTAAAAACTGATGGAAGAACAACTCCTGGTCTGAGAGCTGAATCTCCAGGGCCAGGAACTAGGTCATCTTCTCCAAAGACAAAGACGCTTACAGGCATTAGATCTGGTGCTAGTTCTCCACGATCCTCATCACCCAATGACAAAACTCTACCTCAGAAAGCTCCATCCCCTGTAAAAACAAAGCTTGATCCTCCTCGAGAACGCTCCAAATCAGATTCTTATACATTAGATCCAGACACCCTTCGCAAAAAGAAAGTGCCACTGACAGAACCCTTAAGGGGGAGATCCACTTCACCCAAACCAAAAATTACTACAAAAGATGGAAAACCTGCACCAGAAACTGAAAATAGAGCTCCTTCCCCTCACGTCGTACAAGAAAATCTTCACAGTGAGGTAGTTGAAGTCTGTACTTCAAGTACTTTAAAGACTGACAGCATTACAGATACCACCTGTGAAGACAACACCGAATTCAGAAGTCTGGATGATGGTTCTAATAAAGTTCATTTCAGCATTGGAAAAGCACCACTGAAAGATGAGCAAGACATGAGATCATCTCCAAAAGTGAGCCGTAAATGTGCTGGCAGGCACACAAGACCTAAAAAGGAAAAATCCAGCTTCCTTTTCAAAGGAGATGGATCAAAGCCCATAGAGCCTGCCAAGCAAGCAATGTCACCTTCTGTTGCAGAATGTGCTCGAGCCGTATTTGCTGCATTTCTTTGGCATGAAGGAATAGTTCATGATGCCATGGCATGCTCATCTTTTTTGAAGTTTAATCCAGAACTGTCCAAAGAGCATGCACCCATACGGAGCAGCCTTACTCAACAACCTGCAGAGGAAAAAGAAACCAAGTTGAAAAATAGACATTCATTGGAAATATCATCTGCTCTCAACATGTTTAACATCTCACCTCATGGACCAGATATATCTAAAATGGGTAGCATCAATAAAAACAAAGTCCTCTCAATGTTAAAAGAACCACCTCTGCATGAAAAGTGTGAGGATGGAAAAACTGAAACTACCTCCTTTGAAACATCCAGTCATCACACAATGAAATCTAAGTCTCCTCTTCCATTAACACTGCAGCACTTAGTAGCTTTCTGGGAAGACATTTCTTTAGCAACTATTAAAGCAGCTTCCCAAAACATGATCTTTCCAAGTCCTGGTTCTTGTGCAGTGTTAAAGAAGAAAGAAAGTGACAAAGATAACAAGAAAGCCAAAAAAGAGAAAAAGAAAAAAGAAAAGGTTGAGGCTAGGCCAAGGGGAAATCTTTTTGGTGAGATGGCCCAGCTTGCAGTGGGAGGACCTGAAAAAGATACCATCTGTGAGTTGTGTGGAGAATCCCATCCATATCCAGTGACTTACCACATGAGACAAGCTCATCCAGGTAAGACTCCGTATTTTTAATTCCCATGTCCATCCATAAAGTATATTTCACACACATTTTGGAGTTAGTTGCTGTTAGGAGAATGTGTCAGGCTATCCTTTCTGTTATATACACTAAATTTAAAGTTACACTTGCATACAGATTATTTTCACATATTTGTGTGTAATTTTAAGTAGCTAGGGATCTAAAGTTTTTAAATTGTTTGAAGCAATGTCAAAATAATGCTCTGACTTTACAGTAGCTCTTCAGGAACATGCCATGTTTTACACTTTAGGATTTGAAACTGCTGAGAAAATTTAAATAAAAAATTAGATTGGTCAGTTAGAGTTTCTACAATTGGCATAAGTTTTCTGTTTCTGGTCTGCTGTCAAGAGTAGGAAACTTCTGTCTGCTGTGTCAGTACTGGGTGTCAGTGACTTAATATTTTTGCCGTACTCGTTGGTCTGTGTGTGCAAAGTTAAAGTCCTGAATCTTTCTGAGAAACTCTGATCACAAAAAGAATACCCTCCATTCCCTCTTCAGCTTTGTTAGCTAGGAGGCAAGATTTTTGTGCTTGCTAAATTACAGATATTGTTGGCTAACTTATAATACTGACCTTAACCATAACTTAGCTGTCTGAATAGGGAGCTGTTCATGCTTTGGACAAGTTCTTTATAAAACTTGAAAACTGCAGTGCGTTTGTATTCTTTCTACACTGGTGGGACACACAGACAAGACCTTTGTTTAGTAACCAATTCAGATGTAGAGAAAAGTAGAAAATTAGGCCAGGAAAAGACAAGCATCTTCCTTTCTCCCCTCTTCATCCCTCTTTTACAGCAATGAGTAATAGAATAAGAATCCTGCTTTTGAAATCAGTTGTTGTCACCTTTCCCCCATGCAGGCTGTGGCCGCTATGCAGGTGGCCAAGGTTACAACAGCATTGGGCACTTCTGTGGAGGATGGGCTGGGAATTGTGGTGATGGCGGCATTGGAGGGAGCACGTGGTATTTGGTGTGCGATCGATGCCGAGAAAAGTATCTCCGTGAAAAGCAAGCAGCAGCAAGAGAGAAGGTATTTCCAGCTCATGTGTTTAACTTTCTATCTACTTAATAGTGCTGCTTTCACACCCTGAAAAGAAGGGCTAGTTTAAGAAATTTGGAATTGCATAATTCAGGAATATTGTCCTAGCCTCATTGTTAGGTTTAAGATAATAAAATAGAAACTTCGCTGGCTTCTGACAGGTTTTCTTCCCTTCAGATGATAGTGTGCTCAAATTTGTACAGTAATTATATTTTTTATCCCAGTGTAGTGACAGGATTGAATGTAATAATTTTGTTAAGTATCTGTCAGTTTATTTAATTTTGAATGGTTTCATTTGTTTGCTAAAATGAGTGCTGTTTTAACTCCATGTTTGTAGTTTTTTAAATGATTCTGATAATCCAGATCTTTGCATACAAGATGCCACTAGAGGAGTTTTTAATGGGAATAGTACAAAAAGTGTTTTTCTTGTAGTGGTCTTCAAGGACTAATTTCAAAATCTTGCTCAAAGTATGCAAATATGTTGATGTTAATTATGCTAATTTAACTTTATTTTTAAGCTAAACTTTTTGAAACTTTTTGCACACAAAATTAATCTTGAGGGAAATGTCAGAACTATCAAACTATTAAATGTTTGCAAAGGTAGGAAAGTAATAGAAGTGTGTTCTGTCATAGGAGGCATTTTACAACAGGTAGAACTAAGTAGCTGTATTATGAGTTAGGTTCTCAGATTTTCCTGTGGTGAATTTAATTATGCCTTATTTAAATGATCTAGATTAAACAATCTAGGAGAAAACCAATGCAAGTTAAGACACCTCGTGCCTTGCCAACTATGGAAGCTCATCAAGTGATTAAAGCCAATGCACTGTATTTACTATCACTGAGTAGTGCTGCTGAGCCCAGTATCCTCTGCTATAACCCTGCAAAAGCATTCCAATCTCAACTTCCCAGTCTCAAGGAAGGAATTTCTGAAGACTTTCCCATTAAGATGCCATGTCTCTATCTACAGACATTAGCAAGGTAATTAAAAGACGTGTATTGAATATTGATTCTAGCACTCATTTGTAGATCATTGGATAAAAATTGTGTGTAAACTAAACTACGTAGAAAAACTTACGTAGAAAAATACATATTTTCCTAATTCTTCATGTTTTTTTCTTCTGTCTGTTTTGATCCATGATCTGGTTCAATCTTTTAGATTGTATTTTCTCCTAGAGTCAAATTTTACCTAAGTAGCTTTCAGATTCTAAATATTTTATAATAGTTCAGTTTCTGTCCAAAGAATTCAGAATTTCCCAAAGAGTTTAATTTAGTGGGTTAGTAGCAGACATATATGCTACTTTTTTTCTCTTCATAGTTAAAAGGAGTGAAAAGGAAATCAGAAGACTTTTGCTTTCTTGGTAATTCTAAGTAAATGTCACTGTAATGTCTCATGTATGTTAGGTAGACTTTTGGACCTAAAATACGTTCTGGAAATACCTTATGAAAATACTAAAAGGTAGAAAAGGATGATCCCCACTACCTGTTGGTTGAGAATGCCACTGTATATTCCATGAATAGTTCAAAGCCACAACCAGCTTAAAAGCATTAATAGGTGAAGAGTACATGACTAGCATTGGCTGACGGGGTGTATTGGCAAAACAACTTTTGTGTGCGCGTGTGTGTTTCAGCAGGTTTTAATCTTTAATCCTCATTTAAAAATCTCATTTGGTTTAGGCATCACCATGAAAATTTTGTTGGGTACCAGGATGACAACCTGTTCCAGGATGAGATGAGATACTTGCGTTCAACTTCAGTACCTGCACCGTACATCTCCGTCACTCCTGACGCGAGCCCGAATGTCTTCGAAGAGCCAGAGAGTAACATGAAATCTATGCCCCCAAGGTACTTTCCTGTAATTCTAGGTGCTACATACAAATGTTAAAGCAGTTTCATAACACAAATTAAAAAAAAACTCAGAAAACATTGCTGCAGTTAAGAAGCTAAAGTATCAGATCAGTCTCTGAAATGGCAGCATAAAAGCCAAAAGTATATGAAGCTGTAGTTAGGAAATTTTCAGTGAATCATAGCATATCAGGTGTATTTTCAACTGTTAGCAGTGAAATATATTTGAATATGTAAGTATGCAAGGAATATACAAATCAGAACTGAAACTTTTTACTGTACTTCAGTTACTTCTCTAGAAAGATCCTGGGTTTACAACCCAAATATCAAAAAGAATTTGTTCAGTTGATAAAGACTCTTAGCATACAGGGAAATTTATCCATAGCCTCTGCTTCAGGCCTGCTTATTTCCCCATAAAGAAAAATTTTCTAGTATCTGCAGAACAGATGAAGTGATCTAAAGATCAGTAATCCAAGGAGTGTAACTGTTGCAAACTCTTTGAAAATGTAGCAGGTTTTTTTACTCTATATCCATTCTTTACCACAGCTGATTGATTGCAGATTAATGGGCTTTTTGAAAGGAAGCAGCTGTTGTTCTCATTTCAGGATTTCATTCTGAAGGGAAGTTTGACCAGGAGGAAATTTCATTACCTTACATTTTTCAAAGCAGATGTTGCTGCTTTGTTCTGTGGGACATAAAAATGTCACCAAAGAAATGACAATGCTGTCTAGGACCAAGAGTGCTAGATGGTTTCTGTCAGGTTAAGCCACTTTCTTGTCATGTTACGTTTACTGTGTTCGAATTCAAGCAGGTATAAAAATTTTTGTTGCACCAGGGAAAAAATGGCTCTTACTCTTCATAATAGTCCAGAATCTACTTAGATGCTCAGTGTTCTCAGGTGTCAGTGATTCCTCATGTTATAGTGAGGATGTAATGAAGAGAAAATTTGCTTTTAATCTGTTTTTATTTCAATTTGTTGTATTTCATACTGACTGCACAAACAGTTTATTGGAATACTACAATCTATAATGTAGTCTTTTCAGAAATAGAACTTTTCTAACAAAACTCCTTAAGAGTGCATCGTATTGGTATATTCCTTTATTAAAACTGTGGACACCATGGTCTCCTGAGGCCTATAGGGACAGCATAAGCTGGGAGTCCTTCTGCAGACTGTAAGAAGTCCATTGAAGGTAAGGAGTAAAACATGTCAGAGGTATAGCCGTAGCAATTCAAATTTGACTTTAAGGCTAATGATGTTAGAAACTATTACTTCACATAAAGTTCTAAATTTCAGTTGGCTTGCGTATTAAAAATTCACTTCATAGATGTTTTCACATGCATTTTCAGGAGAAGTTTGGTCTGAAACTTCAAATTAGGCATGATCTGAATGTTTCTATTTCTCTCAAAGAAATACCTAATTCTTGGAACTCATCATGTTCGTCATTACATTTGTTTATAAAGCACTTGCATGCTTTTTCACCATGTGTAATTCTAATATGTGCTCCTTCTTTTCCAGCATTTAAACAGTTCTTAGGTACATAAGACAAAGTTTCATGCAGTAGTAACATTGTGATTATGAAATGCATGTATCCTTATTAATTATTGGTGTATAATTCAGATATACTGTATGTATTTGTTAATGAGTGTATTACTTCACTGATTTCTTTGTAGTTTGGAAACCAGCCCAATCACAGATACAGATCTTGCAAAGCGCACAGTCTTTCAAAGATCATATTCAGTTGTTGCATCAGAATATGACAAACAGCATTCAATTTTGCCAGCACGTGTAAAAGCAATCCCCAGGAGACGAGTCAACAGTGGAGATGCAGGTAAGAGCACAGACATCGGAAGCAAGGAAAAATGATTGAAGGATTTGCAGTTCTTCTTGGAAATTGTAAACAAATATATTTTTTATAAATACATGTAGTGACGTTTTAATTATAAAACAAAATAATAGTAAACATTAGGTGGATTAGGATTTACTGTAATTCTAAAATTTGTGGTGAATCTTCTGTGCCTGATTTAAAAGTGATGGTGGTATTTTCTCTCTCAGTTGAAGCATCATTTTTCCATATTGCTTTTTTAGTGGGGTTTTCTCTCAGAAAAAAAAAAATCATTCTAAAAGTGCTTTATTGCTTTTAATTTTTACTTTGGCTATAAACTTGAAATGCACAAGGAATCTAATGTATGCATATTTTTATGCTTTTGAATAGAAGTGGGGTCCTCTCTCCTGAGACATCCATCTCCTGAACTTTCTCGGTTAATCTCCGCCCACAGCTCTCTTTCCAAAGGAGAGAGAAATTTCCAGTGGCCAGTATTGGCATTTGTAATCCAGCATCATGATCTGGAAGGACTTGAAATAGCGATGAAACAAGCCTTACGGAAATCTGCTTGCAGAGTCTTTGCCATGGAGGTATTCATGTACTGATGGCTCTCGTGTGATTAAAATAATGTGGTCGTAAATTCTGCCTTGGAAAATTTTTTTTAACATTATGCTATGTTTGCTGTACTATAGTTGTCATTTAAATATACTGTTATAGCTACAGAGCAATAATGTCTTACTTGAAGACCTTTGCATTTTTATTTGTCTGTCCAAATCATCAGTGCACCTCCTTCAATGAATGGTGTAGGAAATGGTTTTATTTCAGGTTTGCTTAACCAGTTGGTAACTCCTTGTATGTAATTTGTTTTAGGCCTTCAACTGGCTTCTTTGTAATGTCATTCAAACAACTTCTCTCCATGATATTTTATGGCATTTTGTGGCTTCCCTGACTCCTGCACCTGTAGAGCCTGAAGAAGAAGAGGATGAAGAAAATAAATCAAATAAAGAAAATGCAGAGCAAGTAAGTGAGATTCTGCGGATTTTGTAGGCAAATTACAAATACTTCCATGAGAAGAACAAAACTCCTTAATCCTCCCTCTGTGAAACAAAACTTTAAATTGTAGTTTAAATAATTTTGTAGACATAGATTAATTTTTCTTCTGAATCATCAATTCCTATGTGCTGATGAATCATGAGGTCTTCTAAAGCATTATTTTTTAGTATTCTTGGGAAATAGGAAAGCAAAAAAAGCACAAGCACATTGCTAATCCATTTTAAAAAATATAACCATTTGCTTTTTATTACTCCTTTCCCTGTGACGAGAGAGAAGCGAAAATATTTTTTAGAGAATCTTGGTTTGGTTTAATATGTCTTTCAGTGTTCTAAAAAAAGTTAATTATAAAAATGCATTGTTAATTTACATACTGCTGTGTATGTGTATGTATATAAATGATTAAATAAGTAATTATATATGCAGTAGGTATACTTAATTCAGTGATTTAAGAAAAATCTATAGCTCTGAAAATGTAGCCTGCAAAACGGTGCAGTCTAACATCTCATACTTACAAAAGATATCTACATACAATCTACAACAAAGATATTGAGATACAACCTATTCTAGACTTAGCTCTGATTTAAAATGTTATCATATCCACAATGAATAGCTAAAAAAAATCATGCTAGTGTTGTCAGTAAGTCAGGTTAATCTTTATCACTTCAAATCTAATCAAGTTTTGAAATTAGTTGTTCTGAAATTAGTCTTTTTAGCAGTGTAACCTGGTACACTGCCTTTCTGATACTGACACAACTAAGAATTGTTATTTTCAGAGCTCCAATGAAATGCAGCAATTGATAACATCAGCTTAGTTATCAAGTTTGCTATGGGTGGATTTTGCTGCTCAGATAAAGTTGGTTTCAACTACTGGAATAAGTTATTTATTTCTGATTTGTTTCTTTGTTTTCAAATTATTGTTGTATAATGTTTCACATCTTTAAGTCATGAGAAATATGTGCAGTATACAACACACTTCCCAAATCCCCTGTTTGAGGCTTGTGTGTAACTTACTCCAAAAATTCTCTGACAGGAACTGTGTCAAGTTCACATTCATTGTAAGATTGTTGCAGTTACTCTTACAGCAAATAGCAGAAATGTTTTTGTTTACTTAACTTTTGTCTCAGAAAGTCTGTTAATAACACCCAAATTGCTTTGCTCTGTAGGAAAAAGACACACGAGTGTGTGAACACCCTCTGTCAGATATAGTGATTGCTGGGGAAGCTGCTCACCCCTTACCCCACACTTTCCATCGCCTTCTTCAGACAATCTCTGATCTTATGATGTCTCTTCCCAGTGGTAGTGCATTACAGCAAATGGCCTTAAGGTAAGCACAAATCAAGAAAAATTCCTGAAAAGGCTGGAAATGTTGTAGAATTACAGGTTAAAAGATTTTGCAATGTAAAAGGTTTTATCCAATGTAAATAGGATGCTTAAAAGCTTTGTGCAAGAAGAAGCACATCTATTCTCACCACTAGGAAGGAGATGCATAGAAGACATTCAAGTGTTTATACATATAAATAATAATTGTGGAGACTTTTAAATTCTATGCTGTGCCCACTATGAAAAGAAAACATCTAATAGAATAATATGGAAGGATCTGTGTGTATGTGCAAGGCTTTGTACTGCTCTTTGCTCAGAAATCTGTCACCTGGATAGTATCTTTAAACTTAGAGATTTTTTCTGTGTATTTGTCTCAAAAGACAAAAAATTAATAATAATGGTTGCATTTACTACTAAAATTCTAAGAAAAGTTTATTGCTGCTTTCCTGAAAAAGGTGCCCTAGAAACACTTGAGATCCTGCAAAATTTGAAGTCAAATGTTTCTAGAAAATACTTTGAGAAGCAAAAATGCGATTAATAGTTTCATGGATAAGTTATGTCTTTTGCCAACATTCAAATTTCAAAGTCAACTAAATGTGTTTTCAGGTGCTGGAGTCTTAAATTCAAACAATCTGATCACCAGTTCCTGCACCAGAGCAATGTTTTTCATCATATCAACAATATTTTGTCCAAATCTGATGATGGAGATAGTGAAGAGAGTTTTAGTATCAGCGTTCAGTCTGGTTTTGAAGTCATGAATCAGGCAAGTATTACAGCTCTGGCTCAGAAGCAGAGGTATTTGTGAACAGTCTGTACTTCCGATGATGATTCTCTTTAAATTAAAAGTCTCTTTATTGCAGTGTCATATTTTCTCGAACAAATCTCAGTTTAGGGTCTTGTTCCTGCTATTTAGGCTCTCATATTTAACTTTAGAGGTTCAAATATTGACCCTTAGCCTGTATATTACTCCAGCCTAAATTTTGGAGGAGTGCTTGTTTGCAAGTAAAGTTTTTGGGGAATGTCATGGAGTTGGTTAGCTTTTTTAATATTGTGTACTTCCAGTTCTTCTTTGCTTACATCTTTTTCCTTCTGTTATTCTGAGGAGCATGAATTAATACTTCTGTTTAATATTTTTAAGTGTTTTCTTCCATTTAGTAATATATTTAGGCATTTGCTGATATATTCAGCTCCTAGCTATTAATGTTTCCTTTGGCTTAAAGGACTAAATAATTTGAATCAAGGACAAATTTGTTGGAGAGCACATTTCATCAAATCAGAAATGTCTGTGTGATTTTAAAAATTGTAAACCGTGCCCATGTATTTGGGCTTACTGTCAAGTATTTTAAAAATTCCCATTTGTTTTCACAGGAACTGTGTATAGTAGTTTGTCTGAAAGACCTAACCAGCATTGTTGACATTAAGACATCAAGCCGACCTGCTATGATTGGTAGTTTAACAGATGGATCTACAGAAACATTCTGGGAGTCAGGAGATGAGGACAAAAACAAAACTAAAAACATCACAATCAACTGTGTAAAAGGAATCAATGCACGTTATGTTTGTGTTCATGTAGACAATTCCAGAGATCTTGGGGTAAGAGGAAAATAAAACTGTCTGTCATTGAAGGTGCATAATCCAAGCTGTATGTGTTTATCAATGAAGAAGTGCTGTTTTCTTTGTGAGTTGGTAATGCTAATGCTGAACTTCAGATTTCAAAGTGAAGTTTCCAAGTCCTGTGATTTAGAAAGCAGGAACTGTTATGATCAGACCAATCTGTCTGAATTTGCAGTTACATAAAACTGAAACTGGGAAACTGAATTCTTAGTGGCATGTTCTATTTCAGACACATTTCCAATAATTTAATTCTTGTATGTTACTTTCCATGCTCATGGTTTCTTCAGAAGCATTGAAATAAGGACCTGTCATGAAATCCAAATTTTCTAGACTTTCTACTTTCTAGAGAGACTTTCTAGAACTAGACAGATTTTCTGGTTCTTTTTTATTGATCTGTACAGTAATTTTACATGTATATCTGTATTTCAACTACAGCTTTTATTACAAAGAGCAGACTGTGTTAGAGAGCTGTGTTTTGGAATTCTTTGTCTTGACTTTTGATCATGGGGGTTTTTTTGTAATGAAGCAATTTTTCTCTTTTATGTATGTACTCTCTTAATACAGAAGTAGTAGTCAGAACTGTCTCAGTTGAAGTGTTTCTTATTTTGCTTGTTTGTTGCAGAACAAAGTGACCTCCATGACCTTCCTAACTGGCAAGGCAGTAGAAGATCTCTGCAGAATAAAGCAGGTAAACATTTTAACAGTTGATGTACAATAATTGCTGTCATTTTTGTGCACATACCAGAGATTTTTCTGAGTAAATAGTTTCCATTTCTTATGGTGATAAATTACTTTGCAAGTATCAGACATTATTAATAAACCTTGGAAAATACTGAATGCATAATTGAATTCTGTCATTATTAATGACAGAATTCAGTTATCTGTTGGCTATTGATTTGTATGTTCAAATGGCTATTGATCAAGCTTTTAGTCTTCTACTGAAACAGAACAGGGTTATCTAAAATGTTCCTTAGATTAATTTAGTTTTAATTACTATATGGTGACTTATCCTTTCAGCTGGAGAAGGTTTCCCAAAAAACTCCCAGAACACAGGCAAGGGACTGATTCGGCTTTGCTTCCTCTTTGCTCTGACACTTATCCAACAGCTTTTTACCTTCCAGCACACCCACATACTGTATCCTGTCTCATGGTATTAAAAAAAAAGTTAGCCTTGTCTGCTGCAGCACAGTTAAATGCAGACACTGAGAATTAATGTAGAAATGGAAAGAACAAATATTAGCTTGATTATAAATGAGCCCATGGAGAGAGGGCTCACTTGGCTCAGGGCTTGGGTTTCTCTGAGTAATGATGTGAGGCACTGCACCCTATCAGTGCTTAGTTTCCAGTAGTGACGCTGCAGTTTCATATGAAATATATTATTTCATATAGCATTATTTATGTTGGTTTTTTTTAAGCAGTACTTATTTTAAAATACACTTAATTTGATACAGTTCATCTCCCCTTTTTTACAGTTAAGTCCTGCATGTCTTGGTGTAAGGGTAGCAAAGACTGACTTCCACAGAGTAACAATTTCTTCAGCAGGGGTTTGTGTGAATAGAGATGAAGTAATGTGTGAAATTATAATTGTGTATTATATTTTCAGTTAAATAGTAGAGGCTGCTTTCTTTTTTCTTTTTTTATAAAAGTATTGACCAAGTATTAGTTTTAAGAGTTGTTGTTGGTTTTTTGGTTTTTTTTTTAATATATGAACTATTGCTTTGAGGATAAAAGAGATAGGTAGGCCACTATTTCTAATCAGCTCTACAGATAAAACTGAAATGGCTATATGTCACTTTTTAATCTGAACTCAGGAGGTTGTTTATCATTAAACATAAGTCTTACTGCTCAGGTTGAGATTTTCATTACAAGCACAGGATTTCTTACAGTGATATATATAATGATAGGTGACTTGTTGTTTGATGTAATGTCAGTTTCCAACTTTATATTCCTCTTTAATAGGTAGACTTGGATTCCAGACATATTGGCTGGGTAACAAGTGAGCTTCCTGGAGGTGATAATCACATCATCAAAATTGAATTGAAGGGTCCAGAGAACACATTAAGAGTTCGACAAGTGAAAATTCTTGGATGGAAGGATGGTGAAAGCATTAAGATAGCAGGCCAGATTTCTGCAAGTGTTGCTCAACAAAGAAACTGTGAATCTGAGACACTGCGAGTATTCCGACTTATAACATCCCAGGTGGGATTTTAATGATGTGTTACTCAGTGAAAGTTACTGTGAAGCGGTTTATGTTTTAATGGAAAATGTCACATCTGCACTAGTTTGTCTTTGAGAGACACTAATTATCATTGTCTTTCTTCCAGGTATTTGGGAAACTTATCTCCGGAGATGCTGAGCCAACCCCAGAACAAGAAGAAAAAGCACTGTTGTCATCCCCAGAAGGAGAAGAAAAAGTACACAATGTATTTATTTGTATTCTATCCATAATACTTTGCTGACAAAAATGATCCAGGATGATATTCAGTATTTGTTCCATTTCTTGTGCTGCATAATTTTTAGATCAGAACAGAAGTAAAAGGTTGTAATTGCTTATTTTTAAAATATCATAGTGTATTTTTAATACTAAACCATAGTGTCTTATTTTAAAGTAAATTATAACTGAGGCATATGCATTTAATGGAAACACCATAGTAATGGTGATGCAAATGATGCCTACAATTAGAGGAGTACTTAACAGCTGTAGTAATGGTCAGCCTGAAGGTTCTGGCCATTATCTTTTACTTCAAGAGACATTGTTAATATGTAGAAAAAAGTATGAAGAAACTGTGCATCACTTGCTTTGCCTATTATTTCATTTGATGCTTCAATTCCTCTTACAAAGGGAAAGTTACTACATTGAAGAGGTATATATTAAGCTTAGCTAAATTGATCTTGGTTATATATCTTTCTGTAAAAAAAGCTACTAACTTATAAAACACAGTTTATTGACACATTCCATGGTAATTGCTACAGTAATTAGGAAGTGTTCTTGAAACTTTTGATCTAATATTAAACATGCTTTTTATGAAGGCAACATCAGATGCAGACCTGAAGGAGCACATGGTAGGGATCATATTCAGCCGGAGCAAACTGACGAATTTGCAGAAACAGGTTTGTTCTTTTGAAATTATTTGAGGATTAAATATTGGTATCTTGTAATAAATAAGCTCAATTGCGGTGAATATTGCTATGAAGATTTTCACAATAATAGAGCTGTTAATTAATTTTGAAATTTTTTAGTTTAGTAAATTAAGCAGAATCTACTTTTGTCACTCATCTTAGCAAATATTATAGTCCCCTAAAAATGCTTTTTATCATGCTATTGTTTCCAAAACTTTTTTTAAGTTTTCGGATTAGTAAACTGAACAAGAGACTATTTTTAATGAGTGCTTTTTATTTGTGTGTGTTGAGTAAATGTATTTCTTAGGGGTTTTATGTGGAGTGGTTTTTTTGGCCTAAATTCTATGTAAAAAGTAAATTTCAATAATCTGAAATAAAATTTAAAATAATTTCAGTCAAATTTTCCAGAACATAGATGAGCAAATTCAGCATTTTATTCTTCATTTGAATTTATGCTAAAAAGTAATTTTAAGTGCAGGCCAAATTCCACTGGTTTCCTATTGTAGCCATACTTGTGAAGGTACCTAAACATTTTGCACTTGCTGAAAGTTTTTAAGAGCTGCTGTGCGTCTGGCAGGTGTGTGCCCACATCGTGCAGGCCATCCGGATGGAGGCGACGCGCGTGCGCGAGGAGTGGGAGCACGCCATCTCCAGCAAGGAGAACGCCAACTCGCAGCCCAGCGACGAGGACGCCTCCTCGGACGCCTACTGCTTCGAGCTGCTCTCCATGGTGCTGGCGCTCAGCGGCTCCAACGTGGGCCGCCAGTACCTGGCCCAGCAGCTCACTCTGCTCCAGGACCTCTTCTCCCTGCTACACACGGCTTCTCCCAGGGTGCAGAGGCAGGTCAGTGCTGACCGCACTTGGTGTTGCTGGAAAAGCGTCTTGGGAATACTAAAATCATGTGATTGGAAAAAATACGGAATTTCTTTTGGGAATTGAAGTGCCAGGTTTTAGGGTGTTTGTTTTTTAGAGCGTGGTAGAAATGTCTGTCAGATGAACCAGCACAGTGGTTTTTCAGTATTTCCTGTTATGTGTATATAATGCTCATGTAGCCTGTGTAGGTAAGATGAGAAGTTTTTAATTGCCAGAGTCTGTTATGGACCTGGCATGAGTCCTTAGCCTCTGTGTCTTTACACTCAGGCTCTAAGTGTAGTAGTGTGGAACTAGACAGCTCCTTTCTACTCTTGGTATCCTCAAGGTGAGTTTTAATATCCATTTCTTTCTGAATTTGAGCGTTATCTGAGGGTATATATAGTTATGTGCATATAATACATAAATAATTAATATGTTAATAATATATAAACATATAAAATATTTGCATTAGTACAGTTAATGCACTGTTTTGTTGCTAGGTGCTGTGCCTTCTTCAGGTGGATTTCAAGTTTCTGTTGCAGCAGTTTTTATGTTTCATACTCTTTATTCTTCCTTTTACCAGTTTTGAGCTCAACTTGCTTGCAGGCAGATACTTAGTAGTTGTGATACATTGCAGATAGGCAATAGCTTTTCAAGAGAACATTGAGGGCTTGCAAAATTACATATGAAATGTTAAGTCCTTAACCTTTCATCAGCTTTCATGCTGATGTGGACCAAACTTTGCATAATATATGCAATTTCAACCCTAGCTTCACCAATTGGTAAGGTTATATCATTTCAAGACAACTCTTGTTGGGTCCAGAGCTATTGACACAGCAAAAAAATTCCAGTTAGACTATCAAAAGGAAAAACAAAGGCATTGGAAATGAGTATTATAATTCTTAGTACCTCAGGCAAGTACCTTGTTTCCAGAAGTCCAGCAAATAAGTTGGACTACCACGGTAGTCTACCACTGTTTCTGACATCTCAGTAATACATATGAAGTGGGTACCATGCAAGCAAATCAAAGTTCTACAAACATCTGTATCACTCTTGCTCTAAGTCCAGTACGAAACGTTATTTTGTTATTAAATGGAGACTAAGTGTTGTTTGGGTGAGATCAGTGTTAGACTCTTTGGCCTTGTCTTGCTGCTTACATTAATAAACACTTCATCATTATATAGAAATACTGCAGAATTTCTTACAGGAGTAATTAAGTACAGCAATTAGACTGAGTCCTTCTAATTGAAATAAATTATGAAGAAGGACTTAATGTGATTTTTCTTGAAAACTCCAGCTGTCTTGGTAAGAACTGTGGTATTCTGGTTTTTTTTTCTCCAGGTAACATCATTACTGAGGCGTGTTTTGCCCGAGGTAACCCCCAGTCGCCTGGCAAGTATTATAGGGGTGAAGTCTCTTCCACCAGCAGATATAAGTGATATAATTCACTCAACAGAAAAAGGAGATTGGAACAAACTAGGTATCTTGGACATGTTTTTGGGATGCATTGCCAAAGCTCTCACTGTACAGCTAAAAGCCAAAGGAACTACTATCACAGGGACAGCTGGCACTACTGCGGGCAAAGGAGTCACTACAGTCACACTTCCAATGATCTTCAATTCCAGGTTAGTTTAAAAATATGTAACAAACTACTACAACCTACTGTATGCTGAGTATGTACACTATTTCTTTGTGCTGGATTTTGACAAATATTAAATATTTGAGTTTATTTCATCTATTACCATTTATCCTTTGCAGCTATATTCGGCGAGGTGAAAGTCATTGGTGGATGAAGGGGTCAACACCTACACAGATTTCAGAGATCATCATTAAGCTCATTAAAGACATGGCAGCAGTGAGTTTCTATCCTTTAAATGTGGATGATATTCAAATATTTCCAATAATAAAAAGTACATTTTTATTACTTTTGTTACAGTTAGTATCAGATTGAGCTGTTAAATGTAAATTGGTCTCAAGAAAAAAAAACCCATACAGTTTTCTGGATAGAGTCTAGGGTTAAAAGCAGTAGCAACTGAGTTCTGATTCTGCTAAACAGAAATCCAGTTTTGAAATAAGCTTTTTAAAAAGTTGCTTTTACTAGAAATTTAAGAGGTAAACAATAATTATGGGTCATTTTCTAACATTATTAACTTTAAAGTTTAATTTTTAAATCTTGAACACTCAGAACTTCAGTTGAAAAGTAAAACTTACCTGTGAGGTAAAATAACAGCATTGTTTTCATGTAACTGTATGTAGACCTACTGTACGGATTTTCTGGTTGAGATTGACTTCTTTCAGTCGCTGAAATCTACACTTATAGTTACTTATTACTTTGTTTATCTGAGCTTAAATTTTCCGTAGTTCTGCTTCAGACAATTTTTTGGAAGAAAAATTGAAGAAAAGTGAATCAGCTATTTCCCAGAAATAGCTGGGAAAAGAAAAAAAGGCTCTGTATCTGTTTCTGGGAAAGGAATTTAGTTAGGAGGTTGTTTTTGTTTCCCTTAATTCTGCACCTATTTCAGTGAGATGCTCTAAATGACCCAGATTTTCCTCTGTGAATACCCTTTGGAAGGTTTTTCAGTATCTTCAGAACGGAAATCCTATTTTCTAAGCCATTCACTGTGCTTGGATTAAGGAGGTTCCTTCTCAAAGTTGCTGAAGCTGGATGGGAGTTCTCTGATTTGATTGCAAGATTTTAGAATCTCATAACTGATAAGAGTTACAATTAAATTCTGTCTGTGTTGGAAAACTTTTTGGAAGCTTTTTAGAGCTGCTAATTATCAGCAAGGTGGCATCAGTGTAACTATCCTCTTCATAAGAGTTACAAATGTGATTCCTTTCACATAACATTTTCCTACCATTTGCAATGTGTAGGTACCTGTATCCGAGTTAGTCACTATAGCTTCCTTTTTAGAGTCCAGTGAATCTCAACTATGTGTCACCTACAGCATAAAGTTTAGGACTTTAGAGATTACAATAAGAATTGAAGGATGCAGCAGCCTTTGAATCAGAAACTTGAGGGTATGAGTCAGTGGCATAGGCTCAGAATGCTAAAGATTAGAAAGTGTGCTGTGGTTCTGATGTTTGCTGTGTACTCCTCTTTATTTCTTTCTAATACAGGAACTGTGGAGTCTGTTCAGGAGGCTGAGCTAGGCATTTGAAGCTAATTTTTATAGGAACCCACTGTGATCTGTGTGCTGGTCACAGTCATTTATCCGTGCTCCAGCTCTGCATCTTTATTTCTCCAGAAGGGGTGGGGGACACTTTAGAAAAAGGACTTTCCATTCTTCATATTATATGCCCTCTACCTATTCCAAGTTAATTATTCCAGCAGTTGGTCAGAGACAACCTCAATCAGTCACCTCAGTATTTGAGGGCTAATTTTTACCAGATCTGTCTGATTTGAGAATCAAGACCACGTTGGATGGGGCTTTGAGGAAGCTGGTCTAGTGGAAGGTGTCCCTACCCATGGCAAGGGGCTGGAATTATATGATCTTGAAAACTCCTTCCAACATAAATAATTCTGTGAAAACACCTAATTTATCAGTCATGCCCGATTTCCTCTTCTCCTGTTCTAACTTGAGATACTAACCTAATGTTTTGTAGCTGTTCTAATTACAGTTTTAGTTGCTTTTAATATTAATAATAATAAATTGAGTTTCCTCTTTAACAGGGTCATCTGTCAGAAGCTTGGTCACGCGTGACGAAGAATGCTATTGCTGAAACCATCATAGCTCTGACCAAAATGGAAGAAGAGTACAGATCACCTGTGAGGTGCATTGGAACTACCAGAGTAAGAACTTCACCAAACTTAGCATTAGTTCATTGTAAATGTGCAGTAGGAGCCCATTCAAGAACCTTCTATAGGTCAGAAATACACAAGCCAAAACTGAATTAAAATTAAATGTGTATTTAGGGAATCTCAGAAATAATGAAGAATAAGTATGAAATGTATATATTTGGAAGTTTACTCTTTAAATAATTTTGCTTGAAGTTTGTCACATTTGTCTTACACTAAATGTGAGATCATCTGTGTGGAAAATTGCACAATATGTATCAGCTGTCTTCTTTCAGCTCTCCAAGCAATTATTATAAGTGGTTTGACTTCTAGGTAATCAGCTGCCACATCTCAAGGCTATTATGAAAACACTCTAACAGATGTTCTCTAGGACAACTAAGCTAAGCTTCAGTTGTGTTTGTCACAAAAAATATTTGCTGAGCCCTTTATTCCTGACATGGTGTAACCTGGTGGCTTTCTTTTCTTGGTCTTTACCTTGTCTGTGAATCTTCTATAGAAACTAAGCACTACTTTAACCTTAACAGATTGCTTGAAATACCAAGAACAGCATATTTGTAAATTATGACATTCCTGCTGTCATAGGGAGCACAGATTTTAGCTTCTCAAGTTGAATAATTACATGTAAAAGTAAAAAAAGTGTTTGTTTGCAGTGGTTTCAAGCATTTGACACTCATGTTGTTTTCCATCTCAAAAGGCTGTACCAGTTCTTCTTTTCATCATTTTTGTTGTTCATATAGTCTCTGCTTTCTGGAGGTCACAGTCTTGGATCACCACTGGCTTCTGCTGTTGTCATATTAGTTTAATCAGGTCTTAGAGGAGCCCTGAATGTCAGCCCAGCTGCTCCTGTGACTGAGTGTAGTTCTGTCGTGGGGATCTGGGGTTTTGGGGGAGAGTCCAGTAAAGTTTCTCAACAAAAACTATTTTATTCAAATCAAATATTTGATTAAAGATTGCTCCAAAAAGCAGCAGTCAAGTGCCTTTCAGTTTTTTTTGCAGTGACAAATTATCCTCATGTAGCTCATCTGTTCAGGATTTCTCTGTAGTCAGTGGAAAAGAAGACAGAAAAGCTTCCTTTGACTAATTAGCTCAGAACCTTTTCTAGGTAAAGCCAGTTGCTCTATGCAGTGAGGAGGGATCAGGAAAATCAGTCTCACTGTGCTCAAGTTTTTGAGTGGTTGTTTTTGGGGTTGATTTTATTTTTATTAGTCTGTCCTTGAATTTCTTCTTCCCCAAAGCCTGCAATGTTTGGGTCAATGTACAAGTCTGTATTTGTCATCTTTCTTCATAATGTGCTTTGGTTGATCTTTCTTCACTTTCTTCTTTCTTGTGTGCTAACTACTGTATTTATAATCATAAAGTGACATACCTGAAAAAAACAAGGTAGTTCCCAAAAGTTAAATAAATTTTATTGTGTTCCTGACTTACTTGGGAAGATAAGCTTCTGTATGAGCAGGCTTCAGCTAACAATAATAGAGTTTGCAGGTAACGGTGACATTCTTATCTGACAAAGTTTCTCTCTTCAGTATTTGGTTTGATTTTAATATGCCTAAGACATTTAATTCTACTTTGCCTTTCAATAGCTGTGGCTGGCCTTGGCATCCCTCTGTGTACTTGATCAGGATCATGTTGATAGACTGTCCTCAGGAAGATGGATGGGAAAGGATGGGCAACAGAAACAGATGGTGAGACTGAAAATCATACAGTTTTGTGTTTATTTTTATATATTCCCTCATCAAAGAATTTAGAATAATTATAGAGAAAGGCCAATTTTACCATTCTTCCTTTTCTTCAGTCCCAGTGTGGATTGTATATATGTTTGAAGTATTTGTGTTCTAGGTAAGTATTGCTCAGAAAACAGAATTCCAACTTAAAACAGTAATGTTGCAATCCTGTCAGTATTCAGGACAAAACAAGGCCTTCCTAACACCTGTGGCATGAGTTTTTTAGTAGATTGACCCAGTTTGTACAGCACCCTCTATCAGAGCTTTTTCTTTCTGACTTAATCCCTGTCACGAAATAAAATCGATTCTTTTGTGTTACTCAATAACTACTTCTCTGTAATTTAGCTTCCTCTTCCCCATCTCACTAGAGAATGATTACTCCAGGAAGAAACTACTTCTAACTGAATTTAGCAAAACTACCATTGAGTCAGAGAATTTATAAATTTCATATGGAATATGACTGTCTCCATACTTTTCAGTTGACAAAATGCCTGTACTTTTCCGTATGACAAAATTTAATACCATTTTAGAAAGAGCACATTAATTGAGCTGGTCTCTGTAAATCTTGGTTAGGTGGATCCCTGTGGGAAGCAAGGGAAGGGTGTGCAATACCAGCCAAGCATGGTTAGAGCAAAGAAGATCCAAAGCAGTTCAGTGTAGGTAGAAACAGAATACAGGAGGCATAGAGCTGCAGCAGCAGCAGGAATAAAACTGCTGAGATAGAAGCAGAGGTTTCAGAGGTGATTAAGTCAAAGGTCTTGCAGATGTCAGAGGAGCAGCCAAGACATTGTTAGCAGGTATTCAAGCTGCTGAACCCAGCCTGAAATTCCCCAGTCCTGTTCCACATCAGGATAATCAAATGTTGAGGTGAGCTGTGTGTCTCCCTTCCTGAACTGCTTTGAGGGAACTCTGTTCTCAGTTGCCTGAGAGTATCATGGAAACCATGTGTTACAATGGACCATGTATTACAATGGAAACTTGTTCTCAGAGATGTGCACTCATAATCAGTTGTTGAAGTCTGTTTATGGGGATATTTTGAATTGCAAAACAAAACCCTGCTGAATTTTTTTAAAAATTATATCAGTAGAGCAGCTTAATTTTATGATGGATTTTTGTTACTTCAACCATCCTGTTTCTGAGGTATGGATGACCTACAGCTTTGTTTAGGTGTTTGAAAAGAGTAAACATACCATTTCAAAGTAACGAAGGGTAAATATCATGCCTGTTGACTAACCTGAATACTCATATCTCTGAACTTTTCTGTTAACATGCCCATAACCCCTTGTTACCACATAAACCTCTTCTCAGACTAGTTGAAAGTGATGCCTCAACTGTGCTGTTGAAAAACACATTTTTGGTGCATCACACAAAATACAGGATGAAGAGTATCACAAAAACTGATGTCAGAAATTGAGGGGATTTGTGTCAAGGAATAATTGTTTAAGTACTGATTATTTTACAGATAGCATTAATAGTCCATACAAGCTCTTTATCCACTGTTATAATTGGAGGGGAGATGTGAGGTGTGTAACTGAGGGGAGATGCTGAAAGGAAGTGAAGGACTTAATAAAGAGGAATTATTTCTTTTTTTCTTTTTTTTTTGTCCTCTCAGCCAATGTGTGATAACCATGATGATGGTGAAACTGCTGCAATCATTTTATGTAATGTCTGTGGGAATTTGTGCACAGACTGTGACCGATTCCTTCATCTCCATCGGCGAACAAAAACTCACCAGAGACAGGTAGAGTATACACGGCCCCCTGTTGTGTGCACTGCATCATGGTGTGCATATTTATATAAATAAAATATAACCAAAAGGTAGTAGCAAATACTGAATCTGAAAAGGATGTTTTATTTTATTTTTGAGATGGGATAGATGTGATTCCAGTTAACTCTCCTCAGTTGTTTTTGGATATATTCTCGTGTCCTTTATCTTTTGCAAGGATTAGAAAATTTTGCAGCATTTCCTAATTCTAGTTCTTCTGCTACATCAGCTTTTGCTCTCTTGTTTTTCTCTCTTGCTTAGAACGCTTTTTAGGAGAATTTAGAAGCTGCATAGACTTCCTTAAGGATATGTTGGATCTTTATTCCTCTTAAATTTTATCTTCTTTACTACTTCTGTCATAGGAGTCAGTGCTTGTCAACCCCTTTATTTCTAATGAATGTGCATTCCTTTTTAATATCCAGGAAGATGATTTGACAGCAAATATTCCTACTGGTTCCCCTAAGAGTTTTCTCTTATTTTTCAGTATTCCTCTAGCTTTAACTGTGTTTTCACAGATAAATATGTTGCCCTATCCATAAGCTTGAAAATTGACTTCTTTTGGGTTTGTTTTTAGGATTGAAACTTTGACTAGAGATGAGTTTTTATAACTTGCTGTGTACTCTGCTAATTATTTTTCTTCTGTGGTATTCTTTTGTCCTTTTCATCTCTAAATTTTGAAACTATATTTTGTTTGGATTTTTTCTTTTTGTCATTGAAATTAATGTTGAAGATGCCTTCTGCTTATTTATTGTTTGTTGTGATCCTTTATTTTCCTTTTTCCCTCTGACTTCTTATATTTGTACAAGGATTAAAATAATAAATGTCATTAATAAATGACAAATATAATCAAATACTTCAGTGGAACTCAGTCCTTTTCTCCCTCTCCTACAATGCATCTATATTAACTTTTTAGTTATGTTCAGGAATGGACTTTTAAAGGAGATGATCATGTCTCCTTAAACTACAATGTTTTCTGTTATTGAGCAGCCTTGGAGTGCATGAACTGGATTGTTTTGTTTACTTTTGGGTGAAACTAAAAGCAAATCAAAAGACAGATGCAGAGACACTGCTAATGGTCATTCAGTGCAAGGGATAAGCTGGTCTAGAGCACTTGTGATGTAAACATCAGACCTTTGGTACTGAGTTTCACTCCCCAGTGAAACACTCCTCTGGTGCCACAGCATTTGCAGTGTAGTCTCAGCCTGGCACTGCCAGTGTGTCTGTTATCTTCTATTTCTTAGCCAGAGTCTTTGGAATCCCCTTTTTTAAATTTTCCTGTTTCGTCAACCTAAGATCATTTTATGTCTACTCTTCTGTCATGGCACAGCACAGTCTAGTCTCATTCATTTTTCTCATTTTTCCTATATAGCCTGTTCAGATTACAGTTGATAAAAAGTAAGTTTGTATCTCATAGAAAACCTCACATTGTTCCTTTTATCTGTCCAAAATAGCTACTTACCAGATTTTCCTATTTACTTCTAAAAGCATGTTTAAATTTTTGCTCGTTATTCACCACTTTTACCTTTACATCTCACATATTAAGCCTCTCAAATTCAATTTCAATTCTGTCATGTTCCCTCTGTTCTGTTTTCTTTGTTTGCTTCCTGTTCTTTGTCCAACTTCAGTCATACATACCTCTTCAATGTATTTTCTCTCCCCTCTAGAAAGGACAGCCTGTAAGTTACTCAGATGTGCTTATGTGAATACTTTGTGAAGCAGTTAGGGTGGTTTTTTTTCTGATTCTAGTAAAAATTAAAGTGAGCTGTATACATCCATACCTGGGAAAATTCTAACTTTCCTTGCATTACAGGTGAAACAAATGCAAACAGAACTGCCTTCAAAGCTTGGGAAAGGAGCAAAAGAAGAGACTGCATGAAATTCCCTAAGGATCTCTTGCAGTTTTTTTATTTTGCAAAAACTTTTTATTTTCCCCATTGTAGCCAAAAGTATCCACTGTGTATTTATATGAAAGTCAAAAATATTACTATTACGCACTTCTACAATTATTACTATAGTACTTGTTATTAAGACCCTAATTCTCAGTGTTGCTTTGATAAGCCACTAGCATGGTTATGTGAAGATATTTCTGGTGTTATCTTGTGCTTTTAATATTCTGTGGCCTACTGGATATGTTGGGTAGGAATTATGAAGTCCAAGGTCTGTATTTATTAAATCAGAAAAAAATGTACAGCTCTATTCTTAGCATTGCTGCACTATTGTTTCTCCACCATGTTAGATCAAGAGTTAATTTTAATCATTTTTACTTCTAAAAACATGAAACCTTTATCCTGAATATCTGCAATATGTACAAGTTATGGAACATATATAAGAAAAACAGCTTTCAGTAGACAGTCTCACAGAATCTATAAAATGCCTGGTGTAAATCCAAAGAGGAAGCAACAAAAATAACAGAAACAGGTCCATGCTCTAATTAAACATGCTATTTAACTTGACAGGTGTTCAAAGAAGAAGAAGAAGCTATCAAAGTTGATCTCCACGAGGGCTGTGGTAGGACCAAACTTTTCTGGCTGATGGCTTTAGCAGATTCTAAAACTATGAAGGCTATGGTGGAGTTTAGAGAACAGACAGGTAAAACACAACTGTTACTAATTGCTCTTTATCCTGGTTATTGTGATTTTCACCTGCTTTAGGGCAATGCTTTTAAATATTTATTAATAAAAGTAAAATAGTTTAGCTGCATAAGAATTGTTGGCTTTCTGGTTGTTTTCTGTGAATGCTGCTTTGATGTCTGATAGAGTATCAGTACCTTGCGTTTCATGAGAACATTTTTGGCCTTGTTGTCTCTTGTGCCATAGGCAAACCGACCACCAGCAGTTCTGAAGCATGTCGGTTCTGTGGATGTAGGAGTGGAACAGAATTATCAGCCGTGGGAAGTGTTTGTTCTGATACAGACTGCCAGGTGTGTATTAGCAAGTATCAAGCATCATTAATTATGTAAATAGAAGAGATCATATGGGCTTCTTATTTTGAACAAACCCTGTTTATCCCTGTGGTCCATTTTAAATCAGATCTGTCATATGAAAAGGTTCTAATATTGATATCACCATTCATATACTTCTGAGTTTGTAAATGTTTATTTTAATTACAGACTGTGAACTAATGATCAACTTCCATACTGGGTAGTTTCATTATTACCTTCAAAATCTATCTCGAGTCTTCACAAGTCTCTTATCTACCTCAAGTTTTCATGACAGCCTTGCAATTATAAAGTAAAATACACACTGTCAGTATAAAGTCAAATGTACTGGAAAGCTTGATAAAAAGAGTTTGCTCAAGAGCCTATGTATTATGTGAGGTAGAACATTTAAGACTTGGCCATGTTTGTCATCTGTATCCACGTATTGTGAGTGTTTCTGTGCCCTACACTGAGTGCAATTGGCAGAGGACCAAATCATAACCAGTTTCTTACTTTGCCTTACTTATTTCTAAGTGAAGCAAATTGGTCATCTTTTTTTTCTCTGTCAGCCTATGAGGAACTTATACAGTTCATCAATGAACAGTTAAGTAACAGTTCACTACAGTTACTAAATTCAGTTCAATTTGTTGCTAGCTTCTGGGTAACTTCTCTAAGTTTCTGTGAGAGTAGGGATGGGAATTAGAGGTGGTTAAAAATCCATTTCCATGTAAAATCGCTTTATGCTGATTAATGATTAGATTATAATGTATTCTTAAGCGTGAGTTACTTAAAACTTCTCCAAAATCTGCAGGTACCTTAAAGGCTGTTAATACAGGGTCAGCGATATTTATGCAGGAAGCACTCAATATATAAAAAGCACAGAAAGAAAAAGAGGATCCAAGAACAGTTCTCTTTCTATTGAAAGTTTTAAGTTATGGTTTCATTAAGCCGTTTGCATTCAGGAGCAGTGCAGGTAAACAAAGGAAACATTGTTATTTCAAGTACAGGACATTCAGCTTGTCCCAAGTACCTGAGGCAGCAGCAGACAATACAAACCATGATTCTTCCGTCTCAGTTTATTGCACAGACCAGCAGTCCTTCAAAAAGCGGCACTGTCAGAACACTCAGTGAAGGGATGATTAACTCTCTACTTTACATTTACATTTGTTTAGGAGTATGCTAAGATTGCCTGCAGCAAGACACACCCCTGCGGTCACCCCTGCGGAGGCGTTAAGAACGAAGAGCACTGTTTGCCGTGCCTGCATGGCTGCGATAAAAACGCTACAACTCTGAAACAAGATGCTGATGACATGTGCATGATCTGCTTTACTGAAGCACTTTCAGCAGCACCAGCTATCCAGGTTTTTTGTTTGTTTGATTGTTTCCCCTTTTAAGAGATTACTGTTATGATTGTAATGTGTAGCATGAAGGAAGTGAAAATATAAAGTCTTTCAAATTATGCTGTTCAAAATTTGAAAGCAGACACCTTAACAATAGTTAAGCTACTCAAAAAGTTTTCTTTTTGTCTGGCATTCTGTTTCAAGAAAGATTGGATGAATTCAGTTTGCTATGTCTACTTTATTAAAATACATGGTGTTTTATAAAGGAGTAAAACAACTGAAGTAATTAGTTGAAATAATTCACATTTATTTCATATATCCGTAGATGATCTTGGTGTGGTTATGATTTTAATGCCCATTTTATGTTCTTTCTTGTTGTTAAGAAGAAAAAAGGGATCTTCTAGGATTTCAAATCAATTAATATTGGAATTGATATGTTGCCATGTTGCCACTTAATATTTTGCTAATAACTGCTTCTACTTTAGTGGTTAATGTAACTTCAATATTCACTTACATTTACTCTTTTCTAAAGCTGGACTGCAGCCATGTTTTCCATTTGCAATGCTGTCAGCGAGTACTAGAAAACAGATGGCTTGGCCCAAGGATAACTTTCGGGTTTATGTCCTGCCCAATTTGCAAGGTAAATGAGCTGTTTGCCTGTCAAAGTCAAAAAATGTACCTGATACTTTTCTTTTAATTCTTTTTCTTTTTTTCTTTTTTTCTTTTTTTTTGGGTTTTTTTGGGGGTTTTTTGGGGTTTTTTTGTTAATACTGTATTGCTTGGTACAGTGTAAATGAGTTATATGTGACTTGTTTTCTTAATTCCACATGTTGCTATAGAAAGACTAGAATTGATGCAACTTATTACTTTCTCCTCCTGTTCCCTGAGGTGTCCTCTTAAAAAGAAAGCATAGTCCAGACATTGTCTTAATACTGTTTCATTCTTACCAACATCAGCTTGCAAATTCCCAGTATTTGGTGATAGTGAGGAGGGGAAGAAGTAATCTTAAAGCACACTATTTTGAAGCAGGAATTCTTCATTTTACTAACCACTTTTAAAGCTGCTTTGCTTTTCAGTGTGAGGGCAGAGCCAAAGAATACATGTACTTAGTTCAGCTAAGTTACTAACAATTCCTCTTGAACTCCATAAAATTTAAATTGCTGTAAGCAAAAGCACCTAATAGCCACTGGAAAGAAGAGCACCTTACCCCACCCTTGGAAGTTGAAATTTGGGAATCGTCAGCTATTCTGCATGCTGTGGTTCTTCTGTCATGTTGTGTTGTGGTAATTAATGGCAGTAGCTTGTGGTCACTAATTGATAAAGAACTGCCATAGAGGACTGTCAGTCATTATGCTTACTTGCTGAGCAGGAAGACAAAAAGGACCAAAATTACAGAAATATTCCTGTGCTGTGGTGAATATTTCATATTCTCTTCACCACCTCCTTGGCTGTTAGTCTGTTCTTCTGTTGGAAGGGTTGATGTTCCCATATCACAACAGGCCATAGTGAAAGCAGTCATGTATACCATTTTTACAGCAAATAGAGTACATTCTGTATCAGCCGTTTTTTGAAATGTCCATTGCCCGGTCCTGTACATTTTTATGACATCTATCATGCTATTTGTGCCTGACTGTAACACAAATAATCATAGCTCTTGGGATAAATATACACGATACTTTAATCAGCTTTTTTTTTATTTCAGAACAAAATCAATCACACAGTATTAAAGGATTTGCTTGATCCAATCAAAGAACTCTATGAAGATGTAAGGAGAAAAGCACTAATGAGATTGGAGTATGAAGGGCTGCACAAGAGTGAAGCCATCACAACGCCAGGTGTTAGATTTTATAATGACCCAGCTGGCTATGCTATGAACAGATATGCTTATTATGTTTGCTACAAGTGCAAAAAGGTATGGTGGTATTTATTAAATGGATGTTACCATTTCACAAGTAATTTCTTAAAACAGAACGTATGTTTAATACATTGTGTATGCAGCAGAAAGGCAGGAAAAGATGTTGTTTATAGAATCATAATTTTAAAAAATCAAGTGTTGGGCTAATGAGATGTAAATAGTATCTTAGCTAGTAAAGCTCAAGCATGTATAACAGAGCAGCTCAGAAACCAAAAGCACCTTGAGTCAATGGCCACTTACAAGAAGGTACAGTACCTATTCACCTGAAGCTGCTACTTAATGCTGACAGAGGGTTTATAGAGCATCCAAATGCTGTTCCAAAAGCCTTACAGTCCCTGGCATAGAGCAGGGTATATTGCAGTTTTTGGTCTTGTTCATCCCGAGACTGAGGGACATTGTGAGTGCCTCAAAACCACATACCTACAGAGACGAGAGCTCAGAAGAGTGGAGGCCACTGGAATGGTAGTCATTTATCATATTCCCCTTACAAATGGAATTGCTTAAACTGAAAAGAATTGTTAAAAGAACAATTGTGTCTGGTTTAACATCCAATAATTTCTATATGCAATTAAGGCATATTTTGGTGGTGAAGCTCGTTGTGATGCTGAGGCTGGACAAGGAGATGATTATGATCCAAGAGAACTTATTTGTGGTGCCTGCTCTGATGTTTCAAGGGCTCAGGTGAGTAAATATTTTCTATTCATGTTTTTATTTCATTCTGAAACTCTTGAGTACCCAAGCTGTACAATAATTCACAGTCATTTGTAATTACATGTGTCGTACAATATTGTCTACCATTAATGTTTCTACAGAAGGTAGAAGTGAGTTGTTGGGATTGTTAAACATGGCTACTTCACTGACTGCTGTTTGCTTTCCTTTGTTCAGATGTGTCCCAAACACGGTACGGATTTCTTAGAGTACAAATGCCGCTACTGCTGTTCTGTTGCTGTTTTTTTCTGTTTTGGGACAACGCATTTTTGCAATGCTTGCCATGATGATTTCCAAAGAATGACAAGCATCCCTAAAGAAGAGCTCCCACATTGTCCTGCAGGTAGGACTTTGATAAAGCAAATTTACCACACTGAATTCTGAAATAAATTAGAAGTTCTAATTGATATTAGCTCTTCTTGGTAGTATTTTCTTGGTTTTCTGGCAATGTCATTGCACTGATCATGTAAACATTAGGGACTTTGATAGAGAAAGACATTTCAATTTCCCTGTATCAGGTCAGATTCCAGATGTAGAATGATGTGTAAAATGGTATATTGATAACATTAACCCATTATTAAGTGATGTATGTGTAGTTAGGTAGCCATTATCTGCAAACTGTTACCCCAATGCCTTAATTACTAAGTTCATGTGCTGTATATTGATTTTATAGTAGTAAATGATTGGGGGTTAAAAGTGCGATTTTTTCATTAAGATATTTACATAAAATAAGTAAACAAATAAATTAGAACTCCTGCTATAACCTTAGAATTATTGTTTACTGCAGAATGTAACTCTTGCGCATTATTCAATTTTTTTCTTAGCTTGTGCAAATTTCTTCCACAATATTAATGCGATAAAACTTCCTTAAGTGACTGTCTGTAAGCATCTTGCCTTTTTTAATTTAAATTTGGTTTCACTTACATGGTAGTTTGATCTATTTTTTTGCTCTTCAAATACCAATTCAACATTTGAACAAGACGAATTATCTTCACTTATTTTGGGGTTTTTTTTGAGGAAATGTAGTATATGTTTGTTTACATTGTCTGCAAGCATTAATCTAGTCTTTTCTTTTTTTCTCTTATCCTTACATTCACTGTAGGTCCCAAAGGTAAACAACTTGAAGGAACAGAATGTCCACTTCATGTTGTCCATCCACCCACTGGTGAAGAATTTGCTCTGGGTTGTGGGGTTTGCAGAAATGCACACACTTTTTAGAATAGCATTTTTTTTAACCAGAGCAGAACAGGTGCCCTCATCCCTCAAGTGTCCTGAAAACAAAGTCCATCTGGGATGAGGATGGGACCATTCCATAACCCAGGTAAAAGGAACAATTTACAGTGCAAGAAGGATGCCAAATACCATGTACATAATTCTTGCTGTGAGATATTGACATTTTTTGAACCGAGACATCAAAATTTGTGAGGTGTTTGCATGTGGCCATTACAGTCATCGGCTAGGAAACATTGGACATTTACAAATAAACAATTGTTATTAAAGGATCTGTGTGTCTGTGGACTATGAATGATGCTGGCTTTCAGGCGAAAGAAAAAATATTGATTATTGTATACTGACTTTTTGTAATCTTGTACAATTGTAACGCATCACAAGTGGGGATGGGAAAGAGGAATATTCTGGTTTATTTCCTAGACTGTTATAAAAAAATGTGTTAGGAAGGCATAAATGTAACAAGTATCACCCTGTATATAAAGGTATCAATGTTTGTCCTGTATAAGAAATATTAAATTACAACAGCAGTTTCATTTAAACTTCTGGGTTATGTTTGAGCCTGAAATTTTAATGAAGTGCAATACTGAGTGTGCCTCATATCTTGCAGCTGTAAACATAATGGAATGTACATGTCAATAAAGCCACTGTACATTTTTATACAGTGAAAGTCTAACAAATGTGTAAGCCTCCATTTTCAGAAACACTCTTAAAACAGAGTGGGGGAGTGGGGAGGGAAGGGGAAGAAGAGAGGTCTCCTATAGTTATTTCAGCAGACTCTTGAAAAGTAGGAAAGTTTTTGGGTAACCTGGTGGTTATGGAAGTACTTAAGACGTGAAAAGCACTACTCCCTTTCTCAACAGAAAAGTTGGATAAATGTTCTAGCATGCTTCTGAAGAATTGTATTTCCATTTCAATTGCCAACAGTGTTATAAAACACAAAAGAAGACTACATTTTAAATTATTTTCATGATCAGTTTTGTTTTACTGAAGGCTAATATTTTAGGACAGTTTAAGACTCCCACTTTTAGGACAAACAGCTTTTTGAATTTCAAAATGTTAATTTATAAGAGTCCTAAGTCCTCTGCACGTGCATAATGAATGCAGTATATAACTTCAAGTAAAAACTTCTATTTGTTAAGGTTTTCTCTTTGGATTGTTTTTCTTAGATGTGTTCAACTCCCTTTCTAGCATTTCTGTCTTGAACCTGATGAAAAGTGCGTTACTGCCTTTTACATTTAAGATATTGGTAGATGGCATCCACACCAGACAATCTTGATAAGATTGGAACCATGGGATCTATCTTGCCTAACTTCAGACATCTGGAATCAGAGAATCACAGAAAGGTTGGCATTGGAAGAGACTTCTGGATATCATCTTGTCCAACCCCCCTGCTAAAACAGGTTCACCTAGAGCAGCATGTATACCTGCACTTTGAAATAGTTCTGCTAGTTCACACGCCTGTGAGGTACAGTTGATCTTATTCACTGTAGCTCTGCCGAGGGATCAGGACAGGCTGGATCAGTGGGCCGAGGCCAGTTGTGTGAAGTTCAACAAGGCCAAGTGCTTGGATCCTGCTCTTGGGTCACAGCAACCCCATGCCGTGCCACAGGCTGGGAGAAGGGCTGGAAAGCTGCCCAGCAGCAAAGGACCTGGGGGTGCTGGTCAACAGCGCCTGAACATGAGCCAGCAGGGTGCAGAGGTGGCCAGGAGAGCCAATGGCCTCTGGCCTGTGTCAAAAATAGTGTGGCCAGCAGGGCCAGGGAAGTGATTGTCCCTGTATTGGGTATCTGACCCATTGTCATTTTTAGAAAATTAGAGTGTAGCACCATCTATATTTTTTCAGCTTCCTCTTCAATTTCAGATTAATATGAGTGTTAATTTAGGAAATTGAGATTATGGTGTGGACATAGCTGACCATCCCCTATCACCACTCCAGGGAGGCAGCACAGGCACGTGTGAACATCAGGCTCTTGCACAGAACTCAGCTCCTCACGTAATGGTTGAACCTTGGACACGCTGCTCCCACAGTGTCTCAGACATTCACGTCACCGCATCCCCCACACCGATCTCTGCCGGTGATTATAGCAGATGCCAGCACAGGCTGCTAATCAGATCAGTCCACAATAAGATTGCTGTATGCCTTTCCAGCAGTCTCACATGTTTTTCTGTCAGCTGTTGATCCACTGCCCACGCAATGGAAATAGTCAGTTCTTGTTTGTACCACCCTGTTTGCCACAACCCACCACACTCAGCTAATTTATACCAAACCCAGCTCCTGGCCAAGGCGAGGCCTCAGTGCTCACACTTGGATTGTTAGTTTAAAAATAGCTTAAACTTTTATGGGTGTATCCACCCATTGAACACAATGTGAACAGTAAAAGTTTATAAGATACAGCTAATTAACATGTCATCATCAGGGCCAAATAAACTTGGTCCTTACAAAACAGGTTTTGCTAATTCCATCATGTTTCTAGGCTCACGTTTCACCTAGACAGAGGCTTAGCTAGGGAGTTTCAGGCCCACCCAGTCATTCAGGATAGAGCTCAAACTTTTCCACAGCCCTTGTTAAGCCATGCCACACACTGCAGGTGCCAGAGTGCAGTGGTTGTAGGGCAGATGCTTGTCCCTCAGCCCAAGGTGCACTGGAAGGGCTGTGCTGTCACAGCCCCCACTCACTGATGGGACGTGGTAGTGAGCTTGTGCTGCCAAGCATTCCAGGATCTGCTCCTCACCAGGCATTCCTACAGAGATGCAGCCAAATACAGAACAACACACTGATTACACAGCAGCCAGATGCAATGGGGACTGTGATTATTATTGATCATCACCCAGAGATGTCCCCTGCCAGCTGGTCCAGGGAGTTTTCTCAGGTAATACCCTTGGGGTATTACCTGAGAAACCCGCTTGGGGTTCAGAAGGTGCTCTCTGCTCTTTCCTCAAATCATCACCCAGAGATGTCCCCTGCCAGCTGGTCCAGGGAGTTTTCTCAGGTAATACCCACCGGTGCAGTCTCTTGGGGTTCAGGAGGTGCTCTCTGCTCTTTCCTCAGTGTTACGTGTAGGCTGCTCATTTAAATACAATCTCTTTGGATGTACCAAGTTTCTGTGTACCTGAAAGGGCATTTGAACACTGAAACCTTGGATGGGTATTTGAGGCAGTGCTTTGGGTCATCCACTGAGCAGTACACTGTGTCCTTTGCTATTGCCATCCATGGCATTGCTCCTATACTCCCACTCATGTGATTCAAGTATCCTTAGCCCATGTTAGGTCTCAGCTAATCTAGTATTTCCACCTCCCTGTCTGTTCATTCAGTAGGATTCTTTTCCTAAATGTGATTCTGTCATCATAATACATCCTCCCCTGCAGAGTTTAACTTTCCTGCTCACTCAGCTGCCCTGGAGAGCATTCCCATTCCACCCAGCCCTGTTCCTAGGTCTCACCACTGCCATGTACTCTGCCAGAAGAGCCATTAGAGGAAGGAAGGATGGCATTGAGTATGCTGGCACACAAAGGGAATGCATACTCCACTGTGGCCATGTGGGCAGCAGCATCACATCACTTTAAGCTAGAGATTCAGGTGGTTTGGTGTGAATGGGGTATGATCTACCAGCAGTAACTCACCATCCTAATGCCAATTCCTAGCAAAGATACTCAGAAACCTGGCTGGTGGACCTGAACAACAGCTTTTTAAAAGCATTTGCCTGAGGGCAGGTTGTATCAGTGGACTCTGTCACAGAGCAGTAATTGCAATGGGATGATCCAAGCTACAGGGTAAACACAGCTCTCCACAGATTTTGCTCTAATGGACATAACACATGTAAGAGGATACGCTGGGTTTGTATCCATCTCCATCTCTGTCTCCCTTTTCTCCAATACAAACAGAATTTGAGCAACAACATTCCAGTTGTTACTCATAAGATTGTAGTCTCTATTTCTACATCTTTGGCTTTTTCCATATTCCTAGTGGGTTGTGGAGTAGCCTAGGTTCATAAATTTTATTTCCCTCCTGATGGAGGCTGGGCACAACTATGTACCTCCCACCAAGCAAATCCTAAATTTTGGCACACCCTGAGTGCCTTACTGCTGACTGAATTTGACCTTTCCCATGAATAGGTGCCCACTGGCAGGACTTGGATCTGTTCATCCAACACTCTCATACAATCAAGGAACTGGTGAGTAACTTCTGGGTTTTGCCTGCAGTGCTAGGATACAAGACTTAGAAACAAACCATGTTTGAAAACCAGCTTTAGGGTGCCCTTGCAGGACACATTTCACATCACATGTAAGGTGCCCTCCTTCCATGCCTTGGTACCAAGGCCAATCCTAATACAAATGCCAGCCCCCTCTTAGCAGTAAGTCTGTTTGGGAATTTTTACCGCTGTGGCTTGCTAATTATATTAACTCCTCACCCACTGGCAGAGTCAATGGAACTGACTTGCAAGGAGCTACACAAAGCACAGAGAAAATTCCTGCAAACCAAAGAACTCCTCTAGCAGGATGCTGTCAGACCAACCTACCAATGAGCTGGCACTGCCTTTTCCAGCAGCATTGCTCTGTCCATGGATCAACCATGGCAAAGATGAGGTGCTGCCTGTGCTGCAGGGCGCAGCTCTGCCTGTTTGTACGCAGCCCTAGCCAAGGCCATGCCACGAGACTCCCCTGTCAGAGGGGCTCCAGCAAACAGCAGCTTTCACTGTATTCCCTAACAAAACAGAGTGGTACAACAGCTTTTACCCATGAACCAACCATGGGAGCCATTCATCTGGAAAGAATTACTAGAGCCTCAAGAGACAGAAACAATATTTAGACAGTGAGGAACCTTTAAAAAGAATTATCTCCAGCTTCTACTGAACCATGAGCAACAACATCAGGTAATCAGCCTGTTGCAGGCAACACTCTATCCTGCTGTTGCTCGTCCTTAGTTTTGTCTTTGTATTTTTCTGTGGCCATGAGGCCTTAAATTGAGGCCCGCTGCTTTAAAGACCATTTTATTTGCAGCTACTGTTAAAAAAAAAAAAAAAAAAAAGAGAGAGAGAGAAAAGTTGAGTTACAGCTCCTGTTTTGTAAGGTCTTGCCTGTGATAGATAGAATATACTTATTTTAGCACTCCATAATACCATATTCTAACAGTATAACAAAGTCCCTCACCACAGAAAATCTTCCTGTATAGACATGTTGAGAAAATAAAACCAGGAAGTTTCCCTAACGATATCCATTACTGAAAAACATTCACTTCTTTTGGCATCGATAATTAATAAGTTCAGCTTTCCTCTATATTTTCTTTTTCAGCACAATCTGCTGAGAATTAAGATTGTCACAGACATTCTAGACCAGGTCTTTCAGCCACGACTCACCATTATTAATATTCTCCATATTTTTCAGAACTTCTATTTTCATTAAATCAGAGCTACTCATGCCCTGCAAGCCTGACATACTTTCATCATAGCTGGATCTGGTCTGCTACGGTTACTTAACTCTCTTCCAACTGCTTCTGTGATTTTTCCCTCTGGATTCTTATCCTAGCCAAATGCAAGCCAGGCTTATCAGGGTGGAGCACAGCTCCTTGCCTCAGGAATGCTTCAGAGCTACTTGAATATGGCCAGAAAATCAGCACAGTAGACTTGCAGTGCTCAAAGGTGCAGCATTTATAATCAAGACCTGGCACTGTTGAAACACTGTTGTGGCTTCATCAGGAGGGCAGTCTGCCCGCTGAAATGAGGTGTTCTGTACAACCTCAGCCTGAGGTGGTGAGATCCCCTGTTAGACACTGAGATTTTACTGGCTATGTCTTGGGTTTTATACCTGTGGGCTGTTCCTCATCTTCACATGGTGACAGTGAGGGCTGCTTCACAGCTCTGAGTGACTTTCCCATCAGAAAAACTGAAACTTCAGAGAGCTTCTCCTTCTCTCTTGGAAAAATAAAAAGTTACAATGCAGTTTCCTCAACAGTCTCATTTTTGCATAGCAGGGCTCAGCACAGGCCATGGCCTTTTTCTGTTACTACTAAAAGCATACACATAAAAAAATAATAATTTTAAAGATTCCTCTCTTAAAAACCCATCTGCTGTTAGTTAAGTGACTAGTGTAAGGCAAGGAGACTACTGAATGCAGACACACCTGACAGAGGTGTCCAAGTTACTGACTAAAGCTCCAAAGTGCCCAGCCACCACTGGCAGCAACACAGACCAGCCCAGACCTGTGGATGTTCTTTGAACCTTTACTGCTTGGCCCCTTCTTACCCTGCTGCCACTTATCTCAGTGCCACCTACCTGAGTCCAGGAGCTCTGCAGGGCTTTGTCTGCCAGCTAAAGCAGAGCCAGCTCTGGGGGCTCACCAGGAGCCCACACCACCAGCTGCCTTTCTTTCATTCAGCTCTGATAAACTGCCCCGTTCTTGTGCTTTGCCCACAGACACCGCAGATATTTTTGTCAGTGCTCTGCACCATGTCCAGGGCCTGGGTTGGCCCCAAGGACAGAGCTGCAGCTGCCTTGCTGATTTTAGCTGCTATGTCCCCAAAAAGTGTCATGCTGGGCGTGCTTTCTGCACTTGTTCTCCTCTCCTACACACACAAAGGGTGCCTAAAACTTACACAAGCGGCCACAACAAAGCAAAGAAGGGCACAGGCAGTGAGCCAAACTTTGTTTACTCCAAAGATAAGGCAGCAAATTGTAACTGCTCGGCACTGTAAGAAGTCCCTCCCAGTAAGTCAATACAGTGAAACTCAGATAATGCAAGGGTTTTAAAGTATTGTTACCTTAAAAATAATGAAATTGCAGCTGTTACATCTTCCAAGACTTCTACACAAACTCAGAAAATGTTTGTTTTGGTCAAAAGATGTTTTGGTGGGGGGTTTTTTTGTTTGTTTGTTTCCTGCAGACCAGAACTTGATCAGAGCATAAATCTTGATGAAAATGTATTTTTACTGACTTCACATGACATGGCCCAGATACATTACATCATAAAACATAATGCTGCCTTAAAACACTAAGAGAGGTGACGAGGAGAAGCAGCAGCTGCTTGTGGCAAATTTGTTGATAAAAAATGGATCCTTCTCCTCCCTACAGCCTGGGCCCAAGTCTAGTTCCAACCTTTGCAGTCAGACTTTTTCTCCCACATCTCCAGCAGTTTGCAAGTTACATACTTGCAAATATGACTGTTCTTTACTAGAAACTGTAATTGGGGGCTGTTTTCTTCCCACCATTAGAAACTCTGAACTGGAGCACAAGGGCTGAAAAGGGAATTCCTAAGCAGTGGGAATGAAAGACACAGAACATTTTCAGATGGGGGTGGCAAAACAGTTATTGCATGTTTCTTGACACTATTGGCTTCATTCATAAGCACTCCTCATTACCTACCAAGGTTTATACAGCTGTCTCATATAACTGAGCATATTATACAGTCACATATTTGCTATTACAAGGTTGTCTAAGATACTCATTAATCTGCTCAAGGTAAGGTGATTCTTCTTATTTCCAGATTTTTGTTGCATTTCCTGAAAAGCTGAAGACTGGATGTATATTCATAAATACACACAAAACTGCAATGGCTGAGCTTTAGTAAACAGCTCAATACACTCTAAAATGGAGAAAAAGAGATTATTTTCTCACAGAAACTCAAAATAAAAATTTATGTTTCTCACTGAAAAACAATTCTGTTTCTGGAAAAGTCTTTTTTTTTTCTCCCACCACTAATAATCTCAAGGAACTAGACTTAAAAAAACAAAACAAACCATAAATTAACTGACTTAAAGTATGCAAAGAAGTGCGTTTTTCTAAAGTGCTTCTTAAAGATCTCAGGGATGGTGACATTTGAGAGTGACCACTAAAGAATGTTTCAAAGCCATTTCAAGATTGGGGCGAGCACAGGATCAGAAGGGCTGTTTCCAAGAAACTAAATGACAGCAATTAGGACTACAACAATTTGAGCAGTAATTTATTTACTATAGCTTGCAATGCATTAATAATAAATAATTAATTTGTGAATCTCAGCAACTGTAAAGAGTTTGGACACATACAGGGCTGAATAATGAGGTGTATTGGAGTGTACCACATGCACGAAGGACACACGATGACAAGGCATATGCAGCCCATGGGAAATGTCACACATCACTTTGTCTTCTCTGCCTGGCAAAATCCCAAGCACATCATTCCCAGTGCCTGCTGGCCCCAGGACACATTGGTGGCTTGCTTTCCCTCTTACATCTATTCCTAAGGCCAGCCTCACATGGGGCTTTCAGATCGCAGAGCAAAACCGGCTGTACTGGTGATGAAGATCCAGCTCCATCACTGGTAATATTCAGCGTGCCCAGGTGTCCAAGAGGGCCAGTGACATCCTGGATGTATCAGCAATGGTGTGGCCAGCAGGGCCAGGGCAGGGATTGTCCCCCTGTGCTCGGCACTGGTGAGGCCACAGCTCCAGCGCTGTGTCCAGCCCAGGGCCCCATGCTACAACAAAGAAACTGGGGGGCTGGAGTGTGTCCAGAGAAGGGCAACGAAACCGGAGATGTGCTTGGAACACAGGTCCTGTGAGGAACAGCCGAAGGAGCTGTGGTGTGTAGCCTGAAGAAAAGGGAGGGTCAGGGGGGACCGTGTCACTTTCTACATCTCCTGAAAGGAGCCTGTAGCCAGTCGGGGTCGGCATCTTCCCCTGGTAACCAGTGACAGGACAAGATGACATAGCCATAAACTGCTCCAGGGAAGGTTAAGCTTGGACATTAGAAGGAATTTCTTCACAGAAAGAGTTGACTGAGCACTGGAACAGGCCGCCCAGGGAGGTGGTGGAGTCACCATCCCTGGAGACATTTAAGGACAGACTGGACGCGGCACTGAGGGGGCACTGAGTGCCATGGTGTAGTTGATACGGCGGCGTTCGATCACAGGCCGGACTCGATGATCTCGGAGGACTTTTCCAACCTGATCGATTCTGGGATTAGCCCCGGTGCGCCTCAGACCGCACGGCTCCGTTCCTGCCCGAGGCGAGTCGCGCCCAGCCCGAGCCGCGGCGCAGCCGGGCGGGAGGAGGAGCTGCCGCCGGCCCCGGCTCCGAGGCGCTGAGGGGAGGTGGGGCCGCCGCCTCCCGGCCCGCCCGCGCGCCGCCATTTTGGCTGGTTCGCGTCGCTTCCGCCGCTGGAAGTAAACAGAGAGCGAGCCAGGGACGGAGCGGAGCGGCGACGCGGGCGGGACGGGACGGAGCGGACGGTCGGGCGGCGGAGGCGGCGCTGGGGTCGGCTTTGGCGGAGAGAGCTGATGTGGCCGGAGCGGAGGCGCCAGCGCGGCCCGAGCCCCGGTTAATGCGAAGCGCAGCAGGGAGCCGCCAGGTGATGGGGCGGGAAGGGGCGGGCGGCGGCTCCGTCCGCAGGGTGCCAGGCCCCAGGAGCGGGCTCCGAGCCGCGGGGCCGGCGGAGCTCGGGGCCTGCCGGGCTGTCGGAGCTCCGCGCCGGGGCTGGGCCGGAAGGAGCCGACCCTGAGGGGAGCCTTCTCCGGGAGTAGCGAGCGATCCTTAAATCCTGCTCTGCCGTGTCTGGGGGTCGCTGCCTCGCGGCTTTCCCGTGACAGCGGCAATCAGTCGTGAAAACCCCGTTGTGTCCAGCGGAGCGGGTTGTTTGCGGCAGGGAGGCCTTGGGTTCGTGCCCGGGTCGCCCCCTCTTCCAGCCCGTGCTCCCCTCAGCGCATTCCTGGTGTTCCTGGAACAGCGGGGGTGAGGCACAGCGAGCTCTGTTGGACAGGCTCTTGGGAAAGCGTTATCAGTCGGGTGCAAACAGCTCTGCACAGTTTGTTTGGTTTGGTTTTGGTTGTGGGGTTTTTTTGTTGCTTTTTATTTTTTCTTTTTTTTTTTTAACTGCCGTTGTGCTCTGGCTGCACCTTACTCGGCAATAAAAACAATGTTAAGCACGTGCTTTGCTCCTCCTCCTGCTCGGTGACCGAGCTGTGTGATTAGGGTTGGACATGACTATTGCAAACAAGATAGCGTGGGTTGCGCCCAGGTGCGGAGTTCAGAAACAAGTCCGTGTGATAGGTGGAGAAATTTACTTGGAAAATCTTAAGGAGTCAGGCAGGCACCCGGCTTTCACCCATCTCTCTGCCCCCACAGAGTTGGGTGTTTTTGTTGGTTTGTTTTTTGGGGGTTTATTTGCCTTTCTGGCAAGATCTTAGCTTCTAAAGCAAAGTTGGTTGCAGCAGCAGTTTGAAAAACAGTGATATGTGTGTGTCCTGAGTGTGCCAGAGAGAGTTAAAAGCAAGATTGATGGTTCATGCGTTTCTAAGAAGTGATAAGCAATCATTCCTTGAAAAGTAGGATTTACTCATGCAGTAATTTGCTAGTATGGAATTTTTCATCCACGTCTTCCTTGTTGAAAAGTTGTTCTTGGGTTTCAAGTGGTCAGATCTTTAAATTACTGGATACATAAAGCAAAGCGAATTGAACTTCTAATTGCATTGCCTTGTTCTTATGTTAAATGTTCAGAAAGGTTTACTCTCTTAAGTGGCCTTTTAAAAGTAAATGTATTTTAAAATAGCTCTGTAAACTGATGCAGGCAAATATGCATTCTTTAAATTTCGTATTTGTTTTATTGTTGGCATGTGAAGAGGTTGAAAGCAGTTACATTTAAAAAAAAAAAACAACCAGACTATTCTGATACTTTAAGTTCTAAAATGAGAACCCAAAAATTAGATTAGCAATTATTGTTGGCATGTGAAGAGGTTGAAAGCAGTTACATTTAAAAAAAAACCACCAAACTATTCTGATGCTTTAAGTTCTGAAATGAGAACCCAAACATTAGATTAGCACATTGGTCAAAAATTAGATGACAAGACAGTTACACAGTTCTTAAAATAATATTTTTTAGTCTTGAACTTAGGCACTTTTTTTCCTTTGGAAAAAAACCAACATTTGGAAAAAATTTGCCAAGGAAATACTTTAACTCTCTTAAGTGACCTTTTAAAAGTAAATGTATTTTAAAATAGCTCTGTAAACTGATGCAGGCAAATATGCATTCTTTAAATTTCGTATTTGTTTTATTGTTGGCATGTGAAGAGGTTGAAAGCAGTTACATTTAAAAAAAAAAAACAACCAGACTATTCTGATACTTTAAGTTCTAAAATGAGAACCCAAAAATTAGATTAGCAAATTGGTCAAAAATTAGATGACAAGACAGTTACACAGTTCTTAAAATAATATTTTTTTAATCTTGAGCTTAGGCACTTTTATTCCTTTGGAAAAAAAACAACGTTTGGAAAAAGTTTGCCAAGGAAATACTTTTGAAAGGTTTCAAAAATCTTGACGTCTTTAATTACAAGGTGTTAGTAACAAAAAGAGTTGTCTGGAAGGGTGTGTTTTTTCCCCATCCCTTGCTTTAAGTCATGGCATTTAGAACATGTAACTTGTTTTCTTGGAAGAAGAAAGCATCAGTATACCTCTAAGTGATGGCTGTGTTGTCTTTTCTTAAGTTGGCTTTTTACAAAAATGTGGGACAGTGTCCCACAACTTCCATGAGTGGGTTTTGGTCTGTAACCAGCACATACTAGCTACATAGAGCTCATCCCAGTTAGCTCCAAGGTGTGCACTGAGAGCTGTCGATGACCTGGTCTGCTCCTGTCAACACATCCCAGAGGCCTTTTCTCCAGAAGAAAAATGAATACAGTTCTGTCAGTGGTAGCTCTCTCCTGGTCTGAAATGGAGACAAAAAAGAGGGGAAAAAATCCCAAACCCTACCTTAATGCCATGGTAAAAGTAGCCCACCTAACTGGAACATTTATGCAGATTTACTGCCTTGCTAGCAAAAGACAAGACAGGATCTCTGCAAAGGAGGACTTGGAGAGCCCAGTCTAACAGTACCTTCTGTAGCTTTTTACAGATTGCTTTGGAAAGACTTGGACATCAAACAGGCAAGCCTGAATTTGGCAAGTTAATAGCTTGCCTGTGGTGAATGCTCATTATAACCTAGTTGTTTGGAATATCTGTTTAGCCTAAAGCTTAAACTAATGCTGCATTTCAGACTCGCTTATTATAAATATTGTTCTTGCACTATGCTGAGTTATTATCTCTAACAGAAACATGACAGGCTTGCAGTGGATTTGCCAATTAAATCTTGATTAATTTCAAGTTGAATTCCATTTTCATGGTTGCAAAATCCAATTCCTTTATATTTTTCTTAGTTGCAGATGGTTCTGAGTCACTGTTCAGTTTCCTTGCTTTTCTTCACTGATGAAGTGGCTCAGCCACAGAGCTCAGTCTCTGGCAGAAAGCTTGTTCCAGCACAGGAATTGTGCTCTGCATAGTCCCATAGACAGGAACTCTATCACGGAAAACAGTTCTCAGGAAGCAAGTAGAGATTTTTGCCCAGTACTGTTTTCATCCTCTGCTTGTTTCCAAGTGTGCTGGGAGTAAAAATAGGAGCTGAAAAAAGTCAAGACAAATTTTCTTCATCAGTCTTTCGTGACCGTATGTTCAGGTTTGTCTGCATCATCTTGTGAGTGGCTTTAGACCTTAAGTGATAGCTTGCTTCTGTCATGTGAGTAGCTAGGATTAAAGCCTTTTAAAGATAGGTAGGGAGGTGCTGGCTTTGAGAAAATAATCTGTGATGCACTGGATTATGATCAGTATCATTTTTAGCTGTCATTTTGTTTTAGGAAGTACTTCCAGACTTGGTCACAGTACATAGCAGGGAAACGTAACTTTTCAGATCCCAGGAGGGATCTGGGCATATGATAATCCTAGACATGTAATTGGTACTTGAGTGTTAAACCAGGATGATTCACTGTGTATGAAGTCCTTGTCTATCTTGCAGTGATAGCTTGCTTCTGTCATGTGAGTAGCTAGGATTAAAGCCTTTTAAAGATAGGTAGGGAGGTGCTGGCTTTGAGAAAATAATCTGTGATGCATTGGATTATGAACAGTATCATTTTTAGCTGGCATTTTGTTTTAGGAAGTACTTCCAGTCTTGGTCGCAGTACATAGCAGGGAAACGTAACTTTTCCGATCCTAGGAGGGATCTGGGCATATGATAATCCTAGACATGTAATTGTACTTGAATGTCAAACCAGGATGATTTCGCTGTGTATGAAGTCCTTGTCTATCTTCTAGAAATCAGAGAAGCTGGGGGTGCTTTATGTGCCAGACTCACCCTGCCCCTGGATTCTCTGGAACTGAGCACATTGCAGTTGAGCATGAGGTAGCAGAGCCCTTTAGGACATGATGTGCATCACACTGAGGCTTTTAAAAATAAATGATCAGATGCCAAGTTCAGTAGTAAGATGGCATGTACCAAAGAAAATGTTTGGATTAAAACCCAGTGAGCCCTGGATGTATTTCAGCTATATGTAGTGGTAAGGGTTTGTTTCTCTCCAATAATGTAATATAAAAGGTAGAAGTTGTTTAAGTGACGTAATTATGGAAAAAGATATGCTACAACTTTTTGCCACAGGCTTGCTGAATTTCTGAGCCCTGGATGTATTTCAGCTATATGTAGTGGTAAGGGTTTGTTTCTCTCCAATAAAGTAATAAAAATGTAATATAAAAGGTAGAAGTTGTTTACGTGACATAATTATGGAAAAAGATATGCTACAACGTTTTGCCACAGGCTTGCTGAATTTAATACAATTTTGAAGAATTTTTTCTGGCCCTTCTCTGTATTTTTTTTGTGGGTTGAAACTTCCAGACTGTTACTGGAAATCTTCTGTAATGCCTATTTATTAGCTAGAAAAATGAAAACACACCAATGGACTTGATGAAATATATTTTCAAGGATACCGATTTAAAACAGATGCCTATTAAAGCTGTTACTGGAAATCTTCTGTAATGCCTATTTATTAGCTAGAAAAATGAAAACACACCAATGGACTTGATGAAATATATTTTCAAGGCTACCGATTTAAAACAGATGCCTATTAATGTATTTTGAATAAATTTAAGAAGAAAATATTCTTCCTCTCTGAGAAAAAAATTATTTGGTCTGATACAACATCTGCGATATGCAGTGCTTGCAAGCAGGCATACAGTAATTATTTACTTCCTTGATTTTTATCTCCACAGTTTCAAGTGTTGTTCCTAATAAATAGTACTGGGCCAGAAATATTTATGTCAGTGTTCAAAAAATTGTTTTGAAGATTATCATTCCATTAGTAGAACAGTAGAGTAATAATCAACAGCACAGTAAAACAAATTAGGTTCAAAGTGTTCTCAAACACACAAATGAAACACTGAAAGGAGAGTGACTGTTATAAATGGGTTGGCACTGTTAATGATTAAAGAAGTAATAGTAAAGATATCAGTTTAGATGATAATGTTATTTCTGGACTGCCATTTTGGTTTGTTACTTGGATTTTTTTTTTCCTTTATATATGGCAGGAAAAAAAACCCTGCCAAGGTGTTGTTGCATATAATACCCTTTTTCATCTCCACAGTTTTCTGTTAGTATTGTTCACAGCTCATTTACATTTAAAAATAAATAATAATTATTTTTTTTTACTTTTATAGAATGAAACGAGGAAGGAAAACTAATGAGGCCAACAGCAGTTCATCTGATGACACAACTGAGAAGGAGTCCAAGAGACACAAGATTGTAGAGAAGAAAACCACAGTTGTGCAGAGTCCTGACTGGGCAAACCTGCTCCAAGACATTATCCTGCAGGTGTTCCAGTACTTGCCACTTCTGGATCGTGCTCATGCATCCCAGGTCTGCAGGAGCTGGAACCAGGTGTTTCATATGCCTGATCTCTGGAGGTGCTTTGAGTTTGAGCTGAATCAACCAGCCACATCGAACCTGAGGACTACACACCCCGAGCTAATCAAGCAGATAATAAAGAGGCATTCCAATCACCTGCAGTATGTTAGCTTCAAGGTAGTGTATTTCGTAGGCTTTTTAAAAGTGACTTATTCTAAAAGGAATAGGGCAGCTGTCACTGTGGTAGGTGGCCTTGTTTTCAGGCTTAATCTATGGAAGAAATGGATTCTCTCAATGGAGATTACCTCCCAATTAATTTGTTTGGGTATATTTTCAGTTCTAAAACTTGGAATAATAGTACTGAACACACCTTTTCATTGTCTTATTTCTGTTAGATGAGATTTTTTTTGGCTGGTGTTGTGGTTTGTTTGAGGTTTTTAGGGTTTTTTTGTGGGTCCTTTGCTGGTTTGTTTGTTGAGGTTTTTTGTGGACTTTTTGGTTAGTTTTGGCTTTTTTGGTTTTTTGAGGGTTTTTTGTAGCAGTTTAGCTACTTAAAATTCTGCTTCATGAGGTGGACAGAAATAGTTCTGATACAGCTACATGTGTGGGTTACTGCCTCAGAATTAAGTTCAGTCAGGATGCCTAAGTTGAGCATTTCCCCATTTCACATGCTGTAGATACTTGGCTCTAATATTCTTGGTTAGAAAACATCTGATGCACGGAGAGTGACTTCAGTACTGCTAGTCATCAATTAGCAGTTTTAATCTTAAATTGTATGGGATTGTCTGTACTCTGTACAACTGTTTTTCAGGATTCTGAAAAAGTACGTGCAGTTTGCAGAGGATGGTGCATGTACTGATTGTGCCTGGCTGAGAAATACCATTTGATGAGAATTGGTTCTGTTCACATTATGGAATTATTTTCAGCACATGAAAACTTTAATGTGGGCTTACATACCAGTGTGTTTTGGAAGGGTGCTGTGAATGCAGTTTGCAGAGGATGGTGCATGTACTGATTGTGCCTGGCTGAGAAATACCATTTGATGAGAATTGGTTCTGTTCACATTATGGAATTATTTTCAGCACATGAAAACCTTTAATGTGGGCTTACATACCAGTGGGTTTTGGAAAGGTGCTGTGACTCTCATGGCTGCATATGCATCAGCTGTGTGAGAAATTTGGAAAGGAAATGTGTTCTGCAGAAGCTCAGCATACTTGTTTCTGAGATCAGGCAGTTCTAATGCTGGAATCATCAGCGTGTGAGGAGTTGAGTCACCTCTGCCTGATCACATGTATTGCTACTGCTTGCTTGCAGTACCAGATACAAACTGTTACCACGTGGTTTGCAGGGCTTTTATCAGCATCCAAATAAAGAAAACCTAGGGCTGTAGTAGAGTAACCTCCCAGTGTCTTATCTCCTGTCTGTGTTGCTTTACACCCAAAGGATTTCGGGTGCCCTTTGCTCATAGGGTGTTCCATCAATTCTTTCGTGTGTCACTTCAGTTGTCCTCAGTGCTGCAGAGTACACAAGGAAGTGGGTGTAACACTCACGGGTCCTCTGTAAAGGCTGAAAACCAGAGGGCTGTTTTCTGTAGGCAAAGAAGGATGAGATTGTTGAAAATCAAGGTTTTTCAGCTTGTGTTTGAGCAGAAAATGAACGTTCATTTGACTTAATCTATTGCTGCCAGGGTAGCAGGGCTTACAGTGGAGTTAAATTTGATCCTGTGATGAAGCTTTATACTGTTCTGCTGGTTTGCAAAGCTGTCATGGCTGCTGTACGTAAGGGGTTATTCAGAAAGCACATCTGAGAGTCAGGGGAAGTGCCCTGGAGACACTCTTAAGTGATTTGTTTGGGCAGCAAGCTGACTAATGAAGGTTTGGGGTTTGTGTTGGTGTGTTTGGTTGGTTTTTTCAGAGTATCCATTGCATGTGTTGTGGTTTTAACAGTGAAGGGCCAGTCATTCAGGTTCATATGATAATGCACTTAACTCTCCAGCAGCTCAATTTTATGAACTGGGCCACTGTAAAAAGAAGTGGCTTTTGCACATAGTAAAGGATTTATAGAATTCTTGCATTTTAGTAAGGAGGAATGTGAAGACAAAGTGGAATAGACTCTGGACCCTCAGCTTCTTGTTATTTGATGTGGAATAAGTATCTTCGAACAAACTGTTTGTTTAGTTGACCCCTCACCATGCTATATTTTACCAAAGTGTTAAGAAGAGTAGTACATTTATAGCAAATAGTCTTGGATTTTTGATTCATACGTTTTTGGGGAATAAACATTGATGGATTCGCAATCCAGGTTTGTTTATTTTTGTATCCCATTTCGGAAGGTAAAGTGAAAAACAAAGAGTGTATTTGCAGTGCATTCTGAACACCAAATTCATTTTGTTTTAAGGTGGACAGTAGCAAGGAATCTGCAGAAGCAGCTTGTGATATTTTATCACAGCTTGTGAATTGCTCTCTGAAAACACTTGGGCTAATTTCAACTGCCCGGCCAAGCTTCATGGATTTACCAAAGGTATTTTATTATATATATTTTCTATTGCAAAGTATTGCAGTGTTTCATACAGTACTTCTGTAACTTTGTGAAAAGTTCTATTGTAGGAATATGAATCTTGGATAAAGAAAAGTTTAATAGTGGTCTGGGCTCAAATAAAGGGAGGAGCTGATATGTGCAGTGATGGATATATGAAATTCCATTCAGTCTCTGAATCGTATGAGAGCGTAGACCTGACCTTGTTCTTTCAAGTCCTGTCTGTTGACCTCAATGTAGTGCTGAGCAGCATGGTGCAAGTTAAGAGGCTAGACAGTTCAGGTCTGTGTCACTGTGTTGTGGGGTTTGTTAGGAGACAGTTACAATCAAATGAGTGGTAGAGTTTTATCAATGTGGACTTGCCATAGGGCTTACACAATCTCTTCAGAAAGAAATAGGATCATGATTTGCAGGGCTTCATGTCAGGCAGTCAGGCATTAGCATACTTGGTGAAGTGCACTGTATTTCTGAAATTTTCAGTCAAGATTTTTGCCTTGCATGTTTACCAAAAGTCAGATCTTGTTAGAAAGTATTAAATCTGGATGACAAATCTCTTACATATGCTTTTAGAGAAGCATTCCTGTTAGTGAGGTGGAAGTGTGCTGTTGCTGAGGAGCAGGGGAGTGGTTATGAGGGGCCAGATGCAAACAGATTATTAGCTAGATCCCAGTGATGTCATGGCTGGTGATGGCAGTAAGGAGAAGGAAGAACTAGAGACAGCCTCAGGAAAGGAAGTAGGCTGCAGGTAAGGTTGGCTACAGAAGGGTTATCAGTTATTATCCTTGCAGTGGTCACTGCCACATCATGTAGCTCTCTTGAATATGTATTTTTAATCCATAATTTTCAAAGAGGCTTTTCAGATATTTAACTAGTTTTACTCTGATTTTTTTTCCTTTTCAGATGTTCTTTGAGGTATGGTGATAAGAAAACCTGAATGTAGTGGAAACAATCCACAGTGTATTAAAAATACTTTGTCCTTTCAGCTCTTTCTTACTGTTTTCTTCATTACTCTGAATGCTGCTTTACGTCTCTTAGCTTTCTCTGGAGGGATATATTAGGGTCATGTTCAGCTTGTTGAGTAATTACTTGTAATTGTTCGTGCTATGTTCTTATTCAGCTTCCAGGCTTATAAAGCACAAGGTTCCTTTTTTTGTTCTCAGTAATTTCACATTTGGCTTCAAAAAAATAGATTCAAAATAAGCTTATAAAGCACAAGGTTCCTTTTTTTGTTCTCAGTAATTTCACATTTGGCCTTCAAAAAAACAGATTCAAAATCAGCTCTAAGGATAATTAGCCTTTTGGTGCTAACAACTTCAATAGTTTTGTCATTTGCATAAGGGACAACTAAGTGAAACTAAAGAATTTAATTTGGCCATGATTGAGTTCTTGTGGGAAGCTGTTAGTGACAGCTCTATTAGATGAAAAGCAGACAAAAATGAATTAATTTCGAAAATGGTTAATACTTTGCTGTGGTTCTGGATTTTTTTTGGTGTGGTGGGAGTTTTTATTTTTATCAAGACTGTATAGGAAGTCTGAACTACTTGGCATTATCTTCATTAGTGCTTTCTTCTTGTCAAGTGACCTGACATGTGGCAAATATCTGTAACTCAGAGTTGTGTTGCCTGTCTTTTCACTAAGTACATTCCAGGTGAATAGAATCTTTTAAAGAATCATACCACCAATGTGGCAATACTGAAAAGACCAGCTTTTACATGTTGGGATAGTGCCTGTTTCCTGTTAGCTCTTCAAACTAGAAGGTTCAAGTTACCTTTTTTTAATAGTGTGGTTAACTTTCTTTGCCTTTCTATTTAATAGCCTTCTTTTTCTAAATACACAGAATAAAACGACTACTAAAACACCCATAATACAAAGTTGAAATAATATTATAGTGTCTTTTCTTCTGTACATAGCATATAGAAGCAGCATACTGTCAGGATAGTTGGAGTGGTCCCTAAAGCCAAAGTGTGTAAAGATTCTGAGTTGAACCTCCTGTTTCCATTTGCATGAAGTGACTTTAAAAGTTTGTGTAAACGTGAAAGCAGTAAGTTCTACTCTACATCTCTCATTGTGTGGCAGTTTTATCAAAAATCACAAATATATCACCTAAGAAGGAACAAATATTGTTACCAGGCCTTCTCTCATATAACTGTATTCAGGATATGTGCCTGTGGCTCAGAGTGAAACAGGCTTGAAATCCAAGTAGCAGCTCAGTTTTTTAAAGATGCTTAATGTAGTGCATGGAGAAAATACTTTTTTAAAGTCTTCTATTTGGTCAGTCTGATAAGAAATAATGAAGATGAACTAACTATTCACTTCATACCACCAGTGCTTTTTACAATCACTGCTGTATCTGCTCCTTAGTCTGTGTTTCTCAAGTTCAGGTTCCCAGGGCTCTGTCTTTAATGATAAGTTTCAGTGGTTATGCAAAAATGCTGAGCACCTGTCCTACCTTATCCATGCTGTTTATTCAGTAATTAATAGTTTTCCTGCTCCTTGGCTCTGTTTGGACCACTCCAGTTAGCTTTCCAAGAAATCCATCCAAACCCTAAATACTCCTATGTGGGTGGTAGGCAGGCAGTACAGTCATTTGGCTTTGGATACAAACACTCCTGACTGTGTTTGCATCTCACCAGTGCAGCACAACTTGCCATGAGGGAATTCCTCTTCCAGAAGATGCTTCTTTTAGAGTGTGACTTGCCTCATCTGTGGAAGGGACATTAAAAAAAAAATCCTCAAAATGAGAGCTTCTAGGCTTTCCCTTTGCTTCTGGTTTTCTGTAGATTTAAATTTGTGCAGTGGATTGCCCAGGGTCGGGTTCTTGATTAACATCTAATGTTACACATTCTGATTTGCCCAATTAATAAGCAGATAGCAAAAAATTATTATACTTCCTCTACTAAGGAAGTAGAGAACTAAATGTCAGTATTTTAGTATCATTTTTTAATTATGCAATATCAAAATAATGCTTTTTCAACAAATACTGTCAAGAAGTAAAAACTAGGACTGCTGTGTGCACAGTGTGAAACCATTGAGATTTTTACTTCACATACCACTCTTTCATTTAAGCTTTCTTTTTTTTCAGTCTCACTTTATTTCTGCACTGACAGTGGTGTTTGTGAACTCCAAATCCCTCTCTTCACTTAAGATTGATGACACACCTGTAGATGATCCATCTCTCAAGGTTCTCGTGGCTAACAACAGCGACACACTCAAACTGTTGAAAATGAGCAGCTGTCCTCATGTTTCTCCAGCTGGTAAGCTGCTGTGGCTTTGGGGTTAGCCTGTTGGGGGTTTTTTGGTTGGTTGGGATTTTTTAATGCATCTATTAAATTCTGTCTGAAACCAGTTCACCTCTGATAACATAGGGGTGGGGTAAGAGGGAAGATGAGTATGGTACTACCAGTAACTGTCCCTGAATAAAGTACTTTCAGCTGGAGGTCAGTCCGTCTGTCCTGCCACTTCACAGTGGCTGCTGGGCTAATGGTAAAATAGTGCATGTCTGTTGTGGGTAGATAGTTAACCTCACGTGGAACTTAATGAGAACATATCAAATTGATTGTGCTCTATTTGTGCAATGACAAAGTATTCCAATGTAATGAAGCTTTTTTGGAATACAAGTTTATTTTCCATACTTTGTTATGTGTGGGTTTTGACTGTTGCAATGCCATGGATTAGGAAGATGCTGGTTTAGTAATTCTGAAAGAAAGTCATTGCTGGAGAAAAACTGCAGACAGCATCAAAAAGGGGAGATGAGACTGAGCTGTGCAAAGCTTTTACAGTCACCAAATGTACTTCTCTAACACTCTTAACTGTGTCTGTAACAAGAATGAAGCCAGCTCCTACCGGAACAAAATCACTGAAGATTGTTGAAGTTCACAGAATTAACATTTGTGGTAGACTTACACAACTTACAGCAAGTGTAAGATTTATTCACAGACCATCGCTTAACACATACAGTTTTCCACTGAGAAAGGGAAGAGGAATTGTAAATGAAATGCTAGCAACTTAGTATGATTCCTCTTCTGAGGATGAGTAGAAACCACAGAAACCATAACGCTGTAACTTTCTCCATGCAAATACATGGCACCTGTAAATGCTACATTTATTATCTGTCAAATTCACCAGCAGGATTCCTACAAGGGGAAACGGAAAAGCAGTAGTGTTGCAGAGGGCGTGTTATTGTTGTGATAACAAACAGAACAAACTTAATAACTTTTGTGAGTGTATCTCTCAGACAGAGCCTCATGTTTGGTTTTGTATCAAGAAGTGCTGAAAGTGCAGGACTGGTGTTTTGCAGTAGCCTGGTCCAGCAAAGTGTTCATGGAATTAACTGCAATGTTGCCTCCTCCAAAGCTTTCTAGTTGCAGATGGGGGTTGTATAAATTGGCTTGAGGGACTGGCTTTTCCAGCCTAAAATTGCTTTTTGAGAACCTTTGTGTCTGAGAAGTGAAAGAGCCGTAACCTGTCTGTCAGGAGGAAAATGCTTCAGCAGTAATTTGTAGCTAGGCAGAGAGAGTAATTTCCTTGGACTTGGATCGAAGAGTAACCTGTCAGCTCTAGCAGACTTTGCTGGTTTGTGGATAATCCTTGCTAGAAGGCTTCATTGGAACATCATACACTCGATAATTTGGGAGGAGACATGGGTGTGTTCTGGTTGATGTGTCTTGCATGGTTGTAATTTGAAGGAACAATGGGTAAGAAATGGTCGTGCCTGTTAAAGGAGCACATGTCCTTCATGGAGGATGAATAGATTGGAGTAAGATGCCTTAGTAACAAAAGCAGGGAGTGCTGAGCAAACAGCAGGAGAGTTTAATTGCTTAATTCAGATATGGGTGTGCCTTGAGATGGAGAAAAAAGTGAATGCATTGTGTTTGCATGGCACTTGTTTTGTGGGGCAGTGAGGGGGCTACCGGAGTAGTTTCTGTGAAAACTGCCAGAAGCTTCCCCATGTCCAGCAGAGCCAAGGCCAAGCCCATTGGTGACAATGGTAGCACCTCTGGGACAACCTGTTCAAGAAGGGGGAGAAGGTATTGCAGGAGAGCAATTGCAGCTGGAGGCAGGAGTGAGAACACACGAGAGAAACAGCTCTGCAGACATCAAGGTCAGTGAAGGAGGGGCAGGAGCTGATCCAGGTGCTGGAACTGAGATTCCCCTGCAGCCCGTGGTGCAAGCATGGTGAGGCAGCTGTGCCCCTGCAGCCCATGGAGATCTATTCTGGAGCAGAGGTCCACCTGCAGCCCATGGAGGACCTTATGTTGGAAGAGGTGGATGCTGGAAGGAGGCTGTGACCCTGTGGGAAGCCCATGCTGGAAGAGTCAATTAGAAGCACTTGTTGAGAGAGGAGCCCATGCTGGAGCAGATTTGATGGCAGTCCACCTGCAGCCCATGGAGGACCTTATGTTGGAAGAGGTGGATGCTGGAAGGAGGCTGTGACCCTGTGGGAAGCCCATGCTGGAAGAGTCAATTAGAAGCACTTGTTGAGAGAGAAGCCCATGCTGGAGCAGATTTGATGGCAAGAATTGACCCTGTGTGGAACACTGGACTCTGTTCCTGAAGGACTGCGTGCTACAGGAATTGACCCTGTGTGGAACACTGGACTCTGTTCCTGAAGGACTGCATGCTATGGAAGGGACCCGTGCTGGAGCAGTTTGTGAAGAACTGCAGTCTGAGCAGGCCCCCGCAGTGGGGGACTGCTCCCATGTGAGGGACTCCATGATAGAGCCGGGAAAGCGAGTGAGGGGTGGTCTGCCCCTGAGGAGGAAGGAGTAGCAGAGACAATGTCTGAGGAACTGACTGCAGCCCTCATCCCCTGTACCCGTGTGCTGCTGGGAGGGAAGGAGGTAGAGAACGTCATGGGAAGTTAAGCCTGGGAAGAACAAAGGAGTGAGAGGAAGATGTGTTAAGATTCTGTTTTATTTCTCATTACCCTAATCTGATTCAATTGATAATATATTGATTTCCCCAAGTTGAGTCTGTCTTGCCCATGATGGTAATTGGTGAGTGATCTCTCCCTGTCACCCTTATCTTCACTCTTGAGTTTTTAACAGTATTCTCTCTCCCCTGCCCAGCTGGGGAAGGGAGTGATGCACAGCTTGGGTGGGCACCTGGTGTCCAGGGAGGCGCCTTGGTGTTCCACCAAGTGGAACAAAGAAAGAAGCTGGTATGTGGATAGTTGGCTTCAAGAGCAGGCAGGCTGCAAAAATGAGACTCTTGAAGGAAAATGTGACCTGGATTTTTTTTGTAATGGGGATATTATAATTAGCAGGCTGCATAAATGTAGAAAAACTTTATTGAACCAAAAGGGCTGTGATTTGCAAAACTAATTACTTATAGATGCAATTAAAATGTCTTCAGATTGGAGGAGGCAGGAATGTTCATTACTAGGTCAGTTCTCAAGAAATTTTTAGTGAAGGACAGAAAAGAGTACTAAAAGTAGAGCAAGAGACTCCACTACTGCAGGGATAAAGGAAAAAGATTGATATCAAACAGTGAATTTTTCTAAGTTACTGTATGAAGATAAAAGGGGCACGTTTGAGTTTGGGCTGGAGAAACAAAGGCAGTGATGTATGTCTAATCTTTGTGAGCTTATCTAAAGTTACTTCAGTTTGATGTTCCTGCTCTGAAATACTAACTGTTGGAACAGAGGGAATGGAAAGTGTTCCTGTAAAGGTGGTATTTGTGCTGTGGCATGGGATAGGAGGGCTGCTTCTCTTGGGGTGGGAGCTGGGAAGCAGAGCAGGTGTCAGGTGTGCCTTCATCAGGGACATGATGGGTCAGGGATTTTTTTAATGCAACTCTGCAGTGAGATCGGAGCTGTTTACCTCTCAGTGACACAAAGGTGTAGGCAGTGCCTAGGGGTGTTCTGTGAAGTACATGGGCTCCAGGCAGGCACTCTAGTAGCTGTCCACACTGTATACATTGTCAGCTCTTTATGTAGGATGCATAATTGCATTCACAGACCATGCATATCCAGTTCTAGACCCATAAAAATCACAGTAAGTTGTACCCCAGCTCTTCCCTTTTTGCACTGCACTGGTCCATAATGTACCCCTAAAGTTAACAAAAATTTATGGAAGGATGGCAGCCAGGACAACAAGCTTTGTTTAGGTGAGAAAATGTATATGGATCTTGAAAGTGCCTAAAATACTTTCTTATCTCAACAGACCTAGGTATTCTGAAGCCGCATGTCTGAGTTTCCTTAGAGAGTGATCATAGTGACCCTTCTGATTCATGCAATGTTTTTGCTGTGATTTTTCTTTTTAAGAAAGTGTTTCTATGCTCAGTATAGGCTTCTCTTAAATTTAATAGCTGCACTTTAAAATAACTGCTGTTTTCTGAATTTCTTCCTGTTGCTTCAGAACGACAGTGTATTGAGCTCAGGTTTTTCAGTTCCACGTTAAATGCTATGTTCTCATCCCTTCTCTTAATGGAAAGGCCGTATCCTACATTTCATGCAGTTTTCTGGGTCACATGAAATGCAGAGGACTGAATGCTGTTCTTAGTGCTTTTTATTTTTTTCAGTACTGTTACCAGTATAATACCATCGCTTGTATCTACAAATAGTGTGAGTGGAAACCTTAGACTGACCTGGATTCTCTTTTTAATATTTTTGTCTTTGAGCTGCAGATTATATTGAATTAGAGAGAATCTGAAAATTGCTGTTTTAGAAATTGCTGCTCCAAATTTCTATTTTGTCTCTTTTTTGCTGTAGCTTTTCCAAATTTAAGTGTTTATACTTTCCTAGAAAAAACAAATACTGACAGCAGCAGCCTCTCTATTGAATTAAAATCTAACATTCATTTTACTTTTGTTTTACATTTGCCTTCTTCAGATGACAAATTTCATTCACAGTTGCTTTGTCAGCCACAGAGGACTCAGCAGTTCTTCCAGAGCTGTCTAAGGAAATATTTTGTTATGAGTAAGCACCTTGTATAAAAATGAGGCTGAGTATATGTGGTCTTACAACAGGGCAGAACAGTCAGAATATGCTATTTATATATTTGTCACTTCTGCTTATGTGTTTGTTCACTTCTTTATGATTCCCAGCAAAACAGAGATGTAGTCACATTGTGTCTGTCTGTCTCACATGTAGGTACAGAGATGTCACAAGATGCTGCTTGTGAAAAAGATTAATGTTCCGATTGTCCGGTTTGATTTGGTTTTGATTTAAGGTCTTGGTTGCACGTTTGAAATAGGTGCCCATAGCTCCCTCCTGATGCACATAAACAATTCCCTCCTGTTTTATGCTCTGTCCTTATCTGTGTAACCCCTTGCATCGTGTTGTCTTCTCACAGGTATCCTCTGTGTGGCTGACCAGTGCCATGGCTTGCGTGAGCTGGCGCTGAACTACCACCTGCTGAGCGATGAGCTGCTGCTCGCTCTGTCTTCGGAGAAACACGTCAGGTTGGAACACTTGCGCATTGACGTGGTCAGTGAAAATCCCGGACAGACTCAGTTCCACACCCTTCAGAAGAGCAGCTGGGACGCTTTCATCAAGCATTCTCCTAAAGTAAATTTAGTCATGTACTTTTTCTTGTACGAGGAGGAGTTTGACCCGTTCTTTCGTTACGAGATACCCGTCACTCACCTGTACTTCGGAAGGTCAGTCAGCAAGGACGTGCTGGGCCGCGTGGGGATGACGTGCCCGCGGCTGGTTGAACTGGTGGTGTGTGCCAATGGATTGCGGCCGCTGGACGAGGAGCTGATCTGCATCGCGGAGCGGTGCAAGTACCTGTCGGCCGTGGGCCTCGGAGAATGTGAAGTCTCTTGCAGTGCCTTTGTGGAGTTCGTGAAGATGTGTGGCGGTCGCCTCTCTCAGCTCTCTATTATGGAGGAAGTTTTGATTCCTGATCAGAAATACAGCTTAGAGCAGATTCATTGGGAGGTTTCAAAGCATCTTGGTAGAGTCTGGTTCCCAGACATGATGCCCACTTGGTAAAGTCCTTAAAAGACTCCAGGGTGAATGGAGTAGCACCTTAAACCCAAGCTTACTGTATTGCAATTTCCTGTATAAGCTTATTTCATAATATAGATTTTATTGCAAGTTAATTAATGGTTTGATTAGAAAATTAATTTTTCTTTCAAAAATTGTTTTGGAATTTGAGAACTAAAAGAGTTCACAGCTCCAAAACCTATTTTCATCCAAACAAATTGAGGTTTTTGTTTTATATTTAGTCTTTGTCATTAAAGGTGACCTCAGATATTTTTGGAAATAAAAATTATTTAAAATATTGAAATGCACTTGCAAAATACCAGTTTTAATATGGTGTTTCTCTTTGATTTAGATTAGTAGTATTGGACAAAATCATATTTGATCTTAAAAAGCCAAGCGAAACCCCACCAAAATTGCATGCTTTTGTTGCAGGCTGTAGCATTTTAAATCCAGTCACCTCGATGACAAGATGATGATTATGAGGAGTGTTTAGTAGCCTGTGAAATACACATATTCTGTTAAGTCATAAAGGCAAGAGCAATATACAATAATAAGTTTAGACAACTAAAGTATTGAGTTTACCACCTTATTCAACAGATTATTAGTTCCATCTAAACTGTATTTAGAGCGCTAACAACCAGTAGTGCGAGCTACCAAAAGCAGTGTGGGGTTTTTTCCACGCTCTATGCATTCTAATGTAGTTTGCTTATGAGGTCTCAGATCTGCATCTAAACCTGTTTTAAGGTATTTTATGTCTAGCTCAGGAAGCGAAAGCATTCTGGGGGAAAATGTAGATACATTGTATTTAAAACCACACTGGAGTTAATGAGCTATTCTTGCACATTAACCGGTTTGGCAGCATACGGCGAGATGGAATAATGTATGGTTTGTGAAATGAACCCAGCAATGTTATTCTGATGACGTGGGTGTGAGCAGTGTGAGGTGAGAAAGGTAGAATTTGAATGTTGACCAAGAACTTTTTCACAAAACCTTAGACCTTTTGGCTGCTTTCAGTTTGACAGAAATGACATTGGAACAGTTGCTTAAGCTGTATAAACTAACTGTATACTGTAAATCTGTTTCAGAAATGTTTATGTATAAAGTGGATGTTTGATAGATGATAATTTTTGTATACCTTTAATTCAGCTAGTTCTGTCATTTCATAATATTTAACAATTCAAAAGGAGTAGACTTGGTGAAGTAGAGCAATAGGCAAAAATTTGTTTTGAACACTTGATAAATCAGTTTTATTAAAGAAAGTTTTTAGTTTGTAAATGGTGTAGGCAAGACACTGCGTGTGATCTGGATGTGGCTTGTGACTTCATTTCTTACTGCCAACAGTTATTTTCTCTTTGAGGTTGCTGATGGTAACACTGAAGTGTTGCCCAGACAGCTGCATGTTTGAGAGATGTGGTCAGCCCTCAGCAAGGCAGAGCTGCCCCCGCGGGCTGGGTTGAGCTTAGCTGGTGGCTGCTTCTCACTTGAGCTGTACAGCTCCTTCTGGTAGTAAGTAGGTTTCCTTCATCTCTGATTTCAGTCATGTTTATCCGAATGTATAATTTAGTGTAATACACTTATCAGTGTATTTAAGTTCATAACTATATTTTGAGCAAAGAGTGCTCAGCGGACTGGACATCTTTATTACGGGAGTTGTATGTTTCTGTAGAGCTTTGATTTAAAAATTGCATTTTATGAAATATGCGGTTTTTGTATTAGAATTTGTTAAATTAATGTAATACTATAATTTGCTTTTATTTGTACAAAAGGTGTCAATATATTTAGTCTGTAAAAGTAAAAAAGCTCTGTGTCTTTTATAACCCACCTCTCAGAACTGCCTGTATGAGAATAACATTTGTAGTCTGGGGAACAGGATTTAGTTTTCACTAAATTAATGTGAAGTAATACCATTAGTAATGGCGCCAAAAGCTCTTTGGACTTTGACTGTAGGTGTCCCGATGCTGCAAGGTAAGTCGCCAACCTGTTGGTAGTGGGAATAACCAATTGAAAGGCAAGGCACAACCTCAGTACCCAATCCCACTCCTTGAAGTCACACCTTTGAAACCCAGCGTTCTGCTGCTCACAGAGAGAGGCCTCTGTCAGACCCCAGTGCGAGGAACGTATTGTGAGCTGAAGGTGGCAGGGTTGGCTGTAGCAGAACTGCTTCAGAATGCCCCATCAAGGTAACTGGCTGGCTTTGAGAAGCCTGTGTTGTTGCACTGACTTCAAAAAGTCCTTCCTGCATGCATCACCACATTATTATTAAGATGTTCACCACAAGAAAACTGCTTAAAAGCAGTTGTCTCCCTCTTCCAGCAGTTTTATACATTGAATCAATTACTGCATCCTTTGTTCAAATAATCCAACTATGACATAAACTTGCCAGCAAGCCTACAGTGGTTTTTTTAGCAAATTCTGTATGTCTTCTTTTGCCTTCTAGATGTTGAAACAATTCAAATATATAAAAATCATGGCACAAGTAGTAAAGAGTACCACAGACTCACAAAGTTCACTAGAAACAGGGACACGGATGTCATAGATGTATCATTTTCCCCGAGCTCACCTTTATTTCTTATCGGAAAAACAAAACGCAAGTGTTGGCTTGGTTGTCCAGTTTTGGGTCGGAGTTAACGTGTGCAGTGACAAATCTCGCCTCTGAATCCTTACAAGTTAAGATGTTGAAGGCAGGAGCTCTCCTAATCCAGAACATCTGAGGGTGGGTTTGTGAGGGGGAAGGCAGAGAGTATCAGTACCAGTGACTTTCATTGTGTGGTGCTTTGAGAAACAGGGGCAGCACACTGACCTTGTTGGAAATGATGAGCCAGGATCTGCTTTGCTGGAGAACCGTCAAGAATGAAGTGTGGCTTACAACCCCGAGCAGCCCACAGGTGTGGCAGTGCAGCAGTTTTGCACAAGACCAGTGTGCAGACTTGGAAATCATTGTAGTACAGAATGATTGTACATTTTTGCCCTCAAGTGAAATGCTTTGCTGGAGAACCGTCAAGAATGAAGTGTGGCTTACAACCCCGAGCAGCCCACAGGTGTGGCAGTGCAGCAGTTTTGCACAAGACCAGTGCGCAGACTTGGAAATCATTGTAGTACAGAATGTATATTTTTGCCCTCAAGTGAAACATGCATAAGAGCAGGGAGCAGAACCAAGCACAACCTGAAGTGCTGAACAAGTCCTGTGTTCAAAGTGTGAGTAAAGACTGAGTGACACTGACACAATGCCACGCTTATCCTTGAGCCTGACAGTCCCCTGGTTCCTATTGTTGGGCAAGTGCTAATACCACCTGGCTGTGAGTGAAATGAGGTCGGATCCTACCTACTGCTCCCTGTGTGACTTTCAGGAGGAGGCTGTCCTTAAGTGTTTGAGGTGAATAGGTGGTTTTCAGCCACAAGCAGATCATCAGGGTCACAGAAGCTGTCATATCTAATGCTTCCTTTTAAAGTTTTTTATTAAAAGTGTCATGTTTATGGATCTGTTCTGGCCTTGTCTAAACTTTGCAGATTTATCACCTCTCTGGTTTTTTTGGATCTAACTCTGTCGGCCTTAACTCAAGGATTGTGGATTCTACCTACAAAAAAAGCACTGCACTCAACAACTTCAACTTGTTCCAGTGCAGTGATTCCACTTTAACTGCAACAATGGCACTTCTTTCAGGACTGCAGTTTGTACTGGTGGAGTTTATTCCCACCCAGCTGTGCATTGAGTCTGAACAATTAATTAACACACAACCCCACCCCAGCTGAGAGAAGCAAAGAAAGTGAGAGCTCTCTCATAAATACTGGCCTCAGAAGGAACTGTGTGTTATATAAAGGGCAACTCCTGCATTGACAATTGGTACCTTTAAACTGAGGACAGTGTTCAAAGTGTGAAACGGACACATGTGGCTGCATGGAGGAATCCCCCCATCATTGGCAGTGTGCTCTATAAGCTTGGTTCTGTGACCCTATTTCCCCTTCAGAGCTTTGAAAAGTGGTTTGTGATATTGAGGCTTTTTCCTGGGAAGACAAAAGTGAGTTTAACATTGGGGGTTTCAGAGACATAAAAAAGTGCATCAGTGAGAATGTAACTTCTGTAGACAGGCTTATTGCAGCCCCTTTGACTTCCCTAGCGCCTCCTGGATTTCCTTCCTGGTGGTGCTGTGTGGTGTTTGATTGCTGGGGTGAAACCACGACAATCCAAAGCTGAGCTCAGTCACAAGGGCCTGTGACTTTGGCTAAAAAGACTCAAATCTTTCAGTCTGTGGTAAAACATGTTTCACATAAAAGTGGAAATAGCAGCTTGAAGAGAACAAGGGCCTGTGACTTTGGCTAAAAAGACTCAAATCTTTCAGTCTGTGGTAAAAGATGAAGTTTCATTTAATAGTGGAAACAGCAGCTTGAAGAGTGGTGTGCTCATCCTTTCATTCTTCTCCCATTACCTCTCATGCTCATCCCATTACATGATAATGCAATTCAACTAATTAATTTTAGTGACTTTCTGAATACAAGGGTAATTTTCTGCCATTCTTATTATTTGAATCCAAGCACTGTGTACTCTCCTCTCTGGCTGCAGCAGGGTATTAGCTTGGCTCAAGCCAAATGAAACTGCTGAGTTTTGTTCCTGTGTTCCTGCGTGGCCACAAGGCAGCAATAACCTCTGCAGGAGCACTATTCATCCCACAGCTAGTTTTAAAAAAACATCCAAGCAAGCAGTGAACACTTGGAGATGATTACATTGCTGCAGCTGTGGTTTTTCAGTGTGCAGGCACCTCAGTAGCTTCCAGAAAGCCAGTGTTCCTCTGGCTTTGGTCCCTTGGGTTTAAAGGGAACAAAGTAGTTGCAAAGTGCTCAAAGCTGAGCTGGAACAGGACTCAAGGACAGCACAGTATAACTACAGCAAACATTACTGCTTGGAAGAGGCTGCAGTCACATTTTAGAGGCAGCTCTGTGACAAACATGGATTTTTAACTTCAATGTCAATGCCCCACAAGCTGTCATTACTTCTTTCATATTAAAATTTCTATTCTTTTTAAAAAAATTTGACAAGAATATACACAAATTCTACAAAACTGACCCAACTGAAGCCTCAAGTAGACTTTAAGATAGTAGACTGGATAGCAGAACACTGCAATTATGCATGAGTCGACATGAAGGCAGGCAGTTTGGCTTTTATCTGTGGCACAGAACACACATGAAACTGAAGAAGAGACATCTGTTAGTGTTTACAGTGCAGCTGAAGGAAGCAAAGTGGTGAAAAAGCATCACCCATGCCATCCTCCAGTACATTCACTGCCCCAGAATAGCAGAGAATAGTCCATAGGCCCCAGCTGTACAAACCAAAGAACTACAGGAACATCAGTGTAAGGCACATGTTGAAGGAACTGGACACATCCAGACACTCCTGCTGAGTTAGTCCTTGTAACTTGTGTCCCACCTTTGCTGGTGGCCAGGTGCCACCGGCTGCCACATGGCCATGTGTGTGAAGAGCACCTGAGCCAAGAGCAGACAGCTGCCTCCCCATTCCCCCTCTGGAACTGCAGAGCTCAGCCAGAGGAGCCACTGCAGTCTCCCCTCAGGCAGCAGGGGGCCATGCTTACACAGAAGCCGGCCAGGTCAGAGATGCTGAAGCGTTCATGAATGTCTTATACAAGTAGTAAGAAGAAAACTGCAGTGTTTCACCTGGTACAGCAAAGCCTTCCCAATACAATTTTTACAGTCAGCAGTGAATCATACAACCCTTTAACACCATCATGGCAGCGCTCCAAAATCCTTAAGAATATTCTGCCATAAAGGCAAGTTCTGTTCTTCAGTAGACAGTCATACACCAAAAGATGCTTTGCTTCCAACAGGCAAAGGAACCTCTTCATAAATTATTTTGAGATAAGGAGACTTCATAGGTAAAAACCAGTATTCCAAGTTGTAGAAGAGGTAAAACTGATGATTCAAGATAACACGATCAATTATTTTGAAAAGATCCACAAAAAACTCTCTGACACTCTGATGAGGTTTAAATGGATTGTAAAAGTCTCTTATAGCTGCTGCCAGTGTCTTGTTTCCTTGTGGTCCAAAAATAGATGTTTCATTCCCCAGATAAATAGGTTCTCCACTGAATAAAATGATGCTCGTGTAGTTTGTTTGTATCTTCTTAAATACAGCTCCTAAGTCAGCTAGCTTCTGGTAGGTTCTCAGTATAAACTTGGAGCACTCATAAGAGTCAAACCACACTGTTGACTTTTTGTCAGGACTTGCTTGAACTGTCCAGGTCTCGTAGTAAATGCCAGTGTCGTTGTCGTGTTTTACCCATTGTGCCATTTCATTAAACATGGTTCCTGGAAGAGATGAAAATAAGTATTGCAGAGATGAGGTAACAAATGCAGGATTCAAAATATTTTCCATCTGTTTCAAGGTTCACCTGCCTCTCCTGCAAAAGTTTACCTACACTACCTCACCATACACAGACACAAGGCTTAGGTCAGAGGGGCAAGGGATAACCCACTGAATAAACTGCATTTACATGCAGGTTATTTAAACTGCAATTCTTTTTCCTGGTCCTATGCCAGAACATTCCAACACCAGAGAACTGTGACACTTCTCATCTTGCATTATCCATGCAGACAAAGAGGGCAGAGGTAGTACAGTCTACAGGAGATGCTGGCAAAATGCTCAGCAGACCAATAGACATTTCTGCACTTCAAGTTTTAACTAAACTCAAAAATTCAGACCAGAAATTTTCATGTCTCTTCACAAAAGAGACACAGACTGAGACACCCTGCTGATTTAGCAGCTCCACAGCTGGCAAAGCTGAATTGAGCCAAATGATGGTGGGATGTAAGACCACTACGATGGGATGCTTTTTGCCAGCTCTCTGAAGGGAGCAAGCTCAGCTCACGATGATGTTCATCTGCACTTGCATCTGCTCACCCTCTCTGACTAGAAATCTGACAGTTATTGTGAAATTCCAACAACTGAAAACTCTCAGAGGTGCTACTTCCTTGAAAGTTTCACGGAAACGGAAAGCGAGAAAGGCGAGGAAGACTGTAACTCTGCATCCATGAGGCACCAGTGTAGCCTCACCTTTCCTGGGCATAAAATAATCCACAGAGAAAGGAAGCATGACAAGTTTCCCCAGCTATATGAAAAATTTTAACTTGGTATTCATACAAAAGAATCCAACTGTATCAGGCATCAAATACTTCAGCCACAAACTACAAACTCACAGGAAAACAGCTCCACTTTACGTCCTTGTTTAAAGAACTGCCTAGAATTTCTTAGCAGCACTGGATAGATTATGCAGAGACTGAGGCCAGCAAAGCTGCTAAGGGTGGAAGTGGGCACACACAAAGCACCACATCACAAGAGCTGTAAGCTGACTCTCCACTGTGTCTTGGTCACTGCACCAACTTTAGAAACTAAGCGGGTTTTGTCACACAAAATGTAACTCTCCAAGTGCTTAGTGAAGATTTTTTGTAAGTCATTCACTCTATTGCTAGAGCAATCAATCTGATTTATTTGAATGACCTTTTTACTTTAGGATTGCAGTGATCAGTACACAGCAGGAAACTCTTCTGGTGATCACCTATGTATTTTGAAGTGTAAGACCTAGGTTTGTTCTACAACATATGACAGAGACCTATTACTGGGGACATTTTCACTGTTTTTAGGACCCCTAATGAGGGGAACAGAAATAGAGATTAATATTTTTACATCTTTGAGATTGTTTCTAAATATGCCTTATTTGTTTGCTCAGTAATGAGCATGTTTTCAACAGTTTTTCTATCTCAGCAGTCATGTACCACTTCACAACAGAAGATTTTGTTTTGGTGAAGCCACGTGAAAAAAGCCCATAATGACTCTGTTTAAGCTGTTTTGCTATTTTTACGCTCAAGAGACTCAAGTGTTTTTGTACAGCAACACCAAATGACTCTCACTTAACTCTCCAGTGTGAATTGTTCAAAAGGCAGCAGCCTCATGCCACTTTCTGTATTCAATAGAGTGTTTGAAATTAGCATTGACTAATGCTGCGAATAACCTACAGAACATAAGTTAACAGATACTGCTTTACAGAAGACAAGGCTGACTCTGTATTTTGTATTAACATTATCCAAAGCAAATCCAAAATCTACCTGATATTGTGGTCACAAGAACTAAAGTTCCATTTGCCTTCCAGTGTGCATCATCTATTCCTTCATAAAAGCAGGCAGCTCCCTGGTTACACCAGAACGGTGCATCCATGCCAGGCCGCAGATGTGGAAATGTGCAGTTCCCAAGTTGGAAGAGCTCATACCACTCCATTGTGTAGTTCTTGCCCGTTAGAGAGCTCTTGAAACCCACAGCATCATGCATAATTTTCTGGAAAATAAAAAAAAAAACAAAGAACCAAACCACCAAAACTTTGATTTCATAACAACTTCAGCTTGACCTGTACAGAAGGTAAGATGCTCAGGAGCTGTTCTGTAACAGGGTGAGACTAGGGGAAGGAGTTCCTACAACATCTTGGATTCAGTAACACTGAAGTCAGTAACACTGAAGCACAACACACCACATTGCATGACACACACACTTCTATTCAGAGCACCATGCTGTCTCAATGATTGTCTATCCATCCACTGTAAATTCTGTCACCTGGAAGCAGATACTCAGTGGGAGCTAATGATCAAGACGCAAGCTGACTTTTGAATCCTTAACTTCATGGGGGTATCAGAGAAATAAAGGACAGAACCAAGTTACCAAAACCAGATCTTGCTAACGAATGCCATAAAACTAATGATAGAAATACATCATTTAAAATCTGTACAGTAAAAAACATAAATCCAAACTTAGTTAACAACTGAGATAACAATATTTGAATCTATTTCCACTTTTGACTCTTTGTGCTTGGTTTTGATTCACTAACATTTCTTTATTAATTCGGAATCATGCTTTGAAGATTAATTTTGCTACTGCTCTAACTATAAATATTACTAAAGTTGAGACTTCATGTTTGCATGACTCCATGAATAAAGACTTCAATTCCATACTCATCATAACACTCAAGAACTGTAAAAGCAACCAGCTTCTCATGATCCACCATTCTGACCAGCTGGCTGTCTGCTCCTGACAGATACCAATGTCCAAGCAAGTATGTGAGTTTTTAACAAGACAAAAATTAATACACTAATCAACTATTTTAGCTGATATAAGGGGACAAATAAAAGTATTTTCTTGATGTGGTGATAGCACAGAAGAAAAGACATCCAATACATAATGGTGTGTGTATACAAAGCACTTATTATGCAGCTACAGAGGGGAACATGTTCAAACCCACCAACGATTCTGGTCATGCTCTTGTCTTTAGCTGAGCTGAATCCTGTACATTTTGTTTGAAACTCAGTGCTCTTTGAGTATCCTCCCTATGGATAGCCTAGCTCTTATTGTGTGCTCTAATATTCTTCCATACAAGCATATCCCAACCTTACAGCTCCCATTCTTAACACCTGCTGTTAAATTCAGCTGAATTTGTCACTCTAACTCTGTTAAAATGTCACCTTACCAAATGTCCTAGTAGGTCTCCGTACTTGAATTCCCACACTGGAGCCTGTAATCGATACACTTCAATGACATCCTCTTCTTTCATAAGTGGAATGGCAGAGCCAGTGGGACAGAAGGTATAACGAGCTTGGCAGTAAGGATCGGTTTTTGGACGGTAATCAAAGCGCCTGTGTTGAGAAAGAGAAGCACACAGAGTGACAAGCACAGCTTTGCAGCTGGAGTAACTGTCGGGGCTTCCTGAGGGGACAGCTTATGTGTGCAGCACCCCCCAAGACAGATTCTGTGACCCAGACACTGCGACACTTGGAGTACACAAGTTCATAAGGCTGCTGGGGTACGCATCTGCAGAAACGGGACTTCAGGACTTAAGGCTGACAAGTGGAAGTCATGCTGTACTGATTGTGGAAATAATGCGGATTACAAAGGGTGACACACTCACGAGATCAGACACACAGATGCTGTCTAAGTGGAAGTCATGCTGACTGATTGTGGAAATAATGCGGATTACAAAGGGTGACACTCACGAGATCAGACACACAGATGCTGAGTAAAGGATAGTTTGAGATCTGCCTCAAAAACATTCTCCTGGCAATTTATTTACATAGGCATTGACCACTTTGCTCTTGCTATTCTATATTAAGAGGTCCCCAGATGCAGCTATTTTGACTCTACAATATTGCAAAGTCCAGAAAAAGAATTAATCTATGTTAATTTAGATAAAGTGCTCTAAGAACATAGCTGGGATTGTTGTTTCTATTTCATTCCTATTAAACCTCAAACACTGAAGACCCAATGCACTTCCTTTTCACACTGTATACAAGCAGCAAAGAACGTTTCTGACAAGTGTAGGGGGGTGTGTGGCCAGGTCTTGGTAGCAGGGTGGCTACAGGGGTGGCTCCTATGAGAAGTGGCCAGAAGGTTGCCCCATGTCAGGCAGAGCCAATGCCAGCCAGCTCCAGGATGGACCCTGCACTGGGCAGGGCTGAGACAATCAGGACAGCAACACCTCTGCAATAACAGATTTAAGTAGTAAAAAAAAGTTACTGCAGCGATGTGATTGTGGCCAGAGAAGAGCAGGATTAGAATATGTACATGGCACAGGCCTGCAGACACCACAGTCAGTGACAAAGGAGGAGCAGGAGGTGCTCCAAGAGCTGGAGCTGAGATTCCCCTGCGGCCTGTGGAAAAAAACCCACACTGGGGCAGGTGGATCCCCTAAAGAATGCTTTGACCCCACAGAGCAGGCTGCAGACCTATGGAGAGAGGAGCTCATGCTGGAGGAGGCTTCCTGGTAGGACTTGTCACCCTCTGGGGGACCCATGTTGGAGCAGACTGTGCCTGAAGGATTGCATGGAAGAGTGACCCATGCTGGAGCAGTCAATGAAGAACTGTTGCCTGTGGGATGGACTCAGGCTGCAGTAGTTCATGGAAAACTATCTCCTGTGGAAGCGACCCCACACTGGAGTAGGGGAAGGACTCCTCTCCCTGAGCAGTGGCAGAAACAGCATCTGATGAAATGAGCCTGAGTCCCATTCCCCATCTCCCCGCACCACTAGGGGGAGGAGGCAGATCCTGGGAAGGAGAGGGGTGGGGCACAGGTGTTTTTAAGATTTATTCTACTTCTTATTATCCTGCTCAGATTTTGTTAGCAGTACATTCAATTAATATCCCAAAGCTGAGTCTGTTTTGACTTGTGACGGTATTTTGTTAGTGATCCCTCCCTGTCCTTATCTCAACTCATGAACCCTCAAAACACTTTGCTGTATTTTCCTTCCCCTGTCCATTTGTGGAGGGGAGTGATGGAGTGACTTTGGTGGGCACTTGACACCCAGCCAGGATCAACACACTGCAACAAGTCTTCCTGTTCCAAATTCCTTTACAGCCACTCCTGTATTTCACTTAAAGCAACATTCCTATATTTGTGTTACCACGACCAATTGGCATGCACAGCTTGTCCAGATCTTGTCTGGTTAGCTGAGGGGGGCAAGAAAACAAAAAGAAGGGAAAAACAACCCCAAACCCTAACAAGTATGTCTGGAAAAACACACAGAAAACAAAAACTTAGGCCAACTGTGTGGCCTCATTCAAGTCTTATTTCTAGCTTGCATACCTTACATTTTCAATTACCCGTTGCACTGCATGTGACAAGAAACAAACACTAAACCCCACATTTCTGAGCATCTCACTCCAACAGGACTGTTCTCCAAATCTGACCATCCCAAGGCCCAGTCTTGTAACTCCTGAACTTGCTGGAAAATCCCAGCAACTCATGACTCCTCGACCAGCTTCTTCAGGCATCACCTGACACAAATTTAAATGCTGGGAATTGCACAACAGGCTCTCAAAATTCCAGGCGTGCATTATTAAGCTGCAGTCAAACATTGACAACTACTCCCTTTACAAACAGCAAACCCGCACAAAATACACAATCAAGCGTGGTGCTTCTTCTGAAGGGGTTCACTGCCTCGGCACGGCCAAATCTATCGCTGTTTTCAAGCCACAATGTGTGGTTGTGGCCCAACACCACCAGGAATTCTGGAGCGCAAGCAACTCTGGAGCTGAACGGGATTTTGTACCGTTTCAAATCTATCGCTGTTTTCAAGCCACAATGTGCGGTTGTGGCCCGACACCACCAGGAATTCTGGAGCTCAGGCAGAGCTACCGTTTCGTTTGTGACGAAGCATGACGTTAAGTTAAATTTAAAAAGCCAAAAAAACCCGTACCCCGGTTTCCTCACCACCACCCTTTCTGCGAGCATTAAGGAGCGTGTTTAAATGCGGGCAGTCATTCCCGGGGCACCAATCCCTCCCGCTGCTGAGACCCAGGGCAGCTCGGCCCGGCACGGCACTACGGCTCTCTTGGCCAGCCAAACACGCCGAACGCCTTGTCAGTGATCAGCACCCCGAGATCAGAAAGGGGAAGCTTCCCACGGCCTCTGCAGTCCGATGCACAGAGCAGCAGAAGCAGGGCTGCGCAGGCGGGCCCGCTGGGGCGGCACTCACCTGTAGGGCACCGGCCACCGCCGGGGCGGCGAGCGCAGCTCCCCCGGCGCCAGCAGCAGCAGCAGCAGCAGCAGCAGTGGCAGTGGCAGTGGCAGCAGCGGCAGCAGCCGCGAGCAGCGAGCGGCTCCCATGGCGCAGCCGGGCCCGGGGCCGCGGGGGAAGCGGCGCGGCCGGAGGAGGCCGGGCGGGAAGGGGCCGCCCCCGCGCCCGCCCACAGGGCCGGGGAGGCCGGCGGTGCTGGCCGAGCCCGGGCCGCAGGCAGGGGCCTGAGCGAGCGGGGGTGCTTTTCCTCCTCCTCCCGAGGGAGGGCAGCCGTGTGCCGAGTCAGCCCTGAGGAATGTCACCCGGCAGAACCGCGACGGAGTTTTCTGGAGGTCCGAGGAGCTGCGCGTCGTATCGTTTATCTGGAGCAGGGACCGTCCGTCGTTCCCCGCATTGCTTTGGAGTCGCGTCAGGGCTGGTGGAGGGTCTGGAGCACAAGTCCTACGAGAAGCAGCTGAGGGAACTGGGGGTGTTTAGCCTAATAAAAGGAGGTTCATGGGGAACCTTATCGCTTTCTACAGCTCCCTGAAAGGAAGTTGTAGGTCTCTTGTCCCAGGTAACCAGTCACAAGATGAGAGGATATAGTTTTAAGCAGCACCAGGGGAGATTCAGGTTGGACATCAGGAAGAATTTCTTGACAGAAGTGGTGATTGGATATTGGAATGGACTGCTGAGAGAGGTGGTGGAGTTACTGTCCCTGAAGATATTTAGGAAGAGACTGGATGCAGCACTGAGGACGCACTGAGTGCCATGGTGTAATTGACATGGGGTGTTCAGTCATAGGCTGGACTCCATGATCTCAATTTCCAACCTAACTGATGCTGTGATTCTGTAAAAGGCACATCAAGGCCCATCCTCACACCCAGAACCCACTGAGGGGGTGACCTCTGGGCCTGGCTGTGATAAACCCTGTAACACAGAGCCTCTTCAGACTGCCCAGAAGTCTTGTCTGAAACTTTTCAGGGCTTCAAGCTAAGTCTGTATATCCACCACCCATTTCAGAACACTTTTTCAACATAAACACTTTATATTACAGGAATCATATAGTAGTTTATTCTCTGATCTTTATGGTAATGGTGAGAACTATCTTGCAGATACCTAAGAGAAACTGTGAAGACAGGTTTGTCAGAGCCATCCCTGCAGAAAACACAGCTTTTTCCAGCTCTGTAGGGTTCAAAATGGGCTATGTTGGCATCAGAATCCTAGAGACTAAGTTTAGTACTTGGCATCCAGAGTGAAAACACTGGTGTGTGCTACTCACTGGGTAAATAATAACTGTGCTGTGGACTTTTGACTGTCAGGAGCCAGAAAAATATCCCTACTCATTTCTTGTGAACCCCTAAAGAACAATCAGCTCTCTAGTCAGCACTGTGCTAGGCTATATATTCAAACAAAACTGCAGGTGGAAAACCCTGCATCCTTCATAAAAATGCAGGATAGGCTGCTGAATATGTTTCAGTAATGCTGGGGTACTAAAGATGTTCAGAAAATCTTAAAGCTTTTAATTTTAGCAACAAAACCGTAAAACTTTGAATTTCAGCAATATTTCCTTACCTCACTTCCCTGCTGTCTGATTCTATAGTGTTCATTTTTAAAATCAATGCCATTCAGCACTATACATTAATTTAACACATGCTTACATAATCAATACATACTTATATTTCCATATCTCATTTTAATCTCATGCATGTTAATTGTGTCTGATTTATAAAATCTCTGGCTTTATTTGTTAGAAAATAAAGTGTTCCAGTAATCATGCGTGTTTCATAGCTTGAGTATAGTAATATATCAGCTCTTTAATCTGTTCAAAAAGATATGTGTTTGTTTGGAATATAGCCATAATTCCTAGTGCTGGAGATTTAGATGTGTAGCTCTGGAAGTGCTTTATGAAATGAAGGAAGGCTAATTTATCTCTTCTTTGAAATCAGGATGCAAGGAAGTGAAAAGGCATAATGAAGGAGCCATAACTGCTCAGTAGCCAAACTAGAAATGCAGTATGAACAGGTTCTTAGTCCTGACTCACCATATGTTTGCAGTGTGGATTATTAAATCTCCACTATGTAGATGCTGAAGGGGTTGATTTTTTTTTAATAGCATTTTTATATCTCACTTCATCCAATCCCACAGGAAACTTTTGCAGCAAGGTACTGGTTTTGGATTTTTTTCTCATGCAACCTCAGTTATGCTGTGAACACAGAAAATAAACCACTAATATATTTATGAATAAATATACTTGAGCTAAAAAGCCATTGTCTAGTTTATTGTGCAGAAACATGTCAAATTCCCCATTATAAACCCACAGAGCTGATCTGCATCTTTGTCCAGTAACAGGCTTTGAGTAAATACTGAAACTGGCTACAAAGATGAAATTCCAGACCCGACAGAACCCCTACATTTTTCTCATTTCTCAGAGTATTTTCTTTTTGGATTAGTGAATATTGAACATTTTCCTGAAAAAACACTCTTGATATTTTTCCATTCTAAATCAGTACCGTCTCCATCTTTACCCTTGACATGAACAGGATGGAATTGACTGAGAGAAAAGGGAAATTAAATCCTGCTGCTTCAGTCAGAAGCTGTGCGTTTAAACAGAGAGTTTGGCTTTGAACCTGTACTTGAGTCATCACACTGTAAGTCACAGCAGAGAGGCTTCTGCACCTGAAGTAACAGCCCCTGCCTCACAAAAATGGGCTGCTCTGGATGGTGCCTACACCACAGCTGCACGTCTCCCAGCCTGTGCTTTGGCAATGTGCTATTCAGCAGGAAAGGCACGGTTATGTCTGTGGATCACTGCAGATAAAGCTACACATCTGGCAGCTTTACTGATCACTGGGGGTTTTTTCCCCCACTCACACTGGCATATGTTAGCTATTGAGTCAGCTGGGCACATACTGAGAAATACAAACATTACCTGAAATCACGCTGAAGCTGCTCTGAAAGAGCAGTTCATCAGTCAGAGGCACAATCTCTGCTTTTGAGGGGTAAGAAAGGAATTTCGAGTAAAAGAGGCAGAAACAGGCTCCTGTGTACCCACACTTTCCTACATAGCCTGAGAGCCACCTGAGCTGCAAGCTGGGCTGGGAGAAAGCCATGTCTTTTTCTACAGGAGCAGGGAATGACTGGGCTTTGTAAGATACTGCTAAGAGTTCCCTCAGGATCTCCTTGACCCTGCAGCTAGGTTGAGAGCTGTGCTGAGGACAGATGTGCAGTTCAGTAAACATTTGGGATTGCAGGGTAGCTCCTCCTTTGTCTGCCAGTTTAGGGGGCAGATGATGGAAATTATTTCTTTCCAAGCTGGAATTCTAGGGAGGGGTCTGGTGAAGCCTGAGAGATAGGATGAGGGTTGGGATAAGGATGCAGAGGAAATTCATAGTGAGTTTTAAACTGAGACGAACCCTCTGTGATTTGCTGCAGGGTAGGGATAAGTGAATTGATGAGTCAGCTGGGTGCCTGTGAAATACAAAGAGCTGTCCAAGTCAAATTTAAGCTAACAGCTGTTGTCAGGCAACTAAGGCACCTCAAAGCAGGATTTCCACCAGAGAAAACATCTTTCTCAAATCCTGGCAGCAGGAAAAAGGCTGGGGTCTAGGGCAGAGCTGTAATTCAACCCCTTGAAGTCTGGAGGGGATGGTGCCTGCTCTTTTCCCTTCAGAGTGTGCACCTGGTTGCTCAAGGCCTGATAAAAACTTGTGAGGAAAGTGAGAAACTGCTTCTGAGGTGCTGAGATACCTCAGAAGGGGCTCCCTGCTCCTTTCCTGGCGAGCTGCTTTTAAGCCAAAGCTCCTGCCTCCCACCTGAGCTAAGCTGCAGCCACACCTGAACCCAGCTGTGTACCCCACCACTGCAGACCCAATGCATTGGCCATTCCAGCATAACCTTGCATTCACCTCATCACCAGGGATTTTTCTAGTGGTCGGACTCTTGGTGGAACCTCACTGCTATTCAATTTCTGGAAGGGATCAGGCACATAGGAGTGGCTGGATCCAGCAGCAGCCCCAAACAGCAGGGTAGAGCCTGGGATTACACTCCTTGTGCCAAGGTCAGTTCACAGATGTGCAGGAAGAGTGACCCACACATCAGGACAACAGGAAACGGGACACACTCGCAGCACAGCTCAGGTGATGTCTGGGTGCCCAGACATCACAAGTGCCCATGGACTTGTGGCTGGAGGGTGTGTGGATGGATGCCACAGCAGAGGCTGGCCAGGGTAATTATAGGGCTACTGGTGCACTGACAGCCTTGGCCACAGCTGCTTCTCCCATCTCTCATCTTGCAAACATCTGGCTTCAGAGCATACTGCTTGTGAAATGCTCCTGCTTTTGTGGGCCCAGGATGGAGAAGAGTCCTCCAAGGGCTACTTTGGGGTGACAGAAAGCTAGGGCAAGGACATGTCATAAGCTGGAGTGAAAACAGGGACCTAAGACACAAAGGAATATGACAAGGTCACACAGTCAGGGCAGGGACATGGCCCAAGCAAGTTGGAGCTGGATCAGGGAACAGAGCTGGCACAGAGATGTGACATAGAGAATTTGAGTAGGTTAGTGGGATACTGACTGGGATAGGACTGTCATATCCCAGTCACATCTAGGGTCCATCCAGGAAAAAGGACCACCTATAATATGAATTTGAGATCCATCTAAAAGACAGGGCCAGAAACAAGATTGGAGATGAGGTTACTGACAATTCAGGTCCAGGATCCATCCAGAAAGACTAGCCAGTAAGTCATGTCAGAAAGGAGCAGGGAACTGTAGTCCTGAGGGGGCTCACTTCCCTAGCTCTAAAATTAACCCTGGCCCTAACACACAGCAGAGTTTCAGACTACACTCATTTCTCCAAACATGCACTGAGCTTAAACTCCTTCCAGGCAGAAGCCTTCTCCTAGCTCTCAAGCATAAAGATGATTCCAGTGGGATTCCAGCTCTGCAGACTCTCAGTGGAGCTATGCTGTACTCCTGCTCAATCCAAAGAGGCAGAGTGTGGGCTGCAGACAGGAGTCTGCCCTTCAGCAGGGAATTTCCCTATCCTGGCCCTGTCCTGTTCCAGAATCTCCCTGTCCATCATGCCCACACACTCCCAGTCCATCAGTATTCAAATGAATGCATTTTGCTGCAGGAAAAGGCTCTGCTTTCAAATGTTGTTTTTGTTCTGCCCAGACTGCTCACTCCCATGTCCTCTGCAGAAACAACATACTCCAAATTTTTGGAAGACACTCTAATTTTTCTACAAGATCCAGTTTTTCAGTCCTCTGCTCCAGTAGAAGAGTAAGTTTTCATTATTAAACACAAGCTTCTTCTTATAAGAGAGGCAGCTCATGAAAAACGAAGGACCAACAGCTGAGAGATCTTACTAAAACTCAATGCAGCTGATCCCTGGTGTGGCATTTGTGTGCACAGTCCTAAGGAGGAGACATGGGACATATTATTTCCCTTCTGGTTCACTAAAGCAATGCCCTAAGGGACTAAGCTGGGAGTGGGTCAAGAAAGAAAGTTTCGTTTGTTAAAATACCTCTGTTTTCCCTGATAAAGCGGAGCAGCTTCTTGAAATCCGGCATGAGGTTGAGAGAGAAAAACGGACTAGGTGGGGTCACTGAAACAAACAGCATCAGGACCCAGCAGCACCGCAGGCCTCTTACCAAACTCTACTTTTTTTTTCTTTGGCTTTCAAAGCAATTTGGAAGCCCACTTCCATACAGAATTACAGCTCTGTGCGCAAAACAAACCCACCAAAACAAAACGCACCTCGCAGGCTCCCCTCTGAGGCTCTGCAAGGCCCGGCAACTTTGGGACCACCGACAGTGGCTCACGTGCAGTACCGCCCGTCACAGCCCCGCTGTCTGAGCCCGTTTTGTTTAAAACTAGAGACACATGCCATTTGCTTGCCAGATTTCCTCGTTTATTTCCCGCGCCGCCCGCCCGTACGGCGGCGGAAGATGGAGACGGCGGCGGAGCCCGGCGGCGCAGGCGCGGCAACAGCAGCCCCAGAAGGAGGAGGAGGAGGAGCAGGAGGAGGGAGAGTTCTGCCAGGCCCGGGCCCGCCGCCTGCCGCAGCTCCTCGCCGGGCCTGAGGGGCGGCTGCCATGGGCAAGCGGGTGGCGCTGGTGCTCGCCGGCTGTGGCGTCTTCGATGGCAGCGAGATTCACGAGGCGTCGGCGGCGCTGGTGCACCTGAGCCGCGGCGGCGCGGAGGTAGCGGGGGGCGGCGGGGTGTCTGTATGTGTCTGTGTGTCTGTATGTGTCTGTGTGTCTGTATCTGTCTGTCTGTGTGTGTGTGTGTATGTCTGTGTGTCTGTCTGTGTCTGTCTGTGTGTGTGTTTGTGCATGCGGCCCGGTGTGCGACACCGCAGCCGAGAGTCCCCCTCTCCTTGGGACCGGAGCCCTCCCACTTTGCGGCGCTCCCGGCTGCAAGGCCCGTTCAGCCATAACCTCTCTCTTTATTGCCCCCTTCCTGTTTTATCCATCCCCCTCCAAAGACCTGCCTGGCTCCCTGACAGGAGTTCAGCTCGCACAGGCAGCTGGACACAAGACTGAAAAGGGGGTCTCATTAATACAGCTAAATTATTATACTAAAAGTCACATCTGCAGGTCAAAGAGACCCCTGCCCAGGTGAGGACCGTTCCCCTGAGCGTGGATAGAAGTTAAGTGGAGATATAAAACTTGTATGGCAATGACCAGCAAATCGTAACAGAGGCACTGCACTTGGACAGTTCTCTGAATTTCCGTGTATAGACAATGGCTCAAAAACTCCAGTGGGTGTGCTTGATTTGTGGAATACTACCAAACACCAAGGCTTGGAGGACTCTGAAATAGTCAGTGTCTCTCTTGATGTGTAATCATTTGCTTGTCACACACAAGAATGTGTGTGACATTTTGTGGGCAACAGTGCCAGACTCTTTTTAGTGGTGCCCAGTGACGGGACGAGGAGCAGTGGCCGTAAACTGAAAGATGAAACCACAAGGAGTTTCATCTCAACATGAGGAGGAACTTCTTTACATTGAGAGTGGCAGAACATGGGAACAGGCTGCCAAGGAAGGTTGTGGAGTCTCTGTGGAGGTTCCAAAACCCACCTGGATGCATTCTTGTGTAGCCTGTTCTAGGTAATCCTGCCTGGTCAGTGGGTTGGACTGGATGATCTCCAGAAGACCCTTCCAGCCCTTACAATTGTGTGATCCTGTGAAGCCAGGAGCAAGGAGAAGCTGGAGACCTGTCTCCTCTCCTCTGGCGACAGGGAGCTGAGGATGGGTTAAAATTCTGTATCTTCCTTCTGATTACTTTTGCAGGTAAATCCTCACTAGGGATTACCTGCTTGTTTTCTGCTCACTGTTTCTGGGCTCTCTTTGGTAAGCTGGGACTTGTCAGAGAAGCCTGGGCCAGGACGTAGTGGTGTGCTTTGGTCCTATCTATGGCTTCAGATGGCAGAAGCTGGTCACTGTCTCTGTGCAGCTGCACTCAGGTGTCTGATGGTAACAACAGGACCCTCATATTTAGCACAAAATTGTCATCTCTGAGAACTTTGCAAAGTAACCTTCAAAACAGACACAGGAAAACAGTCCCTTATGGTACATCTGTCACAGAGCTTTATATTCTGATGCAGTGTCCTCCTTTTGTGTCTAGCCAAAATTGGTTCTCCTGTTTTGGTCTTCCTTTCTGCTGCTGATATTTTAGGACAGGTGGTAACTCTAATGTTTGCTCTAGAAATGCTTGTAAAATTTGCATCTATAACATTTTTATCTCAAACTTTTTTGAATTTCAGTCCCATAACAGTTAAGAGCAACCTTTCTTCAAAGTCAGCTGTATGTCCAGTTGGGCTGCTGGTGTAAATTGTGGTGTCCTGTGCGTCCTTGACCTTATCTGCCCTGGCAAAATCAGTAAGCTTGATGTTGGCATAAGAATACTCTCCTGTCAAAGTGCTGCAGGAAAAGGATGGGAAGAATGCCTGTATTTACTCATTTTGATATACCATATGTTGCTTTAGGTATTTAATATGCTATATTCATCCTGTGGAATTTGCTTAACTTAGGTAAGAGGCTTCAGGGACAAAACCTGTTTTCATTAAATGATCTTTATTGTGACAAATATGTGTGAGTTTTGTTTACATTCACAAAATTGCTTCATCTCTCTTCTTAGGTGAAGATATTTGCCCCTAATATTGAGCAAAGGGATGTAGTCAATCACCTAAAAGGAAGTCCAGCAGAAGAGAAGAGAAATGTGTTAGTTGAAAGTGCCAGGTTGGCAAGGGGCAACATTCAGGATTTGGCTGAACTGAAAGCTAGTGAATTTGATGCTGTCATTTTCCCTGGTAGGTATCACAAAATCACAAAATGCTGTGTTGGAAAGCCCACAAGGATCACTGAGTCCAAATCTTAAGTGAAGGGGTTGAGCCCACAACCTTGGTGTTATTAGCACCATGCTGTGGTCAGCTGAGCTCATCTTTCACAAGAAAACTGTGATTTTAAAACTCAATGTATTTATTGTTTCATGGTTCAGTAAGTTAAAATGCCAGAGTGTTCTTTTGGTATTAAGTTGTGCCTTTCACCATCCCTTCTTACTGAATGTTGTGAAAACTTCACTACTTATGTGTGGACAAAAACCCTGACCAGAGCACAAAAGTTGGGTGAGAACTCAGTTACATGGCAGTGCCTTAATTTCAGGGCCTCTGAAGATGTTGGCAGAATAGCAGGTTTCCAAATAGATGATGTTCCATGTCATATGGGAATGCATTCTGTTTTGATTATGTATCCACTCAGCTGCTGATCAAGTTGTACTAAACATGTTTATGGATAATTTTTCATTTAGAGACCACAAAATTTCATTCCAGACAGAGGTAATTGTAACCATTTTTAGAAAAGAAGAAGCTGGAGCATCACGAGGAAATCGTGACTTGCTGAAGATCTGTTTCCAGAATATTCATAGCACTGTTAAATACTGCCTTCATGATGGGGCCTAAGTGTTCATGTTGAAGTTTTCACACTGTTGTAAGGCCAGCAGAGGGAGTGTGTGTATAACACAGAGAAACAATTCTGCCTGCACTGTCAGTAGTTGATGTCAGGGCTGATCAGGAGCGAGTAGAGGCTCACAGATGTTTTCCACATTAATTTCATGCTGTTATAACCCAGGCTCGGGGGGATTGCTGTAATAACTGTTAGAGGGAAATAAACCCTATTTAGTTGGAAAATTAAAATCTTACCTCAGAGATTTCAGATAACACTTGAAAGTGAGCAAACCGGGAAAGGAGAAACATTAAAAATGCAAAGCTTCTTGATGTTGTCTGTTGAAGTACTTGTGGAAATTTCCTTATGCTTATTGGAGAAAAGTTGATGCTCTGCACATTCCATGTGGAATAACCTTACTTTGATTATTCTGATGGTTATAAATCCAGCAGACAAAGGAGCTGTAAAATACAATCTGCTTATACAATTAAATGAAGATTAAATGTACCTAAAGGATTGTTAAAACTAATTTATAGAAATACAAATCAGCACTATTTTAATAGGGAATTATGTTACCATGTACAAGATTTTTTTTGTCTTAGAATACCATATATTATAATGTCTATTTTATGTAAAATCCCCAGTGGTTTTTTTATTGTGTTAATGGCTATTTTTTTTTTTTAAGTTGAAAAGTAGTTCTAGGGAAGAAGAAAAGCTCTTCTATAATTGCTTAAGCATCAAAGTAAAACTTGAGAGTTCATTACTATAGAGGGTCAAATCACTATTTGCATTACTCCCATGAATTCCATACTTGTGTTTTTAACTAGTAGTGCTCTTCTGGTCCCTCTTCCATATTGAGGAGTTCACAGCTGATGGTACAGCTGTTCTAGTGACTAGCAGAGGAATGTGAGGTTTTCTCTTTGTCTCTTTGTTACTTTTTGAAACAAAGTTAAGCATTCTGGCCTATGTATAACCTACATGGTATAAAAAAGTGTCCAGTTAAACTTTTAACATTGTAAACCCATTATTTACAGGTTACAGTGACATTTTAAGGCTTACAGTTGCTTAACAGTCCCATGGATACCAAGATTATGTTGTAAAAAAGAGCTGTTTGGTATCAAATTTAATAGCTTTTAGCAGTGTTTGAGCTTTTATGTTTTGGTTTTTTTTTTTTTTTAGGTGGTTTTGGTGTAGCAAAGAATCTGTGCTCGTGGGCTGTAGATGGCAAGGACTGTACTGTCAACGAGCACGTGAACTCCACACTCCAGGCCTTCCACAGTGCTAAAAAGCCCATTGGTTTGTGCTGTATATCCCCAGTTCTGGCAGCCAAAGTCTTTCCTGGTTGCGAGGTTACGGTCGGTCAGGATAAAAACATAGATGGAAGGTAAGAAGGAAATGGATGGTGAGGATTTTCATTGGAATTAAGGTTAGGAAATGGACAGGCTTCTGTGCAAAAGTTTCTTTGGTACCAGTAAACCTGGGGGAACTTAGTTACTTTTAAGAAAAATTAATGACACTTTTCACTAGAATAATAGTAGCAGGCACATAGCTCTCAGGGCAGACAGATTCAATCCATGAGGTCAGGTGACTTGTGATGCTACAACCAGATAATCACTGATCTATGATACCATAGAATCGTTTATGTTGGAAAAGTTATCTAGGATGGGCAAGTCCAACTGTTAACTCAGGGATTTTTAATAAAGTTTTTCTGGTGGTGGTGGTTTAGGGCCACTTTAGGGGTGGGAGATGAGAACGGGGCCTGGCAGAAATCAGTACTCCTTCAAAATTGTCAACTCCCAATAAAACTTCTGAATTAAATTTATCAGCAGCCATAGTGGGGGATTCTGTTCAGAACAGATTGCATCTGTTCCTTCCTTATCAGAAGGGGAAAAAAAATTAATATCTATAGAGATCCCAGAGGAACACCTTACATGGAGGTGTTGGAAAAGGTTGCAAGTTCAGCTGGCTTCTCTCAAGCTTTTAAAGAGCAGTTATGGCTGCACTTGGTATCTTCCAAACTTACAGAAAGATTGTTAAAAACTATTGTACCTTCTGACATATTGTGGCTCCATATTTCAGACCTTGTTTCCAAAGGTATTAGATAACTTGATGTGTCTGTAGGGGATAGGAAAATCTGATAGTAGCAGTGTCTAGCTCCCTTGTCATCATCAGTTAAAGACTCACGTAGATATTATTGTAATTCTCTCATTCAAGTTATGTGTGCAGAATTTTATGGCTGTATCATTGCTTTGTGTTAATTAAAGTCTTCTTATTTACAGATTTCCTGATGCTGAAACGGCATCTGCTATAGCAGAGCTTGGATGTAAGCACATTTGCAAAAATGTAAATGAATCCCACGTGGATAAAGCCAATAAAATAGTTACTACCTGTGCTTTCATGTGCAAGGCTCCTCTGCATGAAATCTTTGATGGAATTGGAACAATGGTACAAGAAGTCCTGAAGCTTGCCTGACTAGAAGTGTACAGACTTCTCCAAGGAAATCAGTGTAGCTAAGCATAAACATTTAGCTTCCTTAGATTGAATTAATAAAATAATGCAACTGCTGAACTTCACAGTTCCTGGTTTGTTTGGTGTGGTAGGGTGCTTTTTAATGTTTAATACATCAGATGGTTAGTGCTGAATTTAACCTATTCATTTCTCTTTTAAAATAGAAACCATATATTAAAGGTGAATGGGGGAGTCACATTGTTTTTTGTTTTTTGGGTTTTTTTTGTTTTTTTTTGTTTGTTTTAATGAATCCAAATGTATTCAGTCTTAAAATGACTGAATGGGCAGTGGGGTTTTATCACATCATTAATGGTTATCAGTAATTCATATTTGCTGTTACCCAGCTGCAATGAAGTGAAGTAGCTGTAAATGAGTCTGTTTACCATCAGCATAGGTGAATAATTCAATTCTGATTTCTAAACAGAAGGGAAAAATAAAAGAATGTGGTTATTTGAGTTCTTTTTTCCCCTTGAAAGTCTTTAAGCAAGTATTACTGATGGACTTTTGAAATTTTTGCAGAGCCCCTAGGTAAACCAACTTTATAAACCATGATGCAACACAAATGAATGCATTGCACATGGAAAACACACAAGTTTTGTGCTAATAAATGAAGTAACTTCAGATTTATTTAGTAAAATTAATTAGATTTATTTTGTAATTTTTTTTGCATACATTGTTTAGTGCCCTGAGGAAGACAATTTTCTATGTATTAGAAACCATGCTTTGATCTTATATATGTGAACAAAGGGTTGGCAGCTTCTCTTAGAAGCTCAGTCTGGCAAGGCTTTGTACTCCTGGAGGAACAAAAAATTCCCAGACTTTATTATCTGGGTTCACTGTGGACACTGAGTTGTCTCTCGTAAGAAGTGCTCTGGTGCTCACAGGTCTCTGTCACTGCTGCCCAGTGTAGTGTAGCCCACACTCTGCTGGTCTGAAGTAACCTGCACTGCTGTCACCTGCTCAGTGTCTCATGGAACTGGGGCAGGAGTGAAACAGGAACAGACCTGTACCACAGAGCAGCCAACAGGTGGAACTGGCCAATAATGCCTTTATGATGAGGAGTGTGGAGCTGTCCCTCGTGCTCACCACTGGTGTGATCAGGCTGGGCCCAGGCCTTTGCTGCCTCAGTGCAAGAGCAATGGCTACAGTGACAGCTGACATGCTGCATGTGCTGTGTTTATTTTAGCACAAATGTCTACGCTCAGACGTAACAGGTTCACTCTTCAAGGAGGTTGTAGAGGTAAGTCTACAGAAATAATTATGAAAAGGTTTTCATTCTCTGTACTTCTAACCATTATGATTTTCAAGGACACAGCGCTTTCATGCTCTTCCAGAATTTGGAAGCAGAATCACACATTTTTGGCAGAGGAGCAGGGAGATTTTTGTGCCATGAGCAAGCAGTGAGTGCTCTGCCTCTAGAGGTACAAAGATAGCTGGAGTCAGCTGTGCCAGCAGAGGATCTTCTGTTCAGCCTGGCTAAGCTGGGCACATAAACACCAAATTATTTACCTAGTCAAAATGCACAATATTGGACTGAATATGGTTCTTGTGTTACAGGAGTCTTATTTAAAAGTGCTCGAGTCACTAAGTAAGAGTTTGTCCTGAATTTTGCATTAGCTTTGTGAAGAGCATGTAGCTGTGGGCTGGAACACTCAAAGGAAGCGCAGCTTATCTGGAAGTGCTCTAGCAGACTGTCCTGATAGAAATGTACTTAATACAGAACCGTCCTCTACTCTTTCCAGGTTATACACAGTCTCTATAATGCCTTCCATGGCTTCTGTGGGCAGGATGCCAAGTGCATTGGATTGAAACTTTTTCTCCAAGTCTTCCTTTTTCAGAGGTTTCCTCCAGTGCCCGTAGAAGGTGGTGCAGCGGTCGCTGATCGTGTTGCCGTCCCGGAGCGTGACACTCACTTCGCAGTAAAGGCTGTCGAAGCTGGGGGTGTTGTCAGGAGGGTGCTCCAGCTGTGTTTTGCAGAGGAGCTCCCACAAGGCCGGCCGGTGAATGTTCTCACTGGCAAAGGACCGGACTGACATGCTGCCGTCCAGCAAGGCCGAGCACGCAACAAACTGGAAGGAGTGTCGTGCTTCATGCTCTGAGGCTGGGCTGGGTCTGTTCACGTACTTGACCTCAGGGACTTTGAGAATGACTTTCTCAATTTTATCAAGGGGGAGCAAGTTCTCACTGCTCTCTACAAGCTTCCTCCTAACACAGGATGCTGCATCTGCCACCCAGTGTGTTGCAAGATGAGCAGGAAAGCGTTTGATGGCCACATCTTGCTGGTCCAAGAGCCATGGGTAGGACTGCAGGGTTGGCAGAGTCTGTGGGTTGTAATCTGTATAAAAGGCACCCATCCCTGACTCCATGTCCAAGATCTGTTTGTTTCCTTGAAGGCCCTGTAAAGCTAAGCAAGCTGCTTCCAGTCCGTGCTTGGCAGCATTCCCAACATGGAGGGGCTTTATTTGGGTTGCTGCATTAGCCAGTGGGGCACCTGCATAGGAGGCAGCAATAGCCAAGGCATTTTTACATTCCAGCTGGTCAAGGCCTAGCAGTTTAGCACAAGCTGCTGCACTCCCCATCGTACCAACCACAGCCGGTGGGTGAAACCTGAGAAAACAAAACTGTCTTCATTACCAGATTTCAAAAATTCACCCAAATTCACTATCTACAAAAGCTTTTCATTCATTGCCATGGGAAATGGATTGGACCATAAAGAAACATACATTCAGCATTCACATGTGGGCCGAATTAATAGTTGTCACTTTTCCCCAGGGAAAAGTAAAACTGGGATAGTGCCGCTTGCAGTAAGTCCTTCCCAGAAAGCAAAGTGCTGCTTTAGTGCTGCTCATAGTTTAAGACAAATTTATAGTCAAATATAAAGTTATATTTATTTAAATTTATATGTTATTATAAATCTATTAAAATTCAAAGTAGGGAGATAATTGCCTCATTGTGAATTAGTCAATGCTTAAAAAAAAATCTGTTAGCTAAAGAGGTAGGAATCAAATATATTTATGGGTAAGATGAGCCTTCCCAAAATTTCCAGCCAAACTGTTAGGAATAACTGTGCCACCTGTATGTTAACTGACACTTAATTATGTATATTAGCACTGATTAAAAACCACCTCTACTCCACCTCCTACTTTAAACATTTCTATGTACCTTCTTGGGATATTCCTGGCTTCTCTGGAGAAGTGCAGCAACCTGCCTTGCACTTCGATTCCCACATTGAAAGCTAAGAGCAGATCAAGACCTGAGATTTTTTTCTTCCGAGGCAAGGCCTCTGAGAGTGCAATCACTGCGGGGAGCACAGCCCCAGATGGGTGTGTGGCTGGATGCCAGGTGTCATCAAAGTCCATCGAGTGCACCTAATGGAAAGAGAAGCATTGGTATGTTAGAAATAAACTGACTTTGCAAGGTTGCCTCAGTCAAATGAAACTACTGTAACTGGTATAAAAAAGTACCAAAGAACTAGATCTTCCTTAGAAGGCAAAAAATTTCAAAAGTCTTTTAAAGACTTTTACTCCCAACATGGCTGTCTGAGAAGTGGCAATGCAACAGAGATCTTGCTTCAAAAGAGAATAATTCTAATTCAACTTGTACCAGCCTGAAATCAGTGTGACAGTGATTCCTTTTTTCTGCACTTGGTTTTTGCTACTTTAATTAGACTGGTATAATTAAAACAGCTGTTCTAGGTCCACTATATGAACACTGAATTTTAATTTTCCCCAAAACATAATGAAATATAAACACAATGAAATTACTTTGCTGTTGCTGTAAGTGATGCTGCCATTAGGACTCACGCCATAAAACTGTAGCAGTTAAATATTGTTAAATTGAATTTATATCATCAGAGCTATTTCTCTGCTGCAACCATCCACTGTCAACAGGCACAAGCCTGCAAATGTACAGGAAGCTTTAGCCTGAATTTTCAGCACATTGAAACGAGACCTGTCACACAAGAAACCAGATTCCTTGGAGTTGCTGGGAGTAGGAGAAAGCTGCACTCTGAATGCAGAACGAGCTGCTTGGCTTAAGAGAGTATCCTAAGTGGTGCCTTCTCTTTCCCATGCCCAGAGCCCAGCTGTCCAGGAAGATTTTGGGTGTCCCTGGCATGGCATTTGGCTGCTGATCTGGCAGCAGATGGTCCCCAGCATTGCAGTCAGAGTCTGTAATGCACTGCTTATCTGGCACATTCCTTCCTCCTGCAAAGTTTTGAGAACCCCCAAAGACTGAGAGCATGAGGAACAGCATATTTAAAAAAAAATATAGTATAGTAAAACACCTCAAAAACCTGAACTTTCACATCTGTTCACCCATGTCTTAACTTCAGAGCAAACTGGGAAAGTGATCAGGCTCCTCAGAAGTCAGGTTTTGCCCTGTAATACTGTGATTATGCATTTTTTGGACTGTTTCTAAACAGATAGAAGAAAATGCAGTGTCTGCCTTGAAAACCTTTGATGCCATCTGGGAAGATGCCCTGCAGTACAGGATAAGGAAAATTGTGGCCAATACCCTGTAAGCTGTGTTTCTGGTGTCTTCAGTAAGCGCTTAAATTGACCTGTGACTAAGATGTAAACTGATCATATATATGCTAACAGCCAGATCTGAATATCGTAGGGGCTGCTAGGAGTTGAGTGGTACCAGATCTCATTTCCAAGGTAATTTTCTCTACATTGAAAATGAGCTGTTAAATTGGAGCTCTGATATTGTTGTCACACTAATTTAAATAGGCTTAATATTACTATTTCCTTGGTTCGTCACCTTTCCTAGTTTTGCATAATTGCCAAATTTGTCTACCCCACCTCTTGTGCATCTTTCAATTTCAAACAGTTTCAGCCTCAATCTGAATTTAGACAAATGTCTGGGGAGTCAGTTATTGCTTTAATGACAAAGTGCATGTCCAAAATATATCACTGGCTTTTGGAAACTGTGTAACTGAAGATTAAGTTGCCTTGTAGTGTGCATGTATCTATACGTGCATCTATGTTTTTCTGTAACTGTGCTTGCCAGTTGGCACGAAATTCAGATCCCAGTGAAATGAGCTAGAGCTGGAGGGTGTGTTTTTGAGCAGCTACAGCAAGGTTGTAGCCTTGCTACAAGTTTGCCAGGTTGTAAGCTGTAGAGTTCTGACACTTGACAACAGCCCCAGGTCCCACGTTAAATGTAAGGGATGCTGTTGAGTTGGATTATACATATATTATACCTTAAGTTCAGTCTCACTGGAAGGAAGTTGAAGCACATTAGGAGAATAGTCTAGAAAAGTTTTGTAGCAGGCTTCAGAATAAGCTATGATTTGGGACATTCTGTTCTCTATAGAGTAAGAATGGCATCAATTTGAATGATTTCAGAGCAATAAAAGAGCATCCCTTACAGCCACTCCATTCACAAAAGCTGCATACAGAGGAGGCAGTCGGAAATCCAAGTGGCCCCAGATGGTACTGGATAAATCTGAGCTGTAGATCTGAAACAAATTGACATAAATTAATTCAAAGTCCTGAACATAAGGATAAATGTGCATTGTATCGCTGATCTAACTGAGAGGAGACCATGTCCTCTGGGGACGTAACTGCTCCCTTTTATGAGAAAAATATTGTTCTTTCATAAAGTCTGAAAAGGAAGTCAGTTTCCTGTCGGCTTATGTCCTATTGCACCCAAACGGAGCTGGGGGCAGACCAACACCACCCACCTGGCCACTCAGTACCTTCACACAACCTCCGGCCACTGATGCCCCTTCTCACCACCCACTGACAGAATCACAGAACCAGCTGGGTTGGAAAAAACCTCTGAGATCATCAAGCCCAATCTAATTGATGATGGGGCTGTCATCATTTTGTTGGGGAAGATGTCTCATTAAAGGGTTGTGTTCTCTGTGTTTTAGTAAGACCCTGAGTAAACGATAGATGGCCTCCTGGTGCTGCAAACTGAATAAAAGGGCACAAACTACCCTGGTTTGGAAATTCTCTGTGGGAAGAGACTAACTGGCACACAGAGCTCTGGAGCACAAGTCCACCCAGGCAGGTCTGAAAGATAAAACAGTGGGCTGAACTCCTCCTCATGGATGCACTCCTGTGCTGGGAACACTTCTTTTCAGGGTCAATTACTCTGCTAGTTTGAGGAGAGCAAGACTGGAGGAGAAGCATGGCTAATGCACCTCAGACAATTATGTTTTATGGACTGCAAGTAACCCACTGCTAACTCCTCATCTCTTTAACTTTACCTTGATTTGAAAGACTGGTGGTAAGTGATGCGTACTTTGTTGATGTTTTTAATAAGATGTCATAGGAGAAAGAAAGGAAGGGGTTCTTAGTTAACTGTGTTTGTAGAGGGGGATCTTAGCATACAGACTGATACACAGACTTTTGTCTATCCAGAGTGAAAAGTAAATCGAGCACTGAAGTTTCACTGTCTCCAGCGGGAAGAACACAATTTCTCTCTTTCCATCCATGAAAGAATTTCACCATGGCAAACTTTTCTTTTCATTGCCCAAGTTTTTCCTTGCTTTCTTAGGGAAGGGGTTCTTAGTTAACTGTGTTTGTAGAGGGGGATCTTAGCATACAGACTGATACACAGACTTTTGTCTATCCAGAGTGAAAAGTAAATTGAGCACTGAAGTTTCACTGTCTCCAGCGGGAAGAACACAATTTCTCTCTTTCCATCCAGGAAAGAATTTCACCATGGCAAACTTTTCATTGCCCAAGTTTTCCCTTGCTTTCTTAAAGCTAAACTTTAGGGTGTGCTATGAATGCCAGACAGCTTACCTTGCTATACTGTGCCACTCTGTGGCAGACCTCGGTGCTGGTACCCAGAAGCCCCACTCCAAGAGTATCCAGAATCATTCTCTTACTTCTCTGAATTACTTGATCTGTCAACTGATTTGCATTCAAACCATGAATCACTTTGGCAAAATTTCCTGTAACTGTCTGGGGAGGTAAAAATAAAGAAAAAGAAGTAGATATTTCTCTATATTGAAAGTAAACACTCTATTTTCTTTCCTCTTTTTTTTTTTCTTTCCTCTTTTTTTCCTTTCAGTTTTTGGGCTACTGGCTAGCACACTGGCCATTTCTGCCCCTGCTTACATGAATTGCATCAGAAAAACCAAGGTCTGAATTCTTCCTCTTTTTATTCCCAGAAATGTCACTGTGTTATTTATATTTTACTTATGCTTTCATCATTACCCTTTTCTATTCTGTATTTCTTCTGCTTTCTCCCTGAGCCCTTGAGAGTATGCACTGCAGGTGCTATAACTATGCAAGATTATCATCTCTAGCTCATCCCTATCTCATCTCCATCTCTAATGACTATTCACACACACACATCCCCCAAATAGAAGTAAAAACATCTGTTTTTCCATGGCACCTACTTGTTGGTATTGAAATCAGTGGGAGAGTAGCATTTCAAGCCAGTGCACCCACTACCAAACAAGAAGGCAAGATTTAATCTCCCTGACTGGCAGCCTCACTATCCCAAATCTTGCTGAGCTTGGAGCTCAGTAGGAGGCAGGAGTTGGCAGCCCTACCTTTCACATACTGCTCATAGCTCCCAGCTCCCATTGAATTTACTCTCAGCTGGAGTCCCAGCTTTTCTCCAAGACAAGATCTTGCCTCTTTGAAAAGCAGGGGCTCCTTGTTCCTGGATCCTGCTGATCTGGGAATTATATTATATTTATTTTCCTCTCCTATTGAGCAATGACCCATTATGTAAATTCAACCTGTTTCTTGGCTGTGAGCTGCTGCTAGCATCTGTATTAGAAAATTATCTAAAACTTCCCTTCCTGGGCCATTAGAAATGTCCCACTGTAGAGGTACACATTATTTACAACCAGTCTATACACACAGTTTCTTTTTTATACTGACAGTAGTGAATATTCATCTTCTCTCTCTTTGGAAATTATCTCCTTTCATTTCCCCTCTTCATTCCCCTTCCTTTACTCCTCTGCACACATCCACACAGAGTGTTGGTACTGCCTTTTGGCCTTCACTTTGCTGAGATAAACAAACCAGCCTGTGCTGCTCTCTCCTCTACAATATGGACTCACCCCTACCATGCTCGTATATTTTCATTATGCTGTTCACACTGCATTCCTCTTTCTCCAGCAATGGTGACCAGAATTGTACCCACCATTACAAACAAGTTCTCACTCACACTTGCAGTGGAGCATGAAGATTATCTCAAGGAAGCAGTTAGAAGCAGTTTAAAGCAGGTGAACCACATATCCCATGGTGTGATGGTCACCAACTGCAACATTTGGATATGAAATCTTAAATAGAGAATCACATCTTACAGTGCAAGGAAAGAAGACAGTACCTTTGTCCACATCCTGCAGGGGTGATGCACGTCCCAGAGAGATGCAGCAAATGAGTGGTGGCCAGTGAGCAGGGGAACTCACTATCTCACTATTTATATGGGTCTGTCTGAGGTGGGGGAAGGAATATTAGGCCTTTCCACTTATGCATCTTGTCCTGCCCATTTCCTCTTCTGCCTGTAAATGTTCTTTTTGCTTCACTTTCCTCTGACTAATTGCACTATAAACCTCTGGGACACATGTGATAGGCCTTAGCCAGTCATGTTTACAAGTTGTGTAAATTAATACATGTAATACTTCATTACCAGATAGAAACTGATTCATCTGGTAACATGGAGAGCTGTGTGGAACCTCAGTAATATATGGACAGCTCTACTGGTTGGAAAAGTCCAGTACTAGACTACAGGATGGCAAAAGCTGTTGTAGCTTAGACAACCTCTTGTTAATTAGTTGTTGGGTTTTTTTTTCTTTTTTCTTTTCTTCTTTTGCTATATATCTCCTCTCTAACACATACAATTCAGACTTGGGAAATCATAAGAATTTCAGACCATGAATTGGATTAAGGCAGTTCTTGGCACTTAGCAGTGTTTTAACAGCATGAATCACTGTGTGTTAGCAAGAGATAGCGAGTGAGAAATCCCTGCCTAGCCCATCAGGAAGGGAGCAGACCCCACAGGAGCATGACTAGGGGCTACTGAATAGTTCTGAAGTAAATAAATGAAGATGTCTGAAGTATGGGAATCATACAGGTTAGGGAACAAAGCATCAAATCTCAGAATTGCAGCCTTGCACTTCCATGATAAGTGCTGCCTAAATCTCAGCCCTTTACTGAGAATAGCTCCAAATAATTTTGTAAAGCCTTGTCTAATTCCTGAGTGCTTCCAGGTAGGTAACAGCATGGGTCTAGAGGTGAAGCTAAACATCAATTTGAGTGGTTCTAACCACTACTGAAAGGTCCTGTTTCAGGCTGTGTCCTTCCCCCTCTCCTGTCCCTGGATACATGGTCCTCCTCCTCCCTGGGCCAGCCCTGATGCTGAGCAGATTCATTTCTGAACTGGTCCAGCCTGTCTCCAGAGCTAGCTCTGTGATTCTCAGCAGTCAGGCATAACTGTGTTTCATTCCTTTGGAAATGCAAAATTAAATCTTGCAGCACAAAGCAGAGGGAGAGAGGAGTAGGGCTAGCAGTAGTCTGTAACATTTTGGGAAAGCACGGACAGGTAACATGAGAGAAGAGGGAATCAGCTGTTCCCCAGCAAGCTCTAAGCAAGACAAACACACACATAGTTTTGTACAGGCTAACCTGCATCATGTGAAGGTTCCATTTAAACCCTTGTCCTGTCTTTCTTTTAAATATGAGCAGCTCTTCAGCATGGATACTAAACCTATTCCCATACTTTTCTCTATGAGTATGACACAGTTTCTTCACCCATGCAGGTATAACTTGTATCTGCATAAAACATCCTAGCACACGTCCTAGGTCCTGTTTTTTTTTGCCAAATCCTGACCCCATAGGGACAGAATGTGGATCTGTGCTTCTTCCTTGCCTCCCATATTTCCACACTGAGGAAAACCTCAGAGGTAGCCTGAAGAATTACCTTTGTGCTGATAAAATCCATCTGACATATTGGGATTGCTCAGATTGACAAGGTTAGCAGTGGTTAGAAAGGTTAATAGAAGTTAATGCTATTGGGCTGATAAAGGGAAAGATTTTGTTGACTTTCACTTCTGTTCTTTCAGATCATTCTTCTCTCAGAAAATTGGAAGAAAATATTTAAATTTCAGAACCATAGAATCACAGATTGGCTGCAGTTGGAAGGGAGCTCCAGACACCATCTTGTCCAACCTCTAACAGGTCACTCAGAGCAGGCTGGGTCTGGATAGGTTCTGAATATCTCTGATGACAGAGACTCCATAGCTCCCCTGGGCAACCACAAAAATTATATATTAAATAAAAGATATTCAAAACCCTAAAGTCTCCATCATCTTTTCCTGTTATCTTTGGGATATCATTAATAACCCCATTCTGTTTCTCATTTCTTTCTCCTCCTCAAGTGAGACAGAAGTCCCACTACCTTAATCCCATGATGAGACTCCAAAGTGAATTTGGATGGGACCCAGAACTTGTGATGTGCCTTGCAATGTGCTGTGGAGTCACATGCTGCTGGCTGATCTCAGATACATGGTCACTTCCTTCTGTGATCCTGATTGCAGGATGGACTGCCCCATGCGTTGCAATAATTACATTAGTAATATTTATGGACTGAACTGAGATACTACGAGAAAGTGACTTTTTGTTTAAAAAAGAATTAAGTGAACCAGTACCTATGTTTGGGAAACCAATTTCCAAACTGTGGTCTGCAGACCTCAGGCTCAGGTGTACACTGTAGACTGTGAGGGGAAAGAAAGCAATATGATTATCACTGCAGGGGCAGAAGGCATCTATACAAAGTCCTGTACCTCCACAGCAGAATTCCCAGGGGTCTAAACAGAAGAAGGTTGGAAATCAGTGACTGAGGGTTTGGTACAGCCTGTCCACCCTGACAAAGGGAATCTGCTGCTTTCCTCTTCTTTGACACAATACTCATGGTTCAGCAATTTGGGCAGACAATTTGTTAACTAGCAAGCGTGGTGGAAAGACAAAATGTGTTCATCCAAATGCCATTTGCAGCGTTGCAACGCAGCTACAGTAATGAGCTGTGTTGATTACAGAACAAGGCTGTAGAAAACCAGTGCCCCACAGAGTCTATTTTCTCCTGCTGACATCACATTTTTAAGCTGCCTTTTTCCTTCTTTTCCCTCCAGTTATTTTAGGCTAAACTCTGCCCACACCTGCAAGCTGTATGTTTGCAACTGAAAGCAATTTTGGCCCTAGCCTTATGCTCCTTTTGTTCTAACAAAATATTAAAAATTATGACAAAATACAGAGCCCAGGCTTCCTTTTTTCCAAGCCAGCTTTTAAGAAGTAACTTTGTTCATGGTCTGTGCTTAGATGAGAAAGCAGGAGACAGGTGCCAGTATGTTGTGTTCACAGAGACTCTGCTGTTGCTGAGTGTCTGAAAACAACTTACAAGTTCAGAACTTCTCCTTTTTCCTCAACTGGGGTATTTAATTACAGTGAAAAGGTGAGAATCTTAGACAGAAATAACACACAGCAAATGCAATAGGCAATGATTGCACCACAAAACGTATCATCCTGGAAATTTCTAGCCTACAGTAGTTCTCTTATTTACTTACTTGCACAACTAGAGGCAATGGCAGTGAAATCTCTGAGAAGTTATCACCCTTGTTTGTTTTTTTCAAAGTTCCCACAGCAAATCGTGGAAGTTCCTGGCCATGTTCTGGTAAAGGTTGCTAGAAGTCAATGTGCTGGTCAGTGCACTACATTACACTGCCATTCTTGCCTTCTTAAATGAGCAGTGCTATTCCTAAAGGCAAGACCTCAAGAAAATTTGTAATGTAGATGCTGGTTTGCTTAAATGAGCTGTAAGATAGAGGCACCAGACATACCTGGGATATTCCCTTAGGATCATATTCAAGACGCCTAATTTATGGAGTAGTGTGAAGATGCCTGGTCTATAACAGTATGAGAAGACACCACAGCTCCATGAAATTCCTGTTGAACCAGTGTGCATTTTAGCTCTCACCAGTGCTGCAAGCTTTACCTGTTTTACTGCTGCCAGCACTCAGTTTTAGCTTGTCTTCTGCAGCACCTTCAGGCTGTGCTGCAACACCATGGATGGCATGGAGTCCTTCAGTGGAAGGACTAGGGAATGAGTCTGGGGGGGATTTGGGGGGTTTTTGATAGTTTATGACACCTTCTAAGATAGGACAGTTGCATCTCATGTAGCTGAGCCAGTTATGCCCCATCAGAAGGGATAAATACCTTCAGGCCTACGTGGGAATGTGACCTTCTCCAAGGTGGGGGGTTTTACATCTAAGTCAGAAGTGTAAGGGAGGACAATTGGCATGATAAAAAACATCTGAAACATTCCCCCTCTGCAGGGCCTGCTTCTTATTGACCTTCTGTCTTATCTGGTTCAAACCCCAGAATCTCTGGTAGTGGGTGCTCTCCCCCTCTGTCTAATTTGGATCAGAGGTTTCGCTACCACATACCCCAGAACTCATCTCCTCCCCTTGGTGGGTGCCCAGCACAGCACCCTGCTGCCTCTGCAAATGGCCAGATGTTTGAGCCATTAACCATTAATGTCTTTCCCAATAATCTCCAGTATGAATAATAGCAGTGGGTGTGGGACATCACATAGGTGTTGTGTACCTGCAGTTTCCATAACTACTTTTTGTTTTTGGCAGCCTGTGCCTGTAGCACACACTGCTCTCCTAATCAAAGAGCAGCTCATGATGTCTATATTATGTGACCAAGATGCAGCCAGATGTCACTACATGACTTGTGTTATTTGGGGAGATGATAAAACTTGACTAGCATAAATTCAGAGTTTGATGAGCAGAGACCAAACTAGTGAGAGCACATGTGAGGGATGTGACAATTTTAATTAAATTACCAGCAGAACTCCAGTGGTGCAAATGAGGCATTGCCCACCGTGCTAGGCTGTGCATCATACACAGAAAGGCACCAAGCAAATTGATGCTCCTGATCACTTCAGAGCAGCGCCAGATGTCAGGACATAATGGGCCCAGCAAGACGGTGGTGGTGGTCCAGTGGGCAGATACAGTATCAAGATCTAGTATACAACAAGCTTAACCATTAATTAAGGGGTAAAAGAGCCTCTCTGCATCTATACTAATTCTCAGGGATTTGGAATCCCTAAGAAATTATCCACAACTTATTACAAAATTTTGTATGCACCAAAAGGGTTAAAATAACACCTATAGAATATACAGCAAAACCAGAATGAAAAATAAACCAGCATTCTTCAATCAGAAACAGGTTTTGGGACAAAAAAAACCCAACAAAACACCTAATTTTGTGGGAGTCCATAATTTACCTGGCAGCAGCTGCAGAAGGCTTGACACAGGTGCTGGAATAAGCTGTGTGAGTTAACAGAATTGTTCTCCAACTTTCAGAGCAGATGCTTTCTCCCTTGCTCTCAGCTTTGTCCCTCCCAAACATGGCCCCTCCTGGAAAGATTTAAACAATGAGTCATGTTACAAAATCCACAGAGTAGTTATTGCTAATGGAGTGCCCATTCTTCAAGCTCTTGCCATGAGCTAATTTCCACCCCTCCCTGCTAGCTGCTGGACAGAAACACCTGTTCAGACATCATGCTTTCACTGAGATCCCCGAGGCAGCCTGGGCATCCCATGAGTGACAAGCATGTCCCTGCTCTTTTGGAGCACTTCAACAACTGCAAAAAAACGCTTTTTCCTCATCTGTGGTTGTACCCAGCTAGAATATGCATTTTCACCCTGATATACTTCTAAAAGTGCCAAGAAATATTGCAAAACAGCCTGAAATTACACTTTAAAATGCAGCAGTCTCTGATTTATGGTGCAATTATAAAACATGTCATGATAGTTATTAGCTCTGAGATTGAGTATCACATATTTCAGACTGTTAAACATACTGAGGAATTTCTAGCTGTGATTGTGTATTCACCTCTAAAGAGGAAATGGGCTTAATTACACCAACATTTATAAAAGGGAGAAATAACAGCAAAAATGGAAGAAAGGTTAAATTTGAACACAAGAGCTGTGAATACATAAAACATTTATATTATTGCACTTGTAATTGAGCATCTAAGCAGAAGCTAATGATTTGATTTAAATTGGTCCTTTTTACATAAGTAGCATTTGAAGAATTTTGGGTTTTAGAATTTATAATGACACTATTTTTTCCCTATGATTAGTCATCTTCAGCATAGTAGATTCAACCAGATGCAGGAAGAATTAAAAATCAAGAAAAATAACTACTTTCACAAAATGATAGGAATGATCAACCATGTTGATGCTTCAGTCTTGGCAGGGTTTAAAACTATTCACCTAAAAAGGAAACCTACTGCCATATGTAGAGGACAGTATTTATTTACCTTTTCCCTCCCTGCAATAGCTGGAAGATGTCCCTCCTGTATGGCCTTGAATTATTGCAGGAGCCCTAGGGTTAGCTGTAAGGGAAATAATGTGGTGTTCGAGTCTTGCATTTATTTATTGACAAAGGTCATGTTCAGTGAGAATAGATGGTGGTAGTGGCACCACCAGCTCACAGTTTATCCTCCTGACTTTGGTAACTTACTTGAATGGCACAATGCCATCACCATGACTTTGGCGTTTATATAATACAGAAATAAACCATTCTTATTTCTCCTTTCCACAATCCGAAGACTTTTCTGTTTCTTCAATCTGGCTACTTCATTTTTTTTAATCAAATTGGGCAGTTTTGAAGTCTGTTTCGAAGTCTGTGTTTTGTTTGGGCATTTATTTTCTTTTTCCTTTTCTTGATTTGGTCTGGTGTTTTATAACCTTAGGAGGGGCAGCTTGGGGAGTCCAAGAAGACAGGAGACACGAGGTGTGTTTTTTTCCCTGCATTGAATTAAATGAGTCTCAAATGAAGGAGCAGTGAAATGTTATGGCCCATTGTGGGCTGCCAGCACAATTGCAGTGGGGTGTAAATCACCCTGCCACCAGCCATCCACAGGGTAGAGCCAATGCAATTCTGTTTCACCACAAAAGAAAAGCAGGAACCTGCCTTTGGCAGCAGCTTGTAGGAGATAGTTTGGTGCCCATGTTGCCTGTGAAAGAAAAAAAAATGTGAGCGGCTTTTAGCCCAATCTACCCATTGCTGCTTTGTGCTTCTGTGTTCAGCTGCTGCTGCCAAAGGAAGGGCTCCTAAGGAGGAAGGGAATGGCTGATGCAGAGAAGTAGATTTTCCCCACAGCTTCCTGCTGTCTCACCCTACTACCCTTGGCAAAAGGACTCTCCCCCATCGCCCAGCCCAGCTGAGCCCTGCACTGTCCCTTCTCTTCCTGTGTTAGCAAGGGCCAAGCATATTTCCCCATGCTTGTCTACTCTGCGCAGATTTGGGAAGCCTCTCCAGTCAAAGTCAATTAGTGAAGATGGATGGAGACAGTGAAGGAGGAGAGAAAATGACTGTGTGGGAATAAAACATGACATCTCACATGGAAAGGACACTGGAAAAGTACATTTTTGTGGGGGAGGGAAAGAAGGGGAAGAAAGGAAGGGAAGGGCAGGAAAGATACCCCAAAGCCCTTAAATATTCCCATTCAGTAAGGTGCTCTGATTCCTCACAGATCTTCTCTTCCTAGGCCCCAGAAACCTTCCTGTGTTCCAACAGAATCAGATATATGGCGAGCTTGCTCACTGAGTCCAGGTGAACAAAACTGGCAGGGCTCTGTCCACCCACTGAAGGTGAGCAGATTCCTTCCTCCATGTCACTACACCACAAAGAAGCCTGGAGTGGGGAGAACCTGCCCAAAGGTCCCACATCATCTCTGACCCTGCAGGGCAGAGTATCCAGAGTCTGCCCATAGGCTTCAGTCGCTCCTGTGCTCTGAGAACCACACAAAAGAACCACCTTCACAGGAAGGACAGGAAAGCCTGGCAATCTTTAGTTTCAGATCAGGCATTTTGGAATGTTTCTGAACAATCTGGCTCATCTCAGACCGGATCTGATTACAAATGATGGAGCAACACACAGGTTACCAGAGCCTGTGCTGGGATACAAGTCAGTGATGGAACCATCATTGGTGCACCTTCTTTACAGTGTGGGTTTCATCCACAGCACACTCTTGCACAAACTCCAACCTCACAGTTGTTAACAATTGCTGAGATTTATAAGGCTGCATATATTTGGGACTTTACTGTTTTAACTTTGCTGTTGCTGTATTCTCAGGCTTCCCATTTTTCCAATGATAATAGTGAGAAACTATTAGAGTAAAAACTTAAATTCTCAGTTGACTACATGGCTTCAGGTGATGATGGCTTTAAAAGAAAAAAAAATGCTTCAATACATCATGTGTTGAAAGAAATATATGAATGTAAATCAGGAGTTAAATCCTATATACTGGGAAATATACATTATTTATAAAAATCTAAATTTATAAATATCTAAAAGAATACAGCAAATCTTAACATCTTATTCCTTTAGAGTGCCATGAAATTATACTTGCATGAAGCCATTAACCCCAAAAGAGTTCTGATTACAAGAAAGACTGAGAATCTGTCATATGCCTACTCTCAATGTAGGTCAGTGTACACAGAGCAAAATGGAAGGAAACTTGAGGAAAATGATCTACCCCATCTAGAGAAACTCTTGCTTGAGGTTCTTTTGGAATTCAGATGATGTCTTAAGTTAAAATTAAACATGATAAGATGGCCACATGAGCAGTGACCACATAGGGAAAGGTGCAGATTGGAATGACTGCACTGAATTTAAGAAATTGGAATTTCTTAAATTGAAAAAGCTCAGAACAGGGTGACACACTTGTGTTTATCCATCCATATTGTAAGAACAATTATTACACAGGCAGGCAAAGTCATGGTAACAGCACAAACCAATTAGGCAAGGAAAATTGGGCAGAAGAGCATATGAGGAACAACTGATCTCTCTTATGCTTCTGATGGCCTGCTCACTCATAACTGAATCATACATTTTAAATATTCTTTGGATAGAGAAATACATTAAATATACCATTTATGAAAAAGATGCAGAAAATTGGAAATTATTCAGAGTAGCTTAAGAACAATAATAGCCTTGGAAAACATGGTCTGTGAAAGAGGTGTGAGGAGGTTTATTTATCCATTCCATTTCACATCACAGCTAAGCCAGTCCAACCACTGGCAATTGTCTGATGTCCTCCCTAGGGGCTTAATCCAGTAAACTAAATTGCCAGGAAACAAATTTTATTACTTATTTGAATGCTTCTCCACTTTTCCCACTGAACTGGTCCATCACAATCACATGAGGTCTGGCTGAATGGTGAAAAATGTAGGGTGGTTCATTTTGCAGCATCTGACCTTCAGATTAGCAGAAAGCGTAGCTTTAATGTGGAAGTGTATTTCTATTTTTGTATTGCATATTTCTATACTCAATACAAAAATACAATCAGTATATTTTAGAAGTAGAAACTGTTGAGCAACTTTTCTCTATCTGCTGAGAAATAAAAAAAAGGAAACTGTTAAATATTTATCAGATTCTTGGCTGATGTGATAAAACCCCTTTATAGCAGGAAGGGTATTAAAATATTGTACATAAGAATAATGTGAAATTTCCTTTTGTGGAATCATTACCAATGTATTACCCCAATCTGCCAGGATTAGTTCAAGGTTTCTTTTCTGCCTTGGTGCAGATGTGGATTTTGAGAATGATCTCTTGAGATTCATTCTATACCTCCTTTTTTCTGAATTTACAATTTCCCAAATTCACCCATCCTGCCTGAGTTATCTCTAACTGAACTCAACACTACTTGGAAAAATGGTTTTAACAAGAACAGTGCCAGATTCTAATATTGTTGTTTGACTTATATTTTGTTGAAGACCAGAGGAGTATCTGTGAATTTGCTGCTCATGGTCACATTACCAGACACTCTGCTCATGACCTGCTTTGCATTCTGGAAAACTTCCTGGGCTGGCATAGCTGGTCTCTAAATACACCATGAAAATAAGCCCATAAGAACAAGTCACACATCAGAGGTGGTTTCCAGGTTAAAGGTTTGTGCTGCAAACGGGGTTGCAGCACTTGGAAGTAGCTGCTGAAGCACAGTGGAAATCCAATTGCAAGTAGGGGAAGCAGGGTCACCAGCAGGAAAATGTGTAAGCTGAGATATACAATTTCATTAATATATCAGAAGAAAAGTAGAGCAAACAGTAAAGCTTTTTTGAAATATAACTGGTGTTCACATTTAAAATGCACTAGTGCAGAAACTGGAGATCAAATGAGGAAGAGAGGTGCTGTATTTGGGACATTTTTTTTCCTTTGGAAATCTTTTCCAGAAATGACAGGCTGCAAGATCAATACACACAGATTTGGAAAATACTGAAATGCACTTAACCTGTCTCCCCAGAGTCAGGAAATGTCATTATTAATGATGCTCTCTAATGAAGTGTTTTGTGGACAAAATAAACACTGCAGCTTTCTTGTCTAAAATTCTCTACTCACTTTACTGCAAGCAAGCTCTGGGAAAGGTCTTGTAGATAGGTAAAAAAAAAAAAAAAGAAAAAGTAGAGGCATTTTAAAAGAAAATATAACAATCACTTTAATTAAGAAAACCGTATTATTTAAAGAACTAGACAAAACTAGCAGGAAGTCTGTGGATTCACCTAGACTTTCTGGGGGAGGGATCAAGCTAAGAAAAATGCTTTACCAAGTATCTTGACAAGTCTTTGGAAGTCCTGTCAAATGGAGAGGATCAATACTAATGTAGGGAGAGCACACAAACCCTTCAAAGCCATCTGAGCACAGGAGCTGCAGTGTAACACACCCACCCTGCCAAGCTGGGCAGCCTCACTGGGAACCACCACTGTGGGACATTAAGCTGCCATCCACGGTCTGAGGAGCAGACAGCTTTCTTCTTTGACAAGCCCTGCAGCCTTTGAAGCTGGGATCTGCTTGTTCTAAAGGGACTGATTAAAGAGGGAGAGGAAGCTTCAAAAGACCTCACTGCCTCTGTAAGCTAACTAGTCAGAAGACTGCACTGACAACCTCCTGTGACATGTACCATAGTTTATTTTTTAACTTGTTCCTCATTCTGCCCTTTAACATTAGCATCTTCTTTCCATTTGTATGTGAGAACACTGAAGCTTAGAGAAAGATCATAAAATGAACACTTCCTCTACTTCAGATGGGACTCTCCCATATTTTTCCCTGCTGGTCTTCGTGTATTTTTTGTTCTGAAGTTTTGTTGTGATCCTGATTCAGCAGTGTGATACGTGGTTGTGAGTACTAAAGGAATAATTAATTGGGAAGGGCAGTAATTACTGACACATGGAATAGGAAAGGACAACAGTTGGACTCAATAATAATCTTAGTAACTATTCTGTGATTCTCTGAAAATGTGAAGAAAATTCTGAAGATGGGTCTGTAAATTCCTCCAGACCTTTGTATGTGTGTGTTCATTTATTTTAATTGCACTCATGTAGTGCTGATCTGTGTTAATACTGTCAATTTACCCCACTGCCAGATGCAGCCCAATTCAGTCCAAAGCAGGACAATGGACAAATTATCTCACCTTTCTCAGTCCTGGCAGTGAACATTGGGTCAGCATATTCTGCTCATTTCCTTCTCCCACTTCTGTCTGCCCTTGCCTTTCTCAGCTGATTCACCAAATTATCTTACTGGAAAAAAGTATTTCACAAGACACCCGTACTAGCGGGAATAAATTTTAGAGATTCTCTCAGAGAATCTTCTCTCTTTCAAATGTCTCTACTTTGACGGATATGTCTTTTCAGAGAGCCAAGGATTTTCTTTATTTTGCTGACACTGCATCAAATAACTCAGATGTCCCATTTGAGGAATTCAGATTAAAAACAAAACCAGATCGATATTTATGTAATAAAGAAGCTGACAGAAATGCTTTGGTGATTAGGCATACATCTAGTTCAACATGTCTTGAAACTGTTGACCTCAGTGATTCACATCTCATCCTTTCAAAGAAAAATTCTTTACTTCACTTATTTTCTCAGTTTATAGTTATGCTTTTTATCTTGCTTCCTGTGACCTAACTCATATTTTATCTGAATCCTCTTGAGACAACAGATACCACAGAAGACATTTCTTGTTTTCATTTGTTCTGCTTTTGTCTTGGTTGTTAAAAATACACATGGTGAGAAAAAAAGGAGAATTTAAAAAAGGAAGGATAATACCACTTGATCACACTAATCATGAAGGCCTGGTCTTGTGGCTTCCTCTCATCATGCATTTGCAACAAGTCATTCCTTTCCCCATCCCACTCCAGCAAGCTAAGGCAGCAGCTGTCACTGTCCCTGCTCCTCCTCCAGTCCTGCCCCCACTCTCTGCAGGTAGCAGATGACCTATTTGGTATGTCTGTGCTGATAAACAGCAGAGCATGAGAGGGTGAGCACTGGTTTTGGATCTCTGGTTATCTACACTGCCTAAACTTTAATTCTGTGTTTTGGGTCATGGACCACTTCAGTTTTCTGTCTGCAAGACAACCTGCTCCTGAGCCATCAGCAGACTCAGGTGAGCTCAGAGCCATGGCCCACAAGCACAGTTTGCAGACACAGAGAAGACAAAGGCATGGCCAGACATCCCATACTGCCTTCCTGACCAGCCCTTAGGTATGTGGTGAAGCCTCATTGCAGGAGCAGTGTTTGCCCCTGCCACTGCCACTGCTACTGAATCTACTGCTGAGAACCTCTAGGGATGGGTGGCAACTGTGCCTGCCAGAGGATACTGCCAACAAAATCAGTAAAGCTGTAAAGTTCAATCATTTTTAGGCAAATAAATCTTGGGTTAAAATTAAAAGGATAATATTGTATTTGTGGGGTGTCCTGAGGAAAGAAGGAGTGAGGAATCTGACTCCATGTTCTCAGAAGGCTAATTGATTATTTTATGATACTGTATTATATTAAAGAACACTAAACTATACTATACTAAAGAATACAGAAAGGATACTTATAGAAGACTAAAAACATAATAATAAAACTCATCGCTCTCTCCAGAGTCCCAACACAGCTTGGCTCCAATTGGCCATTGAGTCAAAACAACTCACAGCAGAAACCAATGAAACAACCACCTGTTGATAAACAATCTTCAAACACATTCCAGAGGAGCAAAACACAGGAGAAGCAAATGAGATAAAATTGTTTTCCTTTTTCTCAGAGGCTTCTCAGCTTCCCAGGCAAAATCCTGGGCAAAGGGATTTTTCAGAGAATATGAATGTGACAGGATAGAAAAGTCACTTGTACTCCTTGCTACATACCTTTACTCCTTGCTACATAAACTGGAGCAAATGTTATATGCATGACTTGGAGGAATTTCACTTGGAGAAAGAAGGCTACAGTCTGGAGGGTAAGTTCACACCACCCTGATGAGGCCAGTTGGCACTGCCCGTAGGCAGAAGTGCTTTTGTTTGCAGGAACCTGAACTATTAAACACTCTTGATGGAATGGCTTCTTCCAGCTGTGCTGCTGCAGTGCTTAGAAACAGAGAGCAGAGACAGCGCTGCCACCTGCTGCTCCTAGGGACGTGGCTCTCATGCTCACCAGGGGCATCAAAGCTTTCCTCTAGAATCTCAGAATATTCTGAGCTGGAAGGGACATACAAATATAATTGAGTCAAGTTCTTAAAGCTTGGATACTAAAAGTTGGTATGTACTGTAAAAATACATTTACTGTAAGAGTAAATGTTAAACAAATTTAAAGTTTATAGTCAAAAATTGTTTACCATAAAATTAAATACCAGCTTTGATCTTTGCAAAGCATCAGGTAAAACATAACCTACCACTATGGTCCTGTCACAGTTCTAAAAAGAAAACAAGCTGCCTTGACACCCTGTTTTGCAGTTTTGTCACCCATTTTGATGCTGCTGTCTTTGGCTAGTTCAGTGTAGAGAGTTTGGTTAGGAATTTACTGAAACTGCAGGCAGTTAGCCTCTCACCAGACTAAGGCTTTTTATTAACAATGCTGTCCTTGAAGAAAGGCATGATGGGCAACAGACAAGAGGGCTAGAGGTGAGAAGAATATGCAAGAAAAATATGGTAAAATCCTATTGAAATGCATGAGCTAAAAGTGTTAGTGTGTGTGTTTATTTCTCTTCTACATCACCTGTCCTATACAGCTGAAATTATTACCCTGAGTCTTACACACCTTGTCTTTCATAAACACTACCAGAACTGCACTTAAAGCAACACTAAGGTCATATTAGAAATCATCACAACATTTGTCATGCTAAAATGGTACATTCTGGTAAAACATAGTAACTACTACAATTGCTATAAAGTTTTGTAGAAATGGGGCACTGATGTTTGTGGCTGGCAAGAGCTGTGGTTTCTGCAAATAAATTCAGTCACAACAGACTAGTGAAAGATATCTAAGGGTTACTATAAAGTCGGTGTTAATGAAACTATACTGGAATTTTAACAGCTAGGCCTGTGACCCTGAAGCTTTTGATGACACTTTAATAAAGAATTTGATTAGAATCTGTGATTTAACTACTGAGTTGCAAAAGCTGCCAGAAACTGACAAAGGGTGATGATTTTTTCTTACAACAATGCCTATGTAAATTTTAAAGTAACTGTGCTATTTCAGAAATTCAATTTCAGATCTTCCCCCAGAAAGCATTTAGATGAAATACAAAGTGCATATGGAAAGGCATGCATGCTGTGCAGCCAGTCACGCATCCTGGCAAAAGCTGCAGGGAACTGCAGCCACCAAGTTGAGAGAGGCCAACATTTCAACTTCTATATTTACATTTGCAATGTTGATTTCACTGGGGGAGAGTTGCTTCCTGGCTTTTGGAACGCTGCTTTTTTTGTGCTAGATTCTAAAGAAAACTGCTTTTCATATTAAAAACAGTGCTTGGAACACGGTGTGGCATTAACACCTGCTCATGCTTTGTCTTGCAATGCTTTGATTCAGGATCATCCTTGCTTATCAAGTCAAGCTGTCAGCTGCTTCACTACCGAACACCACTCTGTAAGCCCATTCTTCTTCCCTATTAGAGTCCTTGCTCATGAATCATTCAAATCCCTCAGCCTGAACCCTGCTTTGCTGCTGCCTTCAGTAATTTTTATTTGTGCCTGGAAACTCTTTGGGATGTCAAAAAAGAGCCGACTGAAACAAATGCATTCCAATGTATTTCTTTCCTCCTGCAGTGCAAATTCAGGCGGGTTAGCTTCTAGCACTGGCAGCTTGAAGAAGAGGGGGGCAAAGGAATATTTCCCCAGCCAGATATGATTATCAAATGTGAGAAAAGGACTAATACAGCATTATCACCTGGGCAGCCAGGTGCCTGGCGTTTCCCAGCTGAGGTGTATTTAACTGGGTCCTCACTTGGATGTATCAGGCTAGGAGGTTTGCAAGTGGAAGCACTGTGAACATACTCGGAGTCCTTTCTAAGGAAAACTACCATGAAACTTAACACAAATATTGGACCTGATATCCCCAGACTAGTTAGAATGCACAACACACAAAATACTACTATTACTTCAAGTATTCAAGAAATAATTGAATATAACTAGGGGTTATACATATATAGCTACTACGAAGTTCAACCTAAGTAAAGATGGAAAGTAGAAGTTAAGAAAAAAAAATATTTGGGGTAAATTGGTACATATTTTCTTAGTCACGCTGTGTTAGCAGACAAAATGTATTCAGGCTTTATGTGCATTTAACAGGATATTGTTTCTCACTCTGACAGAGCAACTTGAAAGCCATAAGCATAACTACAGTCTTCCTAGCTCAGGTGATAGATGTTTGTGCTTCAGGGGTAGGGATTAATGCATTAAATTAGTTATGCTTTCCTGAGCAGCAATTTGCCAGAAGAAGCGTGGATGGATTTGTGATTTGCATAACAAGGTTTGAAATATTCACAGCTGAGGAAAAGAGAACAGAATATTTCAGTTGGAAGGAACCTACAATGATCACCTAGTCCAAGACTTAGGCAAACAGCTCCAATTAATGTAAGTTGTGTGGCTAAGACCACTAATAAGCTTTGTGTCTTCAACCAAGAACCTTTAGAATGTCATAAAATTTTCTTATACTTTCTATTTTGTGCTCTGAGTAAGCTGGATGCTATATATAAGAGGAATTGCTTAAATTCTACAACAACACTCAAAATAAGATGTAGGTGTGGTGAATGGAACAAACCAGGTATTAGCTTAATCTGGTGTGGTCTGTAAGGTTGAAATGCCCAATAAGCTACTGACAATCCCTAGCTGAGATTAGTAAACAAAATTTTATTCTTCACAGAGGAAGAGCAGTATCAGCAAAACCATTTTTGCTCAATGTATGGGGGAAAAGAAAAGGTTTGTGTAGAAGAATAAATTACATGAAGCAGGGAAAATCTACTTGGGCAGATGTTACAGTCAGTTTTACAGCATATCAATCACTATAGTATGTCTAGGTGAGGCTTACATGAAGCAGGGAAAATCTACTTGGGCAGATGTTTCAGTTTTACAGCATATCAACACTATAGTATGTATAGGTGAGGTTACCTTGATGTTTCCCAACCTGCATATCAAATACATACTGCTGGAATGTAACCAGCTCACTTCTGAAGAGCTCCTCTGGGTAGTATGATTACTCATACTAAATATAGCTAAAAATATTTTTCCTCCCTATAGCTACCAGAAGACCCTCTCCATTCCATTCATCTGCTCCTCCACTCCACCCTGCTCTTGAGCCCTGTTCTGGATGCAAGACATGCAGCTGACTTGGCACTGTTGAGAGTGTGACTTCTTGTACCTGCAAAGATACCAACTCTTAGGGTCATAGGTGAGCACCTTCTTTGCCTTCACAAACATTTTCTTTCTACTACAAAGCAAAAAAGCCCCAAGCCGGTGTGTTGAGTACACTCACTGGGGATGATGGAAAAAAGCAACAGCACATTAAAAGGATGAAGATAGAGGTTTGTTGGAAAAAGTAATCAGAACCTCCCCTACGAGGATGGTAGTGATCCATCATCATCATCCTAGGTAGTAGGATCAGCTGGTAGTGATCCAAACACCATCTTTGTCCACTAGAAATCAGAGAGCCACATCAGCCTTTACCTGGGGACAGAGGCTGAGAGGTTAAGTGGAGACATCCCTGGGGTAGGTTACTCATGAGCATTTTCAAGTCACTCCACTATCAAACAGGTCTGAATAACATTTATTGTCAGTATTATATCTATATCAGTATTGTACACATATTAAATACATGGTTATTGTATTCCCCATAAACACTGAAAAGATATGCCTGAGGGATTATAAAATACAGAAATAATAATTCCATACTTATTTTGTTTTTCCTTAGCTATATATTTAGTTTCTTCCTTTCTCCTCTTCCTTCTTAACAATCTTTATACTTGGCAGTTTTAATTTTTTCTCTCTTTCAGACTGTCAGTCACAACTAGTATCCTGACTTAAGAAGAGATCTTTTCTTATTTCAGAAGCCTTTTACTGTCACTATGACTGCAGGCTTTATGCTTATCTCCTGCTTCTCAGATAAGCTTCTCCTTCCCTAAGATCCATCCTATAATCTCAACCTATTTATATGTGATTTAACCTCCTTGAGATGAATAGATTTTTTTCTGCTTGTTTTATTTGAAAGGATTTTATTAAGGGGCTCAGTTCTGATACAATCTAGACTCTTGGCATTCAGTTAAAAAATACAAACATTAATGAAGAAAGCTTTCCATTTTCTGAGAAAGGCATTTTGGCAAGAACTGTACAAACACAACACTCATGAAAAATTAAAAGGTGAAAACAAATAAACGATTTGCTTTGCATGGGAAAAGCACTTTCCAGGCTAGCAAAACTTGGGGGCATATACTTCTTCTGTTGTCATGTTGCTGACACAGGAAAGATAATTCCCCTGTTTAGTTCATAAGCAATTAATAAATCTTTTTTTCAACAGCTTGCAGTATACAAAAAGAAAAGAGCCTCTTAAAAATCTAATTCCTATATTCTCAAGGGCTTGGAGACTCTGTAGGCTGCTGGAATTAACTGGCTGTGATTTTCTGTAAATCCAGATGTTTACTTCATTAAAACTTCATGAAATCTAAACACACTCTTCATTCTATATATCTCTTACATGTCTCTCAAACATTTATTCTTTTGTTATATTTATTTTTAGTGATATTATTTGCATTTACAGACATGGATCATACATAGGTGATATCTTACAGAAAATCCTTACAAAGCAGAGTAGTAATCCCTCTATGTAAACACTTGCATCAGGAAAGCACATTCAGAATTTTCTAGACACATTAATTGAATTCTATTTGGGCCTGTCCAAGAGGCCAAGAACAAAATACACGCAGAGAACTTTTCTAAGAAGGAAGACAAGCTTGTCAAACTCACCTTCAAGTAAATGGAAGCAACCCTTAATCTTTCTTTACAGGTAAGAAACAGATGTTTTTCATTACTTTGGGCAATAACATCTCATTAGCATAGCACATCAGCAAGCTGGAAAACATCAGCTATGCCTGATTAAGTTGATTCCAAGTTTCTTCAAGCTTGGCTCAGTCCAAAGAAAAAATCAGGTTGGTTTATGCAGTGGATAACAGGTAGGAGAAGTCGTGGAAACATTGCTAAGGATATGGGCTGAAGGAAATGTTCTGGCAAACTCAATTTTGGCCCTGACAGAAGGCTGTCTGCTATCTCACCCTCTAAGCAGAGATTTTTGGCAGTTTAGGAGTGAATAATTTCCACTGCCAAGTGACTGAAATGTATTCTCTGTGATACATTATTTTACATAGCAGGTCAGGAAGGGTATCAGTGAATGGGAGCTCCACATCCCTTTCTGGCATGGGTTGAACAGCTGAGATACACTGCCTGCAGGAGCTAAGAGTATGTAATTGCAGCCTTCACTCACAGATGTCCTCACTGGCATGAACCCTAGCTATAGCCACTGGTGACATGTACTTTGGCAAGGTCTTGACAGAGTGGATATTTTCCAGGATGTCTGGAGCAGCTAAGAGCTTGTGGAGCTGCACTCACCATGTAGGAGGCTCTGAGGCCAAAGAAGGAGAAACCAATTTGAGTATGGTAACATTGAAGGTTCTCTCTTTCTCTTTATGTGTATAGAAGTAGTTTTTAATCTTCACTCCTGTGGAAGTGAATAGCAATTCTCTAATGATATTTCATTAATTTAATTTCAGCCTTAGTTGAGAGATTATGAAATCTGGTGGAGAGACACTTAACTGTGAAGCACAGTGGAGAGCTGGAACCACCTCTAATCAAAGCATCCTTCAGGACTGATACCCTGGGGGAACAGGAGCAAGCAGGGGACTGTGAAACACTTCACAGGCCTTGCAGGGTGTGACAGCACTTGCAGGGATACAAACTTGGGTCTCAGCAGAGGAACAAACTAAACTAGTGCAAACGTGTTTTTCTCAGGTAGTCAAGCAAGGTACCTAAGGAAGTAAAAGAACATTTACCAACCTATCTATAGTAGAGAGCCTGCTGTGATCTTTCACTCTCTTCATACCTTTGCAGATACTGTAAGCACCCCTGCTAAGGGTTTAGATATTTCTTCAATTAAACGTAACAGGAATTTTAAATTGTTTTCAACAGAAAAAGATGCAATGAGAATAAAGCAGCACATTCAATGTCTGCGTTTGTTGAAATAAATGTCTGCAATTCATTTGCTTATTTTAATCTAACTTAAAGAGTTAATGTTGGTTAAGCACTATGTGCTTGCATTGGCACATAGTGGAAGAAAGCAAAAACAATTCATTAATTACTGTTCACTGACCACAGTTATGATTTTGAAACATGCTCAATTAGTGAACAGTATACCTCCAAATCACAGCTAAAGCAAATACAAAAATTTAAAGCACAATCACCAATGTCATTACTATTAACTATTCTACCTTTGAGGGATCACTCTGTCAAAAAGAATAATTTTACCAATACATTTTAAATTCCTTTTTATAAAACACATATTTATAAGAAAAGGGTGTAAGGAAGACCTGTAAATTATAAAAATTCCATTAAAAAGCATTTTTTTTCTTGGGTAGAATTCTTACCCAGGAATGATACCATCCTTATGATTAACTTCTCAGAAGACTAGACTTAGGGACAGCCCTTAACTTGCTCCTCTGCAAATCAATGCTCTATTTTTTGATTGTATCCAAAAGCACAAAAAAAAGAAAAAAAAAAGAAAAAAAAAGAAAAAAAAAAAGAAAAAAAAAGAAAAAAAAAAAGAAAAAAAAAGAAAAAAAAAAAGAAAAAAAAAGAAAAAAAAAAAGAAAAAAAAAGAAAAAAAAAAAGAAAAAAAAAGAAAAAAAAAAAGAAAAAAAAAGAAAAAAAAAAAGAAAAAAAAAGAAAAAAAAAAAGAAAAAAAAAGAAAAAAAAAAAGAAAAAAAAAGAAAAAAAAAAAGAAAAAAAAAGAAAAAAAAAAAGAAAAAAAAAGAAAAAAAAAAAGAAAAAAAAAGAAAAAAAAAAAGAAAAAAAAAGAAAAAAAAAAAGAAAAAAAAAGAAAAAAAAAAAGAAAAAAAAAGAAAAAAAAAAAGAAAAAAAAAGGGGTTTTACCCCTCTAAAACCTTTCTGAAGCCTGTCCAACTCTACAGGAAGGTAGGCTGGTAGGAAGGGTGAGTAGAGGTTGCTTTTTTTATCCTAATTAGCTAGATAATGAGTTGTATTTTCCCTATTAGGAGAGCTCTTTTGCTGAATCCTCACACTATTAAGTTCTAAGAGACAGCTTAAGGCTCTTGACTCACACTGATGGTAATATAGAAGATGGATGTAGATTCCACTCATGTGTTTTGCAGAGGCCTGACTGCCTTTCTGTTGTTGTTGTGGTAGAAGCCAGGTCAGAATGCTATGTATCCACAGATAGGAGAATTGCTGAGAGAAGATTTGAAGACATGACTGAAATGTTTCACAGAGATATGGAAGATTACTTTCAGAGAGCCAAGGCTCACAAAAAGAACTCTGATTTAAAGTTGCTCCATAGGGGTTGTGAGTAATTTAACACAGGAGAAAAGCCTCACATGTTGTGCATGTAAAATATCATACCACTGCATGTTATAAAAATCACACAGCTGTACTCTGCTCCTTTGGTATTGGACAGGGCTGTAATTTCCTTCTATAATTAACCAAAACAGGAGATCAATTATCACATTTTCTTAGATAGCACCTGAAAAGAAGCAGCTGGGAGTATTTCCCCATTTGACATAAGGTGCACAGCCTCTTTTCCTGTGTTCTCCAAATTCAGTGATGCTCAAGATGTGTGTGGAAGGTGTCCCCTTCAGTGCTCTTGCTTACCAAGGCAGAAACTACCTACACATCCCCACAACATTGAGAGGGTGCTTTTTGTCTTCCAATTTTCACAAAGGTGCTTGAAGGAAATTAACACAGCTCTGACCTTCACTAATTGCTCACTTGATTATGTTTCTCAGTCACACTCTGTAACTCTGTATCAGCCAAGGACACAGAATACACTGCTAATGTCTGTCCCTCCCTCTTCTCCAGACTATGCACAGCATTTCCCTCACAAAATTATCCAAAGAAATGTCTGTAGCACCCTGGCAGGAGGAAAGTGCATGAGCCCTTGATGACTTTCTGAGGTCCTTTACAGCCTGTGTTATTCTGGCTTTTCAACATTTTTCACGCTTGAATGTGCAGCAGCTGGATTTCCCAGAACATGCAGTTCCAGCTAAATGTATCCAGCTGTATATGCAAACACAGAGACAAAACAATTCCTATGAGCAGATATTATCAGATGTAACTTCACAGGTAACATTCATTACAATTCACGTGAAATATTGAAATCTATGAATCTATGTATTTGTGTTTAACTGCATACATCCTGTGAAACTGAGTTTGCAGAGAGAGAGCACTCTCCTTAGAAGGAGCTGAATTCTTATTCTGTCATTGGGTGGAATAATACATAATTCAAGTTTTGGGAAATATTACTTGGTATCACTTGAGCATAATGCTGAGGCTGATAAGTTCACTCTGAACAATAACTCAGAAATGGGAAAGCCATTTCTAATAGCATAGGCAGACTGCCAGAGTCAAACCTATGGAACTGCACGCATTTTAGAGAGCATGTAAGTCCCAAAAAAAGCAAAGGATTTCTGACACTTAGGCAATATGCTCTGCTGTGGGACTACTAGACTCTTTTCCTTGCATTGTCTAAACAAGACTGTGAAGCTTAAATGAGCATATTTGAACCTCCAATTCAGTTTATTGCACCAACTCCTTTTGATGATTTTATGCAGAAGGCTAAATATTTCACTGAACTCTGCATTGTTTGAATTTTAATACTGTCATACGTAATTAGGTATTTTCTAAGCAATATTATTTGACTTACAGCGAAGACTGCTAGAAGAAATAATAAACCAACACTTTAGTTCAGAACAGGGAAAAAATATGTTCTTGCTCTACTAATTTTCTCACGAAGAAGCTGAATACATAATAGTTTACATCTACCGAAAAAGTATCGTTTTCTCTTTATGTGCCTTGGGTCGTGCTGGCAATGCTTTGGAGGCTACTTTTGTATTTCTTAACTGCAATGTGGATTTACTACCACTAGGTGTTAGCCTTCCTCCATTTGTGAAGAAAACTGTCCTCCCTGAATAAACCTGGCTCATCCGTGGGTGTACCGCTCAAAATGCAAAACAGGGGCCCATCGCGATGGAAGCATCTTTGTAAACATGGAAACAACAAAAGCCTCTCCCGCAAAATCCCCCACAAACAAACAAAAAGTCACAAAAACCCCCCAAATCAACTAAACCAATCCCCCCAAACCAATGTAAATGTTTCAAAAGATTAAAGGAAGAAAAACTGTTGTATCCTGACAGGTTAAGACAGTGTCCCTGTAGCTAGCTCTGGCCAGCAGCTAATAGCAAACATTGAAATGCGACTGTCTTACCTGTAAGAGCTACTCCCAGAAATGTCCCAACACTGCACAGTCAGAGATATTCAACTACACGTTTATTGTCATAAAGCCTTGCTTGTTCATTAGACCACATTTAATATTTACTTTACCTGTAAGAGCTACTCCCAGAAATGTCCCAACACTGCACAGTCAGAGACATTCAACTACACGTTTATTGTCATTGTCACAAGCCTTGCCTGTTCATTAGACCATATTTAATATTTACCAGCCTTTATGGGGGCTGCATGCCTTGCAGGAGGCATTCTGTGGCAGCCTTTAATGTTACATGCACCAATATTTCGCTGTCTCCCACACAAAATAAGAATAAACCACTACGACTGTGTTACGCAACCCAGTGACTGACACATAAGTAAAAAATTGTTGATATATTTACCCATTGTAATACCCACAGACGAAGTCCAATCCTCCTCACTGAGACAAACGTTGCCAAATGAAAAGAGGTGGGAAATGGAGAAGAAATTAGATGAACATATTGTGAAAAGAGGAAAAATCTGTTGACAAAAGAAGTTACAATAACCAAAGCCTTGCAGCCAGGCAAGGCATAAAGCAGCAGTGAGATGCCCACAGAATATAATTTCTCTGAAGAGACGTAGCTTCAAAACAGTTATTTCAGTGCTGGGCATGCTTTTAAGCCCAGAAAATGACATCTATCTCAGAGACAAACACTGCAGGCTGGGTCTTTGCCCAGGACTGTTGAACAGGCTCTATGAACAGGGTCTTGAGTAGGCTCCTTGCTCCCTTTTAGAAGGGGAGTCAGGAGTCAGCTTCACACTGACAGAGAGAACACTGCAGTGGGATGGACTGGTTTGTGCCCTTAAAGAGAGACCTGGGACAGTGGGCCAAATACCTTATTGTGTCAGCTGTGCTCCTCCCCACCCTTCGATGTGGTGGCTTTGGACATCCCAGGGTGCTGCTTCCTTGTCACCTGGCCTCCCATGAGACAGTAGGCAGGCAGAGGAGCTCTGAGGAGCCAGAGGCTGAAGGAGCAGCATAACTTACTCATCTCTGAAACGTCTGAAAATATGTACTGGGAGAATCCATTAAGCTCAGGTTTTATGAAGCCGGGTCTCAAATCTAACAAGCTCAAGACAAAAACAGTCAAGTCTAATGAATATGTTAGTGTTTTGGTTTTTTTTCCCTTAACCTGCATTGATACTCACCTAATGCCAGAAAAATGAAATAATTTTAATTAACAGATGAATTAGAGACCCCATTTTTTAATATGGGAGCATTTGTTAAGACTCACCTGCTGGTAGGTACAAAATCTTCCACTGCAAGTTCTGCTATGAATAAGCGCCTGCTCAAGCATTATATGATCTCATCCTCTGGGTGCACAGTTTAATCACAGTGCTCTCAATAGCGAGCCCACACTAGGGAAGTGGAGTTTAAAATACGAATCTGTGGGAGGCTCTTGAGGTGGCTTCTTGCTAAGTATGGCCGGGAGCAGGGTGATGTGGGGGGAGACGCCACATTAAGAGACCAAGAGGTAAAAGCAACTCCATAAAACTGTCACCAGCAAACCACCACGTGAAAATTTCATGTGCTTTTACTCTGGTGAATTGACCCTGAAATAGTATACAGAAAGAAAACAAAGATTCTGTGTGTGGCAGTACATTACTGTGGCAGTACATCACGTTACTTCCCCCCCCTTTTTTTTCCTCCAGCAACAAACTCAGCTGTTTAAATGGGTAGCAAAACAACTTAATTCAAGATTATTTCATTTTTCCCCTCATCTTTCAGAACTGTTTTAACCTCTCTTCTACTTCTCTCAAAAAAAAAAGCCAAACAAACAATCAAAACAAAAAAAAAAAAGAAAAAAGAAAAGAGAAACAACCTCTTGTAACAAAATGTCAGCAAAGCATCAGATTAAGCTACTTTGCCATTCCACTCCCACAAATGAAAATACTTGGTCAAAACTCTGGTAACTGGATTTTCAACATGGAAAAAGTAATGGTCCACATCTTTGCTACTATATTCTTAGTCTTGTTCAGATGAAACTCCTGTAAATTCTGAGTTTCCATGCTCCCCAAACCACCCCATCTCCTTCCTTAGATCACAGTATCTCCCTGTCAGTGCTGCCCAGACACATTATTCTTTTTTACCACCCATTCCCTTTTCAAAACTTCTGTTTCTCAACTCCTCATCTTCTTCCTCTTCTTCTCTTGGGCAAACTTATCTTGCTTCTCGAAAACTAACTTGCCTTTCCTTCCTTTCCCACTTCTCAAATTTTGAAGGGCTTCTACCCCCTGCCTCTGCATCTTTTGATTGCTACTTCACAGACCACTGCGGTGGGGCACTTGCAGCAGGGTATTGCAGAGAGGGCTTCGTTCACCCCCACGAAAGGAGAGCACTGACCATTGTCTTCACGCTCGTCAGACCTGCCTGTCCTCCGAGCTGTTCTCTCGAGGAAGAAAGCACAGTGAACTCCCACTGGAGAGCAACTGAATGCACCAAGGCAGCAGCTCTCTACTGTTGCTTGCAGAGACACAGAAGCGTAGATTGAATTCAAGCAAAAGCCTGAACAAACGCTTTCTACCAACGCATGTTAAATAGGTGCTTGTGTTTCACGCAGATCCCGATGTACCTAATTAATCCTAATTAAATCTGAGCTGTAAGGGCACCTAAATACACAAATGTGCTCGCAGACATGAGGAGCCTGGCTCTCACGGTGAAGTGCGGCTTGTCAGGCGGCTGGAGGGGACCCACCCGCGCCGAGGTGTCCCTCGCCACCAGGGTCTATCCCCGGCCGGCGGGGCATCCCTCGGACGGCGCTCCCGACGGTGCCATCCGCCGCGTCTCCCTCCGGGAATGAGGATCGGCGGGGGTGGAACGGAGTCCTTCAGGGCTGAAAAACCTGCGTTAGTGATGGGGGTGTCTTGCAAGCCCGAAACAGACCGGGGAGCCGCGTGAGGAGAGAGCGGGCAGCGCCACAGGCTCGCGTTTTGTCCCGCGAAGGCGACAGGAGGGAGGGGACACGGTTGTCTCGCCGGGGTTCTCATTTGGAGAGGGTTGGGACAAGCTTTAGGAAGATTAGCAGGGGTACGGCACAGCGCCTTCGGCAGAGCAGCAGCGTCCCGCCGCTTGCCCGCTCCTGCACCTCGGGGCAAACAGAGGGCTTTTCCTGCCTGCGGAAAACGAGACGTGTCGGAGCAGCCGAGGAGCGAGCCGGAGCCGAAGCCTCGCTCAGGGGGGCTGGGGGAGGCAGGACTCCCGAGGTTTTATCCCCGCTGGACACACGCCGCGGTGCTCGCCCACGGCGACGGGAGCCCGGCGGCGGGCACCGGGCGGGGAGAGGCTCCCCGCCGCAACCGGGGAAGGAGGACCGGGTCGGGGGGGGGGGGGGGGGGGGGGGGGGACGGGGGACGGACGACGACGGGGGACCCTGCGTCAGTGCAGGGCCGTCCCCTTCCCCTCCCCGTGCGCTCGGCTCTGCCTCCCGCCAGCCTCCCACGCCTCCCGCGAGGTGCGGCCGCGCTACATAAACACGGCCCTGCCGCCGGTGCCGGGGCTCTCCGTTCGCAGCCCGACGGAGGAGTCGGTCCGGCAGCGGGCAGCGGAGCGGCCGCGGGGAGCGCAGCGGCAGCGCGGCTCCGGCGCCAGACGGGGCGGGAGGCTGCGGCGGGCAGCAGCGGAGGGCTGCGCTCCCCCGAGGGCGGCAGCCCTGCCGTAGCCCAGGCGGCCGGAGGAAGAGGAGGAGGAAGGGCGTGGGCTCCGGCGGGCTCGCTCCGGTATGGCCCTGGCGGACAGCGCCCGCGGGCTGCCCAACGGCGGCGGCGTGTCGCCCGCGGCGGGGAGCGGCGCGCCGGGCAGCGGGGCGGCCGCAGCGGCGACGGGCGGCTGGTCTTCCTTCCCGGAGATCGTGGAGCTGAACGTGGGCGGGCAGGTGTACGTGACGCGGCGCTGCACCGTGGTCTCGGTGCGCGACTCGCTGCTCTGGCGCATGTTCTCGCAGCAGCAGCCCAGCGAGCTGCCCCGGGACAGCAAGGGTCGCTTCTTCCTCGACCGCGACGGCTTCCTCTTCCGCTACATCCTGGACTACCTGCGGGACCTGCAGCTGGTGCTGCCCGAGCACTTCCCCGAGCGCAGCCGCCTCCAGCGGGAGGCTGAGTACTTCCAGCTGCCCGACCTGGCTCGGCGCCTGGCGCAGACCCGGGCGGCCGCCGCCCGCCCCGCCGTCCTGCACCGCGACGGCTCCATCTGCGCCGAGGAGCCGCCGCCGCCGCTGCTCGGCTACCTGGAGGCCGAGCCGCTGGAAGGAGGCGGCGGGGCCGTGGCGTCCGCCCCGTCGCCCACCGCCAGCCGCAGCCCCTCGGGCGGGCCGCTGCTCACGCCCTCGCAGTCGCTGGACGGGGCGGGCGGGCGGCGCTCGGGCTACATCACCATCGGCTACCGGGGCTCCTACACCATCGGGCGGGAGGCGCAGGCTGATGCCAAATTCCGGCGGGTGGCCCGCATCACTGTCTGCGGCAAGACGGCCCTGGCCAAAGAGGTCTTCGGGGAGACCTTGAACGAGAGCCGCGACCCCGACCGCCCTCCCGAGCGCTACACTGCCCGCTACTACCTCAAGTTCAACTTCCTCGAGCAAGCCTTCGACCGACTCTCCGAGGCCGGCTTCCGCATGGCCGCCTGCTCCTCCACCGGCACCTGCGCCTTCGCTCCCGAGCAGGGCGGTCCCGCCGATGACAAGATCTGGACCAGCTACACCGAGTATGTGTTCTGCCGGGACTGAGCATCCGCCCAGCCCGCGGCGTGGGGACAAGACAGCCGGCCCTGCACACCCTCGCACCTGCGGTCCCCTCGCGTCCCGAAGGAAGGAGGATGTGAAGCGGGGCTGTGTCTCCCTGTGCTTTTCTCACCCGGTGTCTGCCTCCACGCACAAGGCGGGCCGGCCCCGGCGCAGCCCCCACCCCTCTTGCAGCACCTCCTGACGGCCCCGGGGCAGGAGGTCACCGTGTTGTGCCTCGGCTGTCGTGTCCCTGCTTGGCCATATCCTGGCGCCCACCTTCACCCTCTCTCCTGCATCTCCCAGTAGCTGTGTTGGTAGCAAGGAAGGAGAGAAATGTTGGGAGTAGACAAATGCCGGTCCCACAAAAGCATGCATGTGCGCCCAGTCTTTGTCCCTCTCCCCACACAGAGCTGAGGTATAGCTCTGGCAGGGTGGGACATTTAAAAAATCATCCAGGTAGGGGCTGATAAACTTTGAAGTTGCTTTGAGCAACTTCTGTTGAAGATGGCATGACAAATGCCTGTCTTTTCCCATCCCAATACCCTTATGAGGGAGTTTGCCTTGGTGGGCAGACCCCAAATGGTCCATTTTTAACTCCTCCCTTCCCCGCCCATCAAAGCGATGCCTGTCTGTGAGGGACTGTCACATAGAAAGGAAGCCTGACTGTGAGGGGTTTGCAGTGGCTCACACTTTATCTCTTGAGATGAGTAATTTTGCAGGAGGTGTGCATGTGGCCCTTCACAACTGGTTGCTCCCATCTCCCCTCTTTGCTCCCCACATCTCTGAACTCCTCTCTGTTAAGCTGAACCAGGGCCTGCACAGCAAGCATGTGAAGCTGATGTGAAAGGACAGATCTGCTGGATAACCAACCATTTGAACTATGAAGTGTCCTCAGAGACACGTGTTTATTCCCTTGAGAGGTAAAACAAAGACACTTTGAAAAATTAAAGTACTTATGAATTGTAACTTCCATGGGTGGTCTGAAGTCCTTATAATTCTCTTGAAGTTACTGTCTATAATATGGACAGAAATCTCAATGCATATTTCCTTAAACACCCTCAAAATGATGGGAGTCAGGTGAAGCCAGGCTTGCCTGAGTAAAGGTAGGGCCTGGGTCCTGGGAAGCTGAAATCCTGTGCATTGAATTAGTGCAAGATGTACATTATTACTGTCATCATGAGCAGCCTTGTTACTTTTTGTCATGTTAGTGCTGTAAAACCCTGAAGCCGGCAGATGACAAAAATCACTTTTTAAAGAGCCATTTCCTTAGTTTTCATAGCAGTATTATTTGGGCACTGACACTGTACCTCTTCTTAGACAAACTTAGTGCTTCTTAGAAAGGATTGAGCCCTGTCCTCAGAAAAACAAGGATGATGCCAACTTTCTTCAGGGGAAATTACTTCTTCTAAGCTGTATTTTGTTACTGCTGAATAACAGTCTTTCCCAGAGGAGGCAGTCAGAGTCTGCATTGGAACAGATGATCTGAACCTCAGGTTTTAGAGAGATTCAGCAGCTCTTTCTAACAAATTCTTGAAGTCTGGAATATAACAACACTTCTCTTTAAAAATCTAAACTTGATTTAAGAATGTGTATAGCCTGTTCAGACCATCACACAAAAAATATCCTAAATATATCTGAAGTGTTGAAGAATTTAGCAGTACATAGTAAAGGCTTGAAGTTATGTTTTTAAAACTCTTGAACAATAATTCTAGTTCTAGCTAGTTCTAGTTCTAACTTCAAATTTAGAAATACTGCTAGCACCTGTATTCTAACCAAAGAATTTCACAGTAGGGCTTTTTTAAAAAAACCCTAATTCCTTTGGAAACAGCTATAGCTACATTTCTATCTAGTTTCAGTGCTCAGTCTCTGTTCACTTGGTCTTTCATTAAGTGCGTGCACAACTACATAAAACTGAAAATAATTTTCATCACCATGGCTTCTTTTTTTCTAATATTAGCAAGATTGTTAATCAACGTGATTGAATTGAAGACGTGCATATGAAAGCACTGGATGCTGTCCATTTGTAGATAGTTGTATTACGGAGTATTTTTAAAAGGATAGAAATGTAAACCTGCCAAATTAGACGAGCAATAAGATACAGTGAGAGGCCAATACACCTGAGGATGGAATGAAGTCTGTTTGTCCTATGCCTTACTCTGAGCTGACTTCTTTGTGCTTTACTTTTACCACAAGTGAAAAGACATTGGTCACAGCTACTAGGTCTTTACAGTGCCCTTCTCAAGAGTAATGACCGTCTTTTTCTAGTTTCTGTTAAGTAACTCTGAAGTATGTTTTTTAAGATTTTGTATAAAATCAGTTTTCAGTAAAGTGTTCAAATTTGCTCTAGATAGCTTTCTTTTTTTAAGAATCTGGTAGCTTACTGAATCCATCATAGGAGCTATGAATAGGGGCAGTTTTAAATTTACCCTGTGATTTAGTGTACATATATATACAGTATATAAACATTTTACACAAATCATTTAGGTTTTTTTAAATAATATTAGTGCTACAGGATTTCATAATGTATCTAGCTGAGCATTTTCACATTATGTTATGTACATAACATGGTAATGTTTTACTGGTTTCTTATACCTGTTTCAATGGAAAAATTGAATATGAGTACCATCAGCTTGTAGAACTGAAATTGATGACATATTTGCTTGAATGTGAATCTTCTAGGTGGCTGAATGCATCTCTAAAACAAAGATTGCCTGTCTTTTGATTAATGGTTGCCTATCCCTTTCCTGGCAGATGACCCAGTAATTCTCACTTTTTACATAAAAATGGATGTAATATAAACAGGATTTTTTTTTTAGTTTTTGTGCAAAAAATTTTAAAGTGTTATTAGTGTTAAGAAATGGGCCTTTAATTTACTGATAACTCATTATCAGTATCATCAGCAGGCTTAAAATGATGGTGCCGTAAATATAATAGTCATTTGATGCTTTGCCACAGAAAATGATACTTTTCTGAACCATTACTTGGTAATGGCAGTAAACTTTCTAAAAGGAAAAATGCTCAAGGCAAAGTCAATGAGTTTTACTTGTCTCTTCTATTGAGAGCTTGAAGAATGGATAAACACAACGACTCTGCTGACTTGTTGACATGAAAACATGCAAAAATATAAAGGCACAATACGGGAGTCCTGTCTGCATTTTGTAGCTGTTGCTGTTCACAGTTCATGTACTTATGGATGAATGCAGTAGCATTTACAAGTGCTATTAAAAAATCCACAAGGGCAGTCTTTATTTTAATTAGAACTTAAGGCATAGGTCTTTTCAGTGATGCACATGATGAAGGGTGATTTTGCATATGTTTGATAGGATGTTTATATTTTTATACATGTAGATAATGAGCCACTTATTCATTCTTATTTTCACATGTATAGCATTGAAAATAAAGATCCTCCTAAGACAAAGTTGCATACCAAATTAAATTTTTGTTCTTTAAATATTAACTTGGTTGTGTGGTTTCTGCTGTCCTTTTTTATTCTCTGTGCAGATGTTGTCAGCTTTGTTCTCCCAGAGTATCATATTCATAACTTCAGCAAAGACTCCAAACTAATGTGTAAAGAAAAAACACAAGAAAGTTATGTATACAGAGACCTCTAGTAACATCCAGGGCAAGATAAACAGAAATGTATAGTACTCAAGACTGCATAATTTCCTTTTAAGCATCACAGAGAATTTTTGTAGTACTGGTCAGTCAATCCTCAGGAAGAAACAGTGATTGAACAGCTTAATTTGAATAGCACTGAGTAATTGTTGAAGTCAAATGTTGATGTTTTTTATGAAGCCAGAGAATAATAACATGGGATACAGTGCTCATTTAATGAAAGAAACATTGATACCTAAGGTAATACATGATCTGAGAGAATAGCATCTAGGAATTTTAGTTAGCTACCCAATGATATCTAACAAACTCTTCTAAACTTGTGATCAGCTTCATAGAAAAATAGTAGTGACTTGTTAGTATAATCCACGTGTGAAGTGCCTGTGCATTTAATAGTTCTTTCTTGGGTATCATGGCTATACTACAAAGGAACCAGCTGAAGGAAGTTTAATCAACTGTTTAAGTATTTGAGTGCTTGGTTATCATGCAATAATATAAGAAAGGAGGTCATTCTATGAGCAACAAAACTTTGAAGGCTAGGTCTCATTTTCTTTGTATTACTCCTTCTGCTCATCCCTGCCAATTTTATTCAATTTCTTGAAAAAGGAGGCACATTCCTTGGCAGAGCCACCTTCTGCTAGGCTGAAGGTTATGGCTGAATTTTGGCTTTGTCCCTCCATGAACTACAGATTTTCTTCTTCCTTTTCCTTACCCCGCCATCAGTATTCATAGAATTTGTAAGAATGTAACAGCTGTGAGGTTTTTCAGTTCTTTTGATTGTGTTTCAATTACACATCGGTTCAGAAGTTAAGGGGGACAGATATCCGCCCAAATGGACAATGCAAATGCCATGAACTTTATTTCAGTAGGAAACAAGGCTGACAGAATATTGTGATTTATACCTGGCACTGTCTATATAGTCTGAGTGTACTAAATCCCTGTAGGGTGAGAAGGCAGCTGGTCACTCTTTTGCAGCTCTGACCAGTCAGTCAAACTAATGGGTATGCTAGAGTGTCTTAAAAATACTTACAGACTCCTAATTTCTGCAGCATTTCCAAGGCTGAATCAAAGTGTGTAGGAAATATTTTCTAAAGATTTTATTTGCCTCAGGGCAGGATTTTTTTTTTGTTCTTTTTTTTTTATTGTAAGAACCCTTCAGTACAGTTTTCAATGAAATATTAGTGCTAATGTGTTATTTATTTAGAAAGTACTTAGTTTTATGAAACCGAATGCTAATTTTGTTTTTCATTAAAATGAGCGGCATGTGTTTCTCCCCTGCTGCTAAACAGAACTCATATGTATGACTGCTGAAGTAGTAATGCCACCATTGCAAGTAGTTTGTTGGAAATCTGTAGCACAACTGCTGTGACAGTCAAAACCATAGCTGGTCAAATTATCACATTTCTTCCCCATTCTACTCTCCACTGTGCTCAAACTGGAATAAAATTAAACTCTGTTACATGTTTCTTGCTCTACAAATTTTTTAGCACACACTATGGAGCTTTTGATACTTCTGTCAAAGTTGCTGGCAACTGTGAGTCGAGGATTTGAAGCAGGTCTGTTTCCTTGTGCGGAAATAAAAGCTAGGAAATATTCCTGCACAAAGTGGGAGCAGCTTCAAGCAATTTGGGAAAAATTTTTAGTATCGCAGGAAATCAGATATTTTTCTGTATAATCCAAGTAATACACTCACACATTATACCATCGTGCAAACCCAACCTGCCCTGGAAAGCTAAAGTCCTTGACAACATTTGCTTGTTCTAGGTTTTATTTTGTATCATCTGGATGAGAGAAATTCTTGTTTTTCTCCTTCAAAAAAGCTCAGTGTTTAGCAGCTGGGAAATGAAAATGTTAGCGGTACACCTTGCTTTGAGTTAACATTTCGTCATCCTTTTTGTTTCAACATAATGCAAAAGGTAGAGAAGTTCACATGGGAGCATATAGGAATTATAGAATCATGGAATCACTAGGATTAGAATGCTTAGCTCCATGTAGCCTCTGACTTACCTTTTGCAATTTAACAATTTTCTCGACCTAGAATTTAAGTGTAGGTTCATTGAAGTTCAGCCAAAGAAGTTGAGACCAGAATATCTAGATTGTGATCACAAAAACAGGTCTATTGATAAAGACTGTTTTTAATTTGTAATTTTGAGGTAAAGACAGAGCCTTGGTTAGTTTATTAAGGAGCAGGTTGTTATTAAAAACAAAATAAAATGAAGGAAAAATCCTCCCGTCCTCTCCTGCATTCTTGAGGAGGGAATGCAGTGCTGGTGTGATGAGAGAAGCCTATCATTTTGATTTCAGAGACAACTGAAATAACCCACAATGTTGCCATCTCAATTCTGTCTGTTTTTCTGGTCTTGGCTGAACTTTAAGATCACACACACACCTTTAATAAGTGGTCCTTTAGAAAAGCATATATTCATAACTATGTAGACTTCCATAAATTTGGATATAGTTTGGTTTTGACTCATATTTTCCAAATAGTTTAGTGACAATCTTTGTCCTCATATTACACCAAAGCCTGTGATTATTAGAAGCCTGAAGTTAAAGTTTTTCCCTTTAAAAGGGCAGAGACTGTACCAAGAATGACTTTTTTTTTTTTTTTTTCCCCTTCCTGGCCATGCCCAAGGTAGCACAGTAGTCCCTGAGCCAGCACAGTCCTGCTGCTGGTGCCTTGTCTGAATAAAGGGGCAGCATTTGTATTCTGGTACACTCTGTGCAGCCCAACAGCCACGAATTAGCACTTCTTCTCCAGGAGATTTCTGACCCACTTATTTCCAGGGTTTGCTTTCACAGTCTGCACTTTATCTGCTGTCTCGAGGTATGGTTGGAATATGGGAAAGGTTTAGCTGTTTACAGAAGTCTGTCTAATAGTTTATCTGCCATGGCACTAGAGGGACAATGAGGACAACTCGCTTAGAAAGAGTTTTATAGTTCTTTAAAATTTTATGGTCTAAATAAACCATGGAAAGTGCTGCATAAACTGTATTAACACTGGGTAAAGGCACCTTTTCTGTTTAAGGTGAGAATGATAACTTCATCAGTTTTGCTGGAGCACTAGCATGTTCATTCTGTTGGACTCATTCATATCATTCTAGAGGCTGAAGGGCACTCACCTGAAGGTAACTGGACCAAACAGTCCAATTTCTTTAGAAAATGTTAGATTAAGAGTATATGTATACAAATGCACCAGTGTTTCTTTTTCTAGAAGAGAAGTTTCAGCTTGACAATAATCAGATAGGATGTTTTCCAACACATCACCTCCTAGGGTTTGAGGACAGAAAGAAATGTCCAGATCATGTGGTCTGCCATTCAACATAGCGTACACTGTAGGGCTTCCCCTAACAGAGTCTTTAAATCAGGCAGTGAAATTTCTTGGACTGTCATCTAACTTCATGGATGATACTGCTTATGCACAAGGACACATCACAGCGCCTGGTTAATTGTTAGGCTGTGAATGCCACCAGCTTTGGCTTTCGCCCAGAAGGGTCTGCAGTGTCTTCTTCATCAACGCTCCGAGGCTGTAGCGAGTGTTCTGCCTCAGGAGGGTATGTCCAGAAGTACTTCCATTGATCAAGACCTGGGGATGAACTGTCCTGTGGTGTCCTTTGGTTCCTTGCCAGTTGTCCCTGTAACCAGTTTTTCACTGGCATTACTGATGTGGCCGTGGAGTGGACCAGTTCAGGGAGCTGGTGTAGATGGAAACCGTAAAACAAGGAAAGAGGAAAAAGCAGACCTATTTTCAGCTGGATCAGCTCCCAGAATGGGCTCACAGCATAATGGAGTTATTAGTGTTGGGCGAAGGAGCCTAATATCTAAACAGAATGAGCTCCTGTGGTCTGTCAGTAAGGCATGGTTTTCACTCCTTTACTCATCTCCTGTCTCTTTTCTAAATCCTCTTCAATTTATCAATGTCTTTTGAACTTCTGATTTCAGATGCTTCCCATTCTAATAAGGGAATTCACCAAAAAAAAAGAGAAACATTGTCCTAGCCTCTGGGTTTTTTCCATTTGTTTCTTCAAGGTTTGAATTAGCAGGCCTAGGGGTTTAAGTGTCTCTGGAGTTTATGTTCAGTAAACAATGACTGCGAGCACCTCTATTCTGTCTCCAGAGCTCTGTCCCAATTATCCATCAAAATGCATGGGAGTTCCTAAGATGTTTTCTTATTAAACATTATGCCACAGTTTAACTTGAAACAACTAAGGAACAAAGCCTAGTAAAAGTGATCTATTTCCTACACATCAGTGTTGATGGACAGCACTGTGACATGAATGCTCATGGTTATTGCATTGGATAGGTAGTTTTCCAACCACATGAATGGATGACTAAGCATTGATTGACAGGTTGGCAGGCCTGAAGTTCCCAAATTACCCAATTTTCTTTTAGCCACAGTCCAAACAGTCCGTGCCTTTTCCCAGTTCTTGGGAACTTCTGCAGGGATCTGAGATTTTTGAGAAAGCTGCATTAGTAAATACACAGGCTTGTAAACATACCAGATACAAATTGGCCAGACCTGACTGAAAAAAATACTTGTTGCTCATATTTATTTTTATTAGTTTTGGAAGGGAAATTGATCATTATTCCTAACAGACCTGAATAGCAAAATGTTTATACTTCTCCTGAACTTACAAGCCTACAAATTTCCTCTAGTAATGAATCTGTACAATTTTTCACATTGTTCCAAATAAAATTAAATAATTTCATTTGTAATCATGCTGACTACCACTTTCTTTGTGTCTTTTTTCTTACCTTATTAAATTTATGCAATGCAGTTAGTACAGTATTTGGAATTTATAGCTTTGATTTATACAGATTGGTGTAGCCTCCTCTTTCCATTTTAGACTTTATGTCTATGACTTTTTAATAGCAGCTATCTGGATCCTGTCCCAGGATGTACTGGATGACTGTTACCTCCTGTTGATCTCAACAAAATGTGCTGTCACTACAGGATGCTAATGAGAACTTAGACAAAAACTGTATTATCTTTTTTTACTTTCAGGACTTTACATTTGCAGTTATTTGCTGAACCTGAAATGTAGGAACTAGAAATTCCCTATTTTTAAAGGTAAGTGTCTTAATATGCAGCTAGTGTGAATTTATACCATCATGTTAGTTTGTGTTTTGACTGCTAAATCTCTTAGTATCTGTTGTGGTGAATGTACAAAGAATACCTAGATGGATACTAGAGGAGAATTTTCTAAGATCTTTTTTAGCACTCTTTCAACACATTTAAAAGTTCCTTTTTCATTAAATACTGTTATTCCTATACTCCATTTACAGAGTTACCTAAGAACACTACTGATACACATTTTGGAGTATTACATACATGGCACACAGGTCATTCCTTTGTTCTTACTTGGACTTGCACTCACTGGAGTCACTATTTTCTTATTTTTCTGAAGCCCTGCTTCCAGTATATATGAAGTGGTATGGAAATCAGATGGACAGCATGAAATTCAGCTGTGGTAAAGGCTTGTGGCCAAATAAGAGTGCCATCACTGACAACCTCTCAGCTCCTAGAGGCTACACACTTTGCCTACCCACCACACAAATCCATGGTGTGTGAAGGCTGATACTGTTTGGAAAAATAACAAACACTTAACATTAAAAGCAATAGTAGTTGTAGTAGGTTTTCTCTTTTCTCTTTGTTTTCATCAGGTTACTTCTCAAGAGAAGGCCCCATTGTAATTTTAAACACGATCTTGGCTATAACTCCCTCACTATAACAATACAGTTGTGATCTCCATTTCCCCTTGATATTGTCTTTAATAATTTCCACTTTTTCATTTACAGCATTAAATTACAGGAAATTAGAGGAAGAAATGTTTCTTTAAATTAGCCTCCTTAGACAATAAGAAATGGCTTTTAATCATAATTTTGATAGCAGCAAAGTGAAATAAAAAAGTCGCTGGCTGAAATCAGCTAGTTGTCTTTTTTATATGGAATTCCAGAAGAGGTAGCTCTGAATAAACTAGTTTCAATCAAGCAAGAAACTTTTCCTGTGGTCAAAGCATCTCTCTTCTGGAACAGCAGTTGCTTAATACTGAATGTTTTCCTCAAGATGAACTATATATCCCACAGACATTTCTCAAATACAGGACAATAATTTCAGAATAAGAAAATCATAAGAATCTCAGTAAAGCCCACAGAGCATCTCAGAGTACTGTATCACAAACCCATTTTTAAGTATGTGGCAAAGCACTGTGTGAGTTTAAAAAGGAATTGTATGTTGTAACTGTACTATGCAAAAGCAATAAGCTTTGCTTATTTGCCTTCTCTAAGGAAAGGTCATGAGAAAAATGCCTTTTGAATGTTCTTCTCATTTTTGTATGCAGAAAAACCTACAAAGTACTTGTGTTGTTTTATGTATAAAGAGCTTGTGGGTTAGGATAAAAGGGCAGACTAGAAAGGGTGGCACTGTTGTGGGTGTTTGCTACCAGAGCAGGAGGAGGAAGTGCATGAGGACTGGAAACAGCCTCAAACTCACAGGCACTGGTTCTTGGAGGGGATTTATCTACCCTGACATCTGCTGGAGAAGCTACACAGTCCAGAGAAGCAAAAAGAGTCCAGAAGGTTCCTGGTTCCAGAAAGCTCTGGTGACTACTTCTTGTCCCAGGTAGTGGAGAATCCCACAAGGAATGGTGTGTTGCTGAACTTCATACTTACCAACAGGGAAGGCTTGGAGATGTTAAGGTTGGGAGCAGCCTTAGCTGTTGTGACCACGAGATGGTGGAGCTCAGTCTTGGGTGAGGAGGAAGCAGGGCAGCAAGTAACATTGCCATCATGGACTGCAGGAGAACTGGCTTTAGGCTGTTCAGGATTCTTCTTGGAAGAATCCCATAGGAATGTGCTCTGCAGGGAATGCTGGCGTCTAAAGATCAGTTCCTCTGGGCTGAAGAAAAATGCATCCTGATGAGCAAGAAATTGGGAACTGGGGGCAAGAAACCTGTATGGATGAACAGGGAACTCCTGTCATTACTGAAGTGTAAGCAGGAAATACACAGGAGATTGAATCAGGGTCGGGCCCTTTGGAATGAATATAGAGAGATTGTCAGGTGAAGTAGAAATGAGACAAGGAAGGCCAAGTCCATCTGGAATTGAATCCAGCCAAGGATGTCAAGGACAACAAGAAGAGCTTTTTCAAATACATATTGACAACAACAGGGTAGTGTGGCTCTGTTACTAAATGGAGAGGGGACCCTGCTAACAGAGGGTGCAGAGAAAGCAGAGCAACTGAATTCAGTCTTTGCATCCATCTTCACTGGCCAGACCAGCCCTCTGGCATCTCTGACCTTGGAGACCAGGGTAAAGGGATGTCAAAGGACTTTCCCGTGGTCAAGAAAGTTTGGTTTAGAGAACACCCAGGCAAAATGGACATTCACAAATCCGAAAGCCCTGACAGGATGCATCCATGAGTACTGAGAGAGCTGGTGGATACCATAGCAAAGTCACTCATGGTCATCTTTAGAAGGTCATGATGATCAGGAGAAGTGTCTGAGGACTGGAAGAAAGCAAATGTCACCCCAGTCTTCAAAAGGCCCTCTTTTGGTATGGGACAGGAACAAAGAGGATGGACTTTGGTGACAGAGTGCAGAGAAACGGTTTCCATAAAATGCTATCTTTATCCTTTTTGCTGAATTCCTGCTTCAGCTTATATTCACCTCCATGTAGGAAGTGTGTGCAAACATATCTATCCTGAAGCCTAGGTTTAAAATCCACTCTGGGTATTGTGGAAGTTAGGTCTGAGCTTAAAGAAAGGTGCTTTTGTGAAAAGTAGATTGCAAAGATTTCCTTGAATATTGTATGTTGCTGAAGCGTTAAGGCACGAAGGGTATAAGAATGAATAAAACTGAATTATGCTGGAGCTGCAAAACCAGGCATGATTGAACATACCTGTAAACCAGGAATGTTTGTATAGCAGGTGTTAGTTCTGGCCTGTTTCTGTTGAAAATGCTGCTACCAGGACGAGGAAGGTAAATGGATATTAACCTAACAGTGTTCTGAGCCAACTCTTCCACAGTTAAGTGCTCCACATGTGAGGCATGTAAAAATGTGCCAGTGACACAGAGATACTCAGTGAGAGCCAAGTGTCTTTGTTCAGCAGAAGAAGTGGAGGTTGCACAGAGTTTGTTGCTAAGTTAGAGCAATAGCAACTACTGCTCTAGGCAAATGGCTTTCTAGAATTAGAAGCCATTACTGTCTGAAGTGACAGATTTAGAAAATGTCTCTATATTAATAATTAGCTCACTCAGCAAAGCTGCAGCTACCTGATAGTATATTTGTCCCACATTTGAGCATGTTTTATTTTTCTAAACCTTTCCAATGGTCATCATTGGTCGTTTATTCCATTTGACAAATAAGTAGTAAATGAAGGTGTTCTCATAGATTGGAACAATCTGCATGTTTTCATTTTTTATAGCTCCTCCAAGGATGTAATTGAGATCCTGAAGAGCTTTAGCTCTTTATATTACTGAAAGCCACACTCAACAGCTTTTTGTAAATTTCCAGTTTAAGAACTGCTGAGTAATTATTCAAGTGTTTATGCAGATGGAAAAAAAAAGAAAGACAATACTTTGCTGCAGAATTTTGTTCTCTCTTCTCTGTTTCATTTGCCCTTTCTTCAGCTCAAAAATGTCTAGTTTAGATATTGTTTCATATGGTGGAATATCTTTCTGAAGTAGCTGAGAAGGAACTGAACCTGTCCTTTGTCAGTAAAATACTGCATTAAATTCTCCTTTCCATAATGCATGCAGTTTTCCTTCACTTATTGAAGAGAATAACAATTTTTTTAATATATTGCTGCTCTACAGTTGCTGAGGATCACATATCATTCTGAATGTGTATGACCCACCATTAGTTTTTGCAATGGAACTAAAAATCTACCAATCTGTGTCATAACACAGTAATGGAAATAGTAGAGATTACTTCACATATATTGTCTGAAGATTGGTATGACCAGCTGCAAGTAAATGGGAACAGGATTGGTATTTGATATCTCTCATTTAATCTTTGGTATCTCAATGAGTCATTTTAAGATTAAAATTGTTTTCATTATACTTTCTGCATGAAAGACCAAAAGAATCTGTATTTTTAATAGAATTTATTCAGGAAAGCATTGACAAAAAATATGAGTACTTTTAATATTTGTTTCTACATCAAACATGCTGAGATGAGGCTTAAAAGCCCACCTGAGAATTCACATTTGCCTCATTGCTGTTAGTAAGAGCTGTAATTATCTGTATCTTTTGGAAGTACTTAAAATGAAACACAACCTAATTCTCAGTTATAGAACAATGTAGTACAACAAAGACATTGTAATCTATTTTTTTCATTATAAGATGCAGGTGTGTAGCCAGGAAGAACACTAACACAATTATTTCTTTGTAAACCTTAACAGTACATAAACATTTACTGGAGCATTAAAAATCAGAATTTATTCTGACTTTTTAACAGCAGAACCTTTCTGTTGAACAGGTAGGCAAAGAGCTTGACTTTCTGTGATACTTTCACTCTCAGAGTCCTGTTTTCTCTCCTTTAATTGCCAGTAACATCACTACTCAGTGATCTTCGTGGGGGCTTAGGGTTACCTTAATTGCCTTCCCCTTCACTCCCAACAGTGTTAGTGAAGCCAGCATTTCCAGCAGAGTCCCTGGGGTCTTGCTGCTGCTGAGTGTGATGCATTCCAGAGCCCTGTACCCCAGAGCAGCACTCACCAACCACACTGCAGGGCTTAGCAAAGTATGATCCCAGCAGAGACTGAGCCTAGACTGGGGTAGGACAGTCTAGGCTGACAATGACCTAATTAGGCGCTGTAGGACTGAGAGGTGCCACAGAGTTTTCATCAACATCCCTAGCTCTGGGTTAAGGACATTGGGATTCTTGTGTGGATTTATTTTATTTAAATATTAAAGCAACCACTGACATCTTTCAATTTTTCATCTGTCCACATCTTTTACAATTTTTGGATTCTTAGAGCCGAGACCCAATGGCTGAGGAGAAAGTTCCAAATGTTTTGTGACAGGGAAGGACATGCTACGCTTTTTACCTTCTGAAATATTAAGTACTCAACTGTTCAACAGCTTGTGTAGTTCAGGAGTAAAACAAATGAAGAGAAATGTAAGTTGAACAAGGGGCTTCTAGAAATAAGTGTGCCAGGTCAGGTCACAGATTCATTTAGCCCGATATTGCCTTTCTCCAAGTGAGCAATAAGGAAGTTTAGGCAAGAAGGGGAGAAGGGAAGACTGCGGAGGCACACAAATGTAAAGCAGACATGTAATGGTATTTCCTACTCCCATTTTCAGATTCTAAATCAGTAGCTTTGTCCTTGTATCTTAAAATGCTTGGTGGATTTCCAGTCCATGACTTTATGTGGTTACTTTTCAAACACCTGTGAACTTTTGCAATCTTCAGCATCTTCCAGCAGAGAATTCTAAGACTTTAGCAATATCATGTTAAAGGGCTTCATTCCCCTTTTTGTTTTCAACCTGCCACACATTTTTATTTGACAACCATGTTTGACAGCCTAGTTCTTGTATAGAAAAAGAATCAGTCCTCATTCGCCTTCTCCCTGAGATGACTATTTTTTTTAGCCTTCTGTCATATTATCTCCCTAAGTCTTCACTTTCTGAGCATAAACAGCCCCTGTCTGGTTGGTCATTGCTTGCCATTTCCTGCCTCTGGTCAGTCTTGTGCTATTTTCATCTTCAGTGTGGTTTCTCATGTTCTCTTTGTTGCTTGTAGAGCTCACAAATGTAGTTACATTGATTCCTTTAGATACACTCCTGCAATTCATGGTCTGGAAGTGAGGAGCTGAACTGGATCAGACAAAAAGTCTTTTTACTGACCTGTCTCAGAACACCCATATAGCAGGTATCTAGGGAAGTATATAAGACTAGAAAGTTCTTAAATCCTTTTAAACCTCAGAGGTTTAAAGAACCTCAAAGGTTCTTTGAATCTTTTAAACAACTGCAAGTTGTTTTTCATACCATTTTCAAATGGTGCAATATTTAGACTTGTCCACAAGAGAGTTTTTAACCCTTTCAATCCCCAGCTTTGACCCCTACTGTTCAATAATAAACTACAAAAGTGGCTCAGTCTACTGATTGCAAGTTCTGTTGTGACTGTCAAAAACAGGAAGAGATTTCCCTCTTAGGAAAGATTGCATTATATTATAAAAACTTCTGAAAAGTAGACAAGCCCAGAATATTCAGCCATAACTATTAATTGGAAGAATAAAATTTTTCTATTCACTCAGAAAAGTAATTTCCTGGGGGAAAAAAACACTTTGACATCTGAAGCTGGCTCTGCTCTGAATTTGTTCTGCAGTAACAAATAAATACAGAATGCTGCAAAATGCAGTTAACATAGCAGATCATGAACTGTTGACTGCAGAAGATCCTTGCTGAAGCCTGGTTTCAGGCAATACAGTGGTGTGGGCAAACTTATGAATGCCCACCTTGTGTAGGCCTTCTAATGAACTCAAAAACCTTCACTAATTAACGTTTTGGTCATCTAAGAAACTGATCATATATAAATGTAATGACTTTATAAAGGAATGAATCACTTAAAATGCAATTAAAAACTGCTGCTTCAGCATGGATCTTTGAAGTCAGTTGGGAATAATTAACTTCAAGATGATTTATTGAAGAGATTAATCTTTCACTTAGAGCTGGAGTAATCTATATTAATTCTTCTGAAAAATATTACAGTTTTAATGGTTACAGGATGAGCCAAGATAGTGTTACTTGTTTTTGCTATTGCCCAATAGATGCTCGCCTCAGTGCCTCTTTGTGTGTGTAATTTGTTTTAACTGGCACATACCTAATTAGGTAGGTTCATATCTTGAACATTATCTTTCTGGATACAAGGGTTTTATAAAAGGCAGAAGAATTTCACAGATCAGATCTTTCCACTTTTTGCCATACACACCAACATAATATCAAATCATAAATTGTTTTTTTGTTGTCAAATTTCCCATTGAAGTCATAAAGCCACAGGAAGTTAAGTGCAAATGTAAGGTCTTGTTGATTTCTGATTAACAAAGATAATGCCTACAATCTGTATATGCACTGTAGGCATAATAGTCTTATTTCTTTGGGAAACAAGCATTTGTGGATTTAATTGGATGTATGTATAATAACAAATTTGAATCCATATAACATAAAGTGTGCTCTTTGTGTCAGTTTTTGACTTCACTGTTTTTGGTAAACAAATAGACCTAACTTTGCTGTAGAAAACAGTTACTTTGTACATCTACCTTGAAAAAAAAATCTGAGCACTTCTGTGTACGTGTTTCTCTTCTCTTTCAGAGAGTTCTTCACATTATAGTTAACTCACAGTTTGTCTTAGAAAAGCAGACTGTGTTGCTCACATCTCTGACCCTTTTGGGTTTCAGTCAGTCTGAGAATAAGCCTTAGATTGTTGACAGTATGTTCATCTCCATTTCTTCCCAGAAGCTTTTAGCCTTATAAATAATAAGCTAAAATCAATAAAGCTTGGAAGAAACTAAACATTACGTTTCCTACATGATTCTTTTGAGGAATCAAGTTGTTTTATATTGTTTGATTTTATGTTCCCATTATCAGCCTCCTTACATTTCATTTCCAGTGTACATGAAGGACAGCAAACTAAGGCAGACAGGCTAGTTGCAGAAAAACACCACCAGTTATGCATGACAATCCTTTCCTCAGAAAACCTGAGCTTGAGGAACCCTGTATTTTCCTTCCATGTCATGCATATGTCTCGCATAACACGTCAGATAAATATCTTCAATATAGCTGATATCTTTGCTTAAGATAACAAGAGGGAATCTCTGGAATACCGGCTCCCAAGATGCCTTCCCGAATGGTCCCTTGTTGTTGGTCTTATTAATATTCAGTATCTTCTGTCAGAGATGTAAAAAAGTACTTTGAGCCTTTCTGTTATTAGGAGCAGGCACGACAAGTGACAGCAAAATGATTGCATGAATTAACCAGAATAGCTTTCTGCTGGAGAGAAGCTAAAGCTTGCATTTGTGTTTTTAAATGCATTGTGTTTTTAAGCTTATTTTGCTTGTTCTGTTACATTAACACTGCCACCGTTTTATCTGTGCCACCCCACCACTTCCTTTCCTTGCGATGCATTTCATCACCTGCCAGCCTATCTGATCTCCTACTAGCCCCAAAATCTGGGCAATTGGCACACACAGAGCTTGATGGCAGAGCAGCAGCTGGGCAACTTGCAGTGCATGCTCTAACTTGGGTACACCAGTCTGTGTGTAAACAACTTCCAGTTTAATAATCCCACTTTTTATTAAAGCTTGTTTTCTCTCTTTGTCAGCCAGTAAGGCCTGGCTGACGCAGGAAGGAGAAATTTTTGCGGTAATGAGATTTCAAAAGACAAGTTAAATTTGTTCCTGTAGAAAAGGAAGGACATGAGAAGTAGGAAGTGCTGAGTACAAATATGATTATGAGAAGTTTACAGGCTCTAACAAGATCTTCAGACACCAGAAAGGCCACCTTTGCACAACCCCCAACTCTGGACTCTCACAGCCAGCCAGAATGTGACAAAGGACATATCCATGTGTGTCTATCTTTTTCTGAAAGAAGCTGTTTGTTTCAGCTGGTCATAAAAGCCTGGAAGGGAAACTTCCACCCTCTATTTAGTTACTCTAAGAGATCATTATGGTTTCTGCTCTTGGCAAGTCCAACCATCTCAGCTGCTAGAACAGGAAGATCCATGAACAAGGACTTTATACTCAGTATTACCAATAGCTCTTGTGTGAACTGTGGACTTTTGAAATTTCCCCTCGTTTTCCCTTCTACCTCCAAAAAATTATTTTAAGCTGGGAAAGACAGTTTTACTGCATTTCCTCTGTTGTCAGTACAGTAAAACAGCCACTGCCACAGGTAGCTTCTGAGTGTATAGACTGTAAGAAGAACTCAGAGAGGAGACATTTAAAAACTCATACTTCCAATGTATGATAGGAATAGATACAAATGTTCTTTTTTTTTTGTCTGCTTGTAACTCAAACAACGTAGTAATAGCACCAAAAATGATTTAATATATCCTGTTACACAAAGTTCTTTGAGATGGATAAGGTGCAGCAACAGAAGAAATACGAGATTACAAAACCAGAAGAAACATTGGTTGGTTCAGATTATCACATATCAGATGATTTCTGTATCAGCTAACTAATTTTAAGGTGTGAAATAAATGCTTTGAACTCATAGAGAATATTTAAATAAATGCAAATGCCTAAGGATTTTATTGATTAAATAACTATCTTATGGATAATATGACAAAAAATATACTCTCAGGTCAATATTTGGCTAGAAGTTCCTCTTGCATTCTGCAGTATTTTTTTTCCCTTGGTAAGTACTTTCAGGAAGAAATTTGGCCTTTTAATTGTTTCATAGATGATTTCAAGAGGCTCAATAACTTCTTTTTGTGGACTGGGAAACATTTATTTCTTGTCTTAAATGTGGCTAACTTACACGCATCCTTCCTGTATTACAAGTATCATGTTTCACTTATGACCTCTGTCAGCCTTAAAATTGGTTCCACGACTATCCTCTGGCTTAATAATATTCCACTATTGATATGTAGACACTCAAAAAATAATTTTATCTTTTTCAGTACTGCATTGTGACTGATCCAGGGTCTTGTGAGTAATCTGTGTCAGGAACAGGAAACCAGCTCCATTTCCTTAATGGCAGCTAGCGATTTACTCACTACAGAATCACTGGAAAATAAATTACAGTGTAATCTGAAGTCTGGAGAAGCTTTCTAGTGACTCTCAGGGGCTTTAAAGCCAGGAGTTACTTCATTTTTGGCATTACATCTGTATGGCTGAGTTCAGGCCAAGCATTTATTTTTCACTACAGAAGCTGCCTCAGGGCACAGTGATTGTTTATCAGCTCTTTCTTTGCTTGTGTACTCTAGCCCCACTAACTTATCAGTTGTCTTCCTTTTTTTTGCAGTATACATTAACACAAAGCTTTGGGAATTTATCAGGAAAAATTTAATGTGCTCTCTTACATGCAGATGGGTGAAGAAATGAGTTTTGCAAAACTTCAGACAACAAATATATAAATGCCATTGTCTTTAATACAGACCCAATTTATAAGCCGTTAACACTGGAAATTACCAATTACCAATTGCCTTCATTGCTGCCTTCCTACAGATATCTCCAGTGGCAAGAAAGTTTAGAAATAAAGGAATGGAACATTATTTGTTGCACAGTGGTGCCAGATTATTGTTTCCATTTTTCTTGCAGAAACTTTTCCCCAATTCTGCTTTAACAAAGAAAGGGTATCTACATTTTTGTACCTCCAGCACCTGGGTCCTCATCCTCAGTGCCTTGTGGTTCCCCCAATCTCTCTTTCTCTCTCTCTCTCTCTCTCTCTCTCTCTCTCTCTCTTTAACAGTCCAAAAGAATGAAAGAAAATGTTTGATGAAATTTTTAATAATAGTCACACAGCAGTATTCTAATACTGATATAGTGCCTGGGGATAACCATCTCTGGGCAGTATAAAATTACTCTTTTATTCTGTACTGCATGTACTACCTGTGTACTGAATATTTTTACTATCTGTGATATTAGAAAATTGTTTTGGAAACACTACAGTTTTTAGTGAACATTTTATGTCATTTTAAAAAGAAAAATATACAAACTGTATCTTAGATGTGACCTCTCTCTCCCTGCTAAGCTTTGGGACTGTTGAGCCGCCTCAAGCCAAACTGGAAGACAAATAGGAGCTCAAAAGACAATTGTGTTGCCATCCTTCTAATGAATGCTGATGCTTGGGCAGAAAGGAGGCCCAGGCTAATGGCCTAACTGGGAGAAAGTGAAGGATCTGGCCAGTGCCTCAACACATGCTTTTGTCCAGGATATTGCAGCATTGGTGCCTCTTTTTTTTATGGGCCCAATAGGGATGTGGAGTTGGGGTCCCTATGACAGGTGAGAACCTGGGAGCAAGACTCCATTTCTAATAGACCTGGGCTTTGTTTGATTTCCTCCTTATAGAAAAATTATGCTTTATAAGCTCTTTACTTGGGTGATTCTGAGTATATGAACAGAAGGATGAATTTGATCCTTATTTTTTTGATGGGGAAGTGTTTTTGACAAAACACCTGTGCAAGAGAAATCTACCATGATAGTCTGCCTGCTTGCTTCTATGCTTCCTTTCCTGTGTTTAACTGTTTTATCTAGCTGCTATATAGTTTTTACTATGCATCTTCTTGCTGTACAGCTTCTTACAGCTTTTTCAGGCAGTTCTGCTTGCTTTTTTTCTAGGTAGATAGCCACCTATTGTTCGACTTTCTACTCTTGGCCTTAAAAGACTTCATTTTATTGTGCTTAAACCATAATTAAAAAAGAGAAAGGTTACAGAAGTGTTTAGGGTTGGCAATAAGGATGAGCACTTCTCTTGGAAAAGTACAGCAGCTGAAGGAATCTAATCTCAGGAACTAGGGTGAGATATGGGGAGCTTTGCAAGGAGCTGGATATGCTACATGCATTTCAAATTATAAACTGTGTGATAGAACCACTTTTCGGCACTTTCAGAACCTTTTAGATATAGGTCGAAATAACAGAATGCTCTGTGGTCATGATTAAAATTGGTTCCAGGAGAAAGAGACTAAAATATCTAACCAGCACCTATTGTCTATGACAAAGAGAAAAGGCCTCATAAACCATGATGGAGGTCTTCTATCCTATTTGATGGAAGAACAACAATTTCAGCACCATTACTTTCCCTGACAATGGGACCAGGATGTGCTCCATGAGGACAGGAAGGCCACCTTCACCTCAGTGACAAACAGTTAACTGGCTGTATGAGTCCCACTGCATTGCTATAGTGGACTCTTCTCACACATGCAGTGAAGACAGTCTCTGTAAATCTTCTCATCCCCCTGTGATCATTCTGATAAACCCTAATCCTGCTCTGTGACTATTACAGTATCAGAAATCAATAGCAGAGGCACCAAGAGTCCATGACCCAGAAGTTAAAAATTTACTTATAGAGACGTGATTCAACAGCTTACTGAAGAATTATGAACTGCATAAGGTATCAGTGCAATTAAAGGAAAGGAAAGAGGTTTTCTTTTAAACGAAAGTAGTTGTTACTGATGCTAGATATCTTTGGTAGCTTAGATAAATCTAAGTTAAGTTCTTATAAATTCCCTGGTGGAACTTGCAAGGAGAGGCTTCTCTGTGTTCAGTACAGAAGGAGCCATTTTAGATTGAAGCATTCTAATATTTTAGCACTAAGCTAATCTTTACACCACCGAGACAAGTGCATGTACCTGTTATTTACCACTGACATGTCTTAAGTAGTTTCTGGGAAACACTGGCTCACCTCTTGCATCCTCCCCATTTTTCTGCTTCCTGCAAGGAATGTTTACCCTTAAGAGTAGGCTCTTGAGATCCCCAAGCTGTTGAGGTTTTTGTGGTGCAGGTGGTTGTATTCTCTAAAGTTTTATACCCCTAAAGGTACCTAGGACTTAAAAATCCTTTCACTTATTATATCTAAAACTTAGAAGTTGAAGGTCAAAAAGTTTGATTTACCATTCTTGAAAAGAAGACCTTTTTATGATGTATGGGCTCCTTTTGTGTTTTTATATCTATTCATTCCAGAACTTTAGAGACGCAGACGCAGTCAAGTCAATTCAAGTTAAGTTTTTAAACATTTTTTAAAAAAACTCAGCATGCGAAAACAATTCTTATTAGAACAAAAGCTGAAATGCTAAGACATAATTTCAAGCCCTATGGATTATCTGATAGTAAATAGGGATTTTTGGGGCTCTGTTGTACAGCCAATTTGTCCCACATATATAGTAAGAAAAGGAAAGCTTTTCATCAGTGTGTTCTGCTTGAGAGGTATTGTTTCCTTCCCCCAAAATACCTGGTCCATTGGCATTGTATCTGTGGCTCCTTAGGCTTATCTGCAGTGGGGTAATTTCAACTCATGCTGGCAGTGTTTATGTAATTGCATGCAAGAAGTCTACTCAGGATCTAACTTCATCTTGCAGACTTTACATTTTATCGTTTGCATTATGATTGATGAGTAATTATTTGACTTGAAATGACAACTTCCATGTCTGTTTCTGCTAAGGATATTTGGCCAGAATGCTGGTACCTGACAATTTTAATCTTATGAGATCACTTATTAATATTCATGCTGTATTTTTATAAACAATCTTTATATATACTTTAAATAAAAAAGAGGAATTTACATGCAGTGTGTTAGAATTATCTTGTCTCTACATTGTCTTCCTTTTCCCCTCCCTCCCTCCCTCCCTCCCTCCCTCCCTTCCTTCCTTCCCTCCCTCCCTCCCTCCCTCCCTCCCGGTAGCTGGATTATCTCAATTTATATTTTGTGACTTTGAAATTGAGAACTGTTTTTCCTTTCCTAGGGAAGGTCCAGCTGCATTTAAAAAGGCTTGCTTTTAATGGAGCAGGTCTCTTCAGTATTCTTCCATGCAATTCAGTGAGATTGTCATGAGTTTAAACAGGATAAACATGAGTGTCTAGCAGCCTGGCATCCTTCCAAATCTAGTGGTTTCCAGAGTTCATGTTCTGACAGATCCCAGATTGGCTGTGGACAAGCACATGGGCTACCTAGGTTTGCTTGCTGACACGTTCACTCCCTAGTGCCATATCCCAGATTGGTAACAGGAAATGCACTCAACTGCAAGAGCTCATGGGCTCTGTCAATGACTGAAGCTATCCTGAAAATACTATCCTTAACTGATCTTTCTATTCCCATCAAGTGAAACACGTTCTAGACATTAATTTTCCAAAACCTCAGTGTTCAAGTGCAAGATATAGCTTTAATTGCCTCTTATTTTCAAGGTTTGTACTATAAGCAGAAAAGAGTGGAGAGGAAAAAAGATGTCGTAAGTTGCAAGATCCTTTGTATTAAGTAGAATGTAATGGGAGATAATGAGGAATGTTGTTTGGAAATAAATACAGCAGATTTCTGTATTTCAGATTTCCAAACCTTTGGATTGTATCAGGGAAAATATTTCTGATTTAAGAAAGCAAGCAAAGGAGAGATTATTTTATATTTGTTGAATGATTGTGAGGAATATATGAAAATTTGAGGCTGAGAGGTCCATTTAAGAGTGGCCATTAGAAAAAGAGCCATGATTGTTCAGGACAAGAAGGAGGGACAGCAGCTGAGGGATAGAAGGTAGACTTCAATAAATTCACAGAATGGGTAAGCAAGATCTCATGTGAAGAAAAAAGCTGCTAAAGGGTTAGTGCCTTACCAATAATACACACAATAGCAGTATTCATCCACAGGTGTATTCTACCCCACTGCGAAGAAAAAGGGAGAAAATGCAGTAAGAAATCAGCTCTATTAAAACATGAGCTGTGCATGAACCTTAAGCAGCACAAGAAAGAATAAAGCTGGAAGCAGAAACTAGGTCAGGCTGCTAAGGATGAGTGATAAATATAACCTGAACATGTAGGAACAAAATTTTAAAAAGTCAAAGCTCAAAACAAGATGCATCTGCCAAGAGATATCAATCAAATTGAAAGTGCAATTGTAACACAGGGAAGGTGAAGGAAAGGGTGAATTGGTCAGCTGTTCAGTGGAGAGGAAAAGCTATTGCTGGATGATACTCAGAAGGTTAAATTTTGTAATAACATTTTGCCTTGGTCCTTGCAAGCATGATCAAGTGAAAAATGGGAAGTAGTACAATAAAGTAAAAACATGAGCTTTGAATGGAAAAGGTACAATTTAAAGATTAGAGTTTATCAAGTCAGCAAGGGATTATGAGTGTCCTAATGAATTTTAACAACTTTATGATGAACTATTGGATACTGGAGTGCATGTAATAGGCTTGAAACTTGGAAAGTTCATGGAGGGAGAGCCAGTGCCTGTCTTCAAACAAGGAAAAAAGGAAGATCAGGGTATGATTCAGCCAGTAACTTAATTTCTGCTCTCACAAAATGCTTGAAGAAGTAACTGAAACTGTTAGAACTGGAAGACAACAAGGATATGAGTACATCCAGTACAAAATAATAAAATCTATGTAATTTCCTTTCACAGCAGGCAAACAGAATTTGAGAACATAAACATGATTTATCTTGACTTTATTAGGGCTTTCTGTATTGCCCTATGTAACAAATAATAATAATAAAAACATATTAGCATTAGGTGTTTGTCTAGATGGCCTTCAGAGGTCCTTTCCAGCAGAACCTATGCTAGGCTATAATTCTATGGACCACAGACATAGTGTGGATACAGAAGGACTGGGGAGGTTTCACAAGCTATGAAATGATGATCAATATTTTTCAACAAAGACAAAAGCAGGTATGGTTCACCAGAGATGATTCTTTGGTCTTTGTTCAGTTTTTTTCCTAATGATCAGAAGAATACTCCCATTCAATTTTCAGGTGACATGGAGTTGGGTGGCATGAGAAGACCAGAGAATTCCAAACTGACCTCAAGGAATTGATTTAGCAACTTGAAAATGTAAGATGAAATTGAGTAGGAACAAATGTAATGTATTATTCTTGGGCAGGAGTAATCAACTAGACACATATGGGAAACAAATATCTAGTTCAATAGCAAAACTTCAGAAAAGGATGCAGGGGCTGCGGCGGATCACAATGTTAGTGAAAGACACAAATGGAAAAGACAAAAGTAATTGTTACACATTCAGGGAATATAATATGTAAGTCACAAACCACTGCTTTCCCTCTGCTCGTTAATGTCAAGGTAACAGAACAGTAACCCAGTTTGGGACAATGAATTTAAATAAAGGCTTCTGACAAATTCAAGTAAAGGACAAAGAATGATTACAAAATTGTAAAATATGACCTGCACTGCAAGATTGAAAAAATTATTTAATCATTAATAGACAATGGCTGTGAAGACAGCAGTTAGATATGTAAGAGTGTTGCAAAGAAGATGGTAATTTGTCCCTTTTGTCCACACTGAATAGGACAAAGGATAATGAAATTATAAGAGGGAAGACTGCAATTAATAACTGTAAAAACTTGCTTATGTGTAAGGATGCTTTACCTAATGACTACCTGTAATCCCTTCTAGCTCTGTGATTTTTAAAGTTAGAAGTCAGGTCATGTAGGTTTGATGCTTATGTTACGAGATCCCAGCTGTCAGTCTGTCTTTTGGGGTTATAATGTGAAAATACTTGAAATGAAAGGAGGAAATGAGTAAGCCCCAAACATGTTATTGGAGAGTTAACAAAATGTAAAGCAAGAAGGCATGCTCTATTTTGTCTAAAAGAAATGCAGTGTAAGAGAATTATGAGTTATTTTGGCACATGTGTGTGAAAATGTGTAAGAAAATACATGAAAATTAGCTATTTATCTTGTTAAAGAAAAGATTGCTTTTATCATTACAACTAGAAGGGCAACAAACCTGTATTAAATAGTTCTTTACTAAAAAAATAGATAAAATTTTGTATGGGCTTCCTGAAATAAAATTTGCGCTATACTTGTAGAATAACATCATGTTCAATTGATATCATTTGAATCAAGGTTTAAAATGAAGACTCTATAGACACACTGGATGATATTCTATAAGAAAAATTGTAATCTACAGCAATTCAGACTTTTCTAAAGGCAAAGACTTTGTTCTGCAAAACTAATTTATAAATAATTTTCAGTTTAGATGATTTAGCAGTATTCAAACAAGAAGGCCTTCACAGAGAACAAAAATACTCCAACATTTCTGAAACTTATTAAGAAATTTCTAGGGGGCTTTTGGGTTGTGGATACCTCTACTATAACATCAGAAGTGCTTATAAGAGAAGAAAATAGATAGAACCTCAGTATAGGTGAGAATGAAACTCTAGATAAGTACTTCCAGCTCTGGATGAGTACTTTCATCGCTACTTTTTTACATAACAGTGGGTTGATTGGATTAAGGAAGGAAAAAAAGCAGAGAAATAGAGAGTTCCTTTTTTTGTCTCAACTGTAAAAATTTGTGTAGTACCTCTTAAAATGCTCTATTGCTAACATAAATTCTTTATATGGTCATGATTAGAAAGCTGAGGTTTCTGCCTGCACATTTGTCTAGATTTTGAATATAATGAGCTGCTCAGGTTGTACTTGACTCAAGACAGAGCTACAAGTCCTGTGAAGTTGAGGCACCCTCATGACTGAAGTAATTTTTATAGTGTTTTGAAGTCGCTGCATGTTCCAACCCTTCCAAACCACTCAGCTGAGGAAGAGGTTTGACTATTAGAGAAGGCAGATTAATTTTCCATTCACTAAGTGTGGCCCAGTGATGCCTGAAATGCAGGCAAGCAAATTGCAAAAAATCAAATTAAAAGCCAAGATGCCTTAAGAATTGTAGCTGGTTAGAGGTATTCGTGTTCTAGTAAAAGCTGGCTTTTGATATAATTTTCTTTTATGTGCTTTAGAACAATCAGTGGAATTTTGTCTAATGTGTATTAAAATAATAATTCATTAATTTGTCTTGTGAAGGTCCTGGTGTGTTTAAAGCATCATAATGAAAGATTAAAGAATCAGTTAGGAACAAGAGTAGCAAATAATGGAGACTTTGGCCCTTGTACTGATTTTGATTGGGATAGAGTTAATTTTCTTCTTCTATTTATATTTTGGGTTTGTGATAGAAACAGAGGGGATAACACAGGTATTTTTGTTACTGCTGAGCAGCCCTTCAACAGGGTTAAGGCCTTTTGTGCCTCTCACCCCACCAGTGAGGAGGCTGGGGGTGCACAAGAAGTTTTGAGGGGAAACAGCTGGGACAGCTGACCCCAAGTGACTAAAGATATGTTCCAGACCATATGGTGTCATGGTCAGCATATGAAGCTGGGGGAAGAAGGAGGAAGATGGGGGAGATGGGAATGATGGTGTTTGTTGTCCCAAGTAGTCATTACATGTGAGGAAGCCCTGTTTTCCTGGAGATGGCCGAACACCTCCCTGCTGATGGGAAGTGGTGAATGAGCTCCTTATTTTGCTTTGCTTGTGCACAGCTTTTGCTTTACCTGTTCAACTGCCTTTATCTCAACAGATCTGCTGATGGGAAGTGGTGAATGAGCTCCTTATTTTGCTTTGCTTGTGCACAACTTTTGTTTTACCTGTTCAACTGTCTTTATCTCAACAGACAAGTTTGTTGACTTTAACTTTTCCAGTTCTCTCTGTCATCCTGGTGGTGAGGGACTCATCAAGTGGCTGTGTGGGGCTGAGTTTCTGCCTGAAGTTAAACCACCACTAGTCCTGATTCTCTTTTTGCACCTTCTTTAAAATACTGTATTCCAGTTGACTGCAATGGAGTTATTCTTTATGTGTGCTGGAGTTGAAAAAGACTCAATGGTGAGATACATGAATGAATACAGAAATAAAAAATAGGAAAACAGAGATTTCACCTGTCTAGTGCAGGGTGACAATTATGTCCTGACAAATGTAATTGCTCCAAGTGCTGATTCTGGGTCTGCAGGACAAGCAGGATGCAAAGAGGGCTATGCTGCACTTCAGTAACCCAGACACATCCATGCTGTAAAATGCTCCCTGGGTCCCATTGGATCCTTTTGCAGATTTATTTATTATTTTGTGTGTGTTTTTTCTGATTTAAAGGACCTGGAATAATCTTAGGAGAGTATTGTAGCCTGTGAGATTGAAAATATCAAAAACAATAACATTTGTCTAGAAGAGGAAAAAGAGGGATGTATCTCATCTTACGGTCTTGCTGGCACTCAAGGAAGATTATGATGGCTGATGTGGTGTCTCTACATATCCCTTCCCAAACCCATTCTGCTTCTCTAAAATGGGAGATTCCCACAGCAGTCTCCAATGCCAGCTAAAAGGGACATCTGTAACTGCAGGAACATGCTCTGTGTCGGCACCCACATCTACTTGTAGGGACAGAAAAGGGAAAGCAGGAACAGTCCTGAAGCCCTGCGGCAGCATCTGTGTATTTTGGGATCTTCCACTAAGAGAATGTCAAGGAAGTCAGCCTTTTCTTGTGACTTGAGGAGTCACTTGGAAAACAGCCCCCATGGAAGAAGTTTTGCTAAGCTTAGGGCCAAAAACTGCAGTATGCTTTGCATTCAGTGGACTGAAGAGGCTCTTGTGCATGTTGTCATGTTGTCTGCCTTCCTTCTTTTCTCTGGATCTTCCAGGACTGTCCAATCTGACAGTAAATTGTTCAGTTCCCTTGATAAGGAAATCCTTAAGGTTCTTTTGTGGCTTCCAGTTTGGGTGTCAATACTCATCTCTAGGACAGCTATTTTCTGTCCACAGCTTCTCTATGCTTTATATAGAAATCTTGTAAAGAGCTTGGCTTTACAAGTACAGAAAAGCAGCCCTAGGTACAGTTAGGAAAAGAAAGATTCTAAGCCTGCACTGAGTGACCATGAGCATCCATGGTGGTGTGTAGCACAGCTGGAACACTCACCAGGATGCCCTAAAAAACTAGAACTTCAGGCAGAGAAGTTTGTGTAAGAGAATTTTCAAGAAGGGCTTTTACTTAGAAATTCACCACAATGACAGGAAATGTCCTCCAAGTTATACTTTAGGTTTTTGGAAATATTTTTATTTAAATACATATTATCCCTCATAGCTTTTCAATCTTCAGGCATCATTTATCTTGAAGTTTAACTTCCTCCATATGTTTATCATCAGCTAAAGCACCAGAGCTGACGAGCAGCTTGGAAATGTTTTTTCATGCGGTTTATATAAGGTTTTTTGCTTTTCAGCTAAATGTTTTTACATTTAACTTGAACCCCTTCTGAGAAGAGCTAAATATTGAACATTAGTACTGTTATTTCATACTTACATAATAGCTATTCATTTGCTCGATGAGTGAATTTTTCCATTAAGGATTTTCAAGCCCCACATCACAGAAGTCTGGAGCGGCAATTGCAATTTGATGCAATCTTGGATTGCCCATAATTAGTGCAGAATGGTGCATGATGCCACCATCTTCCATATGATGAAAGCTCTGTCTTAGATGGTGCAGAGCACTTCCATTTGACCTAAACAAAATTGACTCAGTTTAGCAAATCAATCTCACTAAAGAGCGTCGTGGGACTTAATAACACGCACAGAGTATGATAAAATGTTTGGTAAGTGCAAGGGTAAACAGGGATCTTATTACAGAAAGCTATTAGATAAATTTGCAAATGGATTTGTTTGTTTATCTAAGTTTATAAAAAATTCTGATGCAGTTCTATAGTTGAATGATCTATCACTATACTTCATAATTATATTCATTTGACTTACATTTTGCTTCTTACTGTTTTAGAATTTTATCAATTAAATCTAGGAAAGCAAAATCAGAAAAAATTCCAATTTGATTGTATTAAGCATAATTCAGGATAGGGTTAGCACTCAATCAATTCTTTTGACCTCTTATAAAGTCACCAGATAACATTTATAGTCTCTCATTTTTTACCAAAATCTTTTAGAAAAGCATGGGAGTAAGAGAAGAGTAGAAAGGTTGCCTGTGTGACTGTAGCTCAGGACATACACGGGGATTATTTTCTGGTATGAGATTTGTAATTAAAAACCAAAGAAAGTTTGTGCCCCATTAGAAATTTTATTAAATGCATGGCTATTTGAAAAATAGCAATTGAGAACACTTTCCAGAAGCCTTCAATTCCCCCTCCAATCTGGAGAAAGGTTCATTTACTTTGGCCAACATTGCTTGCACAAGAGTCATGTAAATTCTCACAGCCTTTCCCTTCTCTATTGATTTGACAAATAGATTTTCAAAATTTTCGTCTTTGCTTTTATAATCATTTCTTGCTATCCCTTCAGGTTTTTCTATGTTATGTGCATTAATAACTCACAACATTTTAAGTGCCCTTTGAATATTTTGTTTTGGTTCTTACTTACATTTAGTGCTTCTTCTCTTGACACCTCTTGTGACAAGCTGTTCTGCCTTTTCTGATACTAACTTGATGTGTTAAAAAACTTTGTCTCCTTTTAATGTGTTTTATCGGAATATATTGGTTATAAAAGGTCATAGATTACTGGTGGCTTGTTTATTCCCTAGAATGGATGTAAGCAGAAGCAGGAGCTCCTTTAGAGTGAATTCTGTCCTGATCCAGAGTGCTCTGCCTCTTAGTAGCAGGGAGACTTCTCCTATTTGTTGCAAAGTTTGGTAAAAACACCATACATTGAATAGGAGCACAAGTCATTTCACAGGAGCTAGAGGTCAGTGCCAACTCTGTTTTTCAAGATGTCCATGCGTTCCAGATCCCAAAGGCTGACAGGGCAGGTAAAATGTTCCACTGCCTATTTCTGAACAGTCTCTTGCTTAGCAGGACTGTGTGTCACCAGTGATCAAACAAGATTAAACTGGACTTTCTACTCTGTTTCCAGAACAAACAGATTTTTCAGTCTCCATTCTACAGCTTTTATCATTCACTGCAGCATCAATTGACGTGTGCTCCACAAGTTCAGCAGCCATCCTGCCCAGTCTCTTAGTGTTGCAATCAAGCTTCCAAATGCACTCAACTTCATTTTCCTCTAGATGGGAATTCCTATCAGCTGCTTCTCTGTGGTGTCAAGAGCCCCAACTGCCCTGCTTGTTGTATGCCATTAATTCATTGAGGCATCCATCCACCAAAATGCTATATCTCATGTCTACTGTAAAATGCAGGAAACCCATGGTGCACCTTTGAATTCAGAGTATTAGGGGAAGCAATTTAGGATTTAGGGAGAAGTGTGAGCAGGGACACAAAGTTTGACAGCTATCCAAATTCACATGAGTTTAACACAAAGCTCTGTGCCAAAGGTAACAGCTCACATGCTCTAACAGTGAACAGTCAGACACATAAATATTAACACATAACTAAATTAATTTAACCAACCAACAACACAGAATAATCAAACAGGGAGACCAGATTACCCTTAGAAACTGGTAAACTGAAGAAACTCCAAAAACTCTACCTAAATATTGCTGTATTGTACCCTCAATTCCTTGAAGCCCTCACAGGAATCCATAGTTCTTAGTCTAAAAACTTGTTAGCAAAGAATGATAGGCTGAAAAGACAGAAGGAAAATCTTAAAATACCATGAATTTAAAAAATCTAAATGAGAAATTGTATGCTTATTATCAGCTTTTTTTTTTTTTTCAGCTGCAGTGCTGGACTAAACATAATACTGTGAAAATTTCTGTTTCTTTCCTGGACTAATAAAAATAGGAGCCTCTATAAACGCAGAATATCTATCAAAACCCACCAAACAGACATGATGATTTTTTTTCAGTAGGGGCAGATTAGCTTTTGCGGAGTAATTTCCTAATACTTTCCCTAAAACCATACTTTTGAAAGCAATATCACAGTTTATGAAACTTTTGAAATGAGACATTTCATTTTGTGCTTTGGTGCTTGCAGTTATTTAATGTTGTTTACCAAAGGATGTTCGTAATAAGTGCATTTTGCATTTGAATGGTGCTGTATGATCTATGTTAAAACACACAAGTTTGCAGATATTAGGCTGTATTTCTGACTAAAGCTGTCTAAATCCTTGTCCTTTATTGCCAAATCAGGGCTGGGATAACCTGACATGCTCAGTGAAAAGACTTTTGAGAATCTCAAGTGTTTTGAATCCAGTAAGCACCAGATTACTCATTATTCTGTGGAACATGATATCAAGCATTTTTGTTGGGCTGATTAGGCACGAAAAGTGGAAAATCTTTCATATCAGCAGGAATGATCTCTTCAAGATCTTCATGCCATAGTTCTTCCATTTTCAGGCATGGATCCAGACTCTTCTTTCCATGTGAGTCCCTTGAACAGGAAACAAGAAGTGCCTTCTAATATTCTGGGTTGATATGCTTTTTAAGTACGACCACTTTTTTGCAACGTTGAGTGATAAACACCAAGGTGGTGTTGCAGACAATACTTTCTCTTCCCTATCTTTAATGAAGGTTTTTACAGCTAGTCTTCTTTGTATTTCTGATACAGCCTGACAAGTTCAGTAAATTAAATAATGAAGCTTTTTTTTTGCAGTATTTAGCATTTTCATTTTTAGTACAGAAGCTCAAAATTGTAAGGCAAGCTCTGCTACCTTTTGCATAATCCATGGAACAAAAGACAGAACAAATCTAATTCCCACCACAATCTTAGCAGATCCTAAATCCTTCAAGGGTACTTGTCCTGGATTTGATTACATCTGGAAAAAATATAATCCAATTTTTTTATTGCCACTGTATAAAATTGTTTGTTGTTTGACTAAACATTGTTTGCCATCCCCAGATCCTCATGTAAATTGAAAACACTGCCCACATCACTGCTATATATGGATGTGTTGCTGCTGGTAGATAAATGACTATGGAGATTTTTACAAAGTTTTTATCAATCATAATTTGCCTCTGAAAATATGTATTTCCATTACCCTAGAAATATATCGGTGTGGTAATATGTGGGAAGGCAGAAAGAAGAATAAGGCATTATTTTTCTTCTGAGTCTTTTTCAGTGCAGGCTTACACAGAATTCCCAGGACACACTGCATTTGAGACAGCAAAAAATATTCTTGCAAACTTGCAAAAAGTCTACTCTATATTCAGATGGAATAAAGTCAGCATAATGAAAAAGCAGTGCGGGGTTCCTTCTGAACCTCTGGAAAAGGCACAAGTACTGGCTTTTAATTCTCTGTTGCTTTGCTATTCAAACAGACTAAAATATCAGACATGTGCTTTTTTTATATGTCTGAATGAGCTCTCTTGACATTTCAAGGCTTGGTGGGCAGTGGGATGGTTACTTGAGTCTTAAATTTCCTGTTCAGCTAAATGATACAACTTTCCATGGTCCCTCTTCTCCAGAAACCCTCTAAACAGTCTTTGAAAGAACTTTATTTTTTACTTTAAGTATATCTTATGCCTCAATATTTGTTATACAAATTCTTCATAAATTCTCCACTGGCAATAACTTTCACTGGGCCAATAGGCACACAAACATTTGTTAGATTGTGGACAAGGGTGTTTTTGAAGAAACAGTGTTAAATATTTCTCCTTGAAAACAGCTCTAGGCAGCTCTGGTGGATATTATGTCATTCTCTGATACCCAGGGGAACTAACTTTTAGCTCTGACCCCAAAGGAGACCTCAAAGACCTGTCTCAGCAATCAGAAAGCTAACAAGGTTACTTTGCACTTGCTGCAAGACGACAAATTCTGTTTTCAGTGGTGTTAGGAAAAATATTCTTGAAACATTTCTGCTTGCCTCCTACACATGACAAGTGTTTCTGAAAAAATGCTTCTTGGTGGCTACACCTTAGTAGGTAGTAACAAGTCATCTGACGATCTGTTGCTCAGAGAGAAATGTTCTGTTATCTCTCCCCAGACAAGCTGCCAAGACTTCCTCACAAAAAGACTCTTGTTTTCACGTCCAAATATTGTTCATATTTCTTTAGTCCTACAAGCAAGTGGCTTCACTGATCCTAGTTAGAAAAAAGAAGCCATGACAGGGCTGCACGTGCTGCTTGTAGCTCTCTGTGTGGTTGCTGCCTGCTTGAGAAGCTTCCTCACATACTCCTGCCCTGCTGGAGCAGTGATGATCCCGCTGAGCACCTTGTGGAGCAAGACCTCCCTGTACACATGGAGGCAGCTTTGCAGCACCTGCATGTCTCCCTTCCCTCTTCAGAGACTGGATGCTCATCATAAGAAATGCATGCCACATGGCAGTCAAAAACCTGCAAACAGCCAAGGCAGGTGTAATCTGGTTTCGGATCTGGAAGCAGCAGGATAAAATTAAGCGTGGGTTAAACACCACCTTGGCGCTCACCCAAGGTCTGGGGTAGGTTCTGCTAAGTTTTCTGTTGCCATGGTTACACGGGTGGTTCAAACACACTCAAGGGTTTCTGTCTGAATGGCAGATTGTCTTTGACTGCATTTAGATGTATCTTGTATTCTGTCACTGGGACCACGAAAACTTTCTGCTGTAATCCTAACCTCCCTCTACCTCAAAACTGCTTTGCAGAAGTAGGTTGTGCACTACTGAATCTCCTTTTAAATAAAAATTAATACAGAAATTCAGGAACCATAAATTTCAGTGCTAATATTAAAATAGTTTTCATTATTTTAGGGAAATACAGTACTCAAATCATTGTTCGGTCTATGCTTTTGAAATGCACAGCTGAGGCTAAACTTTCCTGCATTATATTTTCATACCAAAATTTAGCTCTGAATAACCATTGGGTTTAGTTTTGTACTCACAGAGGCCATTCCAAAAGGTATTTGATTCCTATGTCTTTGGTGAGAATGAAATCTAATGAAGCAAATAATGTTTGCTTCACAAGTGAATTCATTGGTTTATTGAATTGGGTTATCTCACATTTTTGTCCTCAGCCAATTTTCCCTGTCCTGCTAAGTAATAAAAGATTTGGGTCAGATTAAAGTAAGACTATATACACAAAGCAATGCAAAATAACTGAAGTCAACCTTAAATTTTTTAGTGCAAATTAATTCACACTGAGACACTGGAATCTGAAAAACTCTCCAAAAGGAAGACTGTCTGAAAACAGATTTATATACTTTTATGGGAGATGGATAACATGTTCTGCTTGGCAAGGAAGTCCAGGCTTTTACAAAGCCCAGCAGCCTTCTTTGAATGCTAACAGTGTGTCTCTGTTTGTGGAAACACAGCATTCCTGTTTTGTCTCCTCCATTTTGAGCTGAGTGCAAGTAACTTTTTCCTATTGGATGTCTTTGTGTTATAAAGGTCAGTGGAGCAGTTTTCACTTGCCTTTGCAGGTAAGAGCCAGGTTACTGATGGCTGCTGTGCTCCAGCATCGCTTCTTACCCTGTGCTCAGCAAAAGGACTAACAGCATCAGCAGAGGATTTTTCCAGTATAAGGGAATCAGGAGTATGCCCAAGACTAGAGAAAGAATAAACTCTGAGCACTACTTTTCATAGTTACTATCTGGTTTACAATATTAAATAGAAAAAGGCATGAGTTTGCGCTTCTATTTTGATATAGTAATTTCTTTGCATTGACTTTCAAAATCAAATCTTTCAAAAGATGAAATTTCCGACATTCTGAAGCCACAAAAGTGAAGTTAAAATATGCAGACTTCTTACAATCACAGTGACTCCAACACTGAGAATCCATGCTGATATGGAAGAATGTGTAATGATTCTTACAGATGTGGAGCTTAATTCAGAGCAGTTGCTGTAGTGGGTGTGACTCTGTGGACACTGGTATGCCTTGAGCACTGGGAATGTTTGTAATATTCTGTGAGATCTGTCATAGTGTCAGCTCCACCTCATTTTCACTTTGTTTTGCTTTCCTTTTCATGGTTGTTTCCAGACATATTGAAAACACATGAGCGAGGTTAACAGCTGGGTACAGAGGAATAGGATCAGGAAATGAAACCCCCACAAGTGTCCTAGGAAGTGGAAGGTAAAGCACTATGGTATATAGGAAATTTTCTCAGCATGTACACAGATAGACAGTAGTTATCCACTTTATCTGACCTTTATTTTCTCCATCTTCAGTGCAATCATGCACAGTTATTTATGCTTTTGGTATTAGAATTTCATGCTGTTATATCTGCACACACAGCATGTGTGTATTTAACCATACATATATCTCATACAAAACACCATTACTACAGCAGAATACACAAAGGTATCTTCTACTATGTCCACACACACTGTTAAGACCTTCAATTCTTGACCTGCCAAACTACCTTACATGTTTTCCTCTCTTTCAGAAAAATTCACCTCTTTTATTCTGTGACAGCAGAGGAAAACAAGAAACTGTATATCAGATATGTAATCTTTTGGTTTTCCCTCTTCTGAACTGTTTTTATCTTGTACTGCCGATTGCTGTTGTTGGTCAGGAAAAAGCTTTTGCCTGGCTTTGCCAAAACCTCAGAAATAGCATTTTTTGGTTTTCCATTCCTTTTTCTTCTCCCATTGCCAAATAAATATTTCTACATGGAAATAGATATGCAGCCATCAAAGCATAATGGAAAACACTGTAAGTCAAGCATTCACATTTTAGAAAGGAAATAACAGGTAGAACGGGCTAATGTTGCCACCTTTTCGTCATGCAGCTGGTAGCCTACTAACTCTCATATCTTATGGGGACAGATTATTTTAGGTTCCAGAAGCAGAGAGAGAAGGACCAAGCAGAAAATAGATAGTACTCAGCCTTTTCTTTCTGCCACATGAAGACGTGCTGTGTCCTTGCACTGGGGTGTAATTGCTGCTGGAAGTTGCAGTCATTTTCAGTTTCAGCTGGGAACCTTTGGAGCTGAGCTGTCAGGGTGTCCCTTCTCTCCTGACAACAGCCTCATACAAAGAATTTAAGTGTCATGTGGGGGTCAATCCCATCTCTCAGGGTGACACTGGGGCAGCTGCTGCCCTCTTGCCATGCTGCAGGCTGTGAGAATTTTCAGTTCCCGAGTCAAACCTCCATCCTGAAATTGAACAAGTCACAATTTTTAAGCCCTCCTCTGAGTTCCCAGGTGGATAGCAGCAGGGCATATCCCTGCAGATAGCGCAGAGCTGAAAATCTTCAATATGGTTATGGCACTGGAGTGATAAGGCCAACATATGTACTTAAAATAGGAAAGGTTTCACAGATGGCTAAAAAGTGGAATGCTGGCCTTTAGGCTGAAGTTTGAAGTTCTTGTTTCATTCCACTCACCCAGGACTGAAATAGAAACAATTAGTGAGAAAGAGGAAGAGGTAAAGCCCAGCATTCAGGGATGAGTAGTATGTGGCTTGCAGCTCAGCTTGTAGACATTTGTTCCTTGAAATATGGCAAAAGAAAGGAGCTGAGAGAACTGAAGAAAGAATTAATTTTTGTTAGAAAACGTTAGTCAGCTTGTGATTAAAAATAAAACCTTATATTTGTATAAGATTTACAAGCCACCCTCATCTGGGATATTATAACAGGAGATGCCCAAGAATGCAAAATTTGGTAGCTAGGACACAAAAAGCAAAGCCACGATAAGAAGGACTAGGAAATACCTTCTGAAGACTTTTTCTTTAAAGTTTGAAAAGTTACAATGTCTGATGATTTTTTCTCCCAAAATTTTGTGATTAACTTCATGCACTTTATTACAAAGAAATTTTTTATTCTTGCTTGAAATGCATATCTCTGTAAACCAAACTCTAGTGTTATGATAGTCTGAGCTTACTGTGTAAACTGATTTCCTTTCCTTCATTGCCCTTGCATAATTTCCCATTTTTATGGTGTTATTGTTCTACATAACTAGTATTCTGTATTCTTCTTTTGAGTAGTAGAGGATGCCATAGATTCTTTAGACAGAAGTCACCTGTGAAATTCATTTATTTACATTAATAGAAAACAGTGAAATTGAGTGATGCTTTTGCAGCTATATGTCTAGAATAAATCATTATTTGTCCTCTGTCTGTGACAGTCTGCAGTTTAAGCAAATTATTTGCTGACACAAAATGTAACCGAAACTGTAGGTTCAGAAGCTTTGCTGTGCTCTTTTATCTGCTCCCATTTCTTCATGGAGCATTTTGATCTCCCCTGCAGAAATACTTTGAAAAATACAAGCCTTTTTTTTTAATGTGCTGCATGCTGGGTAATAATATGAGCACCATGTTATAATTGAGCAAAAATGAGTTCTTCTTAAAAACAAGAATTTTCAAAGTTTTTCCCACAGTGACTAGATTTTCTTCAGCCATGTGCACAGAGGGATTTTTCCTGGTGCGTGCTTCAAACTCCTCCTTCCCACAGCTTGGCCTCCATCCCCCATTGTATTGTGCTGTTTCCTATGTGGGCAGTTTTTAGAAAAAGATGCAAAAAGTACTTTTAATTTCTGCCTTTCCAGTAACCAAATAATTAATTGCAAAGCCAGTAGCAGAATGGTCTGATTAGAGCTGACCTGGCACAGCAGCACTCCACCTTATGCAGAGTATCCATTATTTCACTACATGGAATGTTGTTTTTGCTCCTGCTGGAGCCAGTCTTGATGTGACAGAGCAAGTCTAACCTTCAGAAAGTGGGAAGTAACATCCCAGCATGACTGCCTTCTGCAAGTTCTTACCTCCTGGAGATGGGAAGTCAATCAGGGCTGCTGCCAGAGAGAGAGATGCCCCCCTCCCCTCCTTTTTCAGTGCTGATCTAAGGTCGGCAGGAGGAGGTGAAGGTTGAGCCATAATGGGTAGGTAGCCCTTCTCTCTCCTTTCACCTGCAACTTTTGGGCTTGGGAAAGAGCAGAGGCAAGTTCTTCAGAACGTCATGGGCAACACCATGGCCAGATTTAACTTCTAGGGCTGAGATTACAGAATTAAAATTTTTGCTCAAATCCAACATGATTCATTGCCCAGAAATGAGTGGAGGAATGACTCAGAAGTTGCGTGCTCAGTGGGAATTAATATCCAATGACCAGTATACTTGGCTGCAGTGGTAGGATATTCCTGGAATATAGAATTGTCTAGGTCCAGCCTGTTTAGAGTGACTTCACCAATCCCCAACCTCCTACCTCTTTCTACCCTGCTACCCTGCCCTCCAGTGTTGCATTATTTCCCCCAAAATGATGGCAGAAAACCCTGGACAACTGGAAACGCCTCAAATAGCCTTTAGCTTCGTGCAAGTGGTAGATAAAGTTCCAATGCATGGGGCATAGTCCTTATCTACTGAGATGGCAGTTCAGGGAATGTCTTTTTTTAGTACTTCCCCTTCTCCCTCCTTCTTCTACCCAGTGCTATAGCTGGTAAGTGCTTTCTGGCAAAATTAGGGAAGTGTCAACAAATGGAGTGTGTGCAGAAAGCTTCACTTCTAGTGCTGGAGAGGACAAATGTCTGGCTTGTAGGAAAATAAATGTGCTGCTATGTCTGCACCCTTTTGACTCAGACTCTTCCCTTTGTCTGCTATCCATTGTAGTTTAACTTGTGCATCCAGCAGCACTGCATATTTTCTATCTTTCTCTCTGTATTGAAGCTTCCTGTAGTATTCCTTGTAAATCAGCTTTTATACTCTAACTTCAATGTTAAAGGCCTGCTTTGAGTGGGATATGGATGTGATGGCCCCCAGTGGTCCCTTGAATCATAAATGGTTCCCAGGTGTATGATTCTGATTTCACTTTTACATGTTTTCATGGCAGGCCACTTTCAGGGATCTGTGCCAGAAAATGAGGTTGTCTCATTGCACGTTTGTTTGGAGGATTGAACAGCTGCATCACTTTGAAAGGTAAGGTAAACTACAGATTTTGTGCTGTAAACAGAGGTGTCAGACATGAATATCTGTTCACCTACATGTTACAACTGGAATATGGTTGCTGAAATTGAATATGGACAACAGATTTGGAAATTTTACTTAGAATGTGTATTCCAAAAAAGAGGGACATCATCAAGTACCTCTCCCATGTTAAAGAGAAGCAAATTTCAGGATGAAATCTTGAAGACATACATGCACTGAACTAAAAGTTTCTCAGTTCACAGGCACAAGGTCTGCAGGTTTTTCAGCCAAAGAGAAAGAGACTCCCAGGGCAAAGGAAGTACAGAAGGAGTCTAACCTCCCAGGAATGAGTTCAACAGACATTTTTCTCTTTTCTTTGTTAATGTTTTTATGTGTCCTATAAACATAAGAACTATCATGGAGGAATTAATTTTGTCAAGGAGTTGAGCATCTGGCTCTCTAACAGTGTTTACGGTGCAGATTTGTTGAGCCTGGATCCCATCATGATGATAAATAATTCTCACTGCTCTCTTTGACTGTCCCTTTCTCTCTGCATGCCTTGTGTGTCTCACAATTTACTTAGATTGATTCAGATTATCAATACTGAGTGACAGAAAGGTGCTGTCTTGTTCCACGGTTATGAGATACTCGGTACAATTAGGGGAACATTCGTTGGATCACTGCTTTTTAACCTGCACTTGTGCCATGGACAAATGCATCTGGGAATTGTAGCACTCCTGAAATTTGTCTTTATCCAGCTAGAGAGCAGCTGTGCTACTTTAAGTGACAGAGGAGGAAACAGGAGAGCATTTTGAATTTTAGGAAGCAGAAACTTCTGTGGTCAGTGGGAAAAGACTCATCTTCCGTGTCTCTCTTGGCAAAAATATGGTGACTGTGACTGCTTTTGTAGTATTAACATATCATGAGCACAAGCTGTTCTTGTGGCATTTTTGGCTTGGCTGTCTCATAGGAAAAACAAGAGATGAGAGGGAAGAAAAGGAAATATCAAAAGGACTCTGAGTATCTGGTCATGTGTGTGTGTGTGTGTGTACATGCATGAGGTGGGAAGAGGGATAGAAATAGTAAGGGAGCAAAAATAAAAAGGGTATGAAAGGTGGGAGGGAAATAAGCAGAGGAAAACAAACCTAAAAGAAGCAGATTGCAGAAAGACAGAAATTATGAAGCTGCTGAAAAGGATGCAGGAGAGAAAAACCCCCAAACCACCACAATGGAAAAGTAAAAAAAGAAAATGAGGAATTCTTGGATTACTTCCATCAGTTTTGTCAGAAATTGAATTAAGCTGTTTACTAGCCATTTGTGTTCTCATCTGATTTAAGTGGTAAACGTATTACTGAACTACAACATAGAGCTGGTTAAGCATCTCAGTGAAGTCCTCAGGAGTTAAGACTGACGGAGAAATGTGAATTTTGTTTTTCTGCTTATGCAGTTATCTAAAGGGTTGATGATTTTTATATTTTTGTAAATAAAGTATCTATGAGTTCCTTTACTGTTATGACCAGCTATTGAGGGTGTCTGAGAGAGCAGGCAAGGAGAAACTGCATGAAAGTTTTTTTGTAGCTGCTCCTCTGTCTCTTCCACTTTCTGTCCCATTTCACTAAAGAGAAAGGTTTTATAAATGTGGACTGATATCTTACAACCCATCTTTTGATGATGGTATTCCCAAACACAGTATTCAGCACTGATGTCAGAGTTATTGGCACAGCACTGGGCAAGCTGTGGCTTTTTAGAGCCTTTGTGTCTGTGTGGAAAGAGCAGGCTGCTGAGGGCTTGTGTGAAGAAAAAAATCCCTTGTAAATGCTGAGGAGACTGTGCTTAGGTATGCCCTAAAGGGTATCTCCTCACCCTCCATGTCAGCTGTACCTGCCATGACCCACTGGTAGGGTAGAGCTGCTCAGTTGATAAATTGAATCTGCTTTTAATGAGCAAGAAGTCAAGGCAAAATCAAGAACACGTACCAGCAGAAAAACCATCACCTGAGGCTGGAAATGGAGGATGCAGGAATTTCCAGCAATATTTAAGTCTTATCAAGGCTGTGGGGAGCTGGGTATCCCTAACACTCATTGGTATCCTTGGAATAGATGGGTTTATTGGTTTCACATACAATTTTGTGTTTACTTTTTTATTACCCATTCTATTTCCAATTTCAATACTTAGATTTTTCACTTTTTCGTCTGTGTAATTTTAGTTAAATAATTTAGTTTTTAATTTTGACTCAGTGCCTTGGGACCAACCTATTCTTTCTTGTTGTTATTTCTGTCCATGGCATAAGCTCTGGATGACATATGTAGTCTGTCTAAATATCAAAGGTTTTTGAAAAAGGGACAAAACGAGGGAAATGTCAGGAACAAACATCACAGACTAGCTCTGATTTACATGGAAAAACATTTTTAAAATCAAAGCTGATTGCCAAGATAATGTCTAATATTGAATTCGGACAGAAGTCCCCATTGCTGCAAAAAAATGGATGTGGTTCTTTGAACAAAGCCACCTACACCTAAAAAAAGTGATTTTATCCTGGGGCCAGATGACTGCAGTGCAGCTCTCACAACTTGATTCTTTACCACAGTACTTCCATGGAACAGCAAGTTGACACATTTCCTGACTCCATGACACGGAAAGTATTACAAAATCTAATGCAGCTAATACAAATCTAACCCACATTTCATGTTGACCAAACAGGTGTTATCTGTCCTGTTTGTCTTCTTGCACACTGCTTGTAAAATGGACATAAAGATACCAGTTCTTATGAGATAAACTCTCATGTGAGAGGTAGGATCTTTCTGTCTCATTCAGGTTAACTCACTAATTAAGCAGATAGCTGTAAAGCCCAAGCCAAAAGTCTTATAAGAGAATGTCAGTGAAAATAAACAATATTTCTAGCCCTTGAACTATTGGGGGATAAAAAAAAAAGAAGTCTATTTTCAGTTAGAGTGAGAAATCACTTAGCATCAATGATTAAGAATTAGTACTGTCAAGAGCAAGAAATTGTCATTTCACTCTTAGTCACTGAAGAGATAGGCAGGGAAAAGACAGGAGCAGTTTTCAAAGAACTTGGGAAGAGAAACACAACTTACAGAAGTCTCCAAGAAAACATGCTGTACTGTATTTAGCTGGAGTGCTCCCTGTGCCTACCAAAAAGGGTTTTCTTATAGAAATAAGTAGGCCTGTTACTTTATAATCCAGCATGTGCTTTATGAGACATATGGTCAGGGGGCTAGTGAAACTCACAGCAAGGAATAAAATCTAATTAAGAAGCAAACAAAGCTGAGTAAGGCATGTGTGTGGCAGAAGCATCCAGTGGAGTTGTGTGCAAGGATGCAAGCAATGTCTGACTTGAGAAATGCAGCTACTAGAGATACACTCTGCAACTGAGATGGTACCAACAGGAAAACACAAGTTTCTTGTTCACAACAAAACATTTTTGGAAGTTTTCTAGCTCTTCTATGCATTGCATCATATCACATATTTTACTGCAAAGCAAAACTGAGAGGAAAGAGTAGAGTTAATTCAGGTCCTGTTAGGAATTTTTGCAGTGCTGATGTGAACATGATGATGGGGAAGTAATGAGATTACTGGCTAGCCAGCAAAGAAAAGGATTTATACACTGATGAGTGGACGATCAGTCCTATAAATGTAAAGAAAACTTTAAAACTTTTAGAACAGCCAAAGTTTTATATCAGAAGCTGATATTTGCATAAAATCTCTGAACAGAATTCCCACTGTCAAAGACCAAATTTGAATTTAGTGTATGTCCTATGAAACGACCATACTACACGGTGATGCCACAGCAAGGCAGATTGTAACACTGCAAAACAAATGTTCAGGGTGAATATTGGACCAAACAGGCATACTGAGGCTGAGGAAAACTTAGATCCTCTTAATTGGGAATCTGTTGGCTTCTGAAGAAACTTGGACAGTCCCAGGGAAACCAAAACTTCAAGGGAGTATCTAGATCAAAATAAATGAAAGACCCAGGGATGCTGTGAGAGATCTGACAGATCTTAGGTTTTATTGGAATCTCTCAGATTCTGTTATGTTCTGCTCTAGAAATGTTACTTGATGGCAGCATTGAGACTCAGAAATGCCTTTTTCAATAAAAGCAAAACTAAACAACCTTCTTCACCAAGCTGTGGAGCAGCTGGAGCAAGAGAATAATACATCTGAAAGAGACTTGAAAAAAACAGCTTTGTCATGAAGGTCCTGAAAAAAGGAGAAGAATAAGTTTGGATTTAAAAAGAGGCACTTGTTGCTGGCTTTCCATTATGGAACAATTCTGTCTTTCAATCTTAGCTATTTCAATGGTACAAACCCCTCACAAACCACTGGAAAACATAATGTAGAGGTTATTGGACAAATATTATCCAGGTAATGTAGTCCCTATGACAGAAAAGCTGAAGAGGGTGTATTTTCCTGGTTCTTAAATGCCTGGGAAATATAATAACATCATACTTGAATTATTTCACTCTTATGGCAAGAGGCTCTAGGTTGAGGACCATCCCCTTTGGCAAATGAAAGGAAAAGAAAACTGTTTATGCCCACAAACTGTCCAATCCATAAGGAGACAATGTCACAGGGACACAATTCTGTTACTGGTTGGAAGGTAATCAATGTACATTAATGATGAAACAGTAAATACAGACAATTCATGCCTAGGATATTAAAAGGCATTTGGTGAAATAAACATACTGTGGAGGAATGAACATCCAGTGAACCTTATGAAATGTGTTAAGACTATAACAGTCAAGAAGAACAAAGAATATTTTTGGAACTCCCAGCCCACCTATCAGAAAAATCAGATAAGTTTGTTTTTACAAGAGAAAAATGCTGCCAAAAATTATTTCTCTATTCTCTGGAACATGAGCTATCCTAGAGAAGCTGAAGCCAGGAAACAGAAGGCGTATGGAAACTAAAAAGCCCATAAGGATGTGTAATTCTTTCACAACTCTTCAGTATGCTGTAGCAGAATTCAAAAAATAATCTTTGCTGTGTTGTTGTCAATGTCCAGAAATGTTGAGGAATAAAACTATTACTTTTCTTAAGGCCCAAAAATAAAATTTACTTGGAGTCCAGAAGAATAACTTCTTACACCTGTGAAATGAAAGTTCTTTCACACAGAAATAATTGAGTCTATCTTTTTGCATAAAACTTAATAATACATTAAATGAAAATCATGACCGTAATCATACACTTCCTTTGAGTCTGAAATAAGAAACCAGCAAAGACCATTCCATTTAAATTACTAGCATTGTTTTCCTCAAAGCATTATTGCTTCCCAAGGCTCTTACAAAGCCACATAAAAGGAGTGAAAAATAAAAAGAGCCACCAAGGAACAGAGGTTACCCATGCACAGCACTGCTGCTCTGCAGAGAGCAGAGATAGCAAAAGTAAGTCAGAAAATCAAGCCTCTGCTTCCTGGACTCTGTTTCAGCAAAAAGTTGTTTACAAACAGCTCAGACAACACTCAGTGAGCAGAGACCCAGCTGCAGTAAGCCAGACAAGACAGAGAGACTGCTGGGCACCACGTTAGTCATCCAAAGCCCACATAAAATAACGGCAAAGGAGGGACCTGAGATCGAGGTCAGATGAGTAGGTTATAAATTCAAGACAACACTGAAGCTGTAAATAAAAGCAGCTTCAAAGTTGGGGCAGACTATAAAAAGTTGAATTTTTTTTTTTAATTAAAGAAGACTCCCAAAATTGGGTAAAAAGCCAGCAAGCTCCTTTTTCCTTCCAGCAGCTAGAGGGGAGTGGAGTTTCAATTTTATACATTGGTAACTAATCTGGAGCTAATATAAACTACTAATCTCTTATTTATGCCCCAGGTCTAACATCTTCCTCAGTCCTGCATTTCAAAGTGTCATTCAAAATGTTCAGGATATTGAAGTTTCAACTTTCCTGGGGAAATGAAGAAATAACTGTAGTTTCTGAGGAATATTTCAAGATTATTTTCTACTTAAAAAGCTGTTGCCACAGCTAAATTAAAAAAAAAAAACAATTAGGAAAGGATTTCCAAAAAGTCAAGATGTCCAAAATAACACACGATAATTGACTGTCTGGTATATCATCACTGTTTCAGTTATCCCAAATAGTGGAGAATCTCCACATCCATATAATTAGGCCACTGAAACAATCTTGGCTCTGCCCCATAGTCCCATGGTGCAATAGCCATATGATTAAGATTGTGATTGTGATTAAAGCTTCTCAGTCTGAAGTCCCAGGGCAGTATAAATTTCTTTTTCATTTTGTGATGTTTTGTTTTCAATTCTCTTATGCTAACCTCTCTTACCTTTGCTGCAATGAGTAGAATTTTGAAAAGGTTTAAGACTGCATGGCATTTGCTGCCAAGATTAGCATAGCTAAAAATTCATCTGCATATAACTATTCCCATCAGTGAGGCTATCAAAGAACTCCTCTTTCAAAAAGGTTTCCAATCCTGTTGCTCTAAATGGGACTGAGGGCAAATGTCCCCTCTTGTGCTGTGGTGGTCAGCATCTTGTCCTGCTTCCAACAACATGATGCTGACAGCAAGTTAAACCCCCAGCTAAGCTGCCCCACAGGGGCACCTAATTGGCAGAATGAATTTGCTCCTGCTCCTCTGCTGCCAGCTGATCTAAATCTCCACTTTCTGATGGTGCATTGCTGCTGTGATCTAGTTGAATTTTGTCTACACTCTCAGAAACCTGGAGTCCTTGGTAGGGCAAGGTAGGTCCTGTTCTGTGAGGGACATAAATGCATATTTTCTTCAAACTCAGGTAATGGGCCTCATGTTTTTGTAACAGAATTATTTGAGTTCAATTTTCCTTTTGAAAGTCCAAGTATAATGGCAAGGTTGACCACACATTTGTTACATCTCCTGTTTTGGATCATAGAAAATCAGTGCACATCCTTACTGGTAGCTGTGTAAAGTGGTAAAGCTGTCTGTTTGTTTTTGTGCAGGACAGGTTTTAGCTGGCTTGCTTTTCCAAGTTTCTAATAAATTCATTCTTGCTCCTTCCCATTTCTGAGGCTTGTTAGGTTATGAATTTTCTTTCACTTTGTCTGCCTTTCCTAACAAGTGTTCTCATTGCAGCTAAGTCCTTTCTTTCTGTTGCCATGCACAATTTTTTTCCCATTGGGTTGCTAGGTATTATTAAGTTTCTACTTATTTTACTGTTCATGTGACTTCTGCTCACTGTCCCCCCAACATTACTTCACACCTTGTATTCATTACCATCTCTGCTCCCACATACAAACCTGAATAAAATTTTAAAAGTGAACACTGTAAGAGGCTTAAATGAAGATTCTTTGCCATGGCTAGTCATAAAATGCAAAAGAAAAAGCAAAATTCAAACTTTAAGGAATGGGATTTCATATTCCCCCTGAAGAATGCCTTTTAATAAAGCCCAAATTTAATGCAAACAATTCTGGTGAAATGAGTAAGTCCTTGGCTGAAATGATCTAATCTATTGTCATGCTCAATAAACATAGCATAAATGATCACTGAAGTTAAGCTACACTTGACTATGTTTGATTAAAAACACATCATAGACTCTCTCTGGGATCTAATTTATTAAACCCCCTTCAGCAAACAGTGGCATGAAGAAGAAATCAATTAGTTTTCCTCCATCAGGAAGAGGAACTAAACAATTGGTATTCCATACCAGGTAATCCAAATAATACATTATAGATGTTCTGTCCCAGATGACAGTATGGAAATTACCTTCTAAAAGCTGTGAAATATCTAGGGGATCTTTGAAATTTCCTCCAACTTTGTCTTCCACTGATGGTGCAGCAATGATTATAGTGCTCCCCTACTGAAATTGCTTCTGTCATACAACTTAAGCATTGGCTTGAGTTCAAAGTGACACAGCATGGAAGGTATGTGTCATTGTCAGAGCCAGTAACTCAAGATAAGAGTTTACCACAGCCTCTCCTGCAACTAACTTAATCTTCTTCTATGGAAAGTTGCTCATGTTGTCCTTCTGGAGCCCACTTACTTCTCTTTATTATCCAAACCCCCTGTTCTGCAAGTTTCTTTCTGAATTCTCCTCTCCTGTTACTAGAGCCCAAGGACCAACCCATGCTTTCCAGACTTTGACTTTTCTCCACTCATGATGAAAACCCAGGCTAAAAGAAGTCCTGACAGTGGTGTTTGTCCATTTTTCCTCTCTACCTTACCCTCCATGCACAGCAGACCTTGCTCTTCACTGCTTCTAGAGATGGAAAGAGCATCCCTTGGCCACAGCTGCCCTTTATGATTGCTCCCTTCATCTGTGGGAAAATCTATGAGGATAAATGGTAGATTAAAATAATAAAGAGATGTGATACAATAATGTAATGTTAAAAAAAAAACCCAAAAAGCCATAGTAATCTAATAATCTATCTGGTTCAGCCTTATGTGATGATGCCAAGACACCTTTTACCACTCCTCTAAAATGCTGTGCCACAACATGGCCTTTGCTGGGGTTTCATTCGAGCCTGAATGGAGGGTCACACCAACCTGTTTTTTAGGAAGGTTTTACTTTGTTACCCGCAATAGCATCACTGTCAATATATCTTGGTACAAGAGGAAAATAAAACTGACTTCCTGCTCTTTATTGAATAGAGACCTCTTTTCACCTCTTTTCACCTCTTTTCACCTGCCAGAAAGTTTCAGATCCTCTCATGTATCAGCTCAATAGAAAGAAAAAAAGTCTGTTTCTAGGTATTCCTTGAACAGGTTTTATATTAAAACACTAGTGTAAACTCTCAATCAGTATAGATTAAAGTAATATCTCTGACTGCAGAGCAGATTTGTGGCAGCCAAAATATATGAAAACCTTAAAAACCAAATTGAATGGGCTTCTTTTGTGCCTCTAAATCCCATCTCTAGCAAATGCAGTCTATTTTGCCAAATAACCTATTTCATAAACCAATTACACTGTTTGGTTTTGATATGTGAATATTGCTTGCTTTGTGATAATAAAGCAAGTATTTTCATTTTTATTTTTTGGGGGGAGAGAGAGAGGAAGTGGGGGTTTGCAGGGTGGGGAGAAGCAGAATGTATCTAAAAGAAAGCCATTATTGTGCTGAATATGGAAGAACTCTTTCCTTGCCAAAGTAGTAGGAATGGAAAATGGACTAGAAAATTTCTAAATAATCGAAGGCCTCTTTTCTGAATCTTGCTTCAGCTGGAGATGGCTGCCAATAACATAAACTTAAAATTTTGGTACAAGGATGACCTATGCTACAATGTTTGTTTTCTGTACCCTGCGCGTTGTTCAATTAATGTGGCCCAATGTCCAACACTACCTGAACTCTCTTTCTAGAGCACATACAAAAATTCCATGTGCTTCTGAGTCCTTTCATGCACATCAACTCCCATACAAGCTTGATTCAGTAATCTCCATTTCAGGAAATGCTACCAAGTTCAAGTCTTGTAAAATACATGTTTTTTGGCAGGCCACTCGAGGATCAAAGCACAGTAGTGTCCTTCCTTATAAAGTTAAAACCTAATAGTGAGAAGAGCCAACAACATTGTGCAAGAGTAATGAAGAAAGAGAGTCACAGGTCTCAAAAGTAATACAGCTGTTTCACTGTGATGCCACTTCTGCACCAATAAATGTCAACATTCAGCTGCCTCTCAGTCCAGGACGAGGCAAACCAAGCAGTATCTGCAGACTCCACACTGATGAGGTTACAATGTCCTCAGAGCCCAGCTCTGTCCTGAGGGTCTTGCTGGGAAGGGGGAATACATCCTGCCTCTGCAAGACCTTCCCCACTGTAGTGTGACCCATTTTGTTTTGGAAAATTGAACAAGGCCCAGTATAAGCTTGCCTACTTTTTGAAACATATGGGTGGTAAAAGCCACTTCCAAGAGAAGTTATCTAAAATAAACTGTCCTTGGGAAGTTTTAGGAAATTTTGAATTAGCTTTACACCACTAAGTGCACCATTAAGCTATTCTGTAATCAAAATAACAGCTTCCTGTTAATCTCTGTTGGTAAAATGCCTCCATTTCAAAATCCTGATGTGTTAGAAGCTAGATCCCATGGAGCTTCCTTTACAAGGCCAGATCTTGATATGGTATGGCTGTGAGATGAGATTGGGGCCTGAAGGATGATGGCAGCTGAAGAAACAGCTGCTGAGTTGCAGGGCAGAGGACCCAGAGGGGAACAGCACTGTCTAAAGTGGCATGGCACAATCCAGACCTTAATTTAAAATATGGGACACTCCCTTAAGCCAAAGGCTTTAAAGATAAAGTAGAAACCGGAGGGAGGTCTGTTTTGTACTAAAATATGTATTTCTAGTTAAACTAGCTATTAACTGAAAATAGAAACCTGTTTGTGGGACTTGGTGTCTTTGGTTCCTGTTCCTCTGAGTCTACTATTTTTGGAAAAGGATTTCAAAGAAGTGAAACTCCCCACAAAATCCTGTGATAGTGCAGGAATTTATAACTGTTCCAATGGTTTATGTTATTTCACTTGGAAGGTAGGAGTAATCTACATGTGGTCTCAAGCATGGGCATGTGTGAAAAGGGACTTTTTCTAAGGCTATATCCCTGTATATGTTTAGACATTAAGAACTCCAAGAAGAGTTGAAAGTGACATTTGCTTTCCAAAATGAAGTCTTAGATTATCTACATTTGGTTGGTAGTACTGCCTAGATGTGGAATGAAGCAAAACATGGAAGAAATTGAGGGCTTGAAAAATGAAGGACTTAACTGCATTTGAGAGGAGTTTAAGATGTGACCAAGTGGAGAATTTCATCTACCATGCTCTCTGATAGTGGTTGTTTATCAGCTGGTAAGCAGCATCTTCCTTCATTCATTGTTTTTGCTTTAGCTACTGTTGCATCAGGCTTATGTACATCTGCTGGACCCAAATGATTACATGAACAGTAGTGTTTTTGAACAAGTGTCTCAAATGCATCTTGACAACAAATGCCCACTCAATACCAGCAATCATATCATCCCTCAAACCTCTTTAAACTCTAAAGACTTGATGACACAATCAAATGATTTCTTTACAGTGCTGGTGCGTGGAGTTTTAGAAGCATTTTTTTGCTGTCCTGAACCATCCCAAACAAATTCCTATCCAGTCAAATGTTTTTTGTAAACCAGTGGGAAAATTTCAAGTCATCAGGCTGCATTGCATTAAGTCATCATTCGCCAAGAGCTTTGTTGGAAACTACTTTTGCTAAAAGAATTGGTGAAGTATGTGTGTCGTTGTACAAAATGCCCTCCTACTGAACGGCAGAGAACTTCGAAACACCTTCCAAGTGAGAAGGCTATAAGCCAGAGCACCTGGAATGTAGGTTTATACAGTGTATTTTTGGAGGCTGAAACAGAAGGAAGACAAGTAATACCAAGCTGATTTTCTTCTTCTAATGACACTGTTAGTGCATTTCATACTAAAGTAGCAAAAGTGCTGGTCCCACCATCTGATGACACCTAGGATAAATTAAAGCTATTGCACTCATATTAAAATAAGGGTGAGTTTTACAATGCAGTGAACCATCTTCACTCGCTGAAAACATTAGTCCAAAGTTACAGCTCTCATAAGGAACTACAGCTCAGCTGGGCTCAACAGTCTCACATCCTTTTACATCAGCAGTTAAACTCAGCCAGTGTTTCTCTGAGATATTTTTGTACTCTGTTCCCAAGCACTTACTTGTCTTCCTGGGCCAATGTCATTCTCTTAAACAAACAAAGTGACAACAAGTTAGCCATTTAGGTAATTTTTGTCCAAAGGAAAATACTTCCAGTTCAAATGATCTTTCATAAAAAGCCTTTTTTCAAAGGAAAAGTCTGTGTGATTTGGCTCTTGTTCCTCTCAGTGGGAATAAACTGCATCTGAATATTGAGAAAATCTTAATTCATGTGAGACAATGGTTCTTGCTTACATTATGAGCATAAGGTCACACCCTCAGCACTCTAAGGGCATGAAGGCAATACAGCTCCTAGATAAGATGTTAGAGTTTTGTGCTGAGGATCTCAAATTAGTTTTGCTGTGTTGGCTACCATGACACGCAATAACTGGGACACCAGTCTTCATATAATTCAGGGTCTCTGGCGGTCTGGGCAGGTTGTGATGATGCCTGAAAAAGTATGGAAGTAGAGTGGAAGGGTACAGTGAGTGTGAGTCTGTTTCTGTGCTGCCGTCAGACATCCTCCTGCAGGGGCATAACCTAATTCTGGCTGCAGACTTGCACAGCTCTGGCCAGCAGTGTTTCTAAATAGGAGTGTGATCTACTAAAAAGTTTCTAAATTCAATTATTGCTTTTTATTTCCTGTGCCATGGCAACAATGATTTTTTTTTTATTTTGCTTTTGCGTGATACCATTCAGCACAAGCTTTCCTTGTACAGGTTTTCTTTAGGGTCCTTTTCTCTTCTTTTCCCTCCTACCCTCACATTTTGTGTTTCTATTCTGCATTTGTAGATTAATTTGTAACTGGTAACTTAAAACAGATCATCTTCTTTTTCACCAGGTCTAATATTGAAACTTTATCAGGAAGAAAGAAGGATGAGTTCATATGGTGAGGAAAGGGAAGGTTACATTCCTGCTGTGCACAAAACGTAATATCCACCATCAGTAGCACTGAGTACCTACAGAAAGGGCAAACATTTCACAAGCTAGTCTCCAGTTCATGCTTGTAATAGTTCACTGTTTTCCATAGGCTTCATGTTGCTGTCTCCCAGCTGGGGGCTGAGAACCCCTCTCTCTTCTCCAGTAGCCATGTTTTGCAGGGTCCCAGGGTAGTGCTAAGAGGCTGAATATGGGTTAGAGGCTGAGAACACTCTGTGTGTGTGAGTGTGTGTATTTTTGTGGCAAACCCATTCCAAAGCCCAGCTGGAAGCAGTTCTTAACAGCAGCCTCAGTATAGAAATGCCAGCTGTCGTGCCTTTACAACCTCAGGTGTTGGAGATACCAGCTCCAGATGCCCAGCACTGCCTTCAAGACACTGATGGGAGCCCTGTGTCACTTTCAGCCTGTGGGCACAGTAGCAGAAGCTCTGAGAGCTGGGACAGATAGTGCTGAGAGGACTTAGCAGGGTCAAAGCCACAGTCCTCCTGCAGGGACCATCCCCATCCCCTGCTGACCTTCGGCTGGAGCTTGGGTGGCTGGTCTCACTGTGCATCATGGAGGAAAGAGCAGAACAAATGGCAGGCATTAATTTTCCCTGTAGGACTGGCAGAATGAGCAAAAACTTTTCTTCAATATTCTGTTTGCACAATGTGTCCACTAAGCAAGTGCCTCCCAGGAAATTGGTCTCTCCTGCAACATCCTACACCCAGCCCACACAGCAGCCAAAAGTCATAGGACTGCTTGTGCTGGGGCTGAGTTCACATGCCAGAAGAACCCATAAATGCTGCCACTTTGACACATAGACTTTACAACTCACCACAGAACTGTGTGAGAACATTAAAGCTTTTTCCATCCACAGTTTTGAAATTCACATTGAAAAATTTTCTATATTAGTGTTCTCATTTCACATACTTTCTGAGAAATGGTGCTCATTTAATCCAAATATGCAATATGGATGCATTTCTACTAACATAGAGCTGTTCATTCAAACCAACTTCATTTTGCACATATTGCCACAATTGATTTTTTGTGATTTACTAGTGCCCCAAACTCAAAATCAATTGAGCCATTGTGAAAAATCTGCAGATATCCAGGAACTATTTGCCTAGCCCTGGCAATTTAACTTTCATCATCACCAGCTATTTTACTGCAGAGCATTTTGATGGAAGTGCTCACTTGCTCCCACTGTTTTAAGCTTTGCTGGCATTTCATGTAGTGTAACTATTTGCTGAGGGGGCAGGTGGTTAGAGGTTTATATATGTACTTCTGGAGGGATAAAATGGGAGTTCATCTTCTCCACACCTATTCACAATCGTTGGTAACAGGGTGTGGTATTAAGAAAGGGAAATGAGGGCACACTTGACACCATTTTGCTGCCTCCTATGTAGTGTGAAGCCTGAAGAAAATTGACTCCGTAGACTCTAAAGAAAAGAGACTAATTCATTGCTGTGTGCAATATGTATGCATTTTTACTGGTTCCTACTCTGACACCTTTTTTTTTTTTCCCTAGTTATTATTATTGTAACTAAAACGCTTGTTTACTTGATGAATCTCCTATTCAACTTAGGAATAGGGAGATGGGAAGAAAAGACACCTGAGCAGCAAAGAAGTCAGATAATGATGGGACAACAGAAGGGATGTGTGCTATGGTAGCTGCCATCAGTGGTCCTGTGTGGGCAAGCAAACCCCAAAGGAAAATTGTTTGTCAAATTTTCCAAGTTAATTTCCAAGTACTTTTTTTTTTCCTGAGACATGATGGGAACTTTGACTTTTCATCTCAGCCATGACATACATGGCTTAATTTTCAGTCTTTTTTTGGAGTAGATTCAGATGTTTGGTGCATCACTGAGATGCTCCTAGGATCACCATAGGAAATCAGGTGCTGGTGCTCATGCTGAATGGAGATGTCCAGCAACTCGTGGGACAATCTAACCCTGTTTTGCTAGTACAAAGCGTTTCTGTCCTCAGGTGGTGTGAGACAAAACAAAAACCAACAATTTAAAGACGTTGATTTAATAAATTTCTTTCACACACCTTCTTCCTTTAGATTACATGCAAACAGTGTACTAAACAACACAGTTGTTTGCTATTAAAAGGAAGACATCCTTCACGTCCTGCTGCATGTTATGAGCACAGGATCCCAGGAATGTGCTCTGATCAACACACCTACAAAGATCACTTCCAACTTCAGGGTCAGATTTAGCAGCAGGAATGAGAAACAAAACTATCACATAAAGGGAAATATAAAGTAAGATGCAAACAGTTTATGCACTCTAACACAGCATGCATGAAGGTGAGATATATATATATATATATATATATATATATATATATGATGGCTTTCATCCTGTGCACCCTGAAACTCATCTGAGATACTAGAAGATATTTTAAATGGGGGCTTTTACTTTTCTTTAGGCAGTTGTGCACTCAGATCTACTCAATATTTGCTCCACTTATACATCATCACTCTCCTGGGGTTCAGTCTTCAGTCTTCACATGGAAAATGAACTGTATTTAACTACAGTCTATGCCCATTTATGGCACTGGTTCCTGAGGTTTGGTAAAATGAGTTGCACTGGGGATTTGTAAAAGGCAGTATACACTAGCAAATAAATTCCTAGAGTCAAAAGGAGTCCAACACCTTGAATAGGATTTTTTCTTCTAGATCTTCATCACATATAGCAACTGACTTACCACAAGCTCCTGCTTTCCAGCAGTAATCACCCATCTCATCCGTGTGATGATGGACACTATGTAAACCTCTACACTTGGGATTTTTATGTGATTATAGAGGAGACTGTCTGCATCACAGTGCACCTAATAACTGTCCCCTTTGAAAGACTAAGGGACAGTTGTGATCCCTGCATTATTCTGTTTTAAAGAAGAAAATGTAATGAGCTTTAAGCCTCTCCAAAAATCAAATACATCAGCAACAAAAAAACCAATGAGGTGATGAGTTGGGTAGTTTATCAGGACAAAGAAACCAATAAAAAGCAAAACTACAGCAGGTCATTTTGAATAGTTCTAACCTCACTAATTAAAAGCTCACATCCCTCAGAAATGTCATGACATTACATATCAGCATATTCCTTTCTGTTCCTTTATCCTGGATTGTTTTCCAAATGAGACTTCCTTGTTGTAATAGCTCGCTCTGAGGATGTTGGTAATGTAATAGACATCCTAGAGCTAATCTCTGCATACTTCTGCTTGTAATTCTTTACAGAGTAAAAGCTATCGGTTTCTGCTCACCAACTAACTGGTGTTTGAAAACTTGCCAGGAAAAAAAAGTGCACAAAAAATTGCAGATATTGCCACACAGAATGAAAACTGACCCCAGCAGGAATGGCAGGTTAGCAGGTCCTAAATTATTTATACATTTTAACAACCATACATGCCAGAAATCTAATAAACTGGCAGCTGCCGGAAAATTGCATCTTAGAAATTGAATACAGAAAAGCTGTTTGCAGATAGTAAAAAGGAAAACAGCAGTCCTAGACTATACTAAATCCTGGGAAATAACTAAGTTTAATACTATTCCTCTTGGCTATGGGTTCCCTGAGTCTTGCTGGTCTTGTGTCAGGATCCATCTCTCTTTTTCAAAGGACTGCAGTCTCTAGGTGATCAATTTGATAGATCCAGCCTGCTGTTATTATCTATCTTCCCTTCCCAACCTTTCCAGCCCTCCACAGAGAAATTCAGCCCTTGAATGCTGTCTGACATGGTTAATGCCTTCCCTCTCAAGCCACTTCTCTGGCATACCTTTAATATTCCTGATATTTCATATATTCCATGATGTGTCTATCCTTAATCACATTTCCTGACTTGCTTTGTCATGCTCCAACTGGTTTAATTTCTTGCTATTGAGGTTGTCGCTAGAAGAGTTTTCTGATAAGGGCGGGGGAAAAGCCCTAAACACTCCAGTGCCTTTGAATCCAGTCCTCTGGATTTCGCAAAACTGGCCCACCTATGGATTTTAGTCTCTTTTATGAAATTGCTTTCATCTGAAATACTTCTACCTTCTTTAAGAAGGGGTCTTACCCTGTGATTGTATAGTACAACCATCCACAATTTCACACTTCACTCCAGTGAACAGTAATGGTTTTTTCTCTGTCCATACACCAATCCGAAGAGATATATTTTATAAACAGTGAGTACTTCGGCACATTTAAATAAGCTTTTGGGAGTACTTAGAAAGAAATAAGCTGATTTATATGGAAAAGAAAAAGATGAGGCCAGTGGTGCAGGCTGAATCCTTAAGCTGTGTAGGCTTATTTTATTTAGCTAAACCACAAAATGTCTAGAATATTTAAGTACCTATTGTAAAAATGAGCATAACGTAACATTTGCTAAGAAGTCAGGAATAATAAAAACTGCTACCAGTAGAGAGGATGTTGTTCAAGAGAAATTTTCAAGCAACAAAGCAGATGGACAAATGTATAAATGCCCAATTTTGTCAAGTTGCTTGAACCAAGGAGAACTAATCCTGAAATAATTGCACAAGATTTATACATAGGAAAACCAGAAAAGGGAAGCTAAAAGGAGAAGGGTAGAACTGAAGCAGAAGATGGCTCTATAACACATACAGATTGTGTATTTCACCACTGGATTCAGACAGATGAAAACATCAAGGCAGCCTGAGGACACCCAGATTATCTTGACAGAGCTAAGCTCTGTGCCTCACCAGGAGCTGATAGAGAAATGATAACAGCCAGTGGGTAGGTACTGATTTAAAGAAAAGCAGTAGCAGTTTGTTTGGAGAGCAGATGAGGTGCGGAAATTATATTTGACATCGGTTTAGTATTTTTGACCTCACTTGTCTTTGTTTTTTTTAGCATCTCCTGTGCTGGCTGCATCATGTCATACTTGCAGAAGGAAATTCAATAAGCACTACCGGTATTAGTGGGTATTTGTACCTCCTTTATGAGAAAACAGACTCTAGTTTAATGGCAGCCCATGTTTTATGATAAAGTCTGAAAAAGGGCATCAGCCATTTGGAGTTACTTACTAACATGACTAACATTATGCAGACTTTTCTGTGGTGTTTTGCTCATTTTTTTTCAAATGCCTCTTTGAGAATTTAAATGAGCTTCCAGTATTTCTACAGAAATTTGTACTTCCACAGACTAATTACATGAAAATATTTATTAATAACTTGTGTTTCCAATTCCTTTCTTAATTTTTTTAAATATCCAAGCAAACAAGGATGACTTCATTATAAACAAGACTCACTTCAAATACAGCTCAAATCAGTCTGTACAATTTTCTTGTTTTCTCAGTGAGACTGATCTTTCACATACAGACATATTGGCATTAAATTTGATTTACCATGTTTGAAAATAATTCAGCAGTGGAATTACAGGAGTTGATATTGGGATGTGTCTTTTTTTTTTGTTGCTCCATTCTGACACAAATGTGATTTCCTGCCACGTTTAACAAGATTAAGTGATCTTTGTTCAGTTTCTCTCCTTCCATTCTTTCTGTGCAATTTAGGAGTTATAATTTGAAAGAAAAAGAGGTGGCAATGGTAGCGTATTTGCCTATTTTCCAGCAGCAGTAAGAGGGAGAAGACAAACACAGTGATAATAAGCTCATAAGGGTGGCATCACCATGGTAAATTGTCAGAGTAACTCCTCAGTAGGGCACAGAACTAAATTTAGAAGACTACACTGCTGGTGAGTCATTGATCACTGCACAAGAAGCATGGTCTTCTGTTGTGGATACATCTACTGCATTTTGCAGGCATGGCAATGCAGGTGGGCAGGGATTGAATGATGCAGATGTACAAGTTATGTCTTAAATTGGCACAGGTGAGATGTAGCAAACAAAAATGCATGGTGGATCTGGATATTGGGGTTTATTTAAGAACCCCTGGGATTTAAGCTTTTGCTCTGCCTTATTTCCTCACACATTCATCCTCTGCCTCCCCACCAGCACCATGTTCCCCAGGTCTCGGTGTCCCTCTGCACAGGGAGACGTTTTTGCTGGCTAGGAAAGCACAGGCTTTCAGTCAGATGATGCTGTGCCACTGCCCACAGGTACCAGTCTCAGATGTGAGAGGTCTCTGGTCCAGAGTGTCTGCTCATTCCCCAGCACTTGTCACCAGGCAATGATCTGATCTCCAGGGTCTTCCGCAACTTCCAGGATCTTTTCTCCAGTCGTGATCTTCACCGCCTTCTTTTGCAGCCCCCAGATTTCCCCATCTAAATAGTCAATGTGCAGAAGCAAACGCATGATCAGCTCCTAATTGGTGGTTCTGTCTTACATTTTGTTATTAATTGGAGGAATCAGAACATGCCAGAGTTATTTAGTCCCAGTGTTATCAAAATTTAGTCAGCCTATGCCATTTGCAGCTAGCAGGCTGCACACTCACAGCTCGTGCTTGCTTATGAGTTCAAAAGTTCACTTTTAGATGATCACCCACTCACCCACAGACACACAATTATCTTCTGCTCTCAGTGTTCAGTCTAAATTATCTTCACCTACAACAGTTATTTTAAAAAAAATCAGCTAAATCTTGATGGAAAAATAATTGGAAAATAAAGCATCTCAGTGACTCTGGAGCATCTATGGCAGTGACAGCTATTAGGATTGCTGTCTTAGTGGGATACCAGGTACAAAGGCATGCACTAAAATTAGCTTGTTGTGATAGCAGTGCAATGACTCTGAACTAGAAAACAGGCTTTTTTTTTTTTCTCCTACCACAATATACACTGTCCTGAAACAAATTTCAAATTTTTGTGTTTAGGCTTAGATAAAATCAATAGTAATTTCAGGTAACATTTAGAAGTTGTTCTTTCTTCTGAAATTTGTCATATTAGAGCACAGGTTAGACTTTTCTAACAGACTTCCAGGGACCATGGCTATCTTATATGACTTTTGGAAAAGGGCCTGTGTAGTACATTGGCTTTCTGGAAAGGCCAGAAGAGCTGACTGAGCTCATGTCCAGGTGGGGAAGAACTGGAAAGGGCAATGCTTTTTGTACTAACTTTTTTTTTTTTTTTCCCTGATAGCCTTCCTGTGGGACACCCAGAGGAAAAAGAAGGAAAGAGCCAATGTTACTTCTGAAAATGCACAGTGTGCACAGTGGCAGGGTAGATAGCAGGGAGACCACTGCTTAAGGTACATATCACATACATTAAGAAAGTTTACATATATCTTATACACAGCCAGCAGGGAGCTCAAAAGTGGCCAGTATATCTATTCCATTATATTTTAGCTTTGTGTGTTAAAAATACTATGAAAATAAAAGCTGTTTTACAACAGATCTTTTTTCAAAAACTTCTGCATATAGTCACTATTTCAGTACTGGCTATGTAAAATGATAGAACGAGATGAAAATAGCTAGATTATGCTCTTAGCTCTGCAAATATAAATCTGGAATAGCTCTGCAGAGGTTTGAGGAATTATTTCTGATTTACTGTAGTATAGCTGTAAGACAAATTGGCCTAAGGAGTATAGCTGTCTAATATTTTCTTCTGTATACTGCTTTATTACTTTGAACACAACAGCAGTAGACAACCTTCTGTTACAGGGTGATTCAGTAGTTCCCCAAGACACTGTGATACCATTATAACCACACAGCCAGCCAGATGCATCAAGCTGACAACTAAACAGACTCATCTTTCAATTCCTTGGTGTCGGTTGCCTTCCAGTGATTTACATCTGGAAATGAACATAAAGAAAAATACTTTGTGACAGCCCACCATTTGGATGATGTCTTCATTGATCTAAAACCACCACGTGTTAAAGCAGAAATTAAAAATTTGTCAAGAGAGTAGTCTCTGTGTCCAAAATGACTGTGATTATAACAGAACTGACTTTAATTTGTTATTACCTTGAAAAAGGAGGAAAATAAAAACAGTTAGAGATTGCCAGCCACATCACAGATGCCAGGCAGCCATGCAGATAAACATTTCAAAAACAAAAGGTCCAACAAAAACAAATTCAAAAATTCAAAAAAAAACCCAAAAAAACAAACAAAAAAAAAACCCCAAAAAATTCAAAAAACAAAGAGGTCTAGTAGAATGACTGTTTGCTGCAGAGTCTTGCAGCAAGGACCTTGAGAATTGAAACCATGATTCTGAGCAAAGGAGACAACTCCCACTCTCAATACTGCCGAGATTCATGTTGCCTACAGACTAGCATTGGGGGAGGAAGGATCAGGAAGGAAAGCAAGACTTTGAGGTTCCTTTGCCCAATTGTTGCAAAGATTTACAGGGCTCAAATCCTCTAAGAAAAGAATTTGGCTTAGAAAAGTTGGGTAATAAAGATTGTAGGGGTGGTAAGAGTTTCAGCCTCTTCGGAGGGGATGAAAGTTGGCCCAGGAAGTTGGGATAGGAGAGAGTGGTGTAGTTGTTGAGGGAAGAGTCCAGGTGAAACAAGGGTGTGTGAAAGGTTAAGGAAAACAAAGCTGAGACACAAGCTGGACAGATCTCGCACTGATTTACAACGATAAAAAGGCTCTTTTAGCAGAGTGCATAGTGTGTATGCTGTGTATAGTTCATTACTGAGGTTTATAACATTTCATTTGTAAAATTACAGGTTGATTAGCACTGATATCAGCATTGCTAATGCAGTAGTGAAAATCAGAACAGCTGCACTGGTATATGAGACTCGGCTTGTTTGGCCTATGGGTCTCAGGCAAACTCAATGAAGCTAAAAAGAAATTTGGAGCTAAAAAAAATTGGACATGAGCTGTGCATCCTCTTTCACAAAGTCTTGTTTGATGCCCTGAATTTACCAGCACCTCAGAACGCATAGTTGGCAAATGCTGCGTGCTGTGTGCTTCCAAAAGCCTGATGTAAAAATCTTCTCACTACACACAATTTAGCAAATATGGAAATTTTCACCCAAACAAAGTAAAAGGGTTGATCTGGGAAGGCATGCAGCCATGTACAGAAGCATGCCTATAAATCTTATATTTGAAAAAATGGAAGCACTCAAGCAACTGTGTAATTGTAAGTTTATGTGAAAAAAACCAAAGGTTCAAAGGAGAAGAAAGAGTTGCTTGTCCCAAACCCATGGAATGTTGCTGCTTTGGCAACATCCCTGCATGAATGAGTCAAGGTTTGTAGGGAGAGAAAATGTTTTTAGAAGTGGGACACCAGACAGGCTTTCAGACGTGTAATCCCTTATTTATATATGACATGGAAACAGAAAACTTTAAACATGGGCTGAGAACAACTACTCCGAACAAAATTATAAACTTTTATAGAATAATGTGATAAAGTAGTTGTAGTCAATGTGAAGAAGGAAAGTTGTTAATTTATTACTTGTCAAAAATGGTGGTATGTGAGAAATGGAATGTGAGAAAAATAGATTGTGTTTCTACAAAAGCCATGATTTCTAATATTTAGTAATTTTAGTTCCCAAGACCATCTTTTGGAGGCACTTTGTAAACAGAAGAGATGTCTCGATGTCTCCCTTGGTGTTGATAGCAGGGAAGTTGGCACCCAAGGACCCATAGGGTGAAAAATGTTTTCCTTCTGGTTAACTGGATATTTTGACCCTTTGTCCATTGTCTGTGTGTGTTCTTTTTGGTGTGCAGTGACACCTTAACTTCAGCTATATGTTCACACGTGGGCATCTCGTGCACTTTATCTTCCTGCAAATAGAGGAGCTGGAGATTTTCATGGTACTACTACAGAAGCATTAATTCTAAGATGTGGTGGTATAGTGGTTGGTTCTTTGCTGGTTTATCCATGCTGGTCATAAGAAAAAGCATGTCTTAATGATGTTTTTATGCAGGAGGGACAGACAGATGTCTGAAGATTTTTTCCTATAAAAATTCATAAACAACATTATCCATTTCTAGCAGGCTTACCTTCCTCACACCCTTCTGTTGCAAGGGCTGGACCAGTATTTCCCACATCACTTTTCTTTCTTTCTTTTTCTTTAAAGAATCAGAGAGGAACCAAATGTTGAGTAGGGCCATGCCCAGTTGTGTTTTAGATAAGTCACTGCAAAAGACACCACTGCCTTGAAGCTCTGCTTCCCTAAATTGCTTGTACCACAACTATTCTGTTCCAGGCAGGTGAGCTGTTGAGATAGAGAGCAGAAGACATATCTCATGCTCATGTTTTCAAAATGGAACTGAATTACAATTCTGCTGAAAAATCTAACGTTGCATTATTCTAACAAATAAAATAGTTTTTGCCCCCAGGAAGAAGCTAAGCAAAAATAAGATGATACAGGACAAGAAAACATTCATGAAGCATACAGCTGAGTACTGCTTAAAATTCAGGGTCATGTTCTGCCCTCAGGTACACCAGATCACAAAGCTTGTGGACAACATCATACAAATATATATATATATATATTTATCTCAAGCCATAAATTTGCCTTCAATTTGGACATACTTATTTTTCCTGCAGCCTGACTGCCTACCCCTTTGAAGTCCTATGTAAATTCCAGATCTGCCCTGTTGTTATTTGCCAGTACAAAAGTGCATGAAATTGGGAAGAGAATTTATTTAGTTGAAGATTTTTTTGTTTTCAAGAAAATCATTCAGATGTTTAAGGCAAGTCAACCACTGGGCCAATTTTGCATACCTGTTTGGAAGCATGAAACAGAAGAAAGAATGATTGGAGGGATCCCTTGTCTAACAGTCAGGGGCTATAGCTAAGGATATACCTTATAAGGATATTAGGTAAATTTTCAAAGAGCTTAGAAAAATTACAGGTCAACTCCCATGTTTATAACTGACTTCTGAGTCTGAATGTCAATAGTATGAAATAATTTCAGTGTTTCTCCTAGTATCTGAGGGTACATTTGGAACTAACCTAAATCTACAAAAGGTATTATCTGGAGCAGCACTAGAGACTGCCTATGTTACCTTCTTTCAAACCCCTTTCCCAACCTGTGCTTGACAAAGAATGATGTAGTGGAATCAGCACAGTGAAAGAATTGCATGAAAGTCAGAAGAAAAATGGAGGATTCCTTTCTAGAAGTCATGGGCATTCATAAACATCAGGAGTAGACAGAGCATATGTGGGAATCAATTCAGCAGAAGTTTCATTTTCATCTGCTTGTAGGTGTTTTTGGACCGTAGGAGGAATATGTAATAATGGTTTTATAATTGCAAGAAATTTGGCTGTAGGATGATGTATTGATAGAGCAATTTGTTTCTGGTTTTACTCAGATTATTCACTAGTGTAAGCAATATGTTTGCATGAACAGTGAAAATAGAAGACTTATTTTTCCCATTTTTAGTCAAGCAAAACTAAATGTATACAATGTACAATGTCTAAAATAGCTTCACAGTGTGCATCATGCTTAAAATAGTTACTATTCCTGTCTCACTTGCACAATTTCATTAGCACATTTATGTATAGGGCTTAACTGACAGAAGAGTAGCAGTTCTTATAGAAACCATTTTGATAGAACATTTAATTTTTAAAAAAAATTATTTGAAAAGAGATAGTAAGGCTGGAAAGATTAATGTATACTGAAAAATGACATGTGATACAATGATTGTTTTATCATTCTTTAGCCTTTTTAGCTTCAAGATATACTTGCTGAAATATGAAACAAACCCTCCAAAACCTAAACTGAGTTTTATAGAACTCAGAAAGAAGGAATTATTATAGTTTGGCCTTCTCCTACAATGAGAAATCAAAACAGAGACATAGCTATCTTGAGGAATTTCATGAAATCAAAAAAAGGATGTGAGTTTTGAAGGTAATAAATGATAAGACTGCCAAAGATACACAATGCAAGTAGACTTCTGCCAACTGCAACTGAGGAGGATGCATCCTAATCTTGTAGGGGTTGTGTTCAATGTTGGAACAAAAAGCTCTGCCAAAATGCTCAGTAAGTTTGTGGGACCAGCTCTGGAAAATTTTGAATGAGCTGTCATTAGACAGACTTCTGATTTTTTGCCTGTCAATGTAAAAGACAAAAATGTGTTGCGAGACATGTTCCAAGGGTCAAAGATCAAGGGAAGTTGCAGCTGGCTCATTTACAAGGAGGCAGCATGACAAGGGGCAGAAAGGTATGACATAGAGAAGGGATGAACATTGATAAAATTACCAATGGTTTGACAAAATATCAGATGCACAGAGAGATGGTGCTTTGATATTCAGAAAGATATGTTATTATGCTCTGTGCTATTTGAAAAACTAAAAAGCTCCTTACTGTCTTACATTTCCTCAAGTGCTAAAATTCTAGTGGTTAACAAATTCTATTCAAAGTTCTTTTTTTCCCTGTCAGCCTGGACATTTGTAAGGAAACTCAGAAAGGCAGTGGATGTGGATTCTTGGGGGTTGTGTGGAAGTGAGGAATGACTTGCTTAGCAGAGGCTGTTTCCAGAGTGCTGGTCTGCAGGAAAGCATAAGTAGATACAGTGTGTGTCAGAGTGTTTTCTAGAGATACAGGTTTTGGAACCAACAAGGGATGGGAAATCATATTAAACACTCTCTGAATGCCCTGAATCAATAACTTTTTGGATATATTGTCATCTCTTTGAGCTCCGGCCCAGAAAGGGTTAATCTGGAACATTATCCTTTCAGTGGGAATTTTATGCTCCTTCCAACATGAGTGAGTCACCATTGCCTGGCTAACAGGCAATGACATTTGTTGATAAGAATGTCACACAGTGCATGTAGAATGAGAGGCGTTGCAAATGAAATTATGTCATGCAGAGATCTCACCAGAACCACAGAGTCTTAGAGGGTAGGTGAGCCTACAAGGGTCCTCTGTAGCTGAAAGAGAAGTACAGGCAAACACAGAACTTGTCTTACTCAGCTGACTTAATATCTGGGTCAACCTCTGAAGATGCCTCTACTGACTCCATAAAGATCCCAGGGACACTCCTGAATTAGGTCCCTGAACTGCTTAAATGTCTGTGTGATCAATTGAACCATCTCTATGATTTCAGGTTAACTTTGCATCTGTTTCTAGTACAGAGTTTTTGTTTAACCTCATACATATGATAATAACCTTCTAAGTAAAACTTCAGAAATATTTTTGAGGATTCACCTTCTCTTTGCATCCTCTGCTCAGTTCAGAAGACTTGGAGATAACTTTATTTAGGCTTTTTTTTATAACTTCGGGAAATGGTATCAGCTTTTGATAAAATCAAAATATCTCTATCATCCTCTATCAGTGACAGTTTCTTAATGAATAGATTGATTTTGTTGTTATGGCAGCTGGGCACAGGCTGAGAATAATTCAGAGGCATTTCAGAGATTTCTGACTAACTGCATGAAGTGACACTGTTTTTAGATGACTTTTTATTTTCTCCTGGTCTTCCCATCTTCTTCTGATGTTTGGAAATTATTTTCTATTTTTTAACTCACTGGACATTAATCTCATTGCACTTCTGCTAAAGTCAATCCAGGAACATTATGGTTCTGCAGAAAAATATAAATGACACAATCCACCCACAAGCATTTCTTTATGCAAAGTATCTCCTTCCTTAACTTGTGACTTGATGGCTAGTAAAAATTTGTAATATTTATTTATGACAAATTGAACAAGGCTCAACTACAAAAAGGTAGGAAGGTCAATACAAAGCACATTATGATAACTCATTTTAATAGGAGTCCCGTCCTTAACTTAAGTTGTTGAAATTCTGATCAAAATTTACTCATTTTCTTGCTTCAATTGGCAATTGTAACTATATTTATATTTTTTCCACAGTCAAAATGCTCAAATGTAGTAATTATTTGGGGGTATGGGCTTTTTATATCTTGTGGGTTCCTCAACACTATGAAAATATTTCAGCCTCTAAAACTTATGACAGCACACATTTTTTTTTTCAAAAAGTGTGATATGATTACATAGTCATAGTATTTGATGTTCTTTTGTTCCCACCTCAGCTAGAGTAATCATTTTTAATATGAAGTGATATGGTGACAATATTACTTAACATAGTAATTCAGCTTTCTTTAGGCCCGAAAGAATATGATCCATTGTTTGTTATAAACAATTACATTTCAAATTCATAATATTCAGTTTCAAGTAAGAGTAATTTACAGAATGGTATAATGTAGAAGCATGAGTAATCACGCCTATCTTTCATGTGAACACTTGAAGTGACACTGATTGCAGTGGCATTCTGTATCCCATCTTCCCTAAATAAAATGAAACGAGCTACATTTCACAGTGATTCATAGGGGTTTGGGGACTTGGATGCCTATCTCAAACTCACACACCTTTCCAAGGTTGTCATCATGTGCTTAATAGAGGAATTCAATACTTTGGTGAACTAAATCTCAGTTACATGCTTGTCTTTTTCTATTGACAGTAAGTAAAGCATTGAACAGCTACATTCCTACATGGGAATCTCAGCTGTCCACCTGAATTTGAATTAATTTAAACATGCAGATAATGTATCTTTTTCCTTTAAGGTATTTTGCAACTGCACAAAGTAAAGCTTCTAAGTTAAATATTAACAGTATGGGAAGGATGCAAAATAGCTTAAAAAACCCCTTATACTAAAATGGAGAGTACTTGCCATCCACTTCTGAGTTTGTAGATCAAAAAATGAAAAGACACTTTTTAAGTGCAATCTGTCTTCCATAGCCTAATTCAGGAATTATCTCTATTTAAAGCCATTAGCGGATTGGGCTCTATTATAGAATAGTGGAATGGTAAAGGCCTTCTAGGCTATTTTTTTTCTCGAAACTGCAAGAAAGTTGAATCTTCATAAAGCCTAGGTGGCAGTCTAGATTAATAAGATGTTTTTGACACAGGATTCTCATCAGGATTGACAGAGATGGGAATTTCCCTAATTTTCTGTTCGATTAAGATTTTCGTATCACATTTACTGCAATTGCTCCCAACACTTTCTACGTTTTTTCCTTGTCCTTTTCCAGAAAATTATTTTCTGGATTCCGTGAAAGAAGGGGGGAACAACATAGGCAGCACTGTCCACAACAAATCTCACCAACTTCCTTCTTTAAATATATTCATTTTGTGGTATCCTTTATGTGACAGAGCAGCTCCCAATACTGGGGACAGGCAGGGATTTAGTGCTGAACATTCTCCTTGGCCCTTTAACTACACTGGGTGAATGCACTCCATGAGTTTAACCCCAGAGTGTGAGTTCCTCTCTAGGTGCATCACTGCTTTCAGAGAAGTCAATAGGACACTTACATGCAGCAAGGCTTACAGCCATCATTCTGATATCTTGCAAGTCAGCATAAATGAGATTGAATTCTGGTTTCCTATTGCCTGGTGATCATTTCCAGGGTAATGAGAAAAGGGAAAAAGAAAAAAAAAATCCCTGAAAGAAGAATTATTAGAAATCTGCCCTCTGTAATGCTATTCAAAGGGTTCAGTTATTTGAGAAAAGTTGCCTGGATAAAAATAGATTCCTCATTGATAGTCAGGTCATTGAGACTCCATAAAAGGAGACGCTATTGAAAAAGTTCCTGCAAGCTGGCTTTGTTTAGCATCTGACTGAATTGTGGGAGCCCTGAAGCTACCAGCAGCTTCCTGCCTGCCACTCCTGGAAATCCTTTAGATAGTACAAGCAATAAACACTACCCAGTGGGAAACTGCAGAGTAATGTTTTATACTGATTACATGCTAACAGCAGGGAGAAGCTTGATGTGGACTTTCAGAAGTCAAATATATGAGCTGAATACCCTTTTCTTATAATAAATAATTTATCAAATCTAGGACACTACCCTATTCTCTCAGATAAAGTGGGCTTAAGATTACATTCACACTCCCTTTAAGCCAGTGACAGTGATGTGGCTCTGAAAAGCATGAAATTATTCCTGATTCTCCAGTAAGTCAAACTATATCCATTAAGATTAACGAAAAAAAACCCAATGGGATTTGTATTTAAAATTTCATATGTTTGCCAGGCAGTGCAACTGATTGGATTTTCTTTTTCTTCTTGTTTAATGAAGTAATTGTCATACATATAGTTTAGAATGTATTTTAAAAAATTTATTTCCAAACCCATGGAAACAAAATAAACACAGGTGAATTTAACACATTTGACAAGGGAAAAAAGTTAATTGAATTCTGATTGAAAGGTGTGGTTTGGTGACTGACTAAATCTCCCTATAGCTGTGGGTATTGTCACAAGAGTTGATGTTCTTGCTCCACAGGGAACAAAAAGCTTCGCGGAGTATTTGTAATGCTATATTATATTTATATGAATGAAAAGTTCAAGACTTGGTAACTAATAGTACTTAGTATTTTAAGAATCCATGTGCATAAACTTTATATTGAGGCTAGTGACTTTCTATGTGGGTTTCATTTTTGCTGATATCATTCATTACCTTATATAGCATTTAGTAACAGCAATGGTATCTCAGCTGCATTTCTGTGTGGAAATCTTCTAGCTGACCTTTTTGTGAGTTTGGCAGGTTTTGAGGGTTTTTTTCCAAGTTTCTGGTGTGCTTTTCTTTGGTGCTCTTTTATAGCTTTCTCTCTTCTTTGGACACTGCATGCCTTTCCATTGCTTTTCCATTTAATAGTTCTAGTTCCAATTCTTCTGCCAAGTCTGTTAGAACGAAAGGGGCTGGGTTTAATTTTCCTGATGAAGGAATCATCTTGAACCCTGGGAAGTCCTTCCAAAACTAAGCTATGGGGGAGGCTGCAGTGTTCCCACTGATACAGGAACTACTTTTGATGGATGTTTCAGGACAGGCTGCCCTTAGGAGCTATTCTTACACATAAGCATCAAGTACAAGAGATGGAGAAAATATTTGAAAAGAAAGAATAAGCTATTGAAAACCACTACAACAACGCCTCATAAGATCTGATGAGTACTCTCTTCAGTCCTCATTTAGTGCTGTGCTGCTAACAAAATTATGTGTGAAGTCAGCTGCTCCCGTCCTCCACTTCATATCACTGTGGGCTGCTGAAACACAGTAATTCAGCAGCTCCATCATCTGGTTGTATAAAGCTCTGGTGAAGCTGCTTAAAGTGGGTCCACTTCTGATGCCAAGAGCAGAGGGTATCAGCTGAACCAGGTCAGGCATTTTCAAACACCTCTGAGAATGGCTGTTTTACAATGTTCATGGATTCCAGGTTTTAGAGGGACTTGGACAAACTTGAGGAGAGGGTCCGTGAGAACCTCATGATGTTCAACAAGCCCAAGTGCAAGGTGCTGCTCTAGACTTGGGCTTCCCCAAATATCAGTACAGATGAGGAGAAGTTATTAAGACTAGCCCTGCCAAGAAAGAAATCCCCATGGATGAAAAGCAGGAGACAGGAGAAAGGGGGGCTCAATAGGGCTGGGCAGGAGGGAGCTGGAGGCAGAGGGAGTAGGGACAGGAGTGACAAGGACCTGGGAGCAGGTAGGAAAGGGAGTGAGGGAGCTGGGTGGCACTGTGTCCTGCCTGGGCTGGACACCCTCTGGCCCAGGAGCTGGTATTTCTGCCCTGGCCCTTGTCCAGCTGAGCTCCACCACATACCCTGGCACTCATCCCTGCCCAGCGTGCACTGCCACAGCCCTGCCTGCTCTGCCATGCTTTGGTGATCATCCCATTGTGACCTGTCCCCTCTGCTGCCACTGGGGATGGAATCCCAGCAAAGACCTCCTCACCTCTCTCCTTCCTTCTACATTTACTTCTTTTTACTATTCCTTTTTTGTTCTCCACTTTTGTCTACTCCACTCTACCATTTCCTTTCTTCCACCTTTTTCAGGGCCTGGTTGCCAGAGTTTCTCAGGAGGCAGTCCTGAAGGGTAAAGTAGTCCAGGAAGGTGGGGAATTCTTCAGGAAGGAAATCAGTTTCTGGGTAAAAAATGCCTGCAAGGCCAGGCTCGGTGGTGAATGGAGTTACATTCAGCTGGCACTGTGTCACCAGTGGTGCTCTCGGTGGTGAATGGAGTTACATTCAGCTGGCACTGCGTCACCAGTGGTGCTCTTCCCAGGGTTCAGTGTCAGGAACAGGTAATAGCCAGGCTATTCTTGGGTGTATTAAGTTCTCTTCTAAAGGCTCATAAAACCCTGGCCCCACAAAACAGAACTTAATACTCTTCCCAGGGTTCAGTGTCAGGAATAGTCTTGTTTACTCCCCCTCCAGCAAGATTAGGGAGAGAATAGGAAGGGTAAAAGTGAGAAAATTCTTGGGCAGGGAGAAAGTTTAATAGGGCAAAAGTGCAAACAAGTAAAGCAGAACAAGGAATTCATTCACCCCTTTCCATGGGCAGGCAGGTGTTCAGCCATCTACAGGAGAGCAGGTTCCCATCACATGTAATGGTTACTTGGGAAGACAAACACCAGCACTCCCAACTTTCTCCTTCTTCCCCTCACTTTATATTCTGAGCATGGTGTCATATGGTTTGGAATATCCTTTGGATCTGATTGTGTCACCTGTCCTTGCTGTGTCTCCTCCATGCACCCCCACCTCCCTCACCAGTGTGGCAGTATAAAAAGCGGAAAAGGTCTTTGTGCCTCTGTGCAAGCCTTGCTCAGCAATAACAAAATATCTCTGTAACATCAACCCTGTGTACAGCACAAAGCCTAAAAACACAGACCCGTATCGGCCACTGTGAAGACTATTGATGCCATACCAACCAAAACCAGTACAAGGCACAACTCAAATATCTTCTTTAGGATACCACTGGGGGGTTTTTAGGTTAGAAATAGCAGTCCTTGTGAATCCTGCAGTTCGTGAGTCTCTGGCATGTTTTGTTCAGACCACCAAAACCAGTACAAGGCACAACTCAAATATCTTCTTTAGGATACCACTGGGGGGATTTTAGGTTCCTTAGTCCTTGTGGATCCTGCAGTTTGTGACTCTCTGGCATGTTTTGTTCAGACTTTTTCTATGATATTCCACACTTCAGAAGGTAAAAAAAAGATTGATGAGAAATTGACTGAATGGCACAACAGTGAACCATTACTTCTAAATCAATGTTTTCCCTGTCTCCAACAAATATTTAAATGGGAAACAATCTGTGAAAATTGTTACTAACCTTCTTCTCTGTCAACACACAATGCTGAAGCAGACCTTGCATTGGGACCATTACTTGCTATGAAGGTAAAGAAACTGGGGCAAGAGTCTCATGTGGGGCAACTGGAAGTGAAACTGCTGCTTAGAAGTTAAATGACCTCATTAAGGAGTTTAAAACAAATGCAAGAAGAGGCTCAGTCCTAGTAACAATGATAAAGGAGAAAAATGAATTATCAATAAATCTTCAAATAAACAAAGAACAAGAATTATTATTTTGGAATGAAAATGGCTTTGCCACTTACCTTTCTATACAACAAATGCCAAGACTTCTCATTATTCTGTTTCTTTTGGAGCCAAGGGTGGCAGAATCAACATGTTCTTTTCAGTACAATCCCCAGGGGATAATTGAAACATAATTGCATTTTTTATGAGGTGTGTAGATTTAAACTTTATTTTGTTTTTAGATATTTTTACTTTCTAAGAAAAGGAAGAAGTAGTAAAGTCGCTAGTAAAGTCACTCAGGTTTATCCTTTTAAATTACTTTTACAGACTTCAATGGAAAAAATCTTTTTACTCTTTTCCCCTGATATATAGTAATAATGAAAAAAAATCACTCTTCTTTTTTTTTTAATTCTCATTTTTTAGGAACAACTGAGACAGTGTCAGTTCTGATTATGGGTAATTATGGAGCTGGCACAGACATTCAAGGATAATTCAACAATAGCCTGAGCAAAATATAAGGAGAGAAGTTCCTTTTCATTTGTGTTAGCTGCATTTTCTCATCATTGGAGAAGAAACAAAAATGGTAGAGGAAAAGTCATTCCTACTTTCCAAACTAGCTCCTGCATAAGGATGTTGACTGTGTAAAATATAGGGTACCTGTGTGGTCGAGGAAACTCTTGAACACATCAGTCAATTGACATAGGCACAGACAGACAGGATGGCTGACTTGTTCCCTGGAGGTGCCAACTGCCCTTGAGCCCCTGGGCAGGGTGGGCCAAGGCACTCTGTCCACCAAGGTGACAGAGATTATGTTGGGTAAAATCCACCCTTAGTTGCTCAGTACAACCAGGTTTGCCAAACTGCAGAAGCAATCTCATTATTTTATTTATTGTTTCATATTGGATAAGTTAAATGAATGTCAAGGACTTGTTTTTTAATTCAAATATTTCTTCATTTGCTGACATCTGTTATCATCTCTAGTCAGTTATTATAAAAAAAAATTAGCAAACAAGACCTTCAGCTTTCCTTAATTGACAATGGGCAGAACATTTCTAATGAATCAATCATCATCATCATCCACTTTTATTTAGCATCACACTGGCACAGGACATTGACATTCTCTGTTTCAAAGACTGAAGTTCCTCATCACCTGTGTAAGAGGAAGAATAAGGTATTTTCCCTTTTCATCTTTGACAGTTTAAATTAAACTGTGTCTCTGGCTGTCTCACAGACAAGGTTCTTTTAAGACAGCAGATAAGGGCCAGTGTTTGAAGAACATTAATTATAGGTTCAGATGATAAAAACTGGCTGGAGTAGGCTAATTTTTACAAAAGACCTTATCCTGTCGTGTTCTTGGGAAAAGAAAAAAAAAGAAACAAGAAAAAACCAAAAAGCTTCAGTACCCAGGACAGAAAGAATTACATGCAATGCATACAGAAAATGATCCTCTCACATTTGCTCAAAGCTCATTTTATTGACAAATTTGAAATGACAAAAATTACTCTACTCTTGCTAAGATAAACATCTAATTTTTTTTCCTAAGTATAATAATCATCATCAAGTCCCACTTCCTGACCACTTCAGGGCTGGCCAAAACTCAAAGCATGTTACCAAGGGCACTGTCCATATGCCTTTTAAACACTGATAGGCTTAGGACTTTCAGAATAAGAGTTTGTTTCCTGTGCATACTATAATAGACTAGGATAAAAGTAAACACAACTGCAAGAAAAGAAAACTTTTCTTGGGCTTTTATCTTTCATTTCCAATTTTTGGTCTAACAGCTCATTCTGGATAATTCCTTTCCTAATGCAATGCTGTATAACCTTGTCCATGGATCCTTGCCTACAGATGTTGCCTCTACATAATAGAGTGTCAGATATGATAAACTTCAAGGTTCTTCTTTCACTTGAGAAGAACACTGTAAGCCACTCAATTTCCCCTGTGTTTCTCTGCTGAGCACCATTTTAGTGTAATCCTGTTTAAAACATGCAGGAAATATAGTAGAGATAAACAGAGATTTGTGACTGAACAAAAAAAAAATTATTAAAAGCACTGAAAATCTCTGCATGAATCCAATCTAAAAAGTATCATTTAAGTAAAGAAGCAATCCATAACATTTCTCAGAAAAAATAAATTATACAGGAATTGTTGCAATTATTCTCTCCTGTTATAGAAAGAACTTGTAAATTCCAGCAAGGTTAGAAAGCAAGACATTTAAAACTGTTTTTTTTCCCCCAGAACAATCAATACAAGAAATTAATCTTCTATGCCTCCCTCTTGATGTATATGGGTTAGTGCATTTTAGAAAAAGACAAAATATACACACAGATACTAAAAAATGAAATTTCAGAGTCAAAAGCTTGGATTGTGTGCCCTTAATACACAGCGTCAACACTGAGTATCAATTAAAAAATTAGCTGGGGAAAAGCTGCTGTATAACTGGCTGTTTAGAGGATTCAGGAGTAGAGTAGAAATTGTAAGACTTTGCTACCATTCTGGCCCAGAACAGAATTTTTAATGCATGAGGTGCAATGTTGTAGCCCAAAGGGAGATTAAGGAGTCAGAGGTTTACCTGAATTGATGGCACTTCATTCAGAGAGGCAAACCTTACTTTTGCAGAGATTTTTCAAAGCCTAGATCTTCTACATCCTGATCTTTTCATGGAGGCCCAGAGTCCCTTTTGGAAGGCTTGTCAGACTCAGCAGGGTTTCCTGTGATCCACACTGGTACGAGCAAAATGCAAACAGACCAAGGACTGTCATCAGATGTTTTTTACACAAATGACTCTGGCAGATTTCAGGGGTAACTCAGGTTCCCACAGCTCCTCATTGCTTTTTGGCTGTAGGAACCTACCTGACAGCTGAGCTTCCAGAGCAGAGTACCAGAGCACCTGAGCCTTGGGACCCAGCGAAATTTCCAGACTTCCTTCACAAGGTCTAATAGTCTCACTCCAAATGTAAAAAACTAAAAGAAGGGAAAAAAAAACAATCCCCATCCCCCAAAAGAAAATGAAAACCCACCCCTAATTAATAATTATAAAAAGACATCCTATGCTGGCAGAGCTTATTCCTAGAAAACACTTACACGGTAAATGCAGTTTTTAATAAAAAGACATCCTATGCTGGCAGAGCTTATTCCTAGAAAACACTGTAATTTACACGGTAAATGCAGTTTTTTAAAATCCACACATCATTATGTATGGGTATTCACAAAATTTTTGGATGAAAATGCTGACTTTGAACAGCTGTATATTATAAAGTGGATAAGTATGCTATTTTGATTACAATTCTTTTCTATCTAGTTTAAAGGAGATTTCAGGGACCTTAGGAACAACCACACAATAAGTTGTGGTGGTCATGCAAAGACTGTAAGGGTCCAGATAAGTTTGGATTATAACTCATGATCAATAAAAGTGGTTAATAAATTTCCCTTAAAGGAAATGCTTTCATTCTGGAGGAAAAGAGAATTTGGAGAAACTTGAATTACTATGGTAGAAACAGGTTTTAATTGTATTCTTGTTGTTGTCCTATGGGTTACTTTTGTTTCCAGAGAAAGTATTTGGAGATAGAGGGGTGCATGTTGAATTTATACTGATTAGAGTTTTGGGAATTTATCAGATTTTTCTTTTCCTTTTTTTTTTCCCCTTTCTTCCCTTGACATTTAGAAGAAGCTAAGCCAGTGCAAGTCTTGGTTTTGATGTGGTGAATTTCACAGCTTCTTAAGTGCTTCCCTCTTCTCCTTGAGACATCTGTGTGTTTTCCAGAGAAAGGGAAAGCTTTGCTTTTTTCTTCCTTCATTCATACATAGTGGTGTTTGTGAAAGGAGACTTGGTTAATGAGAGATGCAATGTGAAAATGTTCTCTGCAATGTTGTACTTGGGCATATGTTTCTACTCACTGAGAAAAAAAAAATATGGAAAAAAGGGAAAAAAAAGAGACTATAATGAAGAAAACAAGTGCTAGCAAAACTGAGGTGTTTCCAGACGTTTCCAAAATTAAAATATTGTTACTTGTTCAACATGGCAATGTTCACACTGAGAAAGACTAAACTGTTCCTTCCTCAGATTAGTCTAAAATTACTATAAGCACATCTAAAGTAAGCTTTCATCCTCATTCAAGTACATTATATGCAATTATGTTATTTGACTGAATTATGGGCTCTAAATCTGTGGGGTTTATTCACAAAAAGTACTTTAATGGGTATAAAAAGAGATGGAACTTTTAACATTGTTATGAAGATGTTTTAGAAAATATGAATTAGTGAATTTTGCTCATGTTAAGATTTTATTTTACTGACTCACCTCTATATTGCCACAGAATACAATGACAATTCAAAAGGTAGGAAAAATAAAAAAGGTTTGGCTGAATTAGGCAGAAATCTTTGAAAATATGTAATTCATAGTTCAGAAGAGTGAAATAAATAATGTTTCAAAAAATTTACATGTATCTTCTCATGCATATTTTACATAAAAATTTAACATTTCTTGTTAAAAAATTCTGTTCTGTATCTGTTGTCCAGACATTCATGCAAGTAGAAAGTGTTGAAATTGGACTCATCCTTTGTTTTTATTACATAAAAATTTAACATTTCTTGTTAAAAAACTCTGTTCTGTATCTCTTGCCCAGACATTCATGCAAGTGTTGAAATTGGACCCATCCTTTGTTTTTGCATTTTTAACTTTTACCGGTATTAAATTTTGTCATTCTGAACATATTCTTTTCAAACTCTAACATTTATGCATAACTTTTTTATAGTTGATAACAAATCTTGGCTACAGGTGCTGTAATTTGATATACTCTAAGCACAAACAGGTGTGTTTCCACAGTACTTTCAGTAATTCTGTATATTAAAAATATTCAGACAAAAAAAAAAGAACAACAGTCTAAAAATTGTTTTGAAAATTATATTGGTCATTGGACAGACATCCTGTGTACATTTATTTAATTTAACAATGTTCTGTGAGTCTGTAATCTGCATGAATCTTTAGAATAAATCACGCTTTTTCTGCCCTTTAAGAACCTCCTTGTAAAGATGACCAAATGCTATTGAATTTTGAATTTTGTTTCCAAAAATTCTGGTTAGTTTTTCTCCCATCTGGAAACGTGAACAGTGCATCAGTAAGAATTTAGCATGCATATGTTACTCATGTGAATGTGTTTTTCATATTATAGGATTTTACAATTGAGAAATACAGTTTTGAAAATGTTTGCCAAACTTTGACTGTTTCCATTACAACTTAGGCGCAGATGTGACATTATTGACACAAGTTTGAATGCTGTGTCTGTGGTGGGCTGACCCCAGCTGTCAACACAGACCCCATTCAGTCACTCTCTTACTCCTTCCCAAGCAGGCTGAAGGAGCATAAAAGTGAGAAAAAACTCTTGGGTTGCAATAAACACCCTAGTAAGCAAAGGAGAGGGGTGGGGGGAGAAGAAAAGAAAAGAAGTCCTGCTAAAATCCATCCATAACCAACATCAATGCAATGCCCTGACAGTCCCCAGGCAATGGTTATTCTCTCTCTATTTTATTGCTGAGCACAGTACAGGGTATAGAGAGCATCCCTTTGGTCAGCTGGGGTCAGCTCTCCTGACTCACCAAATCTCCCTGCCTCTGCCTGTCAAACCTTGCCCACCTCAGCCTCCTCTCTGGGGCAGCACAGTGAGAAACAGGGATGACCTTGACACCAAGTAGCTAAAACACAAATATGCCATCAGCACTTTCTTGGTCACCAGTCAAAAACCATACAGCTGTGAAGAAAGTTAACTCCATCTCAACCAGACTCAGTGCAGTGTGGATGTAGAGAACACATTTCAGGTATTTGTATGAGTGCAGACCCAATCCTTTAACAAAATTAGTGATTATTTATTTTTTAATAGTTTCTAATTCTCTTTGTTTGCAATGGCCTGAGCATGTGCCTGGCTTAGTTAATATGCCATCTTTTACAATGTTTGCTGCTCTCTCATTGATTCTAGCAAGAGTCAGAACAGACCTGACCATCATCAGTATCCTTTACAAAAAAAACCAAAACAAAACAACAAACAGAGGACAAGAGATCTGTCATTCAAAAAATGGATGGAAGAAGAAGTCAAGGAACATCTCTTGAATAATTTGATCTCCTCCTCTACTTGAAAGGAGGTATCAGTGATACCAAGTAGTATACCTGTCAAATAGTCAAAAGTGCTGAAGAAGATGGGTCAAATTCCTCTTTTCCCATTAAAACAGAATTATTTTGAAACCTCAAATGCAAAGCCCAGGAGTGAAAATGACAGGGTAGCATAGCACCTGTCTGCTCACCTGAAAAAGAAAGTTTGGTTCTACATAACTCAATGTTAGCAGTCTGCTGATTGAAAAATAGAACTAGTGTTATTTGTTGACAATAATTTTGTGATCTTTTAAATTTTGTTATTTCAATTTATGTGTTTTTCTGTCTTTCTGACCCTTCAGTTTTCTTTTAGTCTTGATAGGAATCTCAAATCACTCATTGTGATTCTTCTTTGGATTCAAGATCTTATAAGAAATGCATAGCATAAAATTGAATTAGAAGATTAACTGATTGTAATAGAAGATTTGCAATTACAGAGTCTGACCTTGTAACACAGCCCATAACATTTTGAATTAATTCCTACTGGAACTGGAGCACATCTTTTAGATAAACATGCAGGCAGTCTCAATTTTAAAAGCAGTCAGTGACGAAGATTTTACCATAGTTTTTCCTCTCAGGTAAAAATTTGCATTTTACTTCTAATAACTCTGTCAGTTTTGAGTTTAATAATGACATTGTGACACTCTATATCTGTCAGTCTCTGTATTTTTCTTTATTATGGGCAGTAGAAGAATGTACTTGTAAGAAGCCTATTTTGTAATGCAAATAGACAGTATGCTCTACAGGAAGAGACACTGAATTCCAGCTTTTACTCTGATCCTCTCCTTGTGCCTCTCAAAATGTCACTATCTTGAAACTTACCACATCAATTACTTCAGGACTGGAACTTTCCATGCTTAGGGCTGAGCTCCATTGCACACACAGTCCTTGCCAAGCCCATCGTGGAGAATCACTGTAAGCAGACAGGAGGAAATATTTCCTGCTGGCAGATTGATACCACCCTCCCCAAGGATGCAGGCTAAGCCATGGAGCTTTGACATATGAGTGCCACGGACTGGGCACAAGTAAACTGGTTACTGGGTATATCTCCTCTATGTCTGAGCTTAAAAACTAACACCTGGAAAACTGTAATGTGAATTGGACCTCAATCCTTCATTCCAGCAGAGCAATGTTTGTTTCCAAAACAGATTCATATATTATTTTGGTAGCATATGGTCTTGTTTTATGATGTATGTTGGCATTTCTTGGGATGGGAAATACAATACAAACATGACTGATCAGGAAAATTGTTCATCAAAGAGAGAAACTGGGAGAAGAAAGATTTGGAGTATTTAGCTCACTGTATGAACTTGCTAGGTACTTACTGAAGAGCACAGTCCTTCGCTTAGTTTAGGTGGCCAGTGTCAAGCTCTCAGGTTTTCAGTATTTGTTATTCTTCTAGATATACCTTGTCGGTTTTCTTCTTTACCTTTTTAGTTAGTTTTGGAAAGAAAATTAATACTAATTACTTTTTTTCAGCTGTCCCTTTTTTCTTTTAAATATTGTGGAAGCAGAAGTGTCAAGGAATGAATGTGTCAAACTTTAGTAAGAATCTTTGTGAGGGCTTTTGTTACCTTTGGGAATCTTGTGTTAAAAGAAAAAAAAAGTTCAGTAAGTTAAGAATTCACCTTTCTAATACTAGCCCAGACTTTTGGCTGGTTGGGAAATTGCTGGACTATGTCTGCTCCTGGTAGATAGACATCTATTTCATATGGAACAGTTAAAATTGTGCTCCCTGGGACACATCAATCACCAGTCATTCAGATCATATCATGCATCTTTCAACAAGTCATATAATGGAAAATCCCATAGAACTGATGAAAGCTAAGCCAGAAATTTGCTTCAAGTAACTGCTTCAGTTTCCAGGAGTTTATATTTCCATACTATTTTTAAAAACAAAATTATATTCCTTAGCATTTAATCAAAGAAGTTATTAGTACCTTTTAAATTTGAAACTCAGTTTTATAAAAAATTTTTTTAGGTATATGCTGTTCAATATTAAGTATGTCAAGCAAATGCTGGTTGTGATCAATCAGTTGCAGATATTCTTGGAACTGACAGCGGAACATTTTTTTGACGCAGAACTCCATGAATTGCTTATTCCTTCAATCTGTAACAGCAACACCAAAATGAAGAAAAATTGCTTAGCTCTTTCCTTCTGTTTCTGTAGACAAAGCAATCAGATTAACATGTTAGGGTTGATGCCAGAAATGTACAGTTCATAAAACCATCTTACCACATGCTCTTTGATTCTCAGTACTGTGAAATTATCTTTGTGTGCCTTTATTGGTTTTAATGTTTGCAAAGCCTCTGGAAACTCTGGACATTTGTGATCAAAATGTTACTAGTCGAATGCTTTTTAGGAATTCTCTGCAGGTCGTATTCAGACAGTTTAAGTTCCTCCGGAGGTATTATCTGCCATTCACTGTCTTGATCCTGCTCCCCTCTAAGAGCCATTATGTCAGTCCTTCAAAAGCCTTCAAAGTTGCTGTCTGCCTTACTGACTTACCACCAGGAATTTAAGTGAAATTTAAGTGCTGTGAATACTCACTATGAAAAAATAAATTTGGTATTCTAGTGTGGCCTTTGAATTTAAAGTACCTCTGATGTATACTTTTCTTTTTATGTACCCTAAGCCCTGTATTTTCTGTATATTGAGGACATTTGGCTACAAATTTGAAAAATACATTAGATGCACATTAGCTACAAATTAGATCACATTTTAGATTTTTAAAATGAATAGGTTTAACTGTACTCCAGTGAAAAGTATTTCTGCAAAACTGCATTTTTGGAGATATTTTAATAGTCACACCTGTGACTATTTTATTATGTGGAACAAAATATTAGTAATTATAGCAAATTGTAGAAAGTTGGCATTTTAAAGAAATGCAGTGCTCCTTACACAGCCCAAGAAGCATGTGTGCTACAGCATACAAGTACCTTGGAGGCTGAATATAGTTTTGGCAAAAGTGATTAAACCAATTTTTTTCTGATTCTTTAGCTTTTGCTTTTTCAGAGGCTTTTTGAATGATGTGTTCCTTATGGTTTAATAGCTGCTCCATCTCCACCTGAGCAGGTTGTGAACAGTGGTGTGTGCTGCTTGCTTTTGGTCTGCTGCCTACTTTGTGCCATTCAGCACTCTGCTGCCTCTCTGCACAGCACTGCTGGTGGCATGCAGAGGCACCAGCCCCAGTTACCGACACAGAAGATGATAACTAGCCCAGGGTTAATCACTCCCCCTTAATTCCAATTCCAGAGTTACTCTTTCCAGAAGTACCAGTTCAAGGTATTTCTATATGGTGCAGTATTTTATAGGATGTATATATCTTGAATAAAACTCTATTGGAAAGATTGGCACATGCAATAGAAGACAGCCCTAAGTCTTCATAGCATCAGCACAGCTCAGATGCTTGCATTTATTTTGCTTATGAGCGGTACTAGAGAATGTCATATTCAGTGTTTGTTGCTTTAGACCACATCTATTTGTGCTTGAAGGGCAAAAGGCTTCTTTCCTCACTGAAGATGATGGTGATAAATAATGACCATAATTACTTTTTAAGTGTTAGAGAGTACACTCATTTGCCTGGAATGCAATAGGACTTATTTTTGCATAGGTCTTGCACACAGCTACAAGACAGATGGCTTCTGTCCCCCAGAATTAAAAGGGGAGGGGGAGGGAATTAATGTATCATTTTGAAATATCAGACACAAATGTATTTTGTGTGCCTTACCCACAGAATGCTTTGTGGATGTGCAGGAAAAAGCAAGCATGGGTCAAGGTGAAAATTCGTTATTTTGAGAGGAGCAAAAGGAGCATGTATATTCATATATGTGTTCAAGCCATGAGGAAGACATCATCTCTGGATACATATCTCCTCCTCTTCAGTCTGCTATCCAAAGAGGTGTAAGGTCCATGGGGCTTGTGCTTCTGTAGAGCAGTAGAACAGATTAAAGTAATTCACTGCCTACTAAGAAAAACAAGGGGTACTTGAATTGTTTTGACCAAGTAAAATCTCATTCTCCAAGAGAACGAGGATAGACCAGAGAACTCCCAGTGGAATGAAAAAATGTAAAGCAGCTTTGCTAGATTCAGAGGTCTTGACTGACATTGTGTGTTAGGGGAGATAGGATGTGTTGTGAGGAAGGAGATATCAGGAAGCAGGATGATTGCTGGCATTTAAAGAAAGCTACTTGACTTTTATCAGATAGGGGGAAAAGATTATTTGGCACTTACATTAATTACTGAAGAGACGTAGGAGACTAATTTTGAAACTAAGAATGATGGGATACCTCATCAAATGTGCAGAATACATTTTAGTTTGTCTAAAAAATGTAAGTATGAGTAAGAGCATTTTTTTTTTGGTTTTGCACCTTAAATTGCAGCAGAACTTTCTTTGAAGCAATTTTGTGTAGCTTGTTGCCTCTGGCTATTAAAGATCAGGATTGCTTCCCAAACTGGCCTAATCTGGCAAACCTTGGGACAAAGGTCAGCAACTACAGGTTGGACAATATATCTGGGGTCTTACTTCAATTTCCCAGTGAATACCCATGAATAGTATTGGAAGAAAAATGTTTTCTCATCACAGTAAGTTCCCATTCTCAATGGGAATTAAATATTTAAAATGCAGACATTCATGAATCAGCAGCCTAAAAATGTTCATTAAATATAACTCAACATTTCTTTAAAAAAAATATTTTCACTGTTCTTTTGCATTACTTTGTGACATAATTAATTTGTGGTTTCTTTCAATATGATCCAGTATAGTTGTAAAAAAGAAGATATTTTTAAAATGAAAAAATACTAATGAAAAAATACTAATTTGGGGGCGTGGGGGATTTAAATGTCAAAGCATTTTTCTGTAACATTTTATCAAAAAGACTGACTTTATTTAAATAGATTTCACTTTGAAAACTGGTATTTTATAACAAAATACATCTACAGTGTAAAATTTGCTAGCAAGTTTAATCACAGGTCTATGACATACTAATGTCTTGTATAATTAAAGTTATCCATTGGAGCATTGCAGATAAATCTGTCTTTATGTCAGAGAGCTCCTGTAAATAGAAGCAGACCATTGAATTATCAGAATCAGTGGAAAGCATGGCAAATTGATGCAAGAAGTAATGATATTAAAATATAGGGAGACAATAGGCCTGCATGAAACTTTGTCATTGTCCCTCTAAAAAGTTATCCATTAGTGTTCCATAACCCAGACTTTTGAACTGTAACAAGTCATTGTTTCCTCAATTATTTTTGAAGTCCCTGTGTAATGAGAAATCCTTTCTAAACCTACAGATTCTAATACTTTGTTATGCAAAAACATGAACATATTTTGTCTAGTGGTCAAGTGGCTTTTGCCTGACCATTTGTAGATCATACTGGAAATGCTGCATATGGCAAAGGTCCGTCAAATCTTATCAGACCTTGCCAGCACAGGCCAGTTTAAGAGCCTTTTGTGTTATACTGAGCTAAGGGATGGTACTGGAAAAATTTCAAACTTTAACTGAAAGCTGGTCCTTTTAAGAAAATGTAAAAAATTAAACCGAGATGGCCACCAAACCTGAAGAAGAAGAGATCCCACTACCATGGGCATCATACCCTTCCCAACAAATGCTTCAGGGAAGTGATGACATGAGGTAAAATGCACTCATCACTTCTGAAGGAAGAAGATTGGTGCTCTCAACTCAACCCAAAGTGACATTGGAAGAACAAGCATAATTTAATGGGAAAAAGGTAAATAATAGTATATTTTACTGTACAGCAATTATAAGATTATAATTTATGAGGGCTTTTTAAATACTTTTAATGAACGTATAGCATGAAAACTGGACTAATGATTTGGATAAATACATTGCTAAAATCCTAATGGGATAAAAAATAGTGTTCTTAGTACCATACAGTCAGTATATTGGTTTTTTTTCACAAGAAGATTTTGGGTGTGCATCACCATTTGTTTGACCCAGATATTTTTGTTTCCTTTTGTTGAAATGAGAAACACTGCTTCCTGGAGCCATTGTTTTCTCAATGTTTTAGTTTGGTCTAAAAGATCAGGAACAGAAAATGAAATTTTATTTTCTTGATTATTTTCTGTGCTCCAAACCAATGGTTTTCTTTGCACAAATCTTGCCAATAGATCCCAAGCACAAGTATTGGCTGGATAGGGAATGGATTGAGACAAACCCTGGAGAAGGACACTTGGAGATGTTTGTGGATGACGAGCTCAATATGGCTCAATGTGTGTGCTCACAGCCCAAAAAGCCAAAAATGTCCTGGGCTGCATCCAAAGTAGCGTGGCCAGCAGGGCAAGGGAGGGGACTGTGCCCCTCTGCTCTGTTCTGGTGAGACCCCACTGCAGTGCTGCATCCAGCCCTGGGATAATCAGCACAAGAAAGACGAGGACCTGTTGGAGCGAGTCCAGAGGAAGGCATGAAGAGGATCAAAAGGGCTTGAACATCTCTTCTAGGAAGACAGACTGGGAAACTTGGAGCTGTTCATCCTGGAGAAGAGATGGCTGTGGTGAGACCTTTGAGCAGCCTTCCAGTACTTAAAGGCGGCTCGCAAGAACACTGGAGGGGGACTTTTCAGAAAGGTATTTAGTAAGAGAACAAGAGGGAATAGGCTTAATCTGAAACAGAGCAGGTTTAGATTAGGGATTTGGAGAAAATTCTGTGAGGGTGGTGGGAAGAGGTTTCCCAGAGAGGTGGATTACCTATCCCTGGAGATTTTTAAGACAGGCTGGATGGTGTTCTGAGCAACCTGGTCTAGCTGAACATTCCTTGTCCATAGCAACACTAGAATTAAACTAGATGATCTTTAAGGTCCATTCCAACACAAATCATTCTATGATTCTACAACCAAGATGAATTAATTTAATGAAGACAGTATTTTACAGCTGCTCTGATTCTTAACTTTCTAATTACACAAAAGGCTAATAATTTCTCATGTATCTACTGAACATGTAGATCAACATTATACCCTGAACACAAAGTTACATTCACAGATAAACATGAAAAATTTTGAATGCCCCAGACTGTTTTCTCAAGATATTGGATTTATACAAGAAAATATATCTTGCCAAACCTAATCAGCCTTTTAATTTCTCTGTAGTTATTTTAACTGAACAAGATTAAAAGCCAGCCAAAGAAAATTACAACAGGGACAGTCAAGCCAGCATGTCAAGGGAATCTTGTTTACAAACTATAGCCAACATCAATTTATTTTTGGCTTCAGTTCCTGACCTCTACTTTAAAAGCAATTATTCACAAAAGACAATTCTTATGAAGTCTGAGGACTGGCATGTTATGGATCTTGTAAGTATAATAACCATATATTTACTCATTCTAAAATCTTCATTTGGCACCTCCAAAATGCCAGGCAGATTTAGCAGCCTGTTTATTGAACTCATATATGCAAATAATATTTGTAAGCAGTAAATTGGCATTCTAAGATGGTGTCTGTAGGAAAAAAAAAAAGGCAAAAATATATTCTAGACTTGCATATACTTTTATTACTTGAGAAACACCATAATCAAGACTATTGTCTCTAGACAAAAGTATTTTTTTCCTTTTACTTCTACAAATAATACATTGATGATCCATAAATGCCTTCTCTGCTGGAAGCCCAAAAGTCTCTTAGACTGCAATAGTAAAACAGGACTTGCTTGATTATCCTGTTATTCTTTTCAAATGCACTGATTTTTTTTTCCAAAGCAATCAAATGTTTTCAACTTTCTGAACATTTGCAATTCTTATTATTTTCTGTGGTTTATTCCACAGAAGTTTTAATTCCACCACTGTGCCAATAAAAATGTGGGAAAATAGGTGCAGAATGATAGATATATATTGATCTACATAAGAATAGCAGATGCCATCTCTTCATCAATGTAAATACGTGGTGTAGTTTATCCAGTAAATGTGATACAAATCATTCTTATTTTTGAAGTAACCAAGATGAAACACTGCTGTTCAATCCCTTTTGCTGTAGAAAAACTCCTTTTCTAAGAGCTATTGTTTATCTCATTAAAATTCTAGTTAGTGTTTGTGAGAGGCAAGCCTCATAGATACTTTTTTCTAATACTGACAACGTTTGGTAGCAATCAGAAAAAGCCTTCAGTTTATTGCACACATTTCGACTTACAAGTAAATTCTCACTTAGTTAACAGCTTTATTTATCTTGTTGGCATCCATGGAAATTGATGGCTACAAGAGTTTGAAATTAAAATGCAGTCAAACTAAAATATCCTCAGAACAAATAAATTACCTATTACCATTGAAATACTTAATTTCATTGCTGGACATCTTTGAATTATCTAACATAGAATTAACAATAACTTTATATTACAGAGGACCTGTGTAACATTTATTACTGTCATTCCTAAGAGTCTTTTGAAAGTAATTAAATAATATAAGGCATGGTTCACTATTCGTTTAATGATGTATTAAAAAAGAGTTATTTGACTTCTGTTGGTGACTGTATTCTTGGTATCCTGTTCCTATTGTGTTAGTTTAATCCAATAGGCTTTTGGTTGACCTTTGCATGACATATCCCTTGGCCAGGGATATCCCCTGGTGATGCTAAGTCATGACTGGGTTGCTGTGTGACTGTATTTTAATTCACTTTAAGGTGTGTGAAGTGATGTGATGACTGTGAAGCAGCTCATCACAGAGGTGTTGCCATGGCCTGAAGTACAGGGTGAATCTTTTGTGCCCACAGGTGTGGCTAGAGAGAATGTGGAGGCTTCAAAGCTGACTGGGGTAGTACTGACAGGCTGTGAAGGATGGAGACAGAGAAATTTGATGAAGTCTGATATATGTTTGCTTTCTGAGGAATCACTGCAGGGAACTGTGTTGAGAAAGCCTGAGATGAGTTAACCAAGTTAACCAAGGTGGAAGCCATCAGCAGCTGGGTAATGGTGGCAATCAGGAGTCCAATGCTGAAGTGATTCCCTGGCCTTCTGTTGTGTAAAGGTATAGATATATCCTGAAGGTCTTGAAAAATAAAAACAAGGCAAGTACAGGGATATGTTAGAACATTTAGGTGAATTCAGGTGCACCTGATATCTATCAGGAAGCACATGAAAGCCTCACCTAACTTAGAGATTTTCACATAAAGCATTCTTCCCACTAAAGTAACTTTTAAAATGTATCTGTAGGCAAAACTTTGGATTTGGGTTCTGTAAGGGTCCACTAAGTCTTATGTGGTGTGGTACTGAGTCAATGAGATGCCTGTGGAACCTGACACAGGTTGAGTTTAAATTGATTAGGACTGGAAAACAGGGAGCAGATAGGACCCAATACTCATTATTAGCTGGAGTTGCTTCTAGTTCCTAGCAGTTTATTTTCTTTCTTTTTCTCCTGCAAAATAATAGCTTGATGAGTCCATAGATTTATCTAGTTGTATTTATATATATGCATGAAAATGAATTGCTGAACTCTGCACAAATGAATTGCTGAACTCTGAAAAACACTGAAGGAAAACTGAGTTGAAGCAATTGCATTCCATTTGAATGTTTAATGGAATTATGGTCCTCTTGTTTGCAGGAATTAGTCTACAGTGTAGATCAGGAGTATAAACCTGGCCTTCCAGCAGGGATCTTTCACCAGGGCAATATTTTTTTTCCAGTCTTCAGTCTATTTCTTGTTCTTATTTTTCCCTGAAGCTTTCAAGCATGGTTGGGAACCAAGAGGTTTGTTCATGCTCCATTCTGTGACTGAAAGTGCATTCCCCAAAGGTATATTGCACCAAGTGAATAATGCATATCTATTTCAGTGAGGAGCGTGTAGGCGTTTGGTCATGTTTGTGCCCTGATACACACTTGTTCCTTTGCAGCACCAGAGGTGTCTGTGAGAAGACAGAGGCTGTTTGCATTTTGTACGTGCAATGGATGCATGGGATACCACATGACAAGGAAGAGGATAAAGAGTCATTCTGTCTTAAGTGAATAAAAGTGGTTCCATCTCCAGTGTATTAGCCCCCAGGGAATCTTCCTGTGCTCTATTTCACCAATCCAGGGCAGGACTCATCATGGAAGCTCTTCTGGTGGCAGGACATACTCCCACAGGTAGCAAACATCAATCGGCCCTTTAAGTCATTCTGACATCAGAGAAAACACAGCTTCTTTGAACACGGCCCACACTGAACTCAAGCTGGGTATAAGCCCATGAATGGACATGAACAATGGACCAACATGTTCAAGGGAATCTGTGTTGGTAAGCAGAGGGGATGATGGATGTTAAACTGTCTGTAGATTTCACTGGGTATATTCCCAGGAATAATTCACATTAGAATTGGTTATGATCCCTCTTATCTCCAACAATGCAAAATAGATTTAGGAACCCATAGGTAGCCAGAACCATTGTTCATGAGGATTCCACAGAAATGTGTTTGAACTGCAATTGACTTGCTCAGAACATTCTTAGGAACAGGTTTTTCACTTTCTACATACATTTCGCTATAAAAAGAAGACCTTTGAATAACCTTAGAGAATGCACAGAATCCAGGAAAACCAGCTTGAAACTTGAAAAGAACACAGCACAGGTAAACATTGAGGTAAGGTTAAACTTCAGGAGAGATGAATTTAACTCACATCTCTGATTTCTTGCCTATTTTATGGCTGTTGCTTCATACTTTTTTTTGGTCTACACAGTAGATAAAATATTGCATTGTTCATGTTCTCTATTTAAAATATAGTTCATGCCATTCATAGCACTGATGAAAAATGCATTAACTGTGTCATCTCTACACAAACTCTTTGGTGACTCCAGTTTACAGTTCTGCAATCCAAGAACAATCATGAACAACCAAAAGGAAAACCAGAATCTGAGGATACTCAGTGCAAAACAAAAGAGAAATGGTATGGAAATAAAGAGTGATAATCAGAATCCTTTCAAACAACATTGCATACCAGACAAACAAAACCCATAAAGCTCACACTGGTTTTAATAGCAGCTGAACCATCTGTCAGTGGTAAATTCATCAACTGGTACCATCAGATTTACTGGAACACCTAAGCTTGTCTATCATATGAGAGCAGAGGTACTGATAAGCATGATGGAGTCAGTAGTCAGATCTTCCTAATTCCTATGCTTCATCATCATCCATCATAGTTAGATAGTTTCTAAGCATTCTGGACATGAACTGATGCAGTTTTGATTAGCATTCAAATATTATATTGCTCAAGTTTTTGTTCTCCCCCCACAAGTTCCATCTATTGATGAGCTCTGATCCTAGCTACGTGCATTGCTGTCAGCCTCAAGCCTTTCTTTCAGGTACTATTGAGTTACTAGCAGTAACATACAATTTGAGGTTCATTTATTTTGTTCTTTCACTCAAATCCAGCCTAGTATTGTTGTTATTACCTTTCTGATTATTATGTCCACTACATATACATGTAAAACTATACAACCTATTTATTATTGATAATAGAAAGAATCTATAGAGGAAATACCCCATTTTTCAGGGGGAAAACAAAATAAGAAGAAGTTAGGTACCTGCCTCAAGGACTCAAACTGCAAAGATTTTATCAGATGGCTTTTCTTTGTCTTCAGTGGTCAGTCCTCAAGAGACTCATATCTGTAAAATTATTAAGCTTGTTGCTCAATTGTACTGTCAAAAGGAGAAAATAACTGATGCATTTGAGCTTGTTTATTTTTAGCTTGATGCAAAGCCATGTTAGGTATAATCCCATTTTTCAGAGTGAATGAAGTCCCATGTTATCGGAAATGCTAGAGCTGTTGTGTCAGATTGATGGAGCTTAACTTGCTTAGCCTGACAGATGCTGCTCAGGATCAAAAGCCTTGGATGTAAACAATGACGTATCTTCAAGGTCAGGAAAACTCTGGGGAAGTTGTCTTGGTGTGATGTAGGATAGAAGGAAGAAGCATGTTAAATGTGTAGATAAACACAGCTGTCTGAAACAGGATGATAGCTTTCATAAGGATGAGTCCCAGGACATAAGCCCAGCCAGGGAAGTGCAGCAATACTCCACTGCTCATTCATAAGATCACTACATGATAGCCTTTTATTTTTAGTAAATCCTTAGCTGAAATCCTATTCTTTTTTCTCACTGCTTCTCTGGGACATCACAAGACAGATTCTTTCTATATTTCCAAGATCTCCTATTGTGCAATATAAAAATGGTACAGTCTTTAAACAATTGTCTTCAGTATTTTGTTACAATCTGGAAGCAAACTATAGTAATTTCTGGACAGAGGCCCTAGTGTTGGGTAGCTAGTGTAGAAATATGGAGTATCTTTCCATTGTGAGCACTGTTATTGTGAGATTTTGAGCTCCCACTCTTTGAAAATTTTATTCCAAGTGAACATGGAAACATCAGAGAAGACTTCGGAATAAGTCTATGTTCCTTTGCCCAGCTTTAAAATGTATTTGACCCCAAAGCTAATAACTATCTAGTAAAAGTCTGAGTGATATCAAGAAATGAGTGATGTTTACATTCAGATGAATATCTAGTCATTTTATACACACAGTCTAGTGTTTGGGCTAGCATTTCTTTTATAAATAGAATCTCTTCAAGACTTTCCTCTTGGTTATTTAGCTAAAAGTTAACTTACTTTTCTCTCTATTTTTTTCGTAAGCAGAGTGTAACTATGTGAAAGAGCAGAATGTCAATTCTTGTTCCATTTCTGTGTTTGATCTCTTCTTTCTGGAACAGTACCTGGTGGGCACAAAGATGCCAGTCAGTACAGGACTGGAGGCCGGCAAGACAGGCAAAAGCTATGGCAGATAGGTGGATCTCTAAGCAACTAATAAATTTTATGAATACTATCATTGTAGAAGAAAGGAGGGACAACTGCAGACCACTTTATAATCTTCTACAGGTCTTCACACTCAAACATTTTAATAGATAGCCATCCAGTTCTCTGACCCACATAGAACAAATGCAAAATTGTCATAAGCATTCATATTTGACTACATGAAAGTAGCATTATTATAGCTAAAAGCACTGAATGCAGTCAGTCCAACTGTGTTACATCTAAGATCTTTCCTGGTTATGAAATATTTATACTCAAACCAGACATTTCTTGTCTGTTTTAAACATGCTGATAATTCTGAAGACTTTTCAAATATTATCACGCAAGTGTCTAGTTGCTTCTAGCAATGGTTTTCTTTCTTCACAAAAGTGAGAAACAGGCCAACTTTTCCCATATCTGGACTGTAATTTAGTCTGCTACAAATGTTGCAGAAACATGAAATTTGACATTTCCAGCTATTGGCTGCAATTTGTAACCCATTGCAGAATTGTGAAGTCACTGAGATGACATTTCTTTGAAGGTCACAGTCGTGTTGGTGGAATTAATGACAGCATAAGAAAAAAATGAATTAATAGTATGATCATTAACTGCTACCCGGACTCAGTGTTTTAGGTATCACAGAGACTAAAGTGATATTGCACAACTTCAGAATTGAAAAAAATCATCTGGGACTGATGTTCAAAATTTGTCTTCTGCTGCTGAGCATGTCATGTTGTAATGCTGGATACACAGCAGAAACTTGAAAACTAAGACATCTAATGATTTTCATATGTTAATTTTGCTACCTACATCAGCACAAACTACACATAAAGCATTGACTGCCAGAATATTCCTGGATGAGGTAATACTTTTCTTTTTATTTAGCCACAAAGAAAGCCTCTACTATTAGTGCTTAATTATGGAGTCCTCTGAAAGTAACTTTTTTTTGCCATCATTGTAAACACAAGTTAAGACACTGACTTTTATGATAAATAACAAGAATCCTCTTCAGGTAAAAGGGGAGCTCAAATTTTGTATTGCATTTATCTGACATCTCAATGATTGAACATCAATCAAATAATTATCACAGTTGGTACCATCTTCTCTGTATGAATCAATTAAGTATTTGATTAAATTTGCTGTACTTGTCCTTATAATTTCTACTTTCAGAGGAATAAAGAAATTTTTTTTGTCTGAATGTGTAAGTGCGCTACAGAAATCAAAGGAGAGTTGGATATTTTGTTCTTTACAGTAAGGTCATCTGAAGAGGAAAGAAAAGTTTATTTGAAATTTATGTGGGAAAAAGTTTATGTTTTTTTTTTTCTTGCTAACACAATCTGCAAGGAAACTAAGTTCCCAGCTATTGGTTTGAGCTTTCTTCTGGCTATACAAACACTTTAGTTGGTTGATAGTATTTGTGTTGTCAAGCTTTTTTGTGCTACTTTAAATATTGCTATTGTTCTTAGCATGATTCCTAAAGAATCAGGCTTACATGGTCACTGTCTGGTTGTCCTTAGCTTCTGAAAATGAACTTTCTGCTCAGCTGGATTTGCGTCAAAAACACAGGACCCTAGCTGTCAGTAGGACTTAGGGGTATGTTCTGGGAAGAGAAAGGAAGCCTGTACCATCCCTCACTAAGAGAAAGTCTGCTGAATGAGAACATGCATTACTAGGCAGCTGTGAAGCCATGTGGGGAAACAATATGATTGCTTTAAACAGAAACAAAAATATTTTATCAGAACTTCTATCAACCCTAAGGTTCAAATGCATGGAAAAAAAAAGTCTGGTCAATTTTGGTGTTCTCATTACTGTTTTTTGAAGATTTTCCTGTCCATTCTGTTAGAATGGAAGCTGAGACAGTGGGCATTAGTGCTCTGGCAAATGGGAAATATAGGCTTCATAACAAAACACACAGACATGGAATCCCAGGTCTCACAAGGCACTAGCAATTATCCCATATGATTACTCCTTAAGTATCAAATATATTTAACCCCCTGTAGGGTCCCTCTTCATGCTGTACTTTCCATGGGTTATAAAAGAGGGAGGATGAGATTCCCAGGTGCTGCTAAGCTTTGGTGTCCAACAGTTTGATTTACCATGAGATGATAAGTAAGAAGTAGAACAGAGAAGGTTCCTTCCAGTTTTCCCTTCTCTTGCTGCATGCAGAAAGGATTACCTGAGGCTCCATGAAACATATTTTGGCTTCTGGATGGCTCTACACATCAGGAAACTGATATTTTTCCTCTTCTGTGAATCTTGAAAAGAATTCCATAGAAAATTTACATATAAGTGATTCTTCAAGAAGAGATTTCTTCATCATTTAAGTCTGTTTGACTTCTAATAGATAGCCAAAATAATGGAAAATTCCAATCCAAAATTGCAATCGCAAGTTTTACTGGCAAAGGATTAAGGCTGTGGTTAATGTAACTTGTTTCATGTTCTAACCTTCATTGTGAAAATCTGTAAAATGAGTACATACAATTGCTTATCCATACCTTGTAAACACCATTTAAAACCTTCAAAATGTTAGTGTGAATGCAAATCATCATTTTTTTCCCTCAGGAATAGAAAATGTGTCTGAAGTTCATGCTAGAAATCTCATGTTGCTAAGTTTTTATTACCTGAAATGTAGAACTTGAGACTATTAATTTCCTTAAAATAGTCCAGCAAATGTCATTGCTAAATAGAACATAAAGTTTCAGGGATTAATCCAGCAGTCACCTGTCTGTCAAACAAGAACAGCAACAGTACAAGGGATTAAGAAGTCATTGCAAATAAAACCAATGGGAAAAGTGCAGCTGTAATCATTCTTAGTTATCAAGAAATAACAGTGTGCTGGTTCTTTAAAAGTAAAGAATCAGCAATGTTATGGATTTAAGCTTGTTTCTATATCCACGTGACATAGCAAACTTTCCAAATTCTCTGAGTCAGCCAAAGAGAAGCTGAAGATAGTGCTACAATGCAAGTTAAGATACTTACAAGCTGTTAGCGAAGATATCGTAGCAGAAATTGCATGAAAAGGCCTCTTAGAAACACTGCATTGTCCCATGAACTCAGCACTTCAGAGCATCAAAGCACTGTGGAAACATGAGCTAAATGTTAGTCATAGTTCCTTCAACTGGTAAGACAAAAATAAAATCTCCCTCCCTTGCAAATGCTGTAAAGCTGCAGTTTCCCTTGTCACATACAAGGCATTGAAGAGAGCAGGTCATATTGTCATTCAGAGTAAATCAGAAGACTCTGTCTCCAGCTTAGTAGGAGAGTATGAAATATCATTTGGATAGGCCAGAACACGTGATATGTGAGAGAAGATTAAAATAAATTTTAAGTTAAACAGCCTGTTTTTCACAAGCAGATTTTTTTTTAATATTTACTATTTCAGTATTTATTTTTCATGTATGTTGATTCTTTTTCTATCTTCCACCTGCTTCAGTTATGCTGCTTGAAGATCTCTGGTGATATGAGAAGAGCCTGTACAAAGGAAGAGAGTTTGGTGCTTAGCACTACTGAAAAAGGGTTTGAAAGTACACCTGCAATCCAGTCCACCTCTCCAGATGTGTGATGTGGAGCAAACTGAAGCACTGCTTCACCTAAAAAGCCTCCTAAAGCAAACACCTTGCCTTGTCAAGAGAATGAGAAAGATCTCTCTGATATGTGCAGAGGGAAAACACCACTCACCTATTTTAGGCATCTGTTTTTCTCATGTAGTCTATAAGGAACAGTGTTTGTTTAGTGATGATGAGTGTCTTGGGCATCAGAGCCCTCCCTAATTCAGAAGGTGAAAGACACAGAGCTCTCCTTCCAGCTCCCAGACACTTCTTGTCTTCATCTACAGTGTGTAATGTCTCATGTATGAAATTTAGAGGGAGCTGCACCTTGAGTTTAGTTTCCCTTGCCCAAGCCTGTGGCCAAAACTCTGCATGAAGTTTCCATTTCTCTCTCTCTCTCTCTGTCACCTTGGAGTTTTTCCTTCCTCACTGTGCAATATTACAGGCTCACCAGGAGGGTGGGAAGGTCCTTCCCAGGATATCCTATAGCTTCATCACTCAGAGGCTCTTCTGAGATATTTTAGCCGTGGCAGCAGCTGCTCTCACACTGGGAAAAGCATGTGAATTTGGGTCTTATGAAATTCATTGCATTTGAGCAGCATCTCCATAACACAGTGTGTAGAAGATGTATTATTTATATGTAGAAGAGCAGACTGATTTCCCAAAGCTAGAAGCAGGGCCAGCATGTTGTGGATAAATTAAACCTACTGCATTTCTACTGTGCTTTGGGACTGTGGCCATTCATTTTCTGCACACCAGGCATGCTGCGTGGATCTGCAGATGCTTGTCCTCCTCTGAGCTTATTGTTGCCTAGAAATCACAGGGAAATGTACCACACTTTGCAGTGTTGTAAGGAGAAGGTCCTCAGGCAAGCTGGTAAACCTGGAACCGAGGATATTTTTGTAGTTCTTGGTCAAGTCTAGCTTTCACTTTTCTCCTTCAGATACTGAAGTCTGAACTAAATACCAACTACTTTTTGTTTCACTGAGGCAAATTGAGACATATTAATCCCTAATGGTAATCTGTATGACAGTGATATCGAGCCCTAAGATCACCTTTGATTATTTGCCAGGTTGGGCTGAAGTCACTGAGGCTAACATCCTGCTCTCAGAGAGGTTCCATATCTCTGTCGATTAGCTGAAGCTGAGTCAAGACCTGTTAGTTTCTTTTTCTTGGGCCAGGTCTTATAAACCCTCAAAAAGGAACCTAACACACCCAAGGATCGCCTAGCTATTAACTTTGGAGGCAAATAATAAACAGGATGGCTTCTGCTGCAGTGTTAGAAACAAAAAGGTTTAATAAAAGGCAAAATAACGAACAGAAAAACTCGAGCCAGGTACAGGGATCTACCCCTGGTATAAACACCTCACAAAAGCCTCTTAGTTCTTTTGTTCTCCTCTTTTCTACCTGATGGGCCAGGTGAGACTTTTTGGCTTCTATCCAATTAGACGACCCAGAGTTTTTGGTGAAGTCTCTGAGGTCCTATGAGGTGGCTTTTCACCTAATCGTTGAGAGAAACTTCTGGGCTTCTTTCCTTTTTTGGGGGACAAAGGCTAGCTTTGCCACTCTGTCATTAGGGGGCACACTACTACAAAGACCTTTTTCTTGAGACTTGAAGTGAGGATTTCCACTGTGCAAGGTGGAATCTTTGTTAGGTCTGAAGTGTTTCTTAATATGATAACAAATAAAACTTACCCTGTCAGTAGATTCAAATATCCAAAACTTTCAGGATCTTATTGAGAGTGTGGGTGTTTTGGTAGGAGTGTGGAGCAGACCCATGTTGTTGTCTGGTGGGATTCAGCCCACAACAAACTATGGGAAACAAGGACTTTTTTTTCAGGAAAGAAGAGGGCCAGGAGTGCCTAATCTGTCCTGGGAGAAGGGAGAAACCAACTGAGTAACATCAGAAGTTATAAAGGCAGATCAAAAATTAGAAGACAAAGGAGTAAAGCCTTTAGAGTGCTAGTAGTCTTCTGCTAGTACTACCAAGTTTACAGATACTGATCCAGCTCCAATTCAACTATCTCTAGCTAATTCCTTTTATCTTAAACAATGCAATAAAGCAGGCAAAGAGGTTTTTTAAAGTGGTAGTTGTAATAGCAGGATCTGTTTATGCAACATAATATGAGATGCATTCAAACATGGTATAAAGAGATGGATCTGAAATATGGCTGTCTGCTTTTGTCCATTTGTTTCGGGACAGTTAGAGTCTTATTGTTGTAAAATTAGAAAAAAAATAGAGGAAACTGACCTTCAACAGCAAGGACAAGTCTAATTAAAATCTTCAATGAATTTTTTTTTGTGCTTTTCAATGACTTTGGTGATACTGAGATGTACCGACCACTGTACATTTTCATCTGGTTTGAGATCAGTGGTCACATAAGCTAGACTCATTCCCAGCACATTTCAGCCCTGTGAAAGGATCAAAAGCAGAATTCAACAGTTCTGGGAGTCTTGCTAGGTGATTAAATGAACATTCATTTTGTTCCCATTTACTGGTGTGATATGTAATGATTTGCTGTCAGATGAGAGGAAGATCTGAGTAGATGGATTACATATAAACCAAGGGATAGAGATGAAAGACAGTAATTGGTTGTTATGTATTACAGAAGAAGGAGTCTGCATGGTCACCCAAATTTCCAGACATGAATTTTTACAAAAAATTGCAGCTGCATCTACTCAGATGCCATCCTATGGTGGGGTGGATAGGAAGAAACATGGTAGGAGGGTAGAGAAAGTTGGGAGGTGGAATAAAGGAGCTGAGCACTGACTAGAGGTAAGGATTGACAATGTTACAGTTTCACAAAAAAGACAATGCACCTAGAGACTATTGCAGTATTTGATGGAGAACTTAATAGAATTCTGTTATAAATGTAACATTTGAAATTTTCTTATTGTTAATGATGTAGTTGAAGAGAAAACATCTCACCTGGCACTTATATTGAGTGCATTTTCTTTTTGTCATGTAGAAGATCCAGGGACTTTGAGTTACAGCCACATAATTATGGGTGACAGTTAAAGAAACAAACATGTATGAAGTTTAAATGTATAGTGTTAGAAGATCATATACATTTAAACTATACTTGAGCATTTTTTGAAGCTTGTCTCAAATCAGGTTTTCAGCTTCAATTAATTCCATGGGTCTGTAGGTTAAAGTTCTTGGTGTAAAAGTAGGATTATTTTCAGTTTGCTTTAGGTTTCTCCTTGCAAAGAGATGTGAAAGAGCAGGAGTACTGTTTCTACAGAACATTGATCTTTTACTTTATATTAACAGCAACATCTCTGAAACAGCCATCCTTAGATCTGCTAAATGATACACTTGCTGGTCTGCAATCTGCTGGGGTTTAGAGAAACTCAATCTCTTTCAATTTAAAGCTCCATTCTCTTTGGTTTAAGGCTCACATCTGGATTTGATCTTTTGACTTTCACAGTGGAGATGGAAGATATCACAAGGATTTCTAGAGGGTTCCCTGCTGTTCCTTCAGGTTGACAGGGCAAAGCTATCGGCTGTCAACAGCAGGGGGCCCGACAAACCTCATGTCTTCACTTAATACTTGACCCTGAGGACCTGACTTCTCAAGTGGTCTGAATGCAGGTATTGACGCTGCACCTGCAGTTGCTATCTTTAATCACAGAAGGTACTGTAAGGAAACCATCCTTTAAACATTCTAGGGGGATTTTCTGATCCACAATGTCTTGTCTCCCATTCCCCTTCATGATTTACAAAAGGACCTACTAGTAAGGTCATCTCATCACTGTGATATCTCATTAAGGATGAGAACTGCATCAATCCTCTGAAGGTACATTTTCCTTTAGGTGTATTTATCCTTAGTATTTACTTACAAAGACTTAAAGAGGAAAGAGTAGGATTCAATCCCTCTCACCATGACCTTTAGCAATCATTTCACCTATTTATTTACTATTTGATTTCTGGCTCATGCTGTTCCCATTTATTATTTGACTCACTATATTGCCTGATTCTACAAGGTCAGTTAGGGTGATGTTTATTGAAAAGATGTATGTAAAAAAATACTCAAACATCATGTCATTGCTTTTAAATTAAGTGCCTCAGAAAAATACAGTTGAGTAGTTAGTGAGTTAGTTAAGTGGTCTAGCGTGTTTACAAGGAAACACAGCATGCCTGGAAGGAACTTCTAATTTTAAAAATTAAAAACCTGGCTTTCCTCAAGGGTGAAGTATCTTCGAGAGCACAAATCTACCATGAAATGCAATAACTCTCTCCTCTGAAACAATGCAGACAGCATTTTTAATGCAGGTTTTTAATTATTTATGTGAGAAACTTCAGCCCTGGGAATTGCAAAATTATTTCAATAGTAGGATGGAAACTGGGACAGTCCTTATCTGACTGTTCAAATAGAGGTGGCTCTTTGTGAAGTCATCAGAGTTACTCCGTTTGGCAGTGGTACCAATATTTCATCTGAGCATCACAGAATCAGAACTTTCTTATCCCATACCATGTTTCTCTGATAGGTTGAGTGTCTTGACGGGAAAAGTAGGAGTACTTTAATCTCTTTCTAATTCTTAATGTTCTCCAAAAGCCTGCCCCTGCTGTCAAAATAAAAGGCCGGCTGCTTTTGGGACTTAGGTAGTTTTATGAGAGAGCCTATGGAGTCATAAGTAACACTGTCCCTTTACAGTATCTTACAGTGTATTACACAAATCTGTGTGCATATGTTTCCTGTCAGCTTGATTTTATAAGTTTGCTTTACAGTGCTTTTCTCCTCAGCTAAGCCACTTTTATTTGTCCTTTGTCATTACTTTCAACCTTGATGGAGTTTATCTCTGCATGCTAGTATTGACTTCATTGCTGTCACTTGAAAAATGTGGCATCTTTTCAAACCATTTGTTTGGTAAATCCAATATTAACACCATTGGTTTTGATGACTTTTCAAAATTAGAAGTAAGCAACTAAAATAACTGAATTGATGAACTTAATTACTCAGGAAAAATAAAAGTTTGGATACGAAATGGAGAGCCTGAGAATTAGTACTGTAGGAGCAGGACAGAACTCAGCGTTCCCATTAGTGATCCAATACTGCCAGCAGCCAGGGATTTCAGCAATGAAACACAGCACTAGATGAGGGGAATAATGAGATATTGCCAGAGTACTGAGCTTGCTACACAGGACATAGTGCAGCTACTGTGACTGACTCAGGGCAATATGGTTCTGTTCTCATCTATTCCAAGAGTTAATTCGGCTCCTTCAGCAGCAATTGTGTGTGTATGCCTGGACAAAAGGAGATGGCATGAGTAAAAGATATATACTGTTGGTTTTAACCCACAATCTTCCCTCCACTCAGTGCTGTAGTCACAGCACTGCCAAAACAGAGCCTGTCTTCTCCTTGAAAACCTGCTAAAGAGTTTCCTATTTAAAATGTCACTTTTTAGCTTGACATATTGAGCTACAATGATTTCATTTGAGACAGGGTTATAATGATCTGGATATGGTCCAATGAAATAGTGAGATGAATCAATTTACTGAAATGATGGATTCTGTATATACTAGTGCAATCCACCATAGAGAGATTGAATGAATTCTTTCATGCCAGCTCTAGATATATTCTTCCTTCACACTTGGCACAACTTTTTTTCCCCTGTTCTTCGAGTTCTCAAAACAGTGAAGGTACTTTTATCTTTAGCCCACAAAGATGTTAAGACTTGGGGAAAGGTTGACTGCTTCTCTAGATGATGCTACAGCACATCTAAAGCTAAGTAAAAATGTTGATACAAAAATGTTCTTCTACCCCCATTACATTTTGCCTTCCTTAGTGTGAGGAGAAAGATGAGACAGAAACTAGCTAACTAAAGCTAAGTAAAAATGTTGATACAAAAATGTTCTTCTACCCCCATTACATTTTTGCCTTCCTTAGTGTGAGGAGAAAGCTGAGACAGAAACTAGTTAGTTTATCTGCAGGGGCACCCTTCCTCACAGGAAATACTCACCTGGAAAGAATGTGGGGTACGAATAAAGTTCCAAGGAAAAAACACAATATGAGCCAGAGAGTCATGTTGTAGAATTAAGGTAAGACTCAGTAAAGTTGACCATAAAGTACTGGAAATACCATACATGTAGGGGAAGAAGGGGTCCTTGGGTTGGTTTACATCACCTTCACTGTATTACATAATTTAGTCCAGCTGCATTGGCAGCGGGCTTACAAACCAGTAAAAGAAAGAATTAGGTGATGGAAATGTGCACATTGTAAAGATAAAGTAATGAACTGCATTGATAAAACTCTGTCAAGTGTGCAATGAATGGGAAAAAGAAAAGTATTGGACTTATTTTTATCAGGGATTGGTGCTGATCACCAGATACCCAAATCCAGTGAAGGACTCTGCTTTTTAGGATTAAAGGTTGTATTTTCTGCAGCTGGTTTCTCCATTACACAGAAAGATTTTAAAAATATGAATTGTTATCCTGTTCTAGATGACTGAAATACAGGGCACTGACAGAAATGTAAGATGTGGAGAAACAATTTTTTTTTTACCACTGAAGTGTTTTCATGGAGTGTTTGAATAGAGAGGAAATAAGAATATTCATTGCTTTTATTGTTAAATGAAAGGAAGCAGAAAATAATCCATTGTGGCCCAGTCCTTAATACAAAAATCCCAGGAGTTTTCTAGTCACTCTGTCTCTGTCAGTGGAGCTAATAATCCCTCTTAAAGCTGCCCTGCTAAAGGAAGCTACTCTAAATCTCAGCTTCTGAGGTTTGCAATTGCCAAGTAAGTAATTCCACTCCCAGATTTAGGTAGTTATTTTGGACCATGTTCAAGGTGAGAAGAACAGTGTGAAAGCCAGTGATTACAGAGAGAAGGGTGGGTATGGTGTTATGAATTTCCACTTTGGTTTTCAGTGCCTAGGGAAGATGTTTTCTTTGAGTGCCTGCTCAAGGGGAAAGCCTCCTGTGGGGATTCAATTCACCTCAGCCATCAAGCTCACTAGCCACATAGTGGCACCCCTGCAGCCTGCTCGGGTGTGTGAGAAGGCTTTTATGGAGAAGTGAGTACAGGAAGAGATTTCAGTGGTTAGATGGGCAGTGAGCTGCTGCCACCTGCCCAGGTGGGGATGTTTGGAGTGTGCCTGCCTGCACACAATGCTGTCCCACAGCAGTGCCCAGGCAGTGCTGTGCTTGCTCCCCTCTCTCTCTCTCCAGTGTACCTTGGTATAATACACTCACAGATAATCCCACTGCTTAAAATATGCCATTCCTTCTGTGTAAAGGAATTACTCATGCCAACAGATGATTCACCACTGGGAAGGTGTGAACTAGTTTGTGTGCCATGGGAGAAAAAAGGTCTCTTTTACCAGAGAATCTTAGAGGTGGGGATAAAAATATTTTGGCTGATTCTGGTTCAAGGATCCTGTTGTTCTTAGGGTTAGGAAAAGACATATGTTTGGTAAGTATCCACCGTATCAGAGTGTAGGTAATGTGTCCTTATTACTTACAATTCTATTTCCTTTTTTTTTTGACAGAAAAATCTACAGACTTCTTGGGTGAAAATAAGATAATTTTTCTACTGTAATTTTATGGCTAGGACCTCACATCATAATTTATGTCAGAAACAGAAGCTACTGGAAAAGTCGTATTACCTATGTTTTACTGTTGTTATTTTTGCTGGACAGATCCCAAAGATGAAGTAACACTAAATACCATGTGTCTGTGATCAGGAGTGACATACATGGGACGTGTCCTCTTGACTCTATTGATTCATTCTGTTTCATTGCTTCAGGTTAGGATGCTTAAAGATGAGTTTCTTCCCACACAGGTAGAAGGGAGGGGAGAAAAGTTTCTTCTCATTTATATGTTCTGTCACCAGGTTATTCTGAATATCTGCAAGATTTAGGATTTTCTTACTACTGTGACATACAAGTCCAAGGAAAACCTACATAAATGAGGATGAAAACATATGAAGAATATTGGTCTTACCTCATATGGCTAAGCAGAAGGTCACACTTGCTATTCTCAAGATACCAGAATATTCCAGATGAGAAAGATGAGAACAGAAAAGCTGTGCTGAAACATAAATGCATTGTTGCTTAGTATCTAGAGATAATTTACATATACATAGCCATAAGGACCCATGCCTAAATGTGCAATTTGTTCTGAAAGCCCTCTCTCCCTTTATCTTTTCATATATATTTTTCAATACTGGAGGATAGTGATTCCAGAATTCTCAGCTGGGAGAGAGGAAATTATTGTTATACCTTGCCTCTCAGAGCAAGCTCATACTGCAAATTGTCTTTGAAGTTACTCGATCCCTTAACAAATTAAATTCATTACATTTGTTTCATGGTAATCATGACAGCCAAGTGCAGAAAAGGTGTTTCTGCAAGGCTTAGAACTGTCCTTTATTTTCAGTCAAACAGATATTAGAGTGAAATTTAGATTATCACTCCTCCACAGGAAGGTCAAATGTAGGGCATCTTCATATGACATGTAATTTTGTATGGAAAATGTTATGTTATTTGATATGCTGACATCAGAGACAATATTATTTTAGTTAATTCTCATGAGCTGCAAAACCTGATTTCAGTACCTGTTACTGGCAGCAGAAACTAATTAAAAAAAGTATTATACAAGCATAACTGGGTTTTCTACATTGGGAAATTTTACAGTAAATTAGTGGCTTTGCTTTCTCAATGTGGAAACCATAGAGGGAAGGGCCAGCTTATCAATTTAACTTAGCCAGGACTAAAACTGTGCCATGTATATAGATGGTGCATTTACTTGGCATCGCTATTGAAGGAGAATAAGAGCCACCATCATTAATTTAGGAACACAGGTGCATGTATTCCTTACAGTTTTATTCAGCCACCTGCTATAGGTTCTCTGTCTAGGCAGCAGGAAGTAGTTCAGACACTACAGACAATGCAGGAATGGGGTTATGTTCACACGTGGTGAACAGCTATGTTGGAATTCCTTTGATGTATTGCAGTGTGGGGTATCCTCCAGCAGGATGTCTTAGCTGACCTCTGTGTGCTTCTCCAGAAAGCTGCAGGTCTTCTGCAAGCCTTGTGTCCCACCTAGCAGTGCTGCACAGGGGTTATGGACAAGCCTCACACATGGTGCGAGGTGCCCACTTTTAGGTAAGGGTCATTCCCCTGAGGTGGGACTGATCTCCTTATTGCAGGCACACAAGGGTCTTGTAAGGTGAATGAGTTCCAGCCTGTACTGTCCACATGGAAGTGAGGTGTCTAATTTTCTGCTGCTCTTGATTAATTTTTCCAAATAGAAGGTTTTATTTCTGTATTATAGTCACAGTTCCCACAGGATGCTTATGTGTGCTTGAGATGTCTGACACAGGCTAAGTGGCATAGCCTTGGCACCCCAAATGGCCAAGCTGCCTATTTATGTGCAATCAAACTCTATCGATTACAATGGGAAAATCTCCAGATCTCCATTGATTACAATGGGAACTCAAACACCTAATTGACAGGTATATGCTTACATACAATTACATAAACTTGGTCATACTTTATGGGTGGATTTTTCTGTTCTGGCTTCTGTGGGGTAATGAGTGAAATGATGTTTTTCACTTAAAAAATAGTGTAGGATCTTCTACTTCCCTGAAAAACAAGATGTCCTGCACCAGGTTTTTCTCCATGGAGAAAAAGTTAAGGAAAATTCTCTTTCAGTACTGAATTTATTTTTGACTGAGGTGTTTAGTGACAGACTCGTAGAAAGTTATAAAAATGTGTAGTCGCTTAGCTTTATGACTGGAATTTCAATAATTAATATTTATTCACAACAAATATTTTGTGGGAAAACAATTTTGTTTGCTTTACTGATTTTGCTCTCTTCTATCCATTTAGCTATTTCTACTTGATTTCTGTTTGTTTTGACATACAAGCACTTACTTTTGACAGTGATTCAAAAAATGTGATATTCCACCTGTCTGCAGAATTAGTCAGTTGAGTATCACTGAGTATCCTTTTCACTAGATAGGCCAGTAAGTATTTCATTGTCTTCTAAATGGTCAGTCCTTACTCCAGCAACAGTGGAATGGCCAGTTTATTTTAGTGGCAAATAAAAGGTGTACGGACACATTCCTTTTGCATATCTAATGCAATTGAAAGTGCTTCAGTCCAGACTGTTTTTCCATCAGGATGCTGATGGAATGTCTTTAAATTGAAGTACTGGTCTTAGAAAGAGACTTTGTCACAGAGCTACTCTATGAACCACTTCCCTTCCCCCTGAAATGAAAGGTTCAAGTCCAAAATGATGCCGCTTCTCTCAATGTTTTTGATGCCCCAGAGGTACTTGGAGAATTGAGCTCATGAATAAGTGTCAGCAAGCTTCACAAATTGGTAATTTCACTACTTATGTATTACATATAGTTTTCAACCAGGGTCTGTCAGATTGGAACTCTCACAAAAAGTAGCCAGAAGGAGGACTTTTCAAGTTACCGCCATTTCAGTGGACAGAACTTTCTGTTTAGTATTTAAGGAGACTTTGGTCAAAAGGACTACTTAACTTTGTTTTCATTTCTAAAGTAAACCTCTGAGACTGTTAAACAGGAAAAGACTGAACATATTTCCAAGTGCAAAAAACCCCAAGCAGTAATCTGCATTTTTGTAATGGAATAAAAGTGTATGAACACACAATACATTCAAGACAGATTTTCTAGATGCTATATGAGAAGGGATTTTTTCAGGATCTATGAGTTTAAAAATAACAGTATTTTCTGATTTGCATTTACATCAGTATCACAGAATTTCAAATGTTTTTATCTTAATTAGTGATTCATCTCTAATTTTAATAAAACATCCCCATGTAGCTGCCAACTGCAGCTACACAGGGGAGTATCTACTTGTTGTAAGCATTTGCACTGCTTTTCCAGGTATCTAGGCACACACTGACCGCATTTCTTTGTTAGAATTACCAGTATAAATTATTTTATCAGGGGGATTTTAATGATTTTCAAGCATTGAGGTTTCAGTGAAAAGCCAGCCATTACAGGTGACATGCAGATGCATTATTCAAAAGGTGTAAGAAAATCTTAGTGCATTGAAGTATTGGCTTTCACAGAAGGCAAGGAATTCCTTGGTCACTCAGAGACCAGGTCTGATCTTGGTAAAAGTTGCAGCCTGTGGATTCAAACTGCCTAACATGAAAATAAATAACATTGTGTACATAATTCTGAACAAAAATCCTGGAAAAAAAGTCTTGTGGTATCAAAGTTTGGAATCAAATCCTACCTGGATGTGCAGTATATGTATTTCCAGGAGAGGCATTATGGCCTCTTTTGATTTGGTGCAGTCTACAAGAGCACCAAACAAGATTGCAGTCTCAGCACTTGGAACAACAAGCCAGTATTTGATCTGAGCTCTAGAAATCATATAATTTGGTTAGGAGGGTTTAATTTCTTCCTGTTATTGGCAAAGCCATTGCAATCTTATAGTCTAAAGGGGAATGTATGACTGGCTTGTGTGCTCTGAAAGTCCCACATAAAATTAAAAGGATGCACTTGATATCTGTTCCTTCCTACTGCCATGTTTTGATTTCTGTGCTTTCTACCACTTTCTATGACAATTTGAAACAAAGTCTCATCCTCACCTTTTGGGTTTTTACCAGTCCTGATCTTATTTTTGTCCTGTCTTGCCATTTCTTACTTTTCAGCTTTGACCTTGGGTTGAAAACATCACCTACTTCCTCACACACTCTCAAGAAACAAGGAGTGTCTAAAAGCATTCATGCTTATATGCCCAAAGAAGTGAAGATACGCTTAGGTGCAATCATCTGGAGCTGAGATATATGACACTAGCACAAGTGGTAACTGTTCCTGTTCTGAAGATTTGTGTCTGCATATTTCCTGTTGTACTGCTCAGCCATGGATCTCACATCTTCCTCATGCTGCAGAAGTGCAAACAGAGGAATGCATCCCAAGAAAAACAGCAGAGACAAATTTGATTATCTGCTACACACTATTAACAACTCTCATCTCTCCCTGCTTGAGATCTTCTCTAGTTTAATTAATTGCCTGATCTGAGACAAAGCTTTTGGATAAACACACACTTATGAATATTGCAGATAAATCAGGCAGGGAATTCTAAATGGCATTTATCATTTCTTTCCTTTTGAAGTGTCCTCCAGGCACTAATTTACCTTTTCATTTTATTCTCTTTTATTTTTTTTAATAATCTTTTTCATTCTTTAATTGGAGAAAAGTGGGCATGATCCAAATAAACTTGTGGCATTGTTGTACATCTTTCTTTTGTGTTGTCATAATGCCTAGTTTGTAGATGACTTCTAATTACCCTAAAATATTTGGAAGTATTTATTCTATTTATAGGCATGCAAAGCAAGTGAGCATTCCCTCCACCCAAGTGGAGGAAACAAAGGTCAAAAAGGAGCCAGATCTTTGACTCAGTCATGTAACTCTGATTTAGGAAACTCATGTTCAAGTTCTCATTCAGACACAGAAAGATCTGAAGATAAAGCATTTGAATGCACAAATACATTTTTGCACATAACTTTTCTTGTCAAGTTCTAGGTGTGTTAGGAGAAAAGTCCATAAATACCAATATGGATCGGTGCCTTCATTGTTTTCGGGTTAATTTCCCCATTGTTTAATCAAAGTGACCTTTCTTCTGGTAGCTGATGAGTTATGATTATAAATCTTCATCGTTTTAAGAAGCATCCAGATACAGAAAACTGCTGTCATACTTGTATAGAACTGTAGATTGAAACATATTTGGTACCATACTTTGGTACTAAAAGATGCACCTGTGAATTTTTTATTTCTTTCTCAGTCTTATTTCAAATTATTATGTAAAAAAATAGAGTCCAAATCTTGAATACCAATATCATTGCAATTGCAAAGTTTTAGCATTTCAGGAATCCTTGACTGTTGTTAGTAATTTTATTTTGACTTCACACATTTGGAAATTTTTATTGTCCTCCATTTCTGTGCATTCAAATATACATTTTTTCCCCATATTCGGAATATTGAAGGCGAATCTGCTGGCAATTGAAAGGTAAAGCAAGCCACAGATAAGTGCTGGAGTCAAGAACCACCTCTAGACAGCTGATGTCACTGAAACAGAGATGAAGTGGGCTTTAGTGTTTTGCCTCTTGAAAGGAAAAAGAAAAAAAAAAGAAAAAAAGAAAGAAAGAAGAAAGGAAAATGAAAAAGGAAAGGGCAACCAATAAATAGAAAGAGGAGAGGAATATGAATTCTTCCTTATCCAATGATTTCTTGAAAAAGTTGTAATACTTAAGAATTCTTTGTGATTTTATAAACATACCTTAGTGAGAAGAAGCCACTCAGCATTAAGTGTACTTTGAGCACTTAAGGAAACCAGTGCCAGCTGCATCTCCAAACTATTTGCTTCATAATGGAACAAAATTTACTTGTTTTCTATATTTTTCTAGCAGTAGGAAATACCATATAGCCAGGGAACATCTTGGTTGTCTGAATTTTTAAACATCTACTAACTTCTTTGTTTCCAGTAATTTTCTTTTATGGAAAGTGATTTGCTGAAAAACAAAATATTGAAATGTTAAGGCCACTTTGGGAATGGAGGTACCTGGTGGTATTGTGAGAAACACCAGCATCTGTAAATACGCAGCTGAATGTTCGTGTAATCACCTTTGGTGTCTTCACTTGTAGCTGTCCCTCTTAGGAACAATGAAAGTGTGTATGTGCTCCCCTGGATGTACCTTGCATTACAGTAATAAATCTTAATACACTTTCTCAAAAATAAAAATAAATACAGTGGAGAGGTCTCCAATGTTTTCAGACAAAGCAGAACTCTCCAAATTACACTGTGGCTGCAAGAATAAATTTTATGTTGTACTTTGTTATCTAATAGTCACAGACTTAAACAATGAAATGAGATGATGCTGTAATGAAATTCCACTAGTCTCCCTGACACCATGGAAGAATTGAGACTATTAAGTGAACTGCAAGGGAGAGAGAAAAATTATCTATGGACAGACATTTGTATATTAGGTGGTGATTTTTCTACAGATGCACTAATTACAATTTTAATTCATGCATGAAACAAAGGAGAGAGCACACATTACTTCTGTCAAAATAGTTCTGAATGCTGTGAAGCCAGTAATGAGTAATGTTCCCTTGGATGAAATGTTAACATGTCTTTTTCTTCAGTATTATTTTGCTCTACTCCCTTGTTATCTTGTAGAAAATGTTGATTGGTATTCAAGCTTTAAAATAAGAATATAATGAGTATGTAGGTTTTCAGAAAGAAAACACAAAATGCAAGACAAGCAAAGCCCTTTATCTGAAAGAATTTTTTTATTATTCTTCAAAAGTTCTTCAGCTGTTTAGAAAAGTATCTATAAATCTCTGATTATCTTGATACATACTTAATCATAAGATAATGCACTGTGCTGAGTGGTGACATGCACCAGTAACCCCATTTTAACATAATAATGCAGTGCTATTAGCGCATTTTTCTGCAGTGCAGAACATTACTCCTAATGGAAATAATGTCCTGTAGGCAGATCTATTGTGCCATCTCCCCTAGGTTTTGCTGGAGTACTTTAGTACTTAATAGCCTGAGGGAATAGTTGGGTGTGTAACTAAATCAAGATTTCACAGTAAAACAAAGGATGAGAGAACTAGGGGGAATGCTCACCATTTTGTGACAGTTTGCTCCAAATAAAACAGCATTAAGTATCTGAAAGTTTCCTAGAGACTTACAGGAAAGTTATTAGATATTAAATACCTTCCAGTGTTCAAAGAGAAAGAGCAGGGAATTACTGTCTTGTCTGATTAGACATTTATATGTTTTCCTCCCTTCTTATATTAAATGTGTTCTACCGGATTGTACATTAACAGCTTTCGAGAAAAAAAAACCAAACTTGTCATAGTTACTACTATTCTGGTGTTACAGAAGAATCAAAATAAAAATACAGAATAATAAAATCACAGAATGATCTGGGTTGGAAGGGAGATTAAATATGATATAGTCCAACTCCCCCACCAGGAACAGGTGATATCTACGGTCATTGCTGCTTCCTGGTAATTCAGACTGTGTGAGACGCTCCGCAGTGGTTGTGACTGAAGAGTACCATGCAGATAAAATGCATGACCTTCCCTGCTACTTCGATGTATCAGCTATTCATCAGCCCGAGTTAGTAAAATATTATTTTCCATCTTGCCTTATTGGACATGCAAGTTTGATGATATTCATCTTTATTTAAAATTTTTGCCATTGGTAATGGAAGAGACGTAAACCCTTCTGTCACATATTGATTTTTATATTAAACTGATAAAAGAGCAAAAGTTGATTATTCTACTCCGGCATTTTCTCCATAACTCTCATAGCGAAGTTGGCTTGTTTATTTGTTTTACTTGACCCAGCATGACTACAAATGCAGTCAAGTACTTGGTCCTTGTTTCCCAGCAATATTCAGAGTTGGCACTGCATTATAGATTCTAAAGTGTAAATGAGAATAGTTTTAGATTCTCCAGGAGCATGAGCTCTAAACTAATTCAGCCCATTTTTATCAGAATAAAACCAATATTTTTATAGGCATCTTTAAGATTTATGCCCCTTTGAAGGAAAATAATGTTTAAAATTAAAGAAAATATAACATTTTCCTATATTCCAGTTTCAAGCAGTAACAAAATTGCTGATGCTGTTTGAATCAGCAAGCAACTGATGAAAATAAACTATCAGAAAATACAATCTTTAAAGAGTATCAGAATATAAATGGCTAAAAATATGATGCAACAGTGATGTAAATTGGAATTTCTTGGACTGCAACTATTGAAATTATGTTAATTTTAAAAATAAGAACAGGATATGAATTGACCTAGAGAAGACTGAATATATTTTACATTTTGCTTTTGATCCTTTATGCAAGGATTGGGTTTTCTTTTTCCTTATTATTAAAATTTTAATGGTTTTGTCCACAGCATTTAGAGTACCAAATCCCAGCTACCCAGAAAAAGATGAAGAATCATTTAGAAATCCAAGCAAAATTTCTTGTTTGGTTATTGGTAAAGAAAGAAGGGGAAATATACATTAAAGAATGCTGTAATTATGCACTTCGCATAAATTTTTTGAAACAGTTTACACCATCTTTAAGGCAATGTTTGTCACGAAGCTGTTCCTTAGCTCCTTCAGATTCCAACTTATTTCCATATGACTTAAACTGCTTTTATTTATTTTACATAAATGTATTGTTTATGAACAAACTTGTGACACTGCAAGTTGAATTACTCTCCCTAACTACAAAGTTGGCACAATGTACATGTCAACACTGCTTAGCTGAAAGACTGCTCATCCAGCCTGAAGAAATCTCCTCTGCTGGAATGTACTGCAGTTCTTGAAAACTCCCCTAATCAAGCTTGAAAAAAATCTGTTTTGTTGGTTGGATGCCAAGATTTCATTTACTTGCTCACACCCTCTTTCCTGCTTCTGAAAACCTTTATTTACGTAGTCACTCTTTAAATATGAACAGTAATTATACAATCTGGAGAGTAGGAAGCAACTCTTTGGGTTTCCAGAGAATATGTATCGATACCCATAGCATACCGCCTGTATTCTTTCCCCCAGCTGAGATACACTCTCCTGCTAGGATATATGTGACCTTTGTGTACCAGATAATAGTACATGACTTTTAATAATATTAAGGTGTTAGAATGTTTTCCTAATACAAAGTAAGTACACAGCACATGACAAAGTAAGAATAGCTTGCTTTTCCTCTCCAAAAAGGCTTCTAAAACATGATAGACTGTCGCTGTGAGGCAATCACATTGGGAACTAACAAAACTATAATTTTCAATATATCTGAATGTACCAAACTTTTGAAAAGATTCTTTCTGTGAAGCACAGTAAAATGAGCACTGTCACATCACTGTAAGCTGATAGAGACTCTGTCAGGCTTTTGAAAGCTAAATTAGAAGCAGATGTCTGCCCACACAAAGAAAATTATCTTATTAGTAAATGTTTTTTTCTAATGATTACAAAAGTGAGACTTCAGCCAAAAAACTAAAGAAGTTGTGGATAGCAGGAGGACTTGAGAATTAGCAGAAATTAAGGCAGCAGTTTTAGTGGCTTAATTAAGGTCAGTTACGTTAAGTATATTTTGAAAAAATTGATGGCAGTTTGAGAAGTTCACTCTCTGTTAAACACACCACATAAATCTTCTATGTTTCCTTCCTAATTTGGGAGGGTGGTCATGCACTGGGACAGGCTCCCAGTGAAGTGGTTGCAGAAACAAAGCTGCCAGAGTTCAAGAAGCGTTTGGGCAGCGCTGTCGGGCTCATGGTGTGACTCTTGGAGTGGTCCTGTGCAGGGACAGGAGCTGGACATGGTGAAGCTTGTAGGTCCCTTCCAAGTCAGGATAAGTGATGGTATTTGGGTTCCTTGGCAGAACACTGCTGGGAACCTTTTAAAGATTACACAGTGATTGGATATCCTAGAAGTAATGGAAATACTTAATTTTCTTGACACAAAATTACAAGCAATATTCTTGAGCAAAAATAACATGTGCTCCCACAGTTAACAGCCTCAGGTGTTGATATCTTGCTTAGATGTGGTAGAAACGCTTAGGAAAATAAACAATAAGGCACTTTTATTTAGCCATTTTAGTTTTGCTCCAAATACTCTGTCCCCCATCTAAATTGAATTCAATTTTCATAACAGTAATTATCACAATGTTGTCACAATGGAAAATTCTGTGGCGCTTTTTACCAGTGGCACCCAAAGTGCTTGGTAAGGAGGAGTAGAAGATCACTCACTGCGTTTTAGACTCTATGGCTGGGACTTATTATTATTACTTTGAATTGTGGTTTAGCCCCAGCTGGCAACTAAGCTGGCAGAGCAGCTACTCACTCCCTTTCCTTCCCAAGTGGGATGACGAAGAGACTCAGAAAAGCAGTAAAACTTGTGGCTTGAGATGAGAACAGTTTAATATTTGAAAAAAAAAAGTAAATAATATTATAAAGATAATTATGACATAAAGGAAGGAGCAAGAGAGAAAATTAAAACCCTAAAATACAATTGCTCACTTCTTGCTTACCTGTGCCCACCCCATCCCAGAGAATTGATTGGCACATCCCAGACAACTCCATGCAATTTATACACCGAGCATGACTTTCTGTGGTATGGAACATCCCTTTGGCCAGTTTGGTCAGACGTCCTGGTGGAGCTCCTCTCACCTTCTTGTGCCCTTGGCTCGATGGGCAGAGCATGGGGGACTTAAGTAGTGGGAAAACCTCTCAATTTAAGAATAAACATCACTCAGCAACAACTGAAATGTCACTATGTTATCATCATAATTCTCAGAAAAAAATCAAACAGAGCACTGCACCAGCTCCTAAGAAGAAATTTAACTATCCAAGCCAAACCTGGGACACTTTGAAAGATAAAAGCCTGTTCTGAACTGGAGTATATGAAATATTTATTTTTAAGTATAAGTACTAATCTTAAACAATTTGAAATGTTTATTCCATAATGCAAAACCCTGAAAGCCTTTATATGTTTGAACCCTCAGATGAACTAAGATGAAAGCAGTCCTTGACTTGCCATTTAAAGCACCTGAACCCTTTCTTTTTGAAGTCTTACAGGCTGGTTTAGCTAAATCTGGATCTTCTCCATTATCTTTGAGGAGCTAGATTTTGGGGTACTTGAAGCTCTAGCCCAAACTAGATGCTTTTTGGCCCTGCTGCTGACATCTCTGTTGAGCTCTAAAAACAAGCTGGCTCAGGGGGAGCCATATCACCCCTTGCATGGGTTGTAGCAGGGACTGCTGATGCTGCCTCTTACTTCAGGCTCCAGGAAACCTGTTGCATGGCCATGCATTTCCATTGTGGCCTTCAAGCAATAATTAGTAAAACATTGTCTAAACTGTGTTAATACACAACAGCAAAATCAAAACAACAAAGTATCAACATCAGAAATTGTTACTTTTGAAAGCCTCCCGAGTATCTTGATTACCAAGAGAAGGTTTGGATTTCAATATACATGTAGGCAAACAAGAGTAGATACAATATTTTAATAGATTGAATTCCAACACACTGAGGATAAGCATTTGAGCATTTTGAGGGAAGGAGTGGGCAGAAAAAAAGAAGGAAAAGAGAAACTAATTATAACACCAAATTAAAGCAGAAACATGTCTTTTTAATCTGGTAGTTTCCAATTTATGTCATTTCCCTCACTTTTGTAATATATAGCTGATGTGCTTTGGAACAGAATGGCAAAAAAGATGGGAACAGTCTTCACTTATAAATGCCAAGTTTACTAGCTCAGGTTAGCAATTTAATACATTTATTGCACTAAATTCAGTTATGAATACAAGAAACAGCAGTGCTGGTAGAAAGGCTACAACCTTGTTCTAAAGCTTACAAAATGAACCACTACACCACTAAGTACTTGTTATTCATCTGTCAAAAGGAAAAAGGAAGTTTTAACTGAAACATTGTTCAAAGCTAACTGTGCCTTGGGAGAACATGCTTAGGAATATAATCAGTCTCACTGGGTATTTTCACATCCAGTTTCTTCCTGGAACTGACCAACAGTATTGCACAGTGTGTCAGGAAGAAAAGGTTGTTAAACAGGCAGCTCAGGCCTCGAAACTGCACATGGACACCCTGGAACATGGAGCTGAATTTTATTGACTGGCTTACTAGGGGATGGAAAAAGCTTTTTTAGTCCAGCAAATGTTTACCCATAACTCAGTGGCCTACCCTTTTTGACTGGTTTTTCAGCTTCAGCAAAAATGTCTATACAGAGGAGTATTGAGAGAACAGTTTGGCACACTTTGTTTTGTTGTGTTTAGAAATAAATTGATTAAGGTGAGTTAAAAATGATACTGACTCGAATTGCCTGGTTAGCTGCAAATGCTGCAAAGGTTCAGGAGGACGAGCAGAAATAAGACTAACTTTTCTCAGGTCAGGAGGAGATAAACGGTGAAAATCAACCCCTTGCAATAACCTGCGGAGGAGAGACCAAGCGAGACTGGGGAGGGACTGGACTCCTGCAGGGATTGTGCAGTTACTTTATGCTGGCTGCCAGTCTCTGGTCCTGAAATAGAGCATCGCTTTCCTGGAAAACAGTTAATCCCATCTGAACTGTCTCAAGAAAACATTCAGAGGAGGTCAGAGAAATTAAATTTAAGTGGAAGGGTTGATACTTTATTAGTAATGGAGGAATCTTCAACCAGATTATCCAGCAAGAGATTGCTTACTGAGTCATCTTCATTGTCTCCTACCCTTGGCATGCCACATATCACTGTGTCTACATCAGTTTTAGAGGGGATCTTCAGGTTTTTGTTGAGCTTGACAACTTGTCACATCTTCAAATTTAATTTCTAACCTCCCTGCTTTACTCATCTTGCACACTGTTTCCCACATGGGCATCTGATCCAGAATGGTACTTGGAGGAAGCGTCCAACACAGATAAAATTGAAAAGAGGGGTCATAAGAAACTCATGATGTTCAACACACCCATGCAAAATGCTGCACATGAGCTTGTGCTTTCTCAGATATCAGTACAGATGGGGAGAAGTCATTGAGACAAGCCCTGCTGAGAAGGACTTGCAAATCCTCATGGATGAAAAGCAGGACATGAGTCATGAGTGTGGCTCACAGACCAGAAAACCAACTGAATCCAGGGCTGCACCAAAAGCAGAGTCTCCAGAAGGCCAAGGGAGGTGATTCTTCCCCCTCTTCTCAGCTCTCATGAGACCCCACCTGGGGTGCTGCATCCAGCTTTGGAGCCCTCAGCACAACAAAGATGTGGACTTGTTAGAACAGGCCACAAATACGATCAGAGGGATGAAGCACCTGTCCTACAAAGACAGGCTGAGAGCTGGGATTGCTCAGCCTGAAGAAGAGAAGGCTCTGGGGAGACTTCATTGCAGCCTTCCTTGCCCTACCTAAAGAGGCTTATTAAAAAGAGGGAGAGGGACTTTTCATATGGGCAGAGGGTGACGTGACAGGGGACAGGGTTTTAAACTGAAACGGAGTAGGGTTACATCAGATATGAAAAAAAATCCTTAGAGAGTGGTGAAGCACTGGAACAGGTTACTCAGGGAAGGTGTGGATGTATCATCCCTGGAAGTGTTTGGCCCAGGCTGGACAGGGCCCTGAGCAACCTCATCTAGTGGAAGGTGCCCCTACCCACAGCAGGGTGTTTGAATGAGATGGTCTTTAAGGTGTCTTCCAACCCAAACCATTCTATGATTTTATGAAAATTATTTTTAATTGAGCAATAACTTTCATTCATTCATTGTGTCACATACACCGCAAGCTCAAATGATCCTCTTGATACTACTTTCCACCCCTGGAGAAATTAATTTTTCCAAATTTAATGGAACTTTGAAAGATCATCCATTTTTCTACATGAAATTTTTAAGGTGTAAACACAGAAGCTGCAAGCAATCATTTAATTCTTATTTATTTGTGCAGCAGAAAGAGGAGGGAGGGTGGTTTAGCTGTCACAACAGCCAAAATCTTTTAAGCTGAAAGATGAATACCACATTTGTTTTCATCAGCAAACGTCTTCTCATCCACAGTTTAGAACAATAATAATATTTTTTTATTCTGGAATCCCTGTCTGCTTCCAACAAATGTTGTCCCAGAATGTCAGCATTGAGATATAATACCCAGAATGAAAAAAAGCCCAGGACATTCTTCTCTGCTGATAAGACTGACTACTTGTGGACATTACAATTTTTTTCCCATATACAAATAAGTTATCACATTCTTTTATCATGGGATGTGCAGTATTTATCCTTATAGACTCTGTGCACAGCTCTTTTTATCATGTCTAACTCTTCCTGCTTGTAAGACAAGGCAGAGAGTAAGGCTCTGAATTTGCACCTGACCTTGATCTTGCAGTGTAAGAATCTATGTGGCAGCTGTAGCCTCTGATTGGCTGCCAAAATATGAACACCTGAGGCCATCTCTACACGTTGAGATATCACAGGGCATCTTACACATGGGACTGGTGTTGTGACACGGAGGCTGTAAGAGACTGTGTCCTTCTGGATCAATAGCTGGATGCTGGGCAGGATACCCAAAGGCAGCTCAAAAAGCACTTGTTTTCCATGTCTAATCAAGGGCACTGGGCCCAGTGGAGTCTTCAGAGCTGTTTAGCTGGCTGAATCAGTCTACTTCAGGATAATCTGAATAAATCTCTAGACTCCACTGACTGGATTAGCTGGATTTCCATAGACTATGAGGAGTGAAGACACACTCTTCACTTGTGAAGATAAACTTTACAGACAAATGAATCTACGTGACTGATCTTGGACTTAAATTAAGACCTGAATTACAACTTTTGTTGAGCTGAGTTGGTTCTGGGAATGATTCAGAACACCTGTAAGAGATGGAGAAAGAATTGGAGGGAGAAAAAGAGAAAAAAGATTGGTGGATTAAGAGACAAGGTTTGTGAGGAAAGATTTGGAAAAAATAGTTTGGTCTGGAAAAGATCAAAAGGCATAATAATGGTCTTCGAGTAGCTTTGTAGAAAGAGCAGCTGTAAATTATTCCCTGTGAGTATTGAAAATAGAGGGAGTAATTGCAGTAAAGGGAAATGTAGTTCTGACCTTGAAAGAGGAGTTTCTAATCATAGGGATGATGAAGTGCTGATGTGCACAGCCTGGGGAGGTTGTAGACTTGCAATCTCTAGTGTTTTTTACAAACAGGTTGAACAAACATTTCCAGGAATTATTTTGGTGTAATCAAATGTGCTTGAGGGCCATGACCTGAGCCAGGGGAGCTTTCAGTCTCTTCAACAGTATTTTCTCCAATCAAATCTCTTTTGGTTTTTAATCTTGAACAACTCCACACAGAACAGGACACATCAATGAAATATCTGTTATAATTTTAAATTATACTTCCTTTTGTGGTGAGGAAACAGTACGTGTTTAAGATGAGACAACCGTGATGAGGTACTGAGGGAAATAGCTTACAAAATTCCTGTACCACAACCCTTACCTTAGTAGAAGACGAAATAGAGCTGTAAAAAATAATTATCTGTAAGAAGCACATGTCTTTATTTATTTAAATCTATATTTTCTTTTCCTAGCAAGGAGAAACAGCTGCTGCAGTGTGGGATGTAATACAAAATAAAATATTTTACATCCACTGATAATGCAGTTGCTCTTTGTTCCCCAGGTTCCACAAGATTTGCCTTTGCTCCCTGCTGTGGGGCATTATTGCAGAGAGCTCTGATGGCTAGCTGGGAGTTAATTAGCTGGAGTAGGGAACCAGCCTTCTCTCAAACCAGCCCAGGGGCAAAACTGAAGCAGAAGGTTAGTCTTTGGCAGACCCCAAACCACATTAACACTGCCCATAGTCATCTAAGGAGAAAGGGAGGGATGTGGTGATCACAGATCTGTTTGTGGCAGTTTGAAAACAAGGGCTGGTATAAAATTTTAGACACTAAACTTCCTGCTGTGCCTTCTTTCACCCTATGTATAAAGACATTTTGAATTTAGATTGGGTTCTGGGTTGTATTTTGCCCTTGGTGGAAATTAGCACACAGAACAAATAATCGTAATACTGAGTGAAGGAGTTTTGCTAGAAGTTTGCTGTGGCCTCCACATAGCTCTCCTGAGCTTAGAGTTGGGAATACTGAATTGAAGAAACTTTTTATAACAGTTAATCTGATTCCTCTGGAAAAGATGTCAAAAAAAAGCTAGACAAGACAACACAGATTTTTGGCTCACTTCCCACTTCAGGTCACCAAGTCCCCTTGAAACTCCCTATGGTTTCAAAAAAAATTAAAAAATAGTATTCTTTTAACTGTGTGGCACTGTTTGTGTGAGGCAGCTTGTGTCCTCATTATAGTTCATGGTGACAGAATTCTTTAGTTCATTTAACCAAGGCTTCTTTAAAGGCTGGGAAGAGAAAGTGGAAAATTTGCTGTCTGGGATGTAAACTGTCACTGCTATGGGAAGGAGGAGCTGAAAGAAGAAACTTTGACGTTAGCTGAGGGGAAACAGGAGAGGACAGCAGAGGAGAAAGTTACTAAGATCCCAAATGGTGAGTGACTGGAAAGTAAGTGAGAGAACAGTGCCAGGAGCAAATAGGCAATTCCCAATTAATCTCCTAGTGAGGGCTTACACTCACAGTTTCTTGTACAATGATGTATGTGCAGCCTGTAGGAGGTTATGGGACACCAGGAATCCAGAGAAGAGCTGTGTCACAAGCAGCCAGGGGCCTTTTTGGCTCATGGGTGGAAGGGAGGAACTGGGGCAGGTGGCTGCATCCTTGATACAGGCATGAATGTTCACACTGCCTTAGGCTGGTACAGCTGGAGAGATAAAAACCAAAATCAGTTTAACTATTAGTGAAGAGTTACTGTACAAGGTTGTGAGAAAGTCACTGGTTAGTACCTGCCCTTGCTGTGCTTTATGCTCCTGGGGAATATCACTGTGAGAATAAATCTAAACTCTTTTAGAAGTAAGCGCTGTGGGGCTCCCTGGATGTTTCAGGGACAGCCTCAGGCCTGGGCAGCTGCATCACATGGAGCAGGCATCTGCAGTGAGGCCATGGCACTGAGTCTCTAAATCATCTCAGCAGCCAGCCATCAGTCTCAAGGTAGAGAAAGCTCCAGTTTCCAAGCCAAGCTTTATTATTAGGCTGGCAGCTGGATCTTTCAATCAAAGTGAGCTGTTACTACTGCTGGCAGCAGAAAGAGCAGACTGACAACAGGACTGAATGGTTTTTGCTACTGAGTGCAAAGTAAGAAGCCTACGGTGGTTTCAGTTTATTTCAAACAAAGGTAGCGCATATTTGCTTTGCTGATGTTGTATGCTTTCATCTACTTGTTCATACAATTTGATCATTAAAACATACATATGATTCTAAATTTTTTAGTTGAAAATACAAAAAATATCATAGTAAAGCAAAATTGGTACAGTAATATAGAAGTAGAGACACAACCATCTAGAAAACACTTCCCCCCCCCCCCCCCCCAAATCTTAAAGTCTTAGGAGCTACCATTTCTTCATGAGAAACAGTTTATTTTCCACAGTGAAACATAAAATGATTTTTAACCTCAGTGGTATAACCTCAGTTGCCACTTCATCCAAATACCCTGCAAGAAGGAATGATATCTTCTGAGCATATGACATGGGAGAAAACATCTTGTTCAGGGTAGTCCTCAATAGCCAGAAATCACAGCAATTTTACAGATGAGCAAGTTGTAGGATGTGACACAGCGAGTGTCACTAACTCCACTAGTACATTCACAGAAACAAAAAAATCAATTAAGTTAGAAAATACCTCAGAGGTCATTGACTCCAACCTGAGACCAAACACATTCAGGTGAACTAGACCACAGCACTAAGTGCCATGTCCAATCTCTCGTTAAACAGTTCCAGGGATGGGGACTCCACCACCTCCCTGGACAGTCTATTTCAATGTCTAATCACTCTTTCTATGAAGAAATTCCTCCTAATATCCAACCCATTCTTAAATGACCCTTGGAGTATCTGACTGTTTCCTCTTGTTCTGTCACTTGTTGCCTGGGAGTAGAGGCCGATCCCCACCTGGCTACACTCTGAGGTGGTTGTAGAGAGCAATGAGGTCATCCCTGAGCTTCCTCTTCTCCAGGCTAAACAACTCCAGTTCCCTCAGCTGCTCCTCACAGAACTTTCCCTCTAGAGGCTTTATCAGCTCCATTGCCCTTCTCTAGACTCAAAAGTCACTTCTTCACTGAGGGCAGTCACTGGAACAGACTCCTCTGGGAAGTGGTCAGGGCCTCTGTCAGAGGTCAAAGAGGTTCTGCATGATACCCTTGTCATATGATTTAGTTTTAGGAAGTCCTGCATTGGGCTTGATGATGCTTACAGATCCCTTCCAGCCTGAGATATTCTATGATTCTGTGGTTCAGTAGGGATATTACCAGATGTTCACACATCCATGTAACAGCAGAGACCCTTTCAGAGGTTTATGGTTTATCAAGCAACAGGTTCTTTATAGGCATTTAAATTCTCCAGTCCATTGATAGCCCTTCCCCAGGAAACATCTGTAATTATGAATATCAAGCAATATGTGGGAAATTGTTGCTTTATGAGACCTCCACAAGAACTGGCTGTGTTTTGCAGAGAAGCTCTTACTGCACAGCACTTAGAAGTTAGTGCTGGCTATTCTATAGGAATATTACACTAAAGACAGTGCTATGAAAGGCAATTTGGTCAGAGCACGGGTGCTGGCAGGGGCAGCCTCTGTCTGGCTCCCTGCCTGTGCAAGCACTCTGCAACATGAAGCTCTGCTGTATAGAGCCATAGAATCATAGAAAGGCCTGGGCTGGTATGGAGGTTAAAGATCTTCTATTTACAACATGTTTGGATTTGACTGTCCAGCACCATGCAGCACTAGTTCCTTGGTATGTGACTTGGTCTGACCAGCTCCTTCTGGAGTGCCTTCAACTCTTTCCATCCCAAATGAGTCCACACCCAACTTCAGCAGCAGGTGCAAGGGTTTATCTACAGCACTGGTTTGGAGTGCAGGCTGCTGCTGGTCAGCATCTGCCTCCACAGCCACAGTACCACCACTCTCTGCTCCTGTACTGTGGTGTTGGCCAATCTGTAGCCAGTCTCTGTGGAGTTTTGCTGCGTCGCTGACTGCCCTCAAGAATAGAACAGCATCACCTCTAAAACATGCCTGTTTTACCCTCAATCTCTCTATGATAGTTTTTCCAGCCTATCTACAGTTCACTCTCTTTCTTGGGCAGGATTTGAAAGTGATGTGGATCAAGACTCTTCCCTTCCACAAAGCAAAGAACAAAGATGACCTTTTTTTTTGGTTAGCAAAAGGAGAGGAAGCATGAGATTTCTGTCTAGTCACCCACCCAGCTGGGGCCTGGAGCTACCACACAAGATCTCCCCTCTAAGGAGAGCAACTAATTCAGCACTGCCCACTTAATGCTATGCCAGGACTATCAAACTGCAAGAGAAGGTTAAAATGCTTCTTGCTGATACAGACTCATCTGTTTCTGCAGCCACCAGGAATGATTCATTTCACCTAACTTAAGCCTTCTAGGATCTAGGCATAGACTAGAGTATCTAGGAGGTATAGGTAGACTAGGGTATCTAGGGTACTACTGTAGTTAGTGGACTGGAAATATATGTTACTCCCCATTAAACATAGAAAGACCCCCGGTAAGCAGCTGCAGAATGCCTGTTTAGTGGGGAAAAATAATCCACACCAGTAATAAAAATGTTGTGACTTCAACTGTGCAAAATATTATGTTAGGATTGGATACAGCTATAATCACTTTTTATCATCCAAAACCTGCACTGGGCTGGTGCCCAGGGGAGGAAGAATGGAGATTATTGCCCAGTCACCCTACCCTCGTATGAACATACATGACACACAGACTGATAAAAGTTACATCTCTGTGTTAGATTCCCCAAGACCACTCCATTAAAAAAGTTCTTGATAAATACAAATGGCTGTGTTTTTAAATTCTCAGTACTACCTATATTTTGGAAGAAGTCTTTCCACTTTCTCAGCATTGGTAAAAGTGTAAGACATTCACTTTAGGGTACCTATATTAAAGAAAGACAAACCTCAGTTTGAGATAATTCCAGAGAAGACCAACAAAAAGAGTCAGAACTAAGACAAATCCAGTGGGAAAACCAAAAGTTGTGGAAGATATTCAAGCATGTCTCCATATGCTCATGTTACCAGGTAAATATGCCTGATTAAAACAGATTACTAAAACTTTTTAGAATTATTCCAGCCAAGTCAGAGTTTAAAAACAGAAGGCTGAAAAGTGTTTCTATTGAATTTTCTTTTACTCTTTTTAAGATTAGGAAATTTAGAGGGATTAATAATTCCCTCTAGGTCTCACTGAGCTCTTGCTGAGTGTATATTCCCACATTTGTTTATAAGTCATAATAAACATGGCAAATAACCAAGTTCCTGTAGTTCATGTGCAGGAATGTTATTTGAACACATATGTCATATACCAGGAAATTGGTACATTTTCCCCATTCTTATGATATTTCCCTCTCCTGTTCCTGATTCCAGCTGGAATCAAGAGTATTGGGCAAGCCCATTTTGAGACATGGTAATAGACAGGAAAGCTTAATCTAACAAGTAATATGTATGTTGAAGTCTATGGTGTTTTGTGATTTATTTCATTGACTTGATTAATTTCAGAGTGAAGAAACGACTAAGTAGAAGATCTGATAATCACATAAGGATAGGGCTATCAAGTGCCTTTTGATTTACTCACAGAATGAACCTGTGGATGAGTTTGCTGATCAGTACTTAATTTTCTCCAAGAATTTATCTCTGAAGAACTTAGAATTATTACATCTGCCTCACTGTAACTACTGCCACATGTGTAATTTTCTGGGCTTTTTCTTGACAACTTTTCACCAACCAAAGAAGCTAAAAGCAGAAACTAGTTTGTTAGAAGAAATGAGATCATGGGCTTTAAGAAATAACTTTGATCATGGTTAGCAAGAGTGAGTAGCTCCATGAAACTGTGTAGTTGGCAGACCTTATAATTTTCTCTGGTATTGTTGTCACAGTGCTAAGGGCATCAGCAAGACAAGGTTTCTAGGCAGAGATAATACGTGGGTTATTTTTTTCCGATTCCCTTTGAAATGTTTCAATTTATTGACACCAGTGTTACAAGCTCTTGCTACGATCACAGAATATATCCAGGGAGATACAAGCAGTCAAATATTAAGTATTCAAAACTGGACTACCAAAATTTGGAGGATTTTCAGACATGAATCACTGGACTGATGAAAAAAAGAAAGAGGTGGTGGAAGAGACAGACAAATTAACAGCTGTGTAAGCTGGTGTTTAAGAAGCCAAAATGGATGTGTGAACCCATCTCGCTAATATCCTGGATCTGATGAATACTTGATATTTCAGTTGTTACTGCAAAAGGGAAGAGCTTCTATGAAGGAAGACCCTGAAAATTATTTCCGGATTATTCCCTCAGGGAAAGGCCTCAGCCCCTACTTAATTTTTGCACCCTGACTACTCACACTATATAAACCTAATTTCACAAAACTCAAGTGCAGTTCTTGGTGCACCTTGTTAAAGTCTGCTCGCAAAAAGCACAGATTACATTATGTCCCTTTTGGATCCCTCAAGCCAACATAACCTTCCTATCACTATCTTCCCTGGCTGTGCCACCTCCAGTTGGCATATTCCACCAACCTGGAATTTTCTCAGCAGCATGCTCTAAGACTCTTTGGTGGGTTGTGACAGATGTCTGGCATGGGAACTGTTGTTTTGAACTGAAAAACCACACAAAAATAATCAGGATGACAGGTTTAGTGCTATGCAATGCATTTGTACCCAGTTTGCCTTGGAAGGTAACAATTTGGGAATGCAATTACCACTGGGCCCTGGAGCAGAAGCATTCAGCAGTGTAGATGTAGTTAGCATTAGAGGGGAATGCCAAAAGGAATAAACATAATGATACTACAGCCCCTGGCTAATCTGGTTCCATTTTTGGCCTCTATCAAGGCCATCAAAAATCAGCCACCAAAATGTACTCTGTTAGTTGTGATTTTATGAAAAAAATAAAACAAAAACAAAAAAAAAACCAACAAGCAAGCCCCAAAACAACAAACAGACAAACAAACAAAATCAAACAATATCAAACCAATTATTGGTTGATATAGTCACAGAATGTGTAATATTAGTTGGGTCTCTGAGTCATCACTTCAGATCTTCACTACCACTGACTTCTCTCTCTCATCACCCAAACCAGCAGAGGGAAGACCTGGAGATGAGCAGTGGTTCCATTTCCCACCCCCATGGTCAGCAGCACCCCACCTTGCTCCAGACCTGGCAGAGAAGGTCTTGTCTGCAGTTTGTGCAAACAAGGCAGAAAAAGTGGTGCTGTATTCAACCTTGATTTAAAGGGATAAATAATCCACTGTACCCCTTGGCAAACAGTTTGGTTGATTGGATAGCCACTCAATTAATCATGTTCACATGATTTTTAATTTTACTTTGTTTGGTTTCAAATTCCAAATTTTTGGATTTTATTATACTTTAACCCTAGCCCCTAGGACTGGATTGACCAAAAATCCACCAGTGAAAATAGTATTCATCAGGTTGATTCTTACATAGGAGAAGTTATAACTTGATCTTAAAAAAGTTTGAGTGCCCAAAGTTTTTCACTAAAAAGAAACTTGTGGATTTTTTCCTAGCTCTTTTTTGAGGACAGACAGGTTCAATGTCCTCCTTCCACTATATTTTCCAGAATGAAATTCATTATTCTCAACATGATTTCATCAATGACAGACACAGAGGTAGGGTAGCAAATACAGTGTGATCATGACTTGACCTTTTTGCCATTTAAGCTTCCACAGACTTTGCTAGTCCTTTCTGAAAAAAAACATGAGCTGATAATTCCCAGCTACCAGAAGAAATCTATCCATGTTTTATGTGATACAGTTTCTTCCAAGAAGGGTAGTAGGGAAAGTATGTAGAGCAGTTTTTAATTACCTTACATTTGTATGACATTCCTGCAGTTTAACCAATAGCAGGGACTGTCATAGGGCTCTGGCCTTATGATCTAAGCCCAGAATGGATTTTGTGTTAAGTGAAGTAGTGATGAGAGCCCAAATATTTTCTTTTCCAGGTATGGTGCCCTGAGTTCTCCCCTTATAAACTTATGATCACTTTTGTTTTGTGTCTCTGCTAACGGAGAAACCCTTCAGTTACCAGGAGCTGGAGGCACTTTCATCTATGTTCCTAATGTAAGAATAATTTTGGTGTTATTGTTCAAGAGAAAGATTGATTGTATTGAATTTTTTATGTGTATGCAAATACAGAAGTGAGTGAAATGGAAAAAAAAAGAAGATATGTGACTGGCATACTGCACTAGTAGTGAAAACCAGAAGTAACCCACTGTGATTAGCTTTGGTAGCTGCAGGCACTTGAAACTGTCTATAACATATAGAAACTGAATTTTGCTTATTATTTATTGAAGCAACGGAATACTACTTAGAGGGTCAAGAAAACAGAATTTGACTGAGTCTTCAGGAAATTGTAGAAGCACTGAAACCTCAGCAGTTCTACATGATTACAGATTAGAGAAAAATTATCCCCTTTTTCTTGGTGGAAGTTGTAATTGTGAGGTAATGTAAATTCTTTAAAGCTGTGCACAAATCCTCATGCAGCTCTGGACTAACAATATTGGAATTCTCCCAAGCACAGGGAGAAACAGCAGGCTCGCACAGGGGGCCAGTTTTTTGCCTGATTAGTCTGGTCCTTGCCTGCTGCTTTCAGCAAACACCTCAGGTGCACTAGCAGGGATTTCAGCTGGATTTGACCTTTGCATCTCTCTTTGATCTGCATGAGAGGCAAGTCTCCCAGCACAGCATGTACACAATACAAGACAAAACACTGCAGACATTACAGTGTTCATCATTTTCTCTGTCCCAGGCCACAGACATTATGCCTTTTTCCATTTCCCAGATGCTGTGTGGTTTTATGATCACAAAAAAATGGATTATACACTCAGTTTGAATAGCCCTTTTTTAAAGCAAAGATTTAGAAATCTTCTTGTCTCTGTCACAGCTGTAGCCTCAGATTGACAACCAAGAATTCATATTGATAATACTGAAGAACAGACTTCTAAGGAATCTGTTTTAATAATAAGTATCCTGAAGCCAGAAACTGTAGAGCTGTAAAAAAGTCTACATAACAAACTTCCAAAGAGTGTATAAACCCAGTGTATTTTACTACATCTGTGCTGTGTGGTAAAAAAAGAAATATTTTCAACTTTTTAAATTATGAAGATCAATTCCTATTTGACTTTATAATAGTGATAATGCAGACATAAAACATCCCTAATAAAGTAAATTATTCTATATCAGTAAATTTATTCTGAAGTCATTAAGAACAAAATAAGGAATAAAAAAAATTACAAGAGCTTTACAGCAATCTTTATATCATGTGACAGTAAGACATATCACAGGTGTGTTCTTAGTCCAGAACAAAATACAAGTATCTTAACAAATAACATGAAAATACTTTAATGAATGTAATGTGTCACTTCAAAGACATGAGGCTGTCTTGAGGCTAAAAATGAAAACTGTGTATCCCATCCTAAAAATCCAGATTCAGAGGTAAAAACGTCTTTTTGCTAATATAAAAAGTCACAAAATATCAGACTGGAATTGAATGCTGACTTACTCCATGAAAGATAATTCTATGAAAGAAAATAAAATTGTCATGGAAGGGAGACTGGCAGAAAATGAATATTTGAAGGAAAAACTCCTATCATAACATACCAAGAGGAATATTTTAGGCTTTCTCTTTGAACGGTCAAAATAAGTTTTGTTTGTGATGGATTACAGCATAGATATTAGTGCACAGATTAGTTTCTCATATGGCTCTGCAATTAATCACATAATTATCTCCTCTACATGACACACAGGCACTAAGATACTGCTGTCCCTCTGCTAAGCATCATCATCAATTTCGAGGGCGTGTGAATCAGCTTCTCTTTAGAGGGGAAACAAGAAGGATTCTCCCTGCATAACTCCTCAAATCACATGTGTAAAAGTGTCATACATTTATCCAGATTATTTGCCACCCTCGGAAAAGAGGTGGGCATGACCAAGTCACAGCCAAGCTGGTGTTCCATGAGCTCAGCTGACAGCAGCTCCTGGCTTCAGGCAGTGGCTCTGCCTCCATAAATAATCCTGCTGCATTAGCAAACATAAGAAAACCAGTTCCATTGCCTTTTAAGCCCTTGCTTTGCTACTCACCCACTATCACCACCAAGCAGGCAGAGCGACTGCCTGCCGCTCGCCCACAACACGCTGCGAAAGCCCTTGAGATAGTGCCACCTAGTGCCACCTGCCGCAGAAATACAATGACAAACACCCCTGGCATCCCCAAAATCCTGGAACGCACTCACTAATGCATCAGGCAAACTATGATGACAATTTGTATCCAGGGAGCACAGGGATAAATGAATGCATCAATATGTTGTCCAAGTTTTCCCACGGATGACCTCTTCCCAGTCCTAGGTCTCCTTCCCTTCTGTCTCCCTGCTCCTACCCTCATCTGGAGCAATTATTCCTGGATCTAAATACCTTGGTATCATCCACTAAGAAAAAGTGTTCCCTTATTTATTCTACTTCTCCTACCTGTGAAGCTTAACATGTTCAAAATATACATTTTCAGACTGTAATATATACATATGTTTATAGTGTATCTATTAGACTGGCTGTGAATACCATATATTTGTATTGAACATTGAAATACTGCATTTAAAAATGCAGAAAGTACTGAATATTGTGCCAAACACAGTGCCATTAAAGAAAAGCCTTGTTAGCCTCCAGCACAGGATAATTATGGTCCCTGGATGAGCACAGTCACTGGACAACATCTGCCAGTCACCTCAATAAGTGATCCAGCATAAGGTGACGGGACAGATGCTCCTGGCACTGAAGATTAAGAAGGTACATTAGATTTCAAATAGTTTCAATTTCTTTAGGTCTATGAAAATACAAATGTTCTATAAGGAACAACTGCTCAAAATGATTAACAGCTTGTTAAAAAACCAAAAATAATAAAAGAAGAAAACAAAAAGAGTATGTTTCAAACATTAATATTTAATGGTTTCCTAGAGCTGGTTGCCCAGGTTTAATATCTTGGACCTCAAGATGCTGGCTTGCCTATAGAGGATGGCAGGATTACCACGAAGTGAATGAGATGGATTAATTCTTTAGTCTTTGAGAGGCCTAACATGATTTTTGGAATATTATTTTCTGAGGGCTCTTTTTATATGGCACATCTAAAGAGTTTATGTTAGCCTTCATATTAGATATGTCTTTAAAGTCAGATGTGGAGCAGGAAGACAGTACCTCTTTTTGAAAAAATTTTTGTCTTTGATTTGTATGTCATGTCGTATTTTCAGCAATCTCAGTGAGTACAGAGTCCTTAAATAAGAGCATATATTAGGACTGCACATCTGAACCTTTCTATATGTCACCAGAACTCTACTGTGTGCAGACACACTACTGGTAGAAATAGGAATGGTTGAGGTTTTCCAACACATTTTAACATCAAGAATTTCTTCATACATAATACATACCACATTATTTCCACAAGACTTTTGTCTAGTTGAATGTTATTGAATATCGGTGAAAAAGTTTGAACAAAGCAAAGCAAATATTTTTCATGGGATACATTCTTCTAAGTTATTACTGGTAATTGGAATCTGCTTCCTTTTGTTATATTCCTTTGTGATCCTAAGCAAGTAATTAAATAACTGAGCTAGTTTTACCCTCTAGTTTAAGAGATTTTTGCTCTCTCTCCTCACATTAGCTCCCTAACTGGAAATGTGTGGTAATTCTATTTCTCCGTTGCTCAAAATTAACATAAAAGTTGAGTCATTTATTTTGCTTATTGTGGACACAGTGGGGTTGGAGTAAGAATCACAGAAATGCCCACATTTGGCATGCTACACAGTAGGCATAGCAATCCACTAAATATGACACCTCAGTCAACATTGTCTTTCAAATGTACAGCATCCTAAGGAAAAAGGACCTTATAATTGTGCATATAATAATTACATAATCAATATGCATATAAGAGTGATGAAAACTTAGTCCTACCATGAGTAAAAATTGGTTTTCTGTGGCCCAACATGGTTGTACTACACACAGGGGCTGTATCTGTGGCATCTGCCCATTTCCCAGGTCACAGTTTCTGATCTGAGAGCATTCCAGATTAATTAAATATTTTCCTGGTGAATGGTGGGTCCCATTTAAATGAGTGAAAATGTTTCATAAACATTCAAGGAGCAAACATTGTCTGGTGTCTTTTTGAAAAGAATTGTCACTGGGAAATCAAGAATAAAAGATGTTTATATTGAAACAAAATTGGTTTGATGCCTTGGAAGTTTTTCAAAAATATTAAAAGAAGGTTATTTGGTATCTGCATAACCACACATTCTTCTAGCATCTTCCAAGAAAATTTGTAGGGCCATTAAGCAAAAGGAGATTGTCAGGAGCTTTCACAACTTAAAAAGAAGAAAATGCTCCTTAATAAATTCTGAAACATTTAAATAACACTGACTACACAAAAATATATGTTCAACAGGTAGCTCTTGAGTTCGTGAAATGTGGACTGGATCTAGTTCTCAGGTCAACCCTTTGTTACTCAACAAGTACCTCGCAGTAGGTCACAGTGAAACCACAGCAGTTGATAATTTCAGTGTGGTTACATTTGTCTGGGGTACAGTTTGGATATGCACTGTATCAGTTATTGGTATTGCTTGAGAAGTGTAGCCTTAATACAAGCACAAATAATTTTGTGTCTAAGTCAGAATTCTCAAACAGAATTTAGTGAAGAAAGCTCTCAGAAATGGCAGCTCAAGAATGACAGGATTGTTGGGTTGCAAGTGACATCTGGAGCTCATCTGGTCTAATTCCCTTGTTCAGGTTGGGACACGTCTCCAAGGATGGAGACTCCAAAGTCTCTCTGGGCATCCTGTGCTAGTGACCGATCACTTCCACAGTAAAAAAAGGATTCTTTACTGGGCTCAGATGTTAATTTGTGTTCACTGCCTCTTTTACTGTTACTGAGCATTACTGAGAAAATTTCATTCATTGCCTCCCTTCAGGTACTTATAAACAGGGGAAAGATCACACCAAGCCTATTCTTCTTGAGGCTAAACAATCCCAGGTCTCTCAGCCTTTTCTCGTAGAAGGGAGATTCCAGTCCTTCCATCTTTATGGACCCTCATTGAACTGTCTCTGTTGTGTCTGTGTATCTCTTCTCCTGGGGAGCTCAGAACTGGACACAGCACTGCCAGTGAAGTCTCACCAGGCTGAGTAGAAGGGAATATTTACCTCCCTCAGCCTGCTGGCAACACTTTTCCCAGTGCACTCCAGGACACTGGAGGTCTTGTTTTCCTACACGAGTGCATTGAAAGATCCTGTTTAGCTTATTGTCCATCAGGACCCCAAGGCTCTCCTTGCCAAAGCTGCTTTTAGTCCAGCTGACCCTCCAGCATATCCTGATGTGTGGGATGGTTCCTGACTAGATGTTTCCAGCTCTCCTGCTTGAAGTTCATGTGGTTCCCATCAGGCACTTTCTGAAGCCACTCAACATCCCTCTGAATGACAGTAAAACCCTCTGGTGTATCAGCCCTTCCCCCAAGTTGATGTCTTTGGATATTAGAAAATGTTTAGTACTTTCCAGTGTAAATAAACAAGAACCTGACTATTTGAATGTGTCCAAATATTAACAAAAGATGACTTGAAACAACAGTTAATGGTTTTACTGCCAAAGACACAATCTGTTCTTCAGCTTCCTTATCTTTGCTTTGACCCATCTGTAGAACAAGACCTTTGTCTGGTCTCTGCTGCATTTTCACATCTTATCTCCTTTTGATTTTAGAAATCTAGAGAGAGCAAGAGCTATACCTCAGAAAAAAGGTTGTTGGGTTCTTTTAATTTTTTTTTTTATTCTTCACTGGAATAAAGCCAGGATAGTTCCATATTCTTCATCAGGGAAAATACGACAGGAAACAAAACCACCAAAAGATAACCCACCATGACATTGTGGATAAAATATTCACCCGATCCACAGGAGATCATGTGTCAGTTCCCACTTCTGACTGACTCAGGGCTGACACTTCTCTTCCCCATCGAGTGCCCTAGTGCACAGGTTACAGCCTTAGTTTCTTTATTGAGAACAATAAATAATGAAAAACAGCTTCAAAAGGAGAGACTGAGAAGGATTAGCTACTCCTCATCGATCCAAAACAGTGGGGGATTTGCATATAATTCTTCAACACCTTCAGGACATTTCTGTAGCATTTTCCTGATAGTATGCTTGTGAAGCTGTTTTTTATTTTTCTCTGCAACTTTTGCCCTTTAGCTACACAAAGTTTGCAATGAGGGTTTGTTTAAAATGACACATTTGCATGAAGAGATTAGGGTTTGTCAAACTGCTGTATTCCATTAAAAACTGTTCTCGCTAAAGATAACCCTTATCAGCACTCCTTTTGACCTTCCCCATTATGATTTCTCTTCTGTTGTGATCTCTTTTTTACTTTAGTAGAGAGCAAGAAAAATATGTATTCACCAAAAAATCACAAAACATTAACTTTAAAGAATATGATTTAAATGAAAGCAAGTAAGTGTTTTATTTGTAGTTCTAAAGAAAGAGAGTACATAACCAATTACATGGGTTTTGTTATTTTGTCTGATTTACCTTCAACACCTCTATCTTTATTGGGATTGATGCAAACATAATTAATCCTCTGGAGTCCTGTGCAAAGCCACAACTGTTATTATGTATCTTCTGGTTTTTTGACTTGTAATTCTCTGCTAACTATATCTACAAAGAAATAAGTTCCAAAGCACTATATAAAGTTATTTTAAGGAAATCAGGACCACTGAAGCATATTGGCTGGGCTGGGGAGCCCTAACATTAGTCTCTTCTGGCTTTTGTCTTGCTTCCATGGTTACTTGTTGCAAGTACTGCAACGTGCTAACTACAGAGAATGGAAGAGAAAACTGAACAGTGACTTTAGCAGATATGTTAAATATATTTCCATTAATTATCTACAAAGCTAATTCTTCTTGTCAAACCTGTGAAGCATCTAAGATTTACACTACTTTGCCAGGGCACTGTACTGCATCTATCAGCTCCACCAGCTCTGGTTCCACTCTCATTTTCTTCCACAAGTTTCTTTACAGGAAACAGAATTTAGAAATGACTGCCAAGTTTACTTTTACAGACTTCTCAAATTTACCTTCAGGATTGCACTGCAGTTTTATGAAAAAGCAAAAGAGACAATGAAAGACATAAGACTATTGAGTTTAAATCACATATTTTCTTCAATATAAACCATTTTTTGGAACAAAAATCTCATCTGAAAAAATAGGTATTCACTAGAAGAGACAGGTACATTTGTATGTCTCATGGGCAAGCTCCAAAATGAGACTCTTTTGCATTATAATTTCAGAATAAAGTTAAAAAAAATAAAAAGAAAGAGCGAAAAGGAGAATGCAATTTTCAGAACAAAATTCCCAAGACAGAATGAAATTCATTAGAATATGAAAGATCTGTGCTATAATAACTGACATTCCATAAGAGGCTGAAATATAGCTCACTATAATAAAACAATAATAAAGTAATAATAGAAAAGATTATTCCATTTAGGTCAATAGCCTCTTTGGGGAAGAGAGACAGATATAACATTTAACTGCTTTGTTTAATCTTTTTATAAGTGAAGAGCATGTTTTCTTTATTTGCAATTTCCATGATGCTTCTGAGTGTTCCTTATAGCTGGTTTTATAAAATTTAAATACAAGTTCTCACTGGTAACATTGCATTACACACTTCTTTCTAAAATTTGGTGGTATGCAAAGATATTGCTTATCAACTGTATCACCATTGACTAGCCATAGAGAATTGAAATCAGCCTAATATATGAGCAAAAATTACACACAATGACAAGGCAGGCAGACAAAGTAATGATGAAATTGGAGCAAGATGACTCCTGGTACTGAGCCCCTCAATAAAGATTTCTGTGGACACTTAAATGGAGCAGGGAGTAAGACAGTTAAATATATTTTTGTTAATGTGCATGTCAATTTATTTTTGTGATATTATCCTAAAGGCAAGGAAGTAAATTAGAGGAGACTGCTGGAGGAAACAAACAGAAGATAAATCAATGGGGACAATGCTACTTGGTTCTGACTAAAAGGATAAGATTTATGCTTCAGTGGATTTTTCAGCAGCAGCTGAAATAAGCCTTTCAAAGAAAGGCGCACACAAATTGCAGAAAGTCCCTATCTCTCTTAAGCTAGAGATTAGAAATTGAAAGTCCAGGAGTATTATAAATTACAAAGTAGATAAGACCTTTGCCAATGGTGGCTTTATTTTCAGTATTAACCCTACCTGCTCTCTGGTTCTGGATAACTAGAGTATTGAAAAGAATGGGTTTTTTAATTCCCTTAACTGTTTTTGCAGTCTCAACAATCTCTGCAATTCCATTCCCTGTACCTATTAACAGATAATAATGACTGATAGAGCAAGAGGCTGTGAACTTTTACAAAAATCAATCCACTTGAAGATAAAGGTCAATTTTTTTCTGATGGTTTATTTCTGAGAAATTGTGATGTATCAACAAACCTAAGTGATGGACTTCAACATGTAAAAAAAGAGCACATTAACCAGATGCAAATTTGTAGATGAGATTTTATTATGTTTTGGTTAAAATCAAGTGGAATTTGCCATGACGCTTTCTGAACTCTTGTCTGTAAGATGCTTTTGTCTTACATGTTGCTAAAGTCCTTAGGGATCATTATCTTATGATGCCATATGTAATTTACATTGTGTGAGAAATTATGGAACAGGGACAGGCTTAAGATTACAAAGTATGCCAAAATTTAGAGCTAATCATTTAGATGTTCTTGGATAAACTCAATTGTTATTTTATGCCTGTTTGAGTTTGAAGAAATGAAGTTGAGGAAAAAAATAACAGCCAGAAATATCTTCATCTATGTAATGGAAACACTTGGTCTAATCTTCATGATGAATGTAAGTGTAGTTAGAGCAAGTTTTAGCGTTTTCAATTGACTTTCAGTTACAGACAAGTCAAATATCAATACTTGCATTTTTTAGATCATTGTATAATGAGAAACAAATGGGTTTTTTTCTGCCTCATGAAAGCAAAGTTATTCTTTCTTGAAGGTGGCAAAGTTGAAAATGTTTTTCTTCATTTTACAAAGTTTATTCACTATTGAAAAGAGTCTAAGAGTGGAAATGTGTTAGCATGGTAAAAATATTCTGGTTTAATGAGAGAACACTCAAATACATGCTAGCAATTGCAAAATTGGCAGCACTTTTGATATATCAGAATATACTGAGGAAAATCGTGCAAGGTGCATTACTACCCATTTGTGGTTATGTTATGTACAGGTATTTTCTGCAGAGAGATGACACAGAAGTCCTAAAGCAGCCCACGATGAGCCAGTTTGAATCTAGGGTCAGAACTTGTAGCTTTGCTTCTAAACTGAGAAAATTGGTCTCTCAAATAGCCTGATGATAGATATGGTGTTTAGCCTGTCTTTTTAGAAATGGCTTCTGGTGGAAACAGCAACTCAAAGAACTTATCTAGAGAGGGAAAATAGCTCTAAGATACTAGGAAAACCTGCAGTGGAACAGAAAATTGATGTATTTTAAAGAACTGGAGGGGTTATTTTGTTGGCTTTTTAGGGTTTTTTTTTTTTTTTTTTAATTTTATGAGAAAGAAAGGAAGATCTCATTTGATTACTTTCTTCATAAAACAATCCAGTTTTCATGAAAAGTCATAATTGTCTCACAGTTAGATTTGGATTAGATTTGCTGGGGCTTTTGCTTTTCCAAGTACCTAGAACCCAAAAGAGCACCAGGAGAGGACAAGCAGTCATATCTCCTTTGAGTTCCCCTCTTTCATCCGTAATAATCCAAGAGACCACAGCCTCCACTGATCTCTTGCCTTAGGAATCTGCTTTGTACTTCCTGAAACATGGAGAAAGCAGTTATTATGCAATATATCTGCCCCTGAGATCAAACTAAAATTAGGTTATCTGCTCATGGATCTTTTCCAAATACCTCTAAACAATTATGCCAATTACTGGCATAATTGTAAGTGAATCAGAATAAGCACCAGCAAACAAATCAAACTGGGAGTTGTACAGTTTGTCTTGCTAATTATGTTCCTCATTTAATAGCTGTCACGAGGCGTCTGCTACCTGCTGACTGGAGAATGTGGGGAGTTTTTAATCCTAATTTTGAACACTATTAATACATAGGATATTAAAATGGAAAAATATGAATAGCTTCAGAGAGTGATCAAGAGTTGTTATTTTAACATATGGAACATTCCCAAATCTCTAGATTTGGAAACCTGTCATTGGTGAGTAAACCTCTGTAGTGTGTTAGCAGAAAGTACAGATGCTTTTCTCCTTAGTTTAAACTCTCTGAAACCAGCTCCAAATGGCTTTTTCTTTTAAGCTTCCAGCCTCCAAGACAAGCAAGTTTTAGTGTGACAGACTGAAGAAATATAAATACAGGCCATTGTTGACAATTTTTTTTTATGCCTAGTTAAAATAAGTAGATTCTTGTGGTTTCTATCATTTTACTGTCTTCCCCTCCTTAGAGTATTTCACACTTTTTGTTGCTTCTGCAATCATAAAATAAATGTTTCAAGTTATTTCCAATGAAGTTTTATTGCCATAATTTACAAAAGAACTCATAAAAAACAAGCAATACTGACAGCTAATAATACCCAGATTTATGTTATACACATCAGAATCACCTTCATTTTGCAATTGACCCTTTCAATTGGGCTGATACTTGACTGAAGTTATGAGGTGTTCCTTCTCCCCCACTGCCAGCTGGTTCAGTCCCACACAAGATGACAGCAAAGGCTGGTGAGGGGGAAGCAGCAGAGAGGAAGCAGAGACTAAAGCTCTCATTACCTCTCCTTTGCCATTGCTTGCTTAGCTGTGCAGCTCAGCAGCAGCAGAAGTGCCTTGCAGATGCCTCTTCAGTCACCTGTGGAAGTGTGGATGTGTTCTCCCCACCCCCAGGAGTCAGGGAAATCAGCACATCTGTAACCCCCTTGCTGCCAAACCTACAGCTCAAATGAGACACTTACTGTGTTAGCAACAATAAGGGGTGTGAGGCTCATCATTATCTCTTTTGCCTTCTGTACTTTGTTTCTTCTCAAAAGATTGGGGATTACAGCATGCACAGAGTAAGAGCAGAAGTAGAAGCAGCCACATGTCTATGAATGGCTGCAAAATTTTGCTGGTTCAGAGCAGAGCAAAGCAAAGCTGGCAGAATTCTGGGTGGAATACAGTTTATAGACCACTTTTATCACTGTAGTTATCCAGAAATTAATCTGGCCAATGGCTTTTTCCACTGTGAAGCTTTGATAGTAGAGAGGTGATAGAATATAAAAAGAGGTTCAAAAAGAAGAGGAAATGCTGAAATGAACGTATTTTTCTTACTAACAATGCATGAAGAAGTAAGGATAACTAAATTTGTGTGGACAGTTGGAATGTAGGAGAATAGAGATAGTGATGAAGGTAATCTCACCCCTAAGGAGTTACAGCTGCACTAATTACCAAGAATTAGGGACTGGCCTGCCCTTAATAGGCCACAGCTAGGTCCAGTTAGATTGGGTATTGTAAAAGAGTAGTTTGGCTGATCCACAAGTCACTTAGAGTTTGTTGATTGTGCTGTGAGGAAGAAGGATTCAGTACTGTGAGGAGCTGCCTATGAGAAACCACCAAGAATGTATGGAGCTTTTGTAATAAGATGATAACAAATTTGGTTCTTACCTTCCAGTGTCCATCTCAAGATGGCTCACAAACATTGACACCAGGGAGATGATTGATATTATTGGTTACCTGCTTAGGATTATCAGCATATAGGAGCACTTTGCACCCAGAGCTGTAGTCACACATTGGCATCTCTAGTAGAAGTGTGAATTTTTTCTTGGAGAGCTTGTTATACAATCAGATAATTTAGAACCAGAATCTAGCATCTGAGAAACTTTTTGTTAGATTCCCCAGGTATACCTCTCCACAGGACCTGTCCAATAAACCAAGTCTCCCTCATTTTTACATTTCATACATCTCTTTTATATCTCTTCAAATTAAAAACTTTTAGCCTACTAACAAAGTTTCAGAAACACCTACACTCTGCAATATCATGTTTCAGAGAGTAAAATATCTTTAATCAAAGGTTTCCATTTTTGCTTTTATTCTTGTACTGTTGTGGAAGCTGAGCTCTGCTCAGAGAAACCAATATAGAAAGCATCTTGAGCAAAAAATAATGTGTCTGATAAAGGTTTGTACTTTTTGGCATATGCGTTATGCTCATTTTTATAAACAGTTGTGCACAGGTTTGTCACCTTGATATGGATATCTGTGCTTTAGTGGCACTTCTCTCTGCTCTGCAATACTGCCTCTGATTTTTCACATACTGCAGAGCTGTGCTTTGAAAGTAACTTGCAAAGCAGGAGAAGAAAGAATCTACTTGGAGATTAAGCGTGTTCTAAAAAAGAAAAAAAAAAGGTGGAAGGAAATGAAACTCCAGCTCAGATAGAAGAGGCTGTAAAATACTCAGTTTTAGACAGGATCTTAGACCTCAGAATCAGTGGCAAAATTCTTGTCCTAGTTGCAGTCGATCATGGATTTCACTGCTTTTATATTTTTGACCAGAGGGAAAAGTGCTGTTCAGGAATAAAATCATGACTACATGAATATTCTTCTGCATTCTGTCATGTAAACTGCGACCACCTGCTGCTTAAGAGCTTTTGCTCACCATTCTGAAAAAAATTAAGTTGAATGCTACAGACAAACTGTTCTGCTACAGATGACTTGAAAGATGATGAAGGTGTGTAGCCAAGGTGGTACTTACAGAGAACCATCTGCCTTTTGTTACTGATGATCACATGTGTGTGGCTATCCATTATGATGTGATGCCTGATGTGTGTTAAGTATTGCATTACTGGGGAAAAACATTCAAAATCACCAGAAAGGAGTTTGCCATTTATATTTCTGGCTATCAAAAGTCAAGGAAATGTCATCTTCCTCTTCTGAAAATATCAGAAGAAAACAAAATAAAAAGGGAAAAAATAAAGGGTAGAAATTATTAGTCTAAAGAAAAATTGTTTGAATGAAGCATGAGAGAAGCAATGAAGAAGTTTCTAGGTGATAAATTGAACACAGTAGAAAAGCTTGAGAAGAAAGGAAAAACAGTTAAGAGGGAAAGCTTTTGGGTGGTAAAGGCTGAGGTGAGGGGGAGTAGAACTCATGGTAGACAACAGCAGAGACAAAAAAGAATAGGAAACAGAGCTGAAAAGAAATGCAAAATATATTGAATGGAAAAGGGACTATGAATGTCTCAGTGAAGGGGAGTGTACAAACTGAGAACAAAGAAATGAAACCTTGGGATTTCTGGAAAGAGAAAAATAAGAAGATATTAGAAGCAGCAGACAGAATAAGAAATAACTGGGAAATCTAGTGTAAATGCTGGCCTGGAAGAATTCTGCCAGGATGAGTGGTTGGGGAGATGGGCTATTTCTGAACAGATGATTTTCAGGAAAGAGCAGTTCTGAAATAAGGAAGTAGAAATATTGAAGAAATACATCATCTCCAGTAGCTCCTTCCACTCCTAATCCTTTCTTCATGCGACTTAGCATCATTTTCAGTTAAGGATCCTTGAACCAAAATCTATCATATGCTTCCCCCCTTCTTTGGAAGCCGTCAATAATTTCTCTTCCCACCAGCTCTCTCCCTTGGCTCCTATCAGCTGAGGAGAACACAGTTCGTTCTACCTTTTCAGAAAAAAAATAATTTGTACTGCCTCCTGGAAAAGGGCAAATGTAACCTCATCAGTTGTAGCATAAAATCATAGAATGGTTTGGATTAGAAGGGATGTAAAGATCATGTAATTCCAAGCCCCTTTCCCTGGGCCCCCGGATATATTTCATTAGACCAGGTTGCACAAAGCCCCATCTGGCCCAGCCTTGAACACTTCAGGGATGGGACATTCACAACTTGTCTGGGCACCCTGTTCCAGTGCTTCCCATCCTTTAGAATAAATAATTTATTCCTAATCTCTAATCTAATCCTAACTACTGTCAATGTAAAGCCATTCCCCATTCTCTTGTCAATTCAGACCAAAGTCCCTCTTGCTTTCTTTCAGGGACAAGGCTGGTCTAAGTTCTTCCTGGTGCCTTCTCTTGTCCAGGCTAAACAACCCCAAATCTCTCAGCCTTTTCTTATAGAAGCAGTGCTTCATCTCTCTGATAATTTTGGTGTTCCTCCTCTGGACTCACTCCCACAAGTCCATGTCCCTCCTGTGCTGGGACCCCAGAGCTGGATGCAGGGTTCCAGGTGGGGTCTCGGCAGAGCTGAGGGGTAGAATTCCCTCCCTGTCCCTGCTGCCCAGACTGCTTTGGATGCAGCCCAGGACATGTTTGGTTTCTGGGCTGTGATTGCCCATGGCTGGGTCATGTCCAGCCTCTCAGCCACCAGCACCCCCAAGCCCTTCTCTGCAGGGCTGGACTTGATCCATTATCTCTTCACACTTCTCACAGTAAATGATGAAAAGAAAGAGCCAGAGCCCTCAGCACCGCCACTTGCAGTACTGCTGCCTTCAGGATCTCTGTCTGTAACAATCTCAAATCCAGAGAGACATGAGACAAAAAGGAAGTCAACAATCAGATCATAATAAGCATCTTTCACTGCTGAAGAGCAGAAAACTGAAGTAAGAGTTTTGACAGTGGACAAGCACTTTCTCTTGCAATGTTTCTGCATTCCTGATGGAGAAAAACCCCTGTAGCTTTCCCTCCTAGCTTCTACAGTTTTTTGCCGTGGTCCTAGGGCCCTCACAGCTTACAAAATGTGGACTGAAATCAACAGATTTTCCCCATTTGCCATTTCATTTTATTGACATATTTTGCTTAAGGATGGTTGTGCCAAATCTCTTGCTTCACCTTTAAATAAATACCATTAACATTTTAAGCCAAAAGTAAAGATAGAAAGCACATGCTGGTAGTAAAGGAACAAAGAATTTTTTGCTGTATATACACAAAGAGAGCATTTTACCCAGTGTTTATTAAGTATAGTAGTTACAAAGTCAGACTGGGAGACACAATATCCTACATAACTGAACCCAATAGACTTGACTTTTAACTATTTGTTTTCAGTCAGGTAAAGTAAAATATTAGTGGCTTCAGCTCAACTTGACATTTCATGTGATGTTTCTGAATGATGTGGAAAGTGAAGCCTGAAACCAGCTAACCAAAAGAATAGGGTTGAAAAAGAGTCTGCAGACAACTGAGAGTATTTTTAGATTCCTAACCACAGCCTAAATTCCATTAGCATGAGACTTGGAAGGACACATCTGTTATTCTTTAAGGAACTAAAGCAGTTGGCTGGCCTCCTAGCTCTTGAACAAAGTGTTCAAGGCTCACATGGAAACACTGCGCTGCACATAACAAATCTGTTTAATTTAAATTTTTTTTCTAACGGAAAAAAGAAAGGAAGAAGTAATGATTGAGAAGCATCTGTGAAGGATCTGCTATACCTGGTTTTTGTTTTTTTTTTCAAAATCTGTTTTCATATCTTGATTCATCCATCTTCTGGAGTTGCTGGAAGAAACACAAACATGGAAGCATTGTAGATAAAAAGTACAATGTCTGAAGATTGCTGTCTGAAGCTTCCTGTTTTACTGTCTTGTATATGAATGGGAAGTTTATAGAACAGGTATGAAAAAAGCTCTGTTTGAGTTCATTTTATTCACAACAAATTGATTCATAACACTGGCCAGCCTCTTTTCTCTCCTCCTCTCTTCCTCTCTCCTTTTTGCCTTTTCCTTTATATTTTTTTTTCCTTTTTCTTTTATTTCTTCCTCCTGGAGTAGGTGTAAGACCTCCTTATACAAGACTTTGATGCAAAAATCTAGGTTTGAAAATTTAATAAAATTCAGACTTGTAGAATGGGGGGAAAAAGTAAAGGGTGGAAGAAAGATAAGGAGAGTAATATTATTTATAGAGATAAAACAAAGGTTAGGTGAAAACAGATGAACTATCCGTGATGTACTCTACCAAGAAAACCACAAAAATAAATTATAAACAGGGAAAAGTTTCCATTCAATCTTTAAGTTAAGGAATTGAAGTCCTCATGTCTGAATGGCTATCAAAGAGACTGAGAGGCCATAGACATATGCGTTTATGTATGTTATCTAGAGAGGTGCAGTAGGTTAAGAACAAAAATTTACCAGAAATTACATTTACAAGAAATTTATACAGGAAAGATTTTGTGCCTCGGTGTGTAAACTTTATCTACTGCCTTTGAAACCCTTTAGTACTCAAGTTTTATAGTATCCTGTAAGCATAACATATAAAGGCTAAACAAGGAAAACATTAATATGAACTGAGTCTTTAATGTAAAATGTACCTGTAATCCTTGAAACTACTTTCATGAACTGTGTACAAAGCATAGTATTTTCATGTCCTTCATTGCTAGTTGATAAACTTGATAGGAAAAGCCAATCTACAGAGTCAAAATTGTAAGTCTGAATTTCTAATTTGTGGTTTTCTTTTTCTATCAACTGTCATACAACTAAGCCTACTATAGATGTGAGGATTCTGCTTTTTTATAGTATTCTCTTCACATTTGTCTGATTTCTTTGTTATAGAGGAAAAAAAAAAAGAAAATAAAATAAATATTAGAAACTTGTAAGTATTTGAGAAGACAAGCTGTTTCCAGTACTAAACAAAGGAAAGAACAGCAGTACTTTTATAAGTGCACAAGCCCACAGTAATGTGGCCATAGCACTCTTGATGGGAGATTGTCTTTATGTCTGATCATCCCTTGCCTAGAGTGGATAGCTTTATTGATATTTTATGGTGTTTATATCTTCATTCAAAGGACTTAAAAACCCACAAGAGTGCTGTTTGCTGGCCAGCCAAGTTCCACATGCCTCATAATGCATGCTGGTCACTGAAGTATGTCAAACACTACTTCAAGCAAAACCCTCCAATTATAAAAAAGCACTATAATTGCACATCTAGGAACATATGTTTAAACTGGCCTCATCTATTTTAAGCAGAACAAAGGCCAACTGAAAAGTTTCAAGGGAGATAACAGTGCTTTGTATAGAGGCACTAACTGGGCTTTTTGGGGTGAGAAACTTGTGATTTAAAGCTGAAAATTAAAATAAATGTATTGTGGAAAAATGGAATTTCAGCATGCAGGAACTTACAGATGATTGTGAGGAAAGATCTCCCACTTACACCAATAGCAATTCAGTCAATGATTTGCAGCATAATCTGAAATTAAGAGGGATAAAGCTTCTATAAACAAATAATTTGTAATAGCCCATATAAAATTGAAAATATTGGAGAAACTTGCAGACCTCTCAAATCTTTCAGTTGTAGAATACCTCTGTTCCACTGTTACCTGTCTGTAAGTTAATACACAGATTCAACTTCATATACTGGCTGATCCATCTGAGTTCTGCCACTGAGAAAACCAAGCATGCTTGTGCTCTCCTGGAAACCAGTTTAGTACCTGTTCACCAGGGGTACTGAACGATGTCAGGCTTCATGTTCATACCTGATTTTGGTCCAAGGAATCCTGGCCCCATACTCAGAGTACTGCCATGCATCAGACCATGCAAGCTGTAATTTCAGAATGCAGCCTTAAATGTGGCACAGATGCAAGACTGCCTTCAACCCCACAGCTCTGCCCAGGCAGTTCAGTCAGCACCATTCGTTTCCCAGATGTTTTGCTATACGACACACAAGATATCATCCAGTGTATGTCAGGGAAAAAGTCAATAAATAGTATAGGTCTAATTTCACAACCCACTTTTAGCAGTGAAAGAATAGGAAGCAGCATGTAGGGAAAATCTTGAGAAGCTTTAATTTTTCTTTTAAACCAAGATATTGAGAAATGGACTCATTTTCCATGGATCTGAGAAATATTTAGCAGAGGAGAAAAAAATGCAGAATCCAACACACACAGAGATAATTGGGCAATCAGATAAGGATTTAGTGTTTTCCAATAAGGCTGTGGAGACTACTGAATCAAGATGCCATTCACTAATTATATTTACATGTCTAAATAAAATGTAAAACCTAAATGAGAGATGGAGTTTGTAACTCAGGCTCTCACCTAACTCATGGAAAAATAGGCAAGAATTTGACAGTCTTTCACATGACAGCTGTATCCTTCTATCACTGGATTATAGGTTATTTTGGCATAAATAAATTTTGTTTGAAAACAAAGCATACCCTGAAATGTTTCTCATTTACATGGTTTTATTCATATTGGATTTGAGAAATTTTGCCCACTGTAGAGAAGCTTCCAGTGAACTACAGCTACCATACTGTCCCTGTGACCTTTTATTTCTCCTTTGAATCCTTTGCTTCATTTGCAGCCTAGCAGATGAAATGTGACTCTGGAGTTGAGGAGAGCTTTGCACTGTCATTCTTTCCTCTCTGTCCTTACCTTTCCCTAAGAGACATACTGAGACTTCCCTCCTTTAAAAAGTCCCTCAAAATCTGCTGCTGGCAATCATTCCATGAAGGTTGACTATTTTATTTAATCCCTATATCCTTCTTCTCTTACCCTTGTTTTGATTCCTACCACTTTTTGCACCAACACAAAATTTCTGTCTGCTCCTATTCGTTCAAGACCTCTTAATTCTTTCAAAGCCACTTAGTTCCTATATTATATTATTGTGGAGCTTTGTCTCACACTGTCAAAGAAATGTGATTAAACTCCAAGATTGCTTTTCAAAAACTAACCTCTGTGTTTATAGCAAATCAAAACAGAATGTAATCAACTCAGTTTGCTTTTGACAGATGTTTAAAGCAATTTTATGCTACACAGCTTTCTTCTATCTGGTTTCTGCAGGACAAGGATACATCAGTTATAATTTAGGTTCACAGAAAATGGGGTGGATTGTTTGGCATTAGATAGTTGTTTTCTGTATAATACTATACCTTTTCTTTTAGCATTTATGTTGTAACCTTAATGCTTGCAAAACATGGTGCTCTGGCAGAACTGAAAAGTTAAGTCCTCTGTTTATAAACCAGGAAAAGCACACTAACTTCCTCTACTGCCTCACTGAAGTGCCTTAACAGCAACATGGCTACAGCTGCAAAACTAAAATATCCTTGAGGATATGCTTAGCTTTAAACAAGTGAGTGGCCCCATTAAATGTCTTGAAATCAATTATACTAATTCTGGTCTAAATTAAGTAGCTGAGCTGCTCTATCAAACTGATGCTCTACTGCCCACTCCTGGGCATAGGAAAGTAATTCATCCTCAAAATCTGCAGCTTGGCTTTCCTCCTGAGCCCTTGAAGTTGACTCTGAAGCAAACACTTGTCTCACCAAGAGCCAGAGTCCACAAGATAATCATGATCTGAATGCAGAAATATTCTGGAATGGATTTGAGCCAGTTACCTGAAAGACTCCATATTTCCCCAGTGACTGGTGAATTCCCCTTCCTTTCCTACTATTACCATAAAAAGAATTTCAATATTCCTCATCTTCATCAGACTACAAGTAACAGGAAAGGAAAGCATGCAACATGCATCCATCTATCAATCACCCTACAAAAACTGGTTTTCTTCTCAAGCTTAAATGCTGAAAGAATCAACCATAAGTTGAGATATCCCATGAAGAGGGAACTTCTAAGAAATGCACCTTTAGTTATTATATGGGAAACATTATTAAAATAAAATATAGTATCTTAAAAGGGGATGTAAGCATGAGTAGGGTCCTTAACACAGCATTTAAGTAAATCACTCCCCCAAGTGAGAATAAAGGTTATTTAGAACAGACTCTGTAATGCACAAAATAAATCCTTTTATCCCCAGCACTGGCTTTGAAGACATGCCCTGCCTGTTAAGAATGCCAGGGCTTTGGGCCTAAAGCAGTTCTTTGCATTATCCTTCCCTTTGCCCTTTGAAACGTCAAATGGGTCCTGCCAATTATTGTTCTAGTAGTAATCACTGTGGGGTGATAAGCTAACACTGTTACTAAAAATTAAGCATAAATAATAAAACTATGACTATATCAAAGTGAAAATTTGTAGGAGGACTCCAGTTCAGGTGTCACTGGTAACAGTCTGTGCCTGTAATGCAGGGGAAGAAGAAATATCATGAATTCAGGGAAGGCATAAACAGTCATAAACACCTTGATACGACTAAACTGGCTCATACAGCTACTTACACTTTGTACATGCTGAGCTTTAGATCTTCCCTGAAGACTCATGCACTTGGGGACAGTGTGTTTATCTGAAGGATACTCCAGTTAATTTTTAGCTTGCTCTCTGTTTAGGACCTTAATATATTTTTCCAAGAGAAATCCATGGTGGAGACAGTTTCCCCTGAGCAGTGTAGATGCAAAACTAGTTGTTAATGTGCTCTCATTTCTCATTGTACACATGTCCTTGGAGTTCCTTGGTGCCAACTGTTTTCTTTCTTTTCCCCACTTCAAAGGCATCCACAGAAATTTTTTCTTCAATGCTCAAGAATTTAACAGAGATACTGGCAGTATGTGGGAATTTAATTCTTTTTGATAGTATCAGCAGCTAGCATTCACATTTGGGAGAAGCAGTTATATGATTTGTATGGGACCTGTTTCCCTAAAAAAGCTCTACAGTACTGCACAGAACTGGCAAGCGCCACAAGCATGAATATGCAACAGCAGTATTATTCAAGAATCACAGTTAATGGTAATAACCTTTTTCCCCCCAAATTAATCAGAAAATATGTAAGTCAGCATATTTAAATAATGCATTGAAATCAGAGCACAGCATGAATAATATTTAAATTAAATTTGACAACATGAGAAACACAAAAAAAAAGAATATTCATAGTAATGGAAATAAGAAATTTTGAAAAATGCATTTTCTGAAGGAGCAAATAATTAAAAGACCTACTTCAGTACAATAATTTATGGAATGACCTTATCAGCAAATAAAAATTGTAGTTAGACTAAATGAGGCTTCCATAAAATGAAAAGGAGAATAAATGAAAGCAAGACTGATATATACCTACTGCTCTGCAGGAAAGCACAGAAACTAAAAGAGGTAGGATTTTTCCATGAAAGATAGCTCATTTTTGCAGCTGAAACCTCTGTGTCACTAAAAGTGCTTTAAGGAAAGAAAGCCTTTTAAAAGCACGTTTATGAACTTAGGCACATCTAAAACCAAGGACCTGGATAACAAGGACCTCTACTTCACATTTCTGGGTGCTGGAGCTCACAGTGGGAGAGTACACAAAAGCAAATGCTTGAGGAACACTCTTTGTCCATGACAGTACCTTGCTTTAGGCCAGAGATAAGGAGTAAGCAATATTTTGGAGAAAGTATTTGTGGTTTTGTATTTCACTGCTGATGTTGAAGTATAGTCAGGATACCAGGATGTTGCACTCTGCAGGCCAAATTCCTCAGTTCTGACTTTAATACCATTTAATGCCTTTAAAAGTCCAATTGCCCATGCCCTTCCTCTCCTTCTCTCCTCATGTGACATAGGTCATTACACCTTGTCTTTAACTGAACATCGTGGTCTTTGGGCAACAGTGTAACACCTTGCTTAATAAAAAGTCCCTTACATCGCTGCCAGATCAAGAGCATCTACTTCAAATTTAGCTGTTTGTGGGTGTTACTGCTCAGCACTGTCAGAAATGGTCCTCAGTGGTTTAGTATGCTTCCTGGCTCCCAATTCTCTTCTGGATCTGCACACAGGGAGCTTTCAGAAAGCCCTTTTTTATGTTCACACCGAAATTCCCCACCTTCGACTGCAGTACCAATGTGTCTTTTTGGCAGCCAGCAGTCATTGTGAATAGTGACTGATTCCCTCCATTCTGCTGTTCAGGGTTACATAGATATATGTGACAGCAGGGATGAGGAAGGTGTCACCACAGCTTCATCTGGCACACGAGAGGATGGCAGGGAAGTAACAGCATTTTCGTTCCAATATTGGCTGCTCAATTAAACCAATCGCTGATTGTAGACAAAGGCACTCTGAACTCACAGATGGGAACAACGCCATCCTCACAGATGGGCATGAGCATCCAGCACCAAGGAACATTGCACCACCACTGAATATCTGCCTTGATGCTTGGCCAGAAATGTCAAAAAAACAGGTGCTGATCCTCATCTTCTACGCTCACAATACCAGGGAATGCAGCACCTGTCATTAATCCAACCCTGAGTGAATTTTCAGAAGTTCCTGGGAGAAAATAAGGAGAATGAAATCAGTGGGTTTAAAACAAGCTGAGTGTTTTTGAAATGCACTTCTATATTTAGAAATCTTAGAGCAAAAAATTGTTTGATATCTGATCTCAGTGACACCTTGATTTCCTGAAAAGATTGGAATAGTCTTCCAGGAAAATAGGAGTTCCCCTGAAGCCATTGATCTTATTGCCTGCTGTAGGATTCTGAATATTTTAAGGGAACAGGGGCTATGTATCACCAAATACAACTCCGCTTTTAGCACTACTGGATTCACAAATTTAATATTTTGATAGTGGACACTGAAGAAAGAAGGAACATGTCAAAAAGACAGTCATGAGCAGACAGGCAAGATTGAATGATGTTTCTCTTTAAGTGAATGGCCAAGATATGAGTAAAAAAATCAGAGATTTGCTTGACAGCATTCACTGTAATCAAGGGACAGCACTGCTCAGAGCTCTGTCTGAACACTCTGCATCTCTAATAGAAATGTATTTCCAGCTGCTTTAAAAGACATAGGCAGCCCAGACTTCATTTTTTCACTGGAGTCTCTCTTCATGTCTGCCTACTGCATGAACATCTGCCTAATGAAAGCAGAAGGGGCTCACAGTAATATGAGCACTTTGGGAGAGGGATCATCATTTTGGCTTCCTTCAAGTGAGAAAAGAAGGTAGGTAGAAACTAAAAGGTGTTACAAGTATGAGGAAATAAAGACAAGTTGAAAAATGTAAAAGTAGTGTGTACTTGTCTTCATTTTGGTGTTTACTTTAGGAAAGTAGCTTTCCCTGTGGACAAATGAACATGATGAGACGCTATGAAAGCTCTACCCTATACAAAATTAGTTACCTGTCTTTGAGAGAACTCCTTAGAAGTTTATATGCTGGCCTGTATTAGGAATAAATGTATGCTTTATTAATTTCAGAAAGTCTTAGCCATTTAAAAGCTTAGCTCTCTACAGCATTCACAGTTAGCAAGAGGAATTACCATCCATGTTCTTCTAGGCATAAACGAGGTATGGATTATAAACTGTTTTTCTTGAGAGGAGATACAGTCACATGCCAGTCTCTTTGAACAGAAATTCAACATTTCTTTTCTGTTTGCAAGCACTTTGTGGATGCCCTGTTTTCATACCAGTCAAAATCCCCCTAAGGCAAACAAACTTCCTGATTAATTGCCTAAGTGTTTGGATCCAATTGTTAATACAGCAAATTTCTTTGATTTAGGCTCTGGATAAGATATTGATAGCTTTCACAGAAAGCTGAGCTGAGATGTGGTGACATTTAATAATAATTTTCTGAAAAGGTTTTTATTCCTATTTTACACAAAACGGTCAATTTGTTTGTACTCAAATATTCTCAATTTTGAAAGCAAGCCTTTTTATTTTTTTCTGTCAATTATACAAACCAAGAAGCACTCAATACAAGAATAATTGTAAGAAACATCATTTGGAACAAGTCAGAACCAGTGAACAGGTGAATCACAAAAAGACAAAAAGTTTGTAAAAGAAATGGAATCAACAGTGATATGCATGTATGCATGTTTTGGAAAATTGCCATTTGAAGGACAGCAGGATATACAGTTACCCAGTTTATGAGGACTGCTCTCTTTGTGCCATAACCAGTATTTTTGTCTGTGTTTTGAAAAAAAAATACTCTTAAGTTAACCTTTATCATATACTCAATTATTTTTATTATTTTTTCCATGAAAGCTTATATTATTATAAAACTACAGTGGTTACTATTGTAAAACAGTAGTTTTCTGTGAAATGTTTTTCATAAGAATAGTTCTTTCATCTTTTTTCAGAGTTTTGGCCCTTCCCACTCAACTTTCAATTCTGTCGTCATAATTGCCAAGTGGTAAAAATGAGGAACCATGTCATCTTCCTGCATTGGGAGCGATATTTACATCTCTGTGGGTGTTATTCTTGTTAACATGGACAAACTATGAGTTTAATTCTGGTACAAACCACCTGTCTTAGCATTTCCAGTTGTCAGTAAAGAGCCATGAACACTCCTCAGAGAAACTCATTAAATCTGTCTTACATGTTTATTTTGGGCCCTTTTTTAAAATTGAGGGGTTTTCCTCCCATGATCTGTTAAACAAGGTTATACCAACTAACTTTGCATGATGTGTTTTTTAGATAGTTGAAGGTAGCTGTGAGCAGTTAACTGTGTGTGCATAACAGGTCAGACATTAAAAGATCTTAGAGTATGGACAGGCAGATGTCCCAAAAATAAGTAGTTCACACACAATAGGAATGATGGCTTCAACTTGAGCTAGTTTGACTTCATATATTGCCAAAAAATAGTAAAATAATGCTAATTTTAAGATTTAATAGAAAAAGCTAACCACCCTGAACCAGAGAAGGAATAGAGACTTGTAAATCTGGAGACTTTTTCGTTATTGATTTGTACAGAGGTTTTGGCCAGCATCTCTTTGAGTTCACCAGTATATATGCTACAAAGGTTTTTATTTAACTATAAGCATATTTTTATCAGGTCCTTACCAGGTTTGCATCATTTTATCAGGTCCTTACCAGGTTTGTCCCTCATACTGTTGCAATTATACCACACATGCAATGAATAGCCACTGATATGGAATTGTTATATATATATATGTGATGTATATGTTTATTTATATGTGTGATGTATATATGCAGATATGTAATCACTTTGAGATGGAATGGTTATTAGGCAGAATTCAGTCTAATAAAGCACATGTTTAAATAAGAGATTGATTTCTCTTATAACTTAGTTGTGAATTTCTGTCATGGACTGTTCCATACCCAGGAATAGTAAGAAGAGCTAGGGAGGATATTTTAACTATGACTCTATATTCTGATTTAGTACCTCCTGCAAATCAATTTCAGGACCCAGGAGTAGGGTATCATCCATGCCATTTTGGTCAGGAAAGATCTGCCAAATCTAGTCTGCCGTATTTCTAATGTGCACACCCTCAGAGGGTTTAATGGCCCCACTTAGAGCAATTTACAAGGAGTGAGGAGGAAACCCCTCATTAAAACTGTAGGTGGTAGAAAGTTTAGTGAGCAATGTATGCTACAGTGTTTTACAGGTAGATTTCTACTCTTCATTTAATCAGATACACTGGGAATCTACTTAACAGTGCATGATCCCAGGGAATCGGTTTGGCCTAAGGTAGTGAATGGCATTGACTGCTGAGTTATGAGGATACTTCTGACAAACATTTATGTTTAACAGGTAAGGTCCAGCAGTTTAGGTTGTGTTTAAGTATATGACAAATGAGCACAATATTCTACACATTCAATTTCCTAATACAGAGCTAGCCAAATAAAAAAGTAAAAGTATGTAATTAAGGTAGGATAAAATAATTTGGTCTGTCTATGTTTATACATTACCCTATCTTATTTTGAGTCATTCACAGCTTTAAATTGCATCCTGGCTTGTAATAGACCATTGAAACATTATTTACTGCTGGATGCCAGCTATATCTGTCAGCACTTCAAAAATGTACAGTTGACAATGAGTCATAAATATGAGATTAATTAGTGTGGTAGTTGGAAATTATGTTGCTGATTCAGTTATTTAGCATCCACTTCACTAAGATAATTTGCATATGTTCTGCCCTCTTATCATCTGTTAAAAGATTTGATTAGAAAAAGGAGTCTAAGGATGCTAAGGGACAAGAGGGACACATGGGAAGGGCACATGACGGTGTTTGGCTAAAACAGAACAGAAGACAGTCTTTAGTGTTGGCATGAAAAAGGCTGAAGAGTCAGCAAAGTTGACAGGATTGGTGCCTTTTGAAACAGAACAATAGGCATTAATTATATTTAGAAGTTCAAAGACCAAACATGAAAATACCTAATTGGTTTATACTCTTGATTTAAACCCTGTTCCTTTGTTCTGCATTTTATTGTTTTTTATTCAAGCCACTGGGAATTTTGCCAGTGCTCCCAGTGGGAGAATTAGGAATACATTTTCAGATATTAACACAATTTACAGCAGTATAAAATGCTGCATTCATATTACAGATTAATCAGGCATCACATATTGAATGTGACATATATGTGCCAAACTACAGAGCTATAGGAAAATTAATTCATTAAAAGCCTTATCTTCACCTAGCTCTATCCTCTTGCTGCCCCTTTGGCTTTAACAGACTAAATAAATGTTCAATCCTTCTGTAACATCCTATATCCTAGAGAATGTTGTGACGCTTCTGAAGGTTAGCCATCTTTTTCAGGGCAAATATGAAATTCCTGAAGATACAGTCACCTATTTCTCTGTAAGTATGTATGGGAAATCAATAAAAGTCTCCCCTAGGCTGTTTCTTCTAAACATATGATTCTATAGGTTCCAAATACTGATTGTAGGCAATTGCACCCTGAGTTGCTTACCTCCAGACTTCATATAGTTCAATAAAAATAATAGGCTCTTTCAGGTGTTTTTTCATGTTTCTTTTAGATCTGATTTCCTTTTAATTCTCAAACAGATGTAGACATCTTCTCTGTGACTGAAGTCCTACTTCGAAACTGCCTGTTTCCCTTACCCAAGTGAGCTAGGGAGACAAGACAGATTTAACTATCTACATTGGTCAGATGAATGCAAATTTCTAGTGACCCCAAATTTCTAGTGAAGCTACCGATATATATTAATGCTGATGAAGGTGTAAATTGAATGAAATACTAAAGCAGTCCCTCCATAACATTCAGAACCACTGAAAGGTGGGTCTGCGTGGTCAGGAAAGTTATGGGCCAATTCTGGTGTCTTGTCCTGGGAAGTCTCATAAATAACTGGAAGTCTTTTAAATGGGACCTTTAAGAAAATGTGACAAAAGGAGTTTGGCTTAGTGTAGCAATGAAAAGCATGAGGGAAAATACAAAATTATACTGTGTGTAATTCTTGGATCTGTTAAGAGGCAGACCAATTTGTGTTCATGTCACCTGAGAATAGGGCAGGAAATAAAAGAATACTTCAGTGAGGAAAATTTACATTAGATATTAGAGAAAATTCTAAGAGAAAGGATCCTTCAGTGAAGGAACAGTTTGCTGAAAGAGAATATGGAACCTTTTAAATAAAGATGTTTTTTAAATTTCAGGCCAGTATCCACTGGGTACATTTATAAGTTAGGACATGGAAACCTTCAAGCCTCCTTTTTCCCTTGACTCCCTTACTTTTGTGTAGTTTTAACTTTTTCTTTCACTCATCTCTCTCTCTCTCTTTCTTTCTTAATGGGCTGTATTGCAGAGGAGAGACTCACAGCCTCCAACAGTAGCCCCAGTTTTATTATTACCTCTGGATTCCAAACAAGTAAACTCTTTTTATATCACCTGAAGTTTCTCAGGTCACTCTGAGCTTTACGGCTTTGTAGCTGGCCTCAGAGAAAACAAGTTACAAGTGAAGAAATAATTGCTATGTATTCTACCCTTTGAAAAGAAAACTAAACGGGCAGGAGCTAGCTAGAGCAGAGAAACATACATCATTTACAGAATAATCCTTTCTGTCTGAAACAGTGCTGAACATAGGGGACAGCCTCAGAAGAGCATGTGGAAGAAAGGAATGCCTGCAGAAACCCCCACAGTACCTGTCCCACTACCTGCTGGCTTAGCCTTCAAAAACACCATGTCTGACAGCCTGAAAAAGAACAAGCTGGGGATTTATTTCTGCCTACACATTTTTATCATATTTCCCTTTATGAAGCAGAATAATTTCCACAGTCTGGGATTTCTTCATTGCTTCTGCAGAGCAATGGCTACTAGCCAGGGTACTAGCCTACATTTAAATACTATATAGCTAAAATAAGCAATATTAAATTTTCAAAGAAGATTATAAATAAGATAGGAAAAAAGCCTTAGAATCCTTATTTTCCTACACTACATGGACACAAGAAAGGGATTAAAAATGTGACAGAACAAAAGGAAAAATAATTTAGCACATTATCCCATTACTTTTCAGATCATCACTGGATTCGTGTCATTTGAATAATTTTGGCTTCTGTGATTACTAATAAAAAAATCCCTGAAAGAAAACCTCTAACTATTGTGTTTCTAACTGAAATTGCATTAAGCTGATCTTCCCTCTACCCTGTTCCTCCTTTCACCAGTTAAAGATGTGTTTGCCTATTAAAAAGATCATACATTTGCCTTCTTTACAAATAATAGACAGCATTTTGCTATGCATTAGATATTAAATAGTGGGAAAAAACCACATTCCCATAATGTAATGTTCCCATGTTCTTTCAGAAGATCACTACCTTTTTTTTTTCTCTTCAACTTTCGAAAAAGTCCAGGATTGATAGACTGCAGTCCAGAGGTTTTTCAGAGAATATTCAGAAAGAAAATCCCACCATATTTTAAGGGCAGCAAAAATGGCTTTATAATGGCCATACATGCAAATTTTAAATTGTAACAACATGTAACAAGAATGTGTCTTTGGCTTATTTATGGACCTTGAGTTTAATTCAGAATCCAACTAAGACTTCCATAGCACATAAGGAATGCAATTTCAGTCTAAGAGGTGACATGCAGAGTAATGTGAGGGTTTGCCCCTAGGTATTCTTCCGATCACTCAGTGGTCTAAATTACACACAACAAACTTCCACATTAAATATAATTGGAGCCTCAACAATCCTACCAGTAAAACACGGGAACAGGTAGATTTTTGTGCTTGAGCCCTTCAATGAATCTACTTCTGAGACTTGAAATCTGTTCCAGTTCCTACCCCTCCCACACTAATACCAGTGTTTAAATCTGCCTTTCCCAAAAACTTCTCCAGACACTTTCTACTCTGTCTCTTTATTGTATTAAAACGTCTCCTGAAAATTTTTTTGTGCTACTATCAGCAAGTAGAAACATTATTGGTCTGTGTGCCAAATGAGATAAAATCACAAGTGAAGAAGAGCTGCCAAGGCTCTACTAATTTTAAATCAGAAGTGGTGGCAATGGGCAATCATGACAGCTATGGGGAGTTTGCAGCCATGCTGCTGCCATCTCCTTTGGCACCAGGACTGTTGTTAGGATGGCTATAGCTATTTTTTTGGGTGGGACTTACTGGTGCTATAGCCCACTGAAGTGTCCAGAATCTCTGAGGTAGCAGATGTTGGTAGCAAATCAATGACTGCTCAGTGGGTGGTGTCTAAAGGACTGAGGACAGAACAGAAATAAGAATACAGGCCATTTCCATCCCCTTGGTGACCTCAGCCCTCCTGTCCCTATTAGGAAGAATTGTATTGCCCTTTCAGTTGCTTTCTTCTGGTCTTGGCATTGTGCATTTCATTCCACAGATGCAACAGGAAAAATGAAGATATATTTTGCTTGTTTCACACCTTCGTGTCACCCTTATGGGAGTTGGAAAGAGAGAGTCCAAACCCCACCAAAATGAGAAGAGCTGAGATGTGAAGCTATCCTCCATCTCCTACTTCACTCCTCTAATATCTAGGGCTTCTGTGGATTTGTCCTCAGAAACACATTTCCTTCACCTCAAAACGCAAGAGGCTCCGGGTGCTCCCACAGATATGTTTGCAGATGCCTAGCCAAAACAGAGAACCATATGGTTGGAGGCATACCCAGAATTAGGCAGCGTTTGAAGAGGATTTAAGGACAATTTTGAGGACTAAATTTTTGAATGTAACTATGTGCAGATTTGCAGAAAGATAAAATCTATTCAGTTGAAATATGGAAAACTTTTGGCAAAAAATCTCTTCCTCGAGTGTAAGACAAAAGACTACAAAGCCAAACACAAAAGTTTGTGTTTGTATGGTAACAATCTACCACCGTAACATAAATGTTATTCACCAAGACACCTGGTTTGGCTCATATGACTTAGTTCATGACTGTAGATTTGGACATCCAAATACCTTGAAGATTCTGGGCCTTTCTTCCCTCTGTAAAACTGCAGAAAAAGAAAAAGGAAAATCCCACGAGTTTACATTTATTTTAATAGCAAGTTAAATTTGGTGTTTTTTTTTCTTCTATATATACCTTAAAATATGACTCTCGTTGTTGCCAGCTACTGCTGTAGCAGTATTGTTTGTCTCTTGTAAGTACATTTTAACTGTGTCTTCATAACACTTTGTGGAAAATGGAAAATATTTGGGCTATGGGGACACCGAGATTCAGGATAAAATTACTGGTGCAAGGGCTTTTGAGAAATAAGACTAAACTTTTCCTAGTTGATAAAAATACATGAAATGAAGATCCCTCAGTACATCAAACACTTTATTTTCCACAATATTTTTGTTTACTCTTTCCCAAAACCACAGAGATATAAAATAACCGGCAAAACAGCGTTAACACCAGTCTGTTATGTTGTAAAGAATTCAAAACCCACATAAGAATGGTTGGCAAATCTCATGCCACATCCCACTTGAGTTCAATGGCTACTAGAGGTCATAGGAAAAATCCACAACACGGTTCAGAAAATGCAAAGTGTGAGTGTGAGTACCATGCACAGAGACAAGAAACCCTTTTGACTATCCCACCGACAGTCTTTTACTCTAAGGCAACGGGCTTCTTGTACCCCAAATCTCAGCCAAAAATTCTCAGAAGGGCAATTAAACATGGCTTCATGAAAAACAATCAAACAAAAAAACCACCATGAAATATGTGGGAGGAGTTTCAAAATTTTTTCTAAGTGGTGCAACGGTGCCTTAAGTTTTAGCTTTCGTATTTTCAGATTCTGTACTGCATTAGTATGTAACTCTGAACTTCATATAAAGTGTTAGCAAGCTCTCTTCACAGTTCAGTTAGACAAAATGATCCTTTTCCAGCCTGAGAACCAAGGACACTGTTGCAGCTTCAGGCCCAAAAAGTATAAACAGCAGTGAACTGGGAGGATGGGACTTCACAACCTGAAGCTGAAATTGGACAATTAACCCCAATGCGGAAATGGACCAAAACTTGTACAAATGTGAAAACTCATGACTAGTCATCCATCTTGCATCCATCTTGGCTCCATCTTGGGTGGAGCCACAGCTCTTGTGCTGCCCAAGCTTTATCCTTTGACGGCCTTTTAATAAATACCTGTGTTTTTCCTCTAACACAGTCTAGCCTCTCTTCCAGGTAGCCTCTCTAAATGGAGGTGTCATATGTCTGTTTAGAGTCAAGCTATTAAATGAGCTCAAGAAAGGAGGTGATAACCCAGTATTATGCCCAGAAAAGCTGTGATTTAAAACAAAATATATAGTGCTGCCCAAGCTTTATCCTTTGACGGCCTTTTAATAAATACCTGTGTTTTTCCTCTAACACAGTCTAGCCTCTCTTCCAGGTAGCCTCTCTAAATGGAGGTGTCATATGTCTGTTTAGAGTCAAGCTATTAAATGAGCTCAAGAAAGGAGGTTATAACCCAGTATTATGCCCAGAAGAGCTGTGATTTAAAACAAAATATTTTTTTTTACCCAAATATTTATTTTTTGCAAAGTATTCACTTTGTGATATGATCAACTATAAGAAATAAGAAAAGAGTCCCTGTTTGTTACATTATTCAAGGAAAAAAATCCCTAGCTCCTTGCTCCAGCAAGGTTTCACTGTCCGCCTGTTTCCTGTGAAACACAGTCTTATAATTTTTAAGAGCAGGTTCTTCTGTTCTTTTGAAAGATAAATAAAGTTCCATTTTAGTAAAAGCAAATAACTTTGGAATAAGACCAAGTACTGACAATTTCAATCTAAAAAGTAACAATTTGAATAAAAACTACACGGTGGTAGAAGCAGAATTACCAATTTAGCCATATTATGCCATATTAATGGAAATTACAATTAGTGAAAATTAGACTTGAGAAAAATATGCAAGAAAAACCTATTTAAATCAGATAGAACAAGGGAAGGAAAAATAAATTACTTTTTTTAAAGAAGAAATGTAGTCTTGGGCTTGAATAGCCTGAGATGAAACCTTCAGTGGCCTTCAAATGATGTTTTACGAAGAGGTGATGCCTGGTTATATTTTCCATCTCCAAAAAGAAATGAATTATCATTGTATTTCACAAATAAGGAAGTATCTGAAATGCTGCCAATAGTTCTTCAAGCAGCATCTCAGCAAAAAGATAGGAATTGTCACTGACATAAAACCAAAGCAGAAAATGAATACTTAAGAATTATTTCTACAGACAGAAGTATAAGATAAATATCTTGACACAGACCAGAGACATATTTTAGAGACCATTGGACTGAAACATGACAAAGAGATAAAGGGTGGTCTTGCAAGTGTAAAACAGCCAAGATAAAATTAGCACAAAAGGCAGAGCCGTTACCATTGTAGAAGTTAAGAAATGAAATTTAGATTCTAGAATGGTGAGGCACTCCTGGGGTGTTGATATTTTTGGGTATCCCTGTGGGGTACTCCCTCCCAGGAAACATGGGAAATTTCACTGCTTTTTGTTTTTCATGCAAGCAATGCTTAACATTTTCTTTTTCTCTTTTTCCTTCTTTCCTTTTTTTTCTGGTTTTGTTTGTTTTCTTGTTTGTTTTGTTTCAAATGGCTGTGACCTAATAACTGATAGGGAAGTGAAATGTCAATGTGTATGTTAAGATGAGAAAAGGTAAGGCTCTGAAAGACACATCCATTCATCTCTAGGCTGCTAGAAGCTGACCATGATGACAATGATGATATCCCATGAAATGTGCTCTTTTGTTCAAAATGAGCACCATACTTTATTGATTCACAGTGAAATTGCTCTGAGATGAATCAAAATACCAGCTGCCCCATTTATTGAGCTGTGAAATATTTCTATTCGCTGTGCAGCTGTGTGAACCTGAACTAATCTAAAGGGCAGATCATCTAGAAGAGAGCTCAAAATAGTTTTATTGCAGGCAGTTTGCCTAAGTATTAAATATACCCTGTTCACACAGGATTCTGAGCAAGGACTTTTACTGAAGGAAAACCAATGCTACGTACTCGTTAATGTACAGATTGCTGCATGTTTATCATAGATGCTTGGAGATTAAAAAGAACTATTATACACATCCAATTTTGACCAGGGCAAAGAAATTCCATGGCCAAATACCCTGCCATGGTGCTCTCCACCTTGCATGTGCAGAACTAGAAGGCTGGGTGATGATTCAAGTGTTCCTGATAAAAGCATGTGTCTCCAGTGAGCGTTCTCTCTGTGAGAGGTGAGAAGGGAACAGAATAGCCTACTGGTCTGTTTTCTGACAGATGGAAAATGATAGAGCACCATTAAAATCAGCCAACCAGCCTAAAGTTTTCATTTCAGTGCCAGCACATATGTATGTTGCTTGGGGAATTATGCTCTAATTAACCTAAAGCATGTAGTGTTGCTCTTTCACACATAATGGGAGGATTAAGTGAGTGTAGCAGATTTTATGGTCATTATACAAAAACCCCTGGCAATATGAATTCTAGAAAAAAAATAGAAATACACTAAGAGAAAAACTGAAATCTCTGTTCTTGGTAACAGATTTTTCATGCCATATTTTGAAATTTTTGGCAAAAACAAGGACGCCCAGGCAGTATGTGATTCAGCAAATTCTGAAACCAATTTTCTATGGTGAATAGCTAAACTCTACTTAGTTACAAACTGAGTCATGTGGCTTGACAGAAAGGAAAAAGCAATGGGAAAGAAATTAATTTAGTTGCATCTTTGAAGTGCATGGCTATAACAAGCAGTATGAAAAAAAAAGAGATGAATTTGAGAAAAGCTGAAAATACTATCAGGATAGCCCTAGTTGTGCTATTTTGGGAGCTTCCAGTAATTTAAAGAAAAATCTCTCAGTTTGTCTACTACTTTACTTGTGAAGTAGTAGGCAAATCTTAGAAAGATTGTATTCCATTACATCCAGGTTTTAGGGACCATTCTAATAATTTATAGGTAGAAAATTCCAGAATTTGACAAAGCCAAGTGGAAAGGGATGTGTGGGCATTCTTTGCCACCCCTACAGTACAGCCCCTGGTTTAGGAACTTCTGTAAGTGACTTTCCAACCATTAACAGTTTCACACTTGATAAGACCATCAAAAATACAAAGTACTTCCTGGCACTCAAGAGCACTTAATGGATTGATAACACACTTTGAAAACAAATGATGATATGGAATATGAATAGGATATGACCTGGTGAAAGAAAAACTGGAGTTGCCCCTTGGATAGAAAGGAGAGGAGTGGATGAATGTGGGATAGGAGGAATGGGATAAAGCAATACTTATGGCACAAAGCAATACTTATGGCACCTGTTCTGAAAAGAGAATAAGGAATGCTGCCACTGGGCATAAAAGAGTTTGGACAAGATGACCCAGCAGATAAAACATTTGGTAGGAGTTCACAAACCAGCTGAGTTGACAAAATAATCTATTCTGGTTTTAATGGAACAAGAAGAGTGACAGAGCCCATGACAGATGCCCCTACCACTCAGCAGGAGGTGTTGGGGGCCTGAGCAGGATTTTAATCCAGAGAAACAGAAAGACATAAGGGAAGACAGGATGAAATAGCACAAAGAGTTACTCATAAGAGGGTCCTTGACACAGAGAGAGAGCAGTTATTGTGAAATAAGCACTAGCCTTGCCAGGAGGAAAATGTAGAGGGACAGGAAGATAGCAGATAGGACATAGTGACAAAATAAAAGGAGGCATGGTATTAGCTCACAATAAGCTTAACTGACAATAGCTTGAAATGTGCTTCCTTGCTGCTGCAGCTTCCCCGTGCTTTTTAAATATCTCCTTTTACTGCTGGCAGAATGCAGTAATGCTTTCAGTTGTGCAGACAGAGGGGATTGTGAAAAACCTGATTATTTGCTGTCTATGTGGATCCTGGTAAAGCTTTCCTGCAGCTTGGTAATGTAGGAATGTTTTCATGGCTGAAATATAGTTAGAATCTGTTGATAATAGTGCAAGTCCTGCAAGGAATGCAAGGCCCAGGTGCACTTACTTAAAGATATTATTTGAGCACTGCACCTCTAAAAGAAGGATCAGTGTGATCCACAATTTTGCCAAGAATGGGCAAGCAGGAAAAACCACGACATGAATACATAAATATATAAATATGCATACATACAGTGTTTCTTTGCTGACATATTTCTGTGGGAGGAAAAAAAAAAGAAAACAACCAAAATTAAAATCACTTACACAAAAATGTCTGCAAATAGGACTGAATTTTTGATTGATAAATAACCATGTGAAATTTGAGGAACTATTCAGAGACAGATTATGTAATGTTAATTTATGGAAGAAAGATTTCTCATTGTTGCTAGAATTAAGTTGGCTAGAATTTATTTTCATCTCTGAAAATAATGATTCAATTCAAACACTTCTAAAGGCGAAGTTAAGTCTGCTATGGCAATGAGTCCAAGAATATGGATCAGGGGACGCCAGATCCAGGGCATCCAGAGAGATGCTCTGGGTTCTGACACATATTCATAAGATCAAATGATTTACATTTTGAAACACTCATTTTCAATATAATTTTAAAATAATGTAACAGTCCATATATTCCAAGCTAGCCCAGGAGTTGTCTGGGAGAACGCCAACTCTCCCAGGTCTGAAGCACGCCGATTTAGTACTGTATATAAGGTAACCCAGGGACTGAGTGAACACCCAATTTACCTGTATGGATATAGCATCTTCATCTTTAGCAACAATCCAAAGAATCTTCTTTCACATGCTCAGGGAAAAAAAAAAAAGGCATAAATAAGAGATATTCCATAGTGTAGCTCTTCTCAATGCCTTTTAACCATGTAGTCCTCATTGAAGTCTTAATATGGGAAAGATTTGTGCTCATGCTCAATATTTAGCTTTGAGAGAGCGTAACTGGACAACCATATGCTTTCCTGGGTCTAGGCATTCATCTGCTCATAACTTCATGGAATGGTATTAGTAAACAACATACTACCACAGTAGCATTTCAACAGAGAAAAAACCCAAACATTAATAAATATATTACTTTAAAGTTTTCCCATTAAAATATCCTTGGGAAAACTTAGCATTTAAGACATGGTATTTTAAATTTTAATTTTTCTGTATTTTAGGAATAATGAAACAAAAGCAATTCCAATAATAAATTCCATTTGCAATAGAGGCTTCTCTAAAAAATAACTTCTAAGGAAGGATGGAAAAAACAAATGTAACAGAAAACCATGATTTGCTTATCCCCAGAGTGCTAATTTCCTAGCCCATTTTCTAAGCATACATGAGACCATGTATCAGGAATAAAGAGAAATGGGGACAGAGCAGAAATAAACTAATTGCATGAGGGAATATGAGTGAAATAAAGTAGTTTTTTGGTTTGCTTTGGGTCTGGTTTTTTTGGTTTTTTTTTAGCTAGTTTGGTAAATGGCATGAAACACTTAGGGTTCAGAAATATATAAAAGTGAAAAATGCTACAAAAAGCCACATGATGAGTGGCAAACCCTCAGTGAATGAACATGATTTTATAATATGAGTATGTGCAAACTGCATCCAAGAACTGGGCAAATCCTGCCTGTTGAGCTATAGTCCAAATATCAGGATCAATGTCTGTGGCACAGGGGTGGCTCATGGCAGGCAGAAATGTCTCTCTTGTAATAATTACCATGAAACTGCTCTTTCAGTACAGCAAATTCCTGAGGATAGAATTATTTAAGGCAAAAGCTCCTAGCTCCACCTGGGAGATCTTTAACTGCATATCACTTAAATCCTGCAGGAATGCAGAAATTCAACCAGTGTCTACATTTGTATTTCCAGGTTCAAAGCCAACCATGACAGGGCTGGTGGGATGTGAAATGGGAGGGTGGGAGAGAACCTCTTCTTCTGTGGGCTGTGCATGAGCTTAGAATTTGATACCTTGGTTTGTGGGACTGGGGCAAATGAGGGAGGGATCTGGATTAATCGATACCAGTGTTTGGAGGAGGCAAAGCTGTGTGGTTACAGAAGGGACAAAAGGATGATTCTGTTCTGAGTCTATGTTTGCAGCTGAGAGAAATGTAGGTGGGAAATGCAGGATGATGTGTAGGTGTGAAAGGTGGTGGACTTTGATGGTAGAAAATTCTTAATGCTATTTTGTCCTGTTAACAAGAGCCTTTTCTGGTAAGGAGAAACAACATTAGGTATGTGTTCATGCATATCAGAAAAGGCTTTTAAACACTTTACCTTTCTTAAAAACTTGTGCATTCTTCAGCCATTTTGCACCATCAGGGTTTTTTCATGAGTTGGAGATGTTTGAAATGTGCAGCAATTCCATGTTCCTTACATTGAAAGGTTTTTAATTTGCTACAGCATGGGGCCTGGTGTTCATTTAAGAATTATGCATGGCAGAAACAAAAAAGGGAAAAAAAGGTAACTTTGGCTTCAGATCCATCTGGGTATTTTTGAAGCCAGAAGATTGCCTCAATATGAACAGCTATTTTATGTTTATAAATAGAAGCATATAAAATATGTTTGAAAAGGAAAATCATAATTGACCTACTACTTAGGGCTTTTGATCTTTTAATTAATTGATCCCCTAATTATTGAAAACTGTAGCAGAACAAATGATAAACAAGTTGGTTTGAATATTTTTGATAAAGGTTTTAGTAACATAGCACTATGTGTATGCAGGAAAGCTTTCTACAGGATTACACAATATATTGCTTTTTAAATACAACACAGCTCTGAAGATTAATGTTTTCTGAATAACCAAGTACATATTTTGGAACTGTCATTCTCTTGTGCCATTAATCTGTGGATTAAAGTCCCTACCAGTGTACACAATAAAGTACAATGACATCAAAAGAATATCTCATAAAAACTGGGTTACAGACGAAGGGAAAGCCTGAGATATAAACTTTGGTTTATGATTCCAGCTAACATTACATATTAAACACAGTAGTTAAGTTATTATTTTTAAATACATTTAGAGACCCAGTTAAATGTATTGCATAGGCTTTAATTTTATCTTTCTTTAGGCAAAATATATCCTTCTATACATTAAATTAGTTTTATTTCAATAAGATAACATTAATCCTTCTTAACCTCCCATGAGATTATCCCTCAACACTTTCTGTGAGATTATCCTCCCTTTTTCTTTAGCAAATGCATAAATCAGAGCCATTTACAGGATAAGAGATCAACAGCACAAGGAGACATGGTGGTGGCCATTGTATGTGGTAGTAATTTCCAATGTTCATAGCTTTGCAACAGGGGAAAACACACTCAGGGAAGAACAAGATAATTAGGAGAAAATCACCAAAGTTTTAGCAATTCCTTAGAAAACATTGTGAAGAACTCAGTTGCCAGAAGAGGTTCTCTCTTGCAAGCAATGGATTGTGTATCATGCTAAGAATACAGACATCCAGGTTCTGATATGAGTCATTTGGTGACATCTTTAATAAAAACCTACTCCAGAAGCCAAGTTAGAAGGGATTAATTCTTTTTTTTAAATTTAACTGTCATTATTTATGGCATCTGATTCAAGGAGTTGTGCCTATTATGAAAAACCACTAAAGGCATTTAAACCTGGCACAAATTAAGATTATTTCTTTTTTTTTCTTTAAATGGTTTACATCCACAAACTCTTTTTTGCTGTTGTAAATAAGCTGACATTTTCATGTCAACCAGAAAATCAGTTTTATTTCTAGTCTACTCTTTGCTTCATAATCAACCAAATGCATGAGTATCTACATGAGCACATTTAAGTAAGAGGCGCTACTATGACTCACCACCATTGTAGAAAGAAAATATTTCTCTGAGTTGATTATGAAAAGTGAAAATTACTAGAAAGATACTATACAAGAGAACTCATGGTTTCTGCAGTGAATGCTATAAGTTGAACTATGTATTTGTAGCAGATCCAAAACAATTTTAATAAATGCCATTGGCAGCACTTCTGCTGTTGTTGGTCAAGACATGCTGAAAGTTAGTAACCTGTCAACTAGAGGAAAACACAATCTGAGACACTTCAAAACTCTTCTCCACCCACTCTATTACATCTGGAACAAATCAAGATGCTGAAGGTTGTTTTTTTTTCCCACTGTCAATGAACTTAAACAAGAATGAACAAGCTTCAGGCCCTGCCAGCTGATTGCCTCAGCCCAGCTGTATACAGCCCTCACAGCCTCTTGCACACTCTCCTGCTCACCTATGCATGGAAGCATCACTTTTACCAGCCTTATGCCAGCCTCTAGAGTGCTGACAGAACCCCCTTCACACGCTGTAGATGTGGATTAAAAAGCTCTTTCATGATCAGCAGGTAGATCACAGAACATATCCACTTTATGAATAGATTCCTACCCACTGAATACCTGCACAAAAATGGGCAAGTCTTCCTTCATTAAAAAACCCCAAAAAACAAAAATCCCCAACCAACCAGCCAACTAACCAACCAACCAAAAAAAAAAAACACAAAAAAACAAAGAAACAAACCAAATCCCCAAACAAAACCAGGAGGAAAGCTGCAGCTGCCACCATATTTTTGCAGGACCCATTTCTGCCACCACACGTCACATGTTTCTGTTACTCCAGCTGATCCTGTATTAGCTACATACGAGTTGCTTGATGCTTATGGGACACACAGTGACCCATGGCCCTTGACCACTCACTGCCCAGTGTTGCTTTCCCACCCTGCTGGGACCAGCTCTCCCCAGAGGATATTGGTGGTATCCACACTGGAAGGAACTGCCACCTTCTGTCCTGGTCTTTTCTGCTGGAAAGCACATGAGGTACAACTTTGCATTTGACCCTGAAAAATCTGCTTGTCATTACACCAAGCTAGAGGTGGCTTCTTTAAAAAGTGTTAGCAAAATATTGCTCTCCAATTTGGTCCTTTCATTTTGAAACCAGAACATTACACATGAAGCTTTGGGAATTCACTGCTTTCCCATTACACTTAGGACTTACCGTTCCCTGTAACTCAGCAACCAGAGCAAATAAACGCCTTCAGTTTTTCATTTTCAGTCATTATTCTGACAAACCTGGAATAAGACTTCATCAGAAACGATCTTTCTAGCAGTTATGTTCAACTAGTAAATGATAAATATTTTTCAAGAAATTTTAGCTCATATTTCCCAGTGGCCCTTCAGTTTCACTCTCTCTGTGAATGGAAAACTGTGATACCTAGAGTGGGTCTACAAACTACACAGATAATCTGGCTTAACAGATACCAGCTCCAGCAGCCTGGCTCAAAGTAAGCAAGTATGAAACCATAAGAATGGGTCAGATTCAAACCTAAACAGAGAACCTCAGCCAACCCCTCTGAAGCACAGTTGCACCCATATCATTGACTAGGTGGAGTTGAAAACTTTAACTAACCATGTCAGTGAGTGAGGGAAATTTTAAAGCCCTATAAAAGGAGCTGCTCCACAAAAACTTAAGGTGTTGTGTGCGCCTGTTGCTTTGCCTGTCTCTGAAACAGTAACAGAAACCAGTAAATCAATGATATATTTTCTCTAAATGTCAGTAACTGTCACACTGATAAAGCATCACAAAATTAGTATCTGCTAGGGATAGGCAAAAACATGGAAACATAGTATTCAAATGGGGAAATTGCAGCGGCCCATCACCAGCACCAAACAAACCTGTGCTATCTAAATTCCTTGCAGTGATTCTTATTATGAGACTATTCTTTCGGGTACAAAATACTTGAAAGTGCTTTTTTCCCCCTATTAATATGCCAACAGGCTGCATTGGGTATCTAGCTATCTAGTTGTTATGCAGTTTGTGTTGCCTATCTTTAGAATTTATGCAGGATCAAAAAGCTTTCTGGAAGAGATTTATGCCACTGTCTTTTCTACCGACCTCTTCCCATCTCATTTTTTATGAAAATAGCTTGCAGTGGCCAAAGAGCCTTTTTGCCAACCAAGCTTAAAGTGTTGCCTTGGAGAGGCACTGAAATGATGCACCAAGAACAGGACTTTTCTTTTGTCCATGTGTAATGGACAAATTGTAAAAATTAATTTAAGTTCACATATAAGTTATTTGCCTTGACTTGCTGTACATAAAGTGGGTTTATTTGCATGCTATTCAAAGGACCTTTTTTGCTAGCTACTTTAGCACAAGTTAATTGGACCTTAATAATGTTCTCCCCCTTCCTCAGCTGTTACTGTGGAGTTGCTTGAATCTCTAGCTTATACCTAAGTATCTCAGGACTTTCAGACTAGGTCTTTGAAATCAGCATTGAGAACCAGCTTCTGATCTCACTACTGCTCCTGTAGACTTAAAGATTTCTTTAAAACTTCAATGAATTTATTGAGAAATATATAAATAGAGTAGAATCTGTTATATCTGTCACTCCTTGCCCCAGAATAGCTTAATGAATACATCCCCATCAGTAAATGAACAGGAACAGGGTAGATTGGAGTTCTTGCACACACTTATCTATATTGTTAAGTTTTCAGCAAATTCAGAATAGTTTGTCCTGTCAGCTGGAGAAAGTTCTGCAAATGATGAGGTATAGAGTAAGGCCAGAAATTATCCCAATAAATGTGTGAAGAAAGCAGCTTTCCAGGAGGAGAGAAAGTTTATATATTGGTTGTGCTATGCTATTTGTCCTCAGAGTCAGAAATCTGCCCTTTTCCAGTATCAAATTGGTCAATATTGATGGAAAGTCCAGGACTCCAACTCTTGACAAGGAAAATGCTGGTGCTGCTTTACAGAGCTCAAGGCAAATGGCAGCATCTGACAACTAACAGTAGTAGTAGTGGTCTCACCTAAATTCCTTATTCAGTTCCCAGTTAAGGCTGCAAACATATGTCACTGAAAGCATTTCCATCTTCCCAGGTGTTTATAGTAATTAATCCTGATCTCATTTAGCTCATTATGTTGTGGAATACTATTGAGAGTTTATTAAAATTACTGTTATTGAAATCCATTTCCTCAAGCATGTTTGAAGGGAAAAGATTTATCCAGGATGTATCTTTCCCTTTGTAGAGTATAGCTAGCTATATATATAGTCCATTATCATGAGGAACTGTTTAATCAATTTTTACACATTTGGTACATTCTTAATCTCCACCATAATTTCTTTTCCTGCTTTGAGTGCAAACTACAAGTAACTATGATTATGTTTGGTGTAGATACACATTAGGTTGCAACAGGTTGCAGTTTGCACACTGACAGAATTTGAAGCTCTGACAATCACTTATTGAAATATTTTTCCAAAACAGTCTACAAATATTTAAAAAATTTTTCTCATAGAGATATTTTAATACTTATGGCAACATCATCCAAGGAAAAGCTGTGGAGGACACCTTTTAATTTAGATAGGTGGAAAATCAAATAGTGTTAAGCATATGCTGCCAGATAAATCTGAAGATTTCCTTTAGAAAGATATAACACACTTAATGTTACAAATTACTTTGATGGTACAAGTTTAACTGGGCTAGTGCTCCCTGTGTGTTGTCCCCTCTCCTCTCAATGTCAATAATCCCTTCTTATGGTGGTCCTGCCTCGTTACTCAGCACTGGACTTACAGGACTTGTGCATGAATTTTTGAGTGGAGGAGAAAATAAGACCTTAGTGAGAAGAAACTTTAAACCTGGCTTGTTTTTTCAGCACACAGACACACATGCACATACACAGAGCAGCCATAAATACGTGGACCAAAACCAGCAGCAAGTGAATCTCCCTCCCGGGAATAATATCATTAAAAAACTCCTGGTATACAGAGAACTTCTTTGTTTTGAGCATTTACTCAAATTTGAAAGAAGGGAGGAAACTGCCTTCCCTCTTGCAAAGCACTTTCCAAAGACTGCAGTCTCAGCCAGAGCACAGCTTAATGTAAGACTCATGGAACAATGTCTTCTCCCTGAAGCTCTGAGGTTTTATTTGCAGGCTATGTGTAATAATGCCACCTACTGCCACCTCAGAAATATAATTTGTTTAGCTGCAAAGCAATGTGGTGATTATCTTTGTACAAAATCCTCATATTTGTAGATTCATTACCTTAATTTTGAGAAAAAAAAGGGAATTTTTCAAGCCATATTGAAATAAACACTGTTCATTAACTTGTGTTTCAAGACAAATCCTGATTAAACTGTCACACACATATTCATAATGCATAAACTCATGCTTTATTGTATTGAAATTGAAACAGATTCCTCACCAAAAATAAATACAGTATCAAATCTCAACCATCTGACTAGAGTTTTGAAAATATATTATGATTCAAATGTTAAATTTTCAAACTAAGAAGAGGGAAATATGATTTACCCACAGGTCAATATGTCAGGATTTTCAGCAGTACTTAAATCACACATTGAATAAAGTGATCTACCTAGAAGAAACACGTAAGAAGTTACCAGCAAAGTAATAATCTTTATATTTATGAGATTATAAGCACATATATAATTCCTCCTTTTTTATTTACTAATTAAAGGACTACAACTTCATCTTTAATAATTCATAATATTTATTACTCTGTTTTACATTCCTTTAATTCTGAATTTATAAGAAAGAGGACTTCTTAAAATTAATGTGGGCCTGTCCTGAAAATATGTATTTTACAAATCAGACCTGAGTGAACAAAAATGCAAATGAATTTTTATTTAGAACCTTGATTTTACTAAAAAACAAATTATATACTAGCCTCCTTTTATTCAGGAGGTGAATATGAATAATGTGCATGCACGGACTCAGAGGAACTGGATTCATTTCCACATTTTACAAGAGAAAATTTAAACCCTGGTATCTTTCTGAGAGACACTGGCCGACTATCCTGAGCTGAAGTGGACTCTATTTCCTGCTGTTTATTTAGCATAAATTTTGATTGAGACACATAGAAGGGCTCAGATTTTCAGCATCCTAGCTGGCTGACAACGTGCTGGTCACCAGGACTCTTTTTAACCAATTCCATTTTGTTTAAAGTAATCCAACAACTCCTGAGAGGATGAGCAAAATTTGTATACACAAGAAGCAGGATCATGAGAAAAGGAAGACATGAAACAAAAAGGAGTAAGAACTTGCCAAAGACCTTCCCTTCCCTTCCCTTCCCTTCCCTTCCCTTCCCGTCCCTTCCCTCAAAAATCAACTTGTAATGTATAATGGTTCTGTTCCTTGATGATTCTTGTGGGTTTATGTTTGCTTTTCTAAGCCACAAGGCATTTGAGTTTTCCAGCACTTGTAAAAGGAAGTTTCACTGATAGGGCAGCAAAGCTCAGTAATTACTTTGCCAAATCAGATCCATTGTGAGATTTGCTTTATATAAATTTTATTTCATAGATGTCCTGGTGGCATGAAGCAATTTTACACACATAATGGAATTTTAATTTGGTTACAAAAGAGATTACAGACAGCTGTACCTTAGAAAGCCATACCTAGTTATTTTTGCTCCAAGAGGGTAAGCTGGAGTTTGGGTGTGGCTTTGACTGACATTACATGAACTTTCGTATTTTTTCTAAAATACATGTCATTTAGCTGCTGACATGTTTTTCATGCTTCCTCCTTCTGAATTGAAAATTAACATATCCACTAAATAATTCATAGTAACAGACCCTTATCATGTAACTAGCTTATTCAGCACAAAGGTCTTGAAGGGTATTTCACTAAAAGGCAACACATTCAAAAATGGAATTTCCACCTTTTTAATTAACTCTAGCATTGTTAGTTCCAGAAGAAATCGCAGAAGGATCCAGAGGCTGACTTGGCATACTTACAAGTTTTATCTCTATCAATCTTGAAGACACAGCAAGAGTGAGGGCCTCCAGGCTGTGCTCCACTGGAATTTTTGAGCCCATCTCTCTGAGATGCTGATAAGAATGCTGCAGAAGTTTGCTTGTTAGTGCTATCTATGAGACACCCTTTCAGTTAAAGCCGTTTCTTAAAATGAAATTTTGGATTTATTTTTTCTCTTAATTTAGAGGGCTACCTGTAATATATTTATTTATTTATTTATATTTATATATAAAATGACAAATATTTTTCAACTGAATAGAGTATTTTAAAAATAAAGTCTACATACCAATAAAAAACCAGACTTTTTAATCTGAACACCAGTTTTATAAAGCATGTAATCAATTTTGTTGATCATAATCTACTAAAAAATTAGCTGAAGAGTGGTTTTGGCAAAACCATATTTTAACACTATAATTTTTAAACCAATGTCCAAATATCAGAGACTACAAAGTGTACACAGAGTGAAAAACAGACATTATACCATTTCCTAAAAATATTCTGGATCTAAAAGAACCCTGGTTCTCCTTGGAGAATTGTAAAGTTGAACTTGAGAGCAATTTCTATTTCCAAACTGCCTTACTTATCTCTGGGATATAATATTAAATAGTTGGAAAATGCAAAAGAAAAAAACAGTCAGTATGAAATAAATGTAATTGAGTAATTGATCACTTAATTAACTACTGCCAAGTTGTATGTTAAATTAATTCCTGCTTACTGGTTTTAAAACAAGATTAGAAATGTTTACAAGGTTACAGACGTGTACTTCCACATGTAATTGAACTCAATAGCTCAATTGACAGCAAAGAGAAATAGTTTCCTCTTCAGAGGCTTTTTAATGATGCACTCTTTTTTCATTTCCCACAAAACACCTGGAGAGCATCATACTCCTAACTCACTTGCTTGTGAGGATTTAATTCTCTTTAGATTTCTGTGCTCTGTTTGCAAATTACTAAGGCAAAACAGTTCAGCTATAAATGACCTGAGAGCTACTCAGACAGGTAACACAATGTTTCTGGAAAAGGGAAGATGAGTGTTTCAAAGACACTGTCTAGAAAATGGATGTGTATATGCATACACATGAACTTCCTGAGAACTACTCAACCTCATAGCTCCATCTCATTTTATTACAGTATTGCACTGTGTATCAACTGCTATTAATAATAAACAGATATTTGCAGCCATGGACTGTGTTCAAATCTAGGTGACAAAAATTCCCCTACAAATTTCAAAAACATAAGAAGCTTTGACTTTGACTGTCTTGTACTTTCTGGAAAATCAAAATATGTTTCAAAATATTTTACCACTTTTTTTCCCCACTGAGTAACATATGGGCACAATGAACCATCTTGAGTTGAACTTGAAAACGAACATGAAAAGCATTGCATATATTTACATTTCTTCTTTTTATTATTTAGCCCTCTTTTGCGTCATTCTTGTTATTTGTACAATCCTTGGTACAAATTTAACAGTGGAAGCATGTTTCTGCAAGAGTCTGAAAAGTCCTAATTCAGGGGAAAAAAGTAGTCCAAGTTCTGTTTAAGGATTTCTGTCCTCAAATTTCAGGCCAGATAAATAGAAAACTGTAAATCTCCATATTTTGAGAGAGAAATAAAAGAGTTTAAAGAGAGCAATGGTAAGGACAGTTAAAATAAGTAGGATGACAGACTGAATGCCTTGTGAGGACAGACTGAAAGGGCTGAGACTTCAGAAGGGAGAAGCCTAAGGAAATGTGACTGAAATGTTTGAAAAGTCATGAAAGGGTCAGCTGAGTGCAAAACCTTGTTTGCTAAATCTTGTAATACAGGAAGTAAGAATCAATTACTGAAAATAAAAAAAATTGGTTTAACATAGAGGTAGATACAAAATGTTTCTTCACAGAGCAAAATGGTGGTATGAAATTTGCTTTCATGGAAAATGTTGAGGCAGATAATAACAGTAGATTCAAAAAGGGATTAGGCAAATTCATGAGAATCACTTGCATAGACAGATACTAAAGGGATAGGCAGGGTTATACCTTGTACCACCCTTAATCCAACAACTGGAGATACTGGTAAGGTATAAAGGGTGACAACAACAGATAGACCTTACAGACAACAGATGAGCCCCTGTCCTCCCATTGGACAGAGTAGGCCACTGGCACTTTCAAAAGTGAGATGGGGGAAAGAACACACAATGAGTTTTCATGAGTCAATAAAATATTTTTGAAGGGAAGGAGGCCACATGGGAAATTATTGGATTAAATTGCTACATTTTTCTGGTTTGATTTAGTGGAGTTTTTTTGAAGAAGATGAAGAGAGTAAGTTATATGCTGAATTCAAAGTCTTCATGGAATAAGTATGGAACTTCAGAAAACTGAAAGTAATTTTAATGAAAACTTTAAATGTTCTGTTAAATAACCTGTCAGAATTCTTTGTCACAGTTCAACATTATTGACAAACATTTTTAATAAGCTTGCTCAAGAAAGTCATAAATATGTAGCTCATTTTTCATATTTTTTCAAAGGCTTTAATGACTGCAGAAATTACAAGCTAGTGTTATTATTACTATTATCCAGTATCAAATAGGAGCACCAGAAAACACTCCACACAGCTTAATCTCAGTCAGCAGTCTTCAGTTACATTATCTTAAATGGAAGTTGTCTGTGCTCTCTTATTCCAAACACAAAGAGGAAAACACCAGAGAGTATTAGTTGATCAGTAGGTGGCATAAATTATTCCTGACTCCCCACTACAATCACAGGGCTTTATACAGAGCACATTAAAACAAATAAGAGCTTTTATATCAACCACAATGGAAGAAGGATTGGGGTGATATTTTGTAATAGGGGGCCTCGTGTAGAGTCACAGTAATTTATAAATCATTGCTGCTGAACAAAATGAACACAAAATGTCATCCCACAGCACTAAATGGTTTTCCAGCAGTTGGCCAACGATTTTCTTCACGGAAAAAAGGGCTGAACAAAAAAGTTCCACACCTGCTGCAGCTTTAATATCAAGCCTTGTCCAATGATGCCATTTGAAGTATTTTAACTATTTTGGTTTCCACTCTCAATTGCCACCATACAATGATGGTGGGTGATTGCTGAGAACACACAAACATCTATATTCTCTCCCTCATATTATCTACCACCAGTTAAAGGAGGCAAAATAATACAGGACCATCCATCCATGAGGGAAAGCTGCTATCCTTTGCCAATTAGATGCATCTCTGTCTTGCCTGAGGAACTATCTCTCACTTCCTTGCTTCACAGTAGGTCAGATATTAATGAGAAGAACAAAGCTCAGTTTAGATACTGTACCAACAAATCCTGCCTGAATGGTTGCTGTAACTTTAGCATGCCAACTTGCACATGAATACTTTTTTTGTCTCAGAACTAAGCAAGAACTCAGGAAAATTAACAACAGCAGAGCCCCAGAGATATCTAATTCCTTTTACCTGCCATAATGCCTGTTCATGTTCCTTATAATGATCAATTCCTCTTCACTCTTCAGATAGCTGATGTTCCCCAACACCAATAAAATGGTGAGGGAAAATAGGAATTGTGCTGAAAGACTTTTATTCTTGTGGACATATGTGATACTTGGAGTACTGTGTGTCTCAACAAGGAAAGATGACGCTGTCTAATCAAGTTTAGGCTGGGCACTTAATGGGAACAGCAACTCCCTTTTCCCTCAAAATGGAAAATTCTGTGTAAGAAGAACAGAGAAAATAGAGGAGAAGAATTCTTAGACATATTTCCAAACCCTCTGCACTAAAAGGCTCCCTTTAACACTTCTCATTTATAAAACTATTTAGGTTAATGTACCTCTGAGAACTCATTAGTGGAGGCAGCACAAACTGAAAGAACTCCAGAAATGTTTTTGTTCAGGAAATCAGACAGCAACACAAAATATCTGGAGATTTATAGGAAAAAAAACTGTCGTTAAAGTCATGTAATCAGGAAGGTATTGTGAGATGAGATTACATGTTCATCTCTGTCAAGCATTAGGGAAGAGAATGTGAAAAAAACCTCCTGTTTTTTTTCCTTTGCTATCTCTTTCAAGTCTCTAAAACAGGGTTTACAAGATTGCAGGGGCTCAAAATTCACTCCTTACTGAGCTCTGCACTTCATACAAATCAATGAAGAATGAGATGAGACCCCAGGGCTTCTTACTTGCCTTGACTGCTCAGTATCTCTGGAGCTTTCTGGCTGAATTTTAAGATAGTCATTTGTTCATTGGCTGTAGCTAAATCACTTGATCTAAGAAAGACTATTAAGTCCCCCTACTATTGTCTTTATTTGACTCCTAGACATCAATTAGGAGTGCAAAATAAGTGTAAACTTGAGTATCCTTCAACAGAACATATATATTCCTTCTGCTGACATTAGGAGACCACGCTTTCTCACCTCCTCGTAGTACTTCAATGCCTCACACCTTGCTGTCCATCAGATTGCATTACAGAGGCAAAACTTTTTGGTAGACTTGTCTCATTTCAGCAGCCTGCAGTAAGAAAAGCCCAAAACAAAGGTAGGGGGATAATTAGTTTATACATTTCCTTTCTTCCATCAGCAGTATGCTGTTAACAGCAAGAAAACTGTACTTTATTAAGGCTGTATTTATGTACAACCAAATCAATGAGGGGCTTTGTCTTGTATGTTTCCTCTTGAAGTAGTTGCAAACTGCATAGTGAGCTTCCTAAATTCATTTGAACAAGATAATTGCTTAAAATAGACAGGAAACACTCAAGAGATAACTAAATCCCCACCACCTGTGTGTCATTCTGACTCACAGCCCCAGCAAACACTGAAGTCAGTGAGAACCTTTCCATTGACACATGTAAGTTTTACCCTTTTACTCCCATCTAAGCTAGAAGAAGAGCAGATCATCTTCGTGATCCTCCAACCCACGTTTTCATGTTCATGTGGGGAAAATCAGCAGGAAAATAACACATTTCACAGAGATCCAAGATGAAAGTTGCAGGGGGCATTGCACTAATGGGAGAGATCAGGCTCCCAAGGAGTCTCACTGTTCTTTCAGCACTGCCATGCATTGCAGGATAATCTGCTAGTATTAGTCTAATTAGGTCCTGATGTTTGGGGTTTTGTTTGGTGTTTTTTTCTTCCATAACAGAGAGCCAGTTTCTTCCTCTTGTGCATTAACCAGAAAATAGCACAGCTACAATACAGTAGCTGTGCTTGACCTGTTGATAAGCATAAGTCATATGAAAACCACAGGTAACCCATACCTGAGCTCAAAATCTCAGGTTTATCCTGTCATTTGTGTTCTCCTCACTCTGCTGCTATCTTAGAGTGAAAATTTGGAGATGGTGAGCTTGTAGCGCATTGCTCAGCTCCTGAGTAAGTTGTCTCAGATACACTGAATCCAGTGCAACAGTGTTTATTTACATGTTCTCTGAATAGCCACAAACTATTAAATAAAGTTTCACTACGGGACTGTAACAAGTACAACCAGTGGGACTGTGTCTGCAGAGAGTGGTCTAAAATCCTGGCACCATGCTGAATCAAACTGATCAGGCTGAATTATTGCTAAGCCTATGGATATAATCAATCGAAGGAGAATGCAGGATTGCTCTTTGCAATGTCATTTTAGGCGACTGGTTCCATGGCCCCATAGTCCTTTTGAAAATATGCTATATTCACACAAATAATGGTCAGCCAGGAATGCTGTAAATGAAATTAAAAGTTTGATAATTTATATAGTTTTGGAATTAATCAAGACATTAGTTTGTTGTTGGAGTGTAAGGAATATCATGGACTGTGTGCACAAAAATGCAATGGTAAGATCACAGGTATTACAAACTCAGAAGACATCGCTGAGCTCAGTACCTTGTACAGCCAAAATAAAGAACCATACAAACTCTCACACTGGGAGCTCTCAAACACTATCATGGTCTATTTGAAACTGTAATACACACAAAAGACATGCATGATGAATACCTAAGTTGGAGAGCTGAGAGGCAAAATTGTCTGGAAACTATAAAACTAGAATTTGCTTAGCAGCATAACATTTGAGCTGAATCAAAGAGATTTGGTGCCTCAAATCCGCTAAAGCCTACAGATGTTACAGCTTATTTTCCTCCCCTGGAGTTACAGTATCAAAGAATTTGAGCTGCTATATCCACTTTTCATAGTTGATATGGTAGGTACTGTCACATTCAGCATGTTTTTTTTAAGTGACTGAGCCATCTGCAGAGAAATACCACGTAGGCATCTAGAAGGGCCATGATAGTGTATAAAGACACACTGCCTTAATGTATTGACACCGAAATTATTTTAAATATCTGAAGCAATGCCTCTCAGTGCTGTGGGAAATACTACCAGAGTGCCTAAAGTATCCAAGAGTGTGAGTGGAAGCTCTACAAGGTACAGCTCTCTCAGGAATTTTCTACTTACAAAACTAGCATTCCTCATGATCAACATGCAAAGGTTATTAATGATTCTTACAGTTAACCAGAATGGCAGAGAATCAGCCTGTTCTGAAAAGAATGCATGAAGATGACTTTGGTAGGCTGGGTCTTACTTTGTAGATGATCTTGATGTGTTTTATCTTTTCTTAAAAGCTGGAAGAGAATACATAAAAGAGCTGTTTCTACCATTGGAAGTAAAAGGACAGAATATGTTTTGAAGGGATATGGTGAATGACAGAGTTATTAACTACTCAGAAAGCAAATTCTATCTCAATAGCTAATAGAGTTAGTATTAAGGCTATTATATAAGGAGGACCCTGAATTAGACTTGACTTTTATACTTCCCTCTTGGATATTATAGCAGCTTGAGCTACAGTTCACTTGGTGTAGAATTTTGAGTGGGTGCAGAGATGCTTAGGGCAATTTTTTGTACAGTCTGCAACTGTGAAAGCCAAAAAACCAGTTAGAGAACATAAGTTTTGTCCTGCTCTCTACTTTTTTCTGTCCTGTTTCTTTCTTCCCATAGGTGTATCTGCAAAACAGATGACAGAGAGCCATTTAGTAGGCTCTGTGTCCCTTGAAGTCTCTGCCTAATAAGAAAATCCATATCTTTCTGACTGTTCTGATTAGGTTCAACCTTGCTAAATCATTTCCCTTCCTCTTTCATTGTGCTTTTTCTCATTTGCTTTTATGGCACTTCCTTTCTTCAAAGCACAGTCCCCTGCTGTGTTCACTGTTCTCTCTACTTTTCCCCCCTATTTTCCTCCCAATGTTTCTCCGTTCATCTATTCACTTGCCTTTCATTTTCCCAGTACTGTAGCCTTATGGACCTCCTGCTGTGTCTGATATCCTATTATTTCTCCCCTGCTTCGTCAATAGATGTCTGGTTATATACAACAGGTCTGCAAGAAAATATTAATGTAGTCAAGAGTACTAAAAGACACAACATTCCTGAAATACTGAAAGCCCAATGTCTTACAGGAACGCAAGATCTCCTTTTTAGTAGGGGCTTTGATACTATGAGTTTGTGCTTTCCTTCCATTAAAATATTTTTTTTTTCCACTGAAAAAAAATCCAGAAATAGTGCTTAAATCCTTAAAACAATTTATGTTTCAAACCCACAATGTTGTACAGGAATCTTTCAAATATCATGCATTATTTAGGAGACCTTGAAAGCTCACAAAAGAATTAATTCACAAGTTTCTGTCACCTCCCTCTTACCCATGTTCCAATTATTTATGGCTGATCTCTTTGTACTCATTTGATCTCTAAGGCAGGTCAGTGGTTTTCAATCTGTTTCTGACATACTACAGAGAGGTTTTACAGATTCTTCTCTATTTTTTCTCCATTTGATAATGTATTTGATTTATATTTAATAGCTAGTATTTATTAGATCTTAAACTGTTTTCTATATTAACACTAGCAGGAATATTTCTCTGAGTCTATCATATTGCACTCATTTTTATTATTTTCCCTTTCATTCCTATCTTAGTATTGGTTAAATATAAATAATTCTCATTCAAAGTTATTCATTTAAATGTTATTTTTTAACCATACCTAGTATCATCCTTTCAAAAACTAGTTATGGGTTTATTGTATGACTTTGGAAGAGATTATGAAAGCTTTCTTCACTGGGCTTGGCAGAAGCCTCATGAGGCTGCAGCTCATATGAAATTATAATGACTTGTCTTTCATTATATTCCTTCATTTTATGCTCTAAGCAACACATTGTTTTCTAGTGCTGTGATTGTGATTGTGGAACTGGTCCTTTCCTGGGCCAACCAAAATATAGTCAATTACCCTGTGATTCCCAGCCATACATAAAATACCAGAAATAGCAGGTAAACAAAGAAATATTTTCAGTGAGTGCTACACACTGAGATTCACCAGGTTTGAGAGTCCTCTCCATACCAGGAGACTGCCCCAGCAGTATGTTACTCTGCCTTCCTGCTGCTCCACAGCAGTGTTGCAGTGGGAAATTTTGTGGTTTTTAAGTATGAATCAAACCTACAACATCTAATTTTTTTAACCTACTCTCACATTTCTATGTTTTCCATTAAGGATGGACTGTTCTTAACCAGGTATTCTTTCCACAGGATGCTTGGACAGTCTGCCTACAGCTCAGTGCTCTGTGAGAGGGAACAGACTACAAGCCTGCAGATATAAGCTTATGCTACACAGATATCTGTAACCCATCCTAATAGACTTTCTTCCTTCTATGAAAAGGGCAGGACACCACTGAAGCCAAAAAGCAAACATGACAGAGCATACTGTCTCCAGAAAGTACCAAGTTATGTTTGTTGGACCTTCCATCATGGAATGCTATCAGTTGGAGATGGATGGCCTTCAGACATCTGAAAATCTGTGAAGTAAACTGTATGCTGGCAGTTCTTTACAAACATTATGAAAAGTGTTAATGATGAGAGCAGTTTTAGCACTTGTCTCTACTTTGACATTAAAGGAACTAGGGATCAGCAAAGCAAGGAGAACAGACAGCAGGGAGAAAACACTGATGAGAAACAGACAAGCAACTCGAGAGGAGGAAATAGGGCAAAAGCTGGATGCAGAGAGAGAAAGGACAAGGTGTTGTGAAAGGATGAGGGGAACTGGAGGATATGGAAGGGAATCTCCTTGTTTAGCTCTGATCTATGTAAAATGGGAGGTATGCCAGCATCAGGCAGACACCCTGTGCCTGTCATGTTTCCAAATGTTAGAGTGCTTCCAGAGCAAGTTCTCTTCTTTGGCAACAGGAAGGTGTCATTAAAAGCCTTCGTCGTGAGCTTTTTTACTCAAGTTTAGACACATGGAATACTGTTTAAAACCAGCAAACTGACTTTACCCTGTGACTTCTCTCCAGGGACAGACTGTAGAGGGAAAGTGGGAACTTCTTTAAGCACCCAAAGTTTCATTGCAAGTTATGTGCCAAAGCTAAGCAGACAGATTGTAACACTATGGCATTTTAAGTAGAATCTGGCTAGCAGGTTTGAATTCCCTTGTTCACAGTTGAGATCATCTCACTTTTTTTTTTTTTTTTTTTTTTTTTTTTTTTTTTTTTTTTTTTTTTTTTTTCTGAAGACACACAGAGGAAGGCATATATTCCTAGATTTCTACAGTAAATGTGACTAGTTAGGTTCCAGCTGTCAGCTTTCATCTCAGCTGCTGTCAGGAACACACTTCACTCTAGGGTAAAATGTTACAATTATTGTATCAAACATGTCTAAAGGTTATGGGGAAAGGCATTGTGTGATTTCTATCTAGTTAGCTAAAAATTATCTCAGCACTAAATAAGAAGGATTCGTGCAGTGCTTAACAAGGGATACAGTTTCCTATCGCAGAGAAACCTTGGGCCCATCTTCTCATGTCCTAGACTCACTAATCTGGCTTCCTATTTTCCGTGTGACTGCCTTTCAGACAGGTGTCAAATAACTATTCCTTCTGCCTAGACTATACAGGTTGAAGCTATACATTTCATACAGGTCAGCCTGAGGGAAGAAGAGTAGGAAAAATGATGGCACCAAACCATAGGAACAGACAGTGAGCAAGCATAGGGATTTCTGTAATTCCTGTTTTCTTCACTGCTTCCTTACCAACAAAAGGGAAGATGTTCCCATTTTGCTAGTGTCACCAGCCTTCCTCCACTTGTTTTCCTTCATATATGTCCAGAAGTTCAGAAATCCCATAATTCCTGTTAAAAATAGAGTGAACAAAGGAAGTCAGAGTCAGAGGTACTTGTCTTCTTCAGTCTTTTCTCAGAGAAGCAATTCACTAGGAGGGGTGTTTGCTGTCCTGTGTTTTGTCCTTTATCTGCTGCTAAGGCAATTTCTCTCCTGTCTTTTAGAAGTTTTGGTTCACTTTTCACTAATCAGGAATAAAATTCCTATGAGGGGGTCTTCCCCCCTGTTCTCATATTTTTCCCTTAATGTTTCCAATGACTCATGTCAATACAAATTACTGCAGTATGTATCAAACAGTCATAGTGAGAACTTGCAAGAACTGAAGGGATGACAACAAAGCAAATCTATCTACTCTCAAGTTCACTGCATGATCAGATTTGATTAGTTAAAGGAGTCCAATCTTATAGTTCTGAAAATTTAAGGCATTTAGAGTTTATTGTGAAAGCTGCACCAAACTCGTGTTATACAATACCACACAGATAAATCAAAGCTAAATCCAGCAGGTCTGACAACTTCCTCCTTTCATTAAAATAGATGTTTTAATCGTGACTTTTAAATTAATATTTTTCCTAGTGTATTTTAAAAATCACTAACAACTTTTGTTAAATCTTTCTCTGCTTCCAGATTCTTATCATAAATGAAGAAGTACAGATAAAACAGGTAATAAAACAGAGGGAAAGATTTTTTTTGTAGGTAACCAGTCCATTCTCATGAAAAATCATGAAAGAATGAAGCTTTTTGCTTATTGTTGGTAAGGAAGTTTTCATCATATTCCATCCACATCCTGGCTGTGCCTTCTTTCTCTGTGAGAAATGATGTGTGAAAAACAAGTTTATGAAATTGAAAGAGTAGATGACATAGGCTGAGAGGGCACTAAGAAGTTTGGCTGATAGTAATGGCAATGTCTCCATTTCTCCTTCTGCATTCCCATGGAAACGACAATGTCTGCATGTGCTCTGACAACGTATAATGGAGTCAGAAATCATATATTAATGGAAATCTCTGATAGAATCATTTAAATCTGGTCATGGCCCAAAGACTGGCTTCTGTCTAGCACAGACTAACAAATTCTCTTTGTTTTCTTGATGTGCTTCTAGTAACTTATGCTTGATTGTATGTTTGATTATTTATCTTAGTAAACAAAGATGTTAGCAGATATGTCAACAATGAAAGCATCTGGCGTTCAGATGTATGTACTGTGTGTACAGAAAAAGTTCACCTGTAACTGAATAAACAACAGGTAGGTAATTCCAGGGAGTAGATAATGAAACATGGAAGGGATCTCTAAATCTATTTTAAACTTTTAAAGTTATTTGAAAGAAAAATTTATTGTTTTATTTTTTAAGAGAAGAGTTTATATTTGAAAACTCTGCAGACAAAAAAAAAAAGTGTGAAATTTTAAAATACAGTCTCTAGATCTTATCTTGATATGCCTTAACAATATGTTGGAAAAATGAAACTACATATGCACAGAGTCAGTTTAGACTTCTTCTTGTGAATCATCTCAAAGCAGATCAAAGAGAAATGTAGCAAGTAATTTGAAAAATAAAAGCAGCATTTAGAAAAAAATACTGTACAATGATGATGCTAGGAGGTTTAGGTTGGGATTATTTTGGGGGGGAATACATGATAAATAATTCCTTGAAGCAATTAATATGGAGTGATTGGAGCAATTAATATGGAGTATAAATTGGAGCAAATAATATTCCATATAGGGAAGGTGACTCTGGGCAAAGCCAGACAGTCCCTCTGGAACATAAAGACAGATGATCATTTAGCATAAATTCTTTTATTGACCCATAAGAGAAGAAGAGGCACTTGCCATAGCACACTGATATGCATAATTTCAGCTTGTGTGGAGAACGAAAAAGTAAATTTCCTTCTTCTTCTTGTACCTGCCAACGTTTTAAGTTGTTATCATGTTTCAGAGTATTTTGCTCCCATGTGCCTGTCACTGGAGCAAGTGATGACAGACCTGTTTCATGTCTGACATCCAGCATCTTTCAACAGTACTTTGAAGAATGATTCACATCAACTCTATATGAGATTAGTTAGCTAGACAAATACAGCCCATCTACTCAAAGAGTGTCAGAGGCTCAGCCCTCTAAAACTCTGGACTTAACAGCTGTAGTCAAGCTTAGAGTGAAGGTCATAAATCTTCCAGGACTGTGGGAGCTGCAGTTTATTTGATAGCTGCAAGTCACTGAGGACTACATTGAACTCTCAGAGAAAGACTCATATTCTTCCAGGGTAGGACTTGGACCAAATCCAAAGTCATACTGTGTAGTTTAATTGAATGAATGAAACACAATGTTGATTTGCCAGCTGTTATATTAGAACCCAGGCTTTTAATTCCTTGCTCACAAATTACTCTCTGCATGCAGGCAGGACGTAAGGACTGTTCTACTTAACACCCAGCAATTCAGAGCCTGTAGGGAGTTCCATTGCACACAAGGAAAATACCTGGAATAAATAGCAAAACATTCCCTAGTATGTAAATGAAATACCTTCAGAGCTTTTAAGAAGTAGCACAGTCTTAAAGACTACCAATCACATTCTGCAATGAAATATGTGCAAAACACATATGCATACATACATACATGTGTTACAGTGAGATACTTCAGTTTGGTCTTGGACTGCTAAGATTTGTCTTCTATTGTCTATTCCAATTTTGAATCAGAAAAAGGATTAATTCAAAATTCCCTTGCCTTCATCCTCTCCAGTATCATGAATTCCAACAGCCTGTGCCCAATCTGGCATCTTTTAAAATGAACACCCTGAATGGCTGAAAATGTGACAGAACCTAGAACAAAGATTTGGGTAGGCAGAGGAACACAGCTTGAAGGCAGATAATGGTGTTGAAATGTAGCTGTCATTTCCAAATGGAAAGATTTGAAAATAAATCTTTACTTATCTGTCAGGATGGTTTAGATGAAAGGAGAGAATAATTTTTGCTTCTTCCATAAGTGAAGACCTGAGGAGGTCCAAGCTCTTAGTTTTTTAGTCTATTCTAAGAATGTAGCATTAGAAAGCTAACTTCTTTAGCAATTAGATGGTTTAGCCACATGGAAAGTCATTTGTATCTTGAATAATGGATTGCAAGTTCAGGCCCTGAAGACCACCATAGCTATTTTATTTGATTCAGCCAGCAATGCCACATTTTATAGACCATATGTCATAATCCAGCTCTCTTTCACAACTGCATGTGGCTAGATAAAGCACTGTGTAACGTCTGAATAAAGATAGAGAAGGAAACAGATTACCAAAGATACATACTTGATATCATAACAGTTCATAAATTTTTTAAATCAACAGCTTTAAAACCAAGAAGATTTTATGTTCTCAATATAATATTATAATAGAGGGATATTAGAGTTCATTTGCTTACTTTAGGGTGTTAGGATAAATAAACCAAATTAATTTCATTTGCTATTTATCATACCTGGAGGCAAAATGTGCCTCTGGCCAAGCATTCAAAGTTTAGGCCTGTTGCATTATTTAGAAAGCATTAAGTGACAGTTTTAAAGCCAACTTCTAAACATATAACCCATACATTTAACTGAGGGAATAGCAATTTTGCGGCAGAGACAAAATGGATGCAGATTTTATATCCTTTAGTGAAACATCCCTTTTTGTCCTACCACTGTAACTTCAGCATTATGATTCAGTATCAAATTTCTATTTTAAAGAAACACTCATCCTCACAGTGTAGATGATGTGGTCATTACATCTATTCAGTAATTTCTATTCTTGTTGATAATTTGTGTTCCTGTCACTTCTCATGCATCATACACTCCTGAAAAGACAATTATTTTTATCCCTGGTAATCTATTTATTGGAGGTCTTCAAAGATATCAGTAGACTGTTTTTCAACTATTATTTTCCCTGTTTTACAGAGAAATTCAGCAGACAAATAGGAATGTATGGATGCTCTTAGGAGTATGCCACATGGTACTGGATACTTTTCTATGCAACTGAATACTATTCTAGATCTTTTAATATGACTACAGTGAGAATTTAGACATTTAACATACTTACAGACACATATTTCCTCACACTCTCATATAAGTAATCTGAAACATGCTGAAGATACGTACTTGCAGAGGACACAGGCTAGGTCATAAGAAACTAGAAGAGGTACTTTGCTTTCAGATTTGCTTAAATTGACTTGGACAAGTCATATAGGGGAAAAACCTCACCAGTTTTTCTGTGTTTAATATGATTTTGAACAATCTTTTTGCAAAGTAATTCTTACAGTAAGACGACCACCTTGCAGCATGGGCACTGAACAAGGCAGGATCTAACATTTTTCTCCTTGTTTGTAGGGGTTAGTATATCCTCTTTTATGATTCAGCATTCTTTACTAGCTTATAAAAATCACCTGCTTGCTCTTCTTTCTCCTGACAGAATGCAGCACAAGCAACCTGTTAATATATAGATACAATTACAATTACAATTTTGAAAGCATCAATAGCAATGTTGCCAAGTATTATTAATTAGGAGGTATCACAGATTATGTTGGCCGTACGGACTCTTAGAAATGAAAGCCAAAGTGGAACTACAACAGCAGTGGGCAAGAACATTCTTGTGCCCATGGACTCAAAAATCCCTGGATACCAATAGGAATAACAATGAGGAACACCATCTGCTGAAATAATCTCTTTATACATGCTTGGCAGACCTGCAAAAAAGGAGGAGGAAGGAAGGGGTGTGAAGAGTTTCTAGCCAAAATTTGCAGCTAGATAAAGGTGAGGACAGCAGATGTTGTCAGCACTTCACTCATGGGGCTTTGTTTGCCCAGCCACTATTTTTTTGTAGGAATGAGAAAACATCATTAAAAAGTCCCACTGAAATAAGCCTGGTACTTTTCAGCAGTCAGGTGTTAACAACACACAAATACATGCTGCTGTGAAATAAATTTAGATCCTAAAAGAACCCAGCTGCAATAATTGAGATGGAACGAATGTCTTTTGTGATTTCACCAGGGTAGGGTAAACGAAATGCTTTGCGAAGAGGAGAAGGGATATTTTCTCCAAGAGAAGCATGGAAGTTCAGACCTCCATCATTTTAAACATTAGTCCTTGGAACACTGATAGGTGAGTTCACAAGTACCTAGCAGAGATTTGTCAGCTGAAAAACAAAATAAAACTCCTATTGAACATCTTTTCAAGTACCAGAGACATAAAGCAGATTTACAGAGCACCATACAGTTTTACAAAGGATTTAAAAGGAACACACAACACTGAACCTGTACCCTCGTAAACATGTACCCTTTTTCCATTAGCAGTAAAAATCTACAAACTTTGGGCTGACCTGATAGCTCAGGGTCTAACTAGTTATTGGCCTTGCCTTAGCCAAAGCTGACCTTAGTTTGCTTTAATGACTGTGTTGCGGTCAGTGGACTCATGCTTCTCCCTTTATAACTTCATTTGCAGAGGTACTGCATGAGGCAAAGTCCTGACAAATCTTGGTAGTCATTTTGGGGCAAGCAACAGCCCTTCATGTTAGATGGAGCAGATGGAAGCTTCTGTTCAGCTTTCATATTTCTTGCTGGAAAATAAGTGAAATAATGCCAAGGAGACCCAAACAATTTGTAGTCTATTAGTGATGAGGCATCTCTGTATTAATTTGATCAATGAACATATATTTTTGTCACATAGTTAATTGTTAAGACTGCTAACGTATTAATTTGACTAAGAGTAAGTGCTTAGTTTCAAGTATACATGTTCCTCTCTGCTCAAAACAACACTTGCAGTATATCAAGCCCATTTACTACCAATTTTATGCCCTCCTGGAACAGCACTTTAAAGACAATTACGAACATGTGAGTACATATCTGCTGAATTAGCCAGAGAATGCAACATGAGTTTTATCTTAGAATTATGCTGGTATGCTGACTTTATGTCAGCTATAGAAAGACAGATAACATGGGATAAAACTTTGTGTTAATATCACAAACTCTACATACTAGAAGTTTTGCATTAATTTGAGTCAGCACTGAGAAATTATATGGGATCAGCACTTTTCTCCTTGAGCTGCAACATTTTGATTTGGTACTGGAGCCTGAAGACAGGCTTTCCTTTATCCTAAATTTGTGGCCTTAGAAATTCTGATGTTACTCTTTTGACTGATATCCTATTGTCGTGGTTTGGCCCGGAAGTGAGTTTCTGGAAAAGTATAGGTCAAACCAATCGGTGGCCAGATTTGAAATTGGCATCTGGTGTGGCCACTGAGGATCTGGATACGCCTCTGAGAACACACAGGGGTTAAAAGCAGAACAGAGACTGAGAGGGAGGGTGTGGTGGAATCCTCTGCCTTCAGCAAAGGATCTCTGTTCCCGAGACCCAGGCCCCAGGAAAGTAAAAATATGGGGGGAACAGGTGTCCCAAATGGTGAGAGGCGGCCATTTCTTGGAACTGGGTGACAAAGCATTCTTAAAAGGGCCTAAGGAGCAGTCTAGATCCGTGGACTGTGGTGAGAGCACAGAACATGGAAGGAGGATAGTCACCAGGGCAGATTTTCTTCGGGCGGCTGCCGCACGTGACATGGAAGCACAGGAGGTTCCACTGTGTTTCCTGGGGAAGCCCATGGTGTAAGAGGGAGACTTCTCTCTCTTGATGACCTGGGGGGGGAGCTTGTGTGAAAGAGGGCATTAGACTGAGAATCGATGTGTTGGAGGGGATTTGAATGTTAGAGAGCTGGGGGAAGGAGGAGTGTTTTGGGAGTGTTTCATTGTGGATTGTTGTGTGTGTGGTTTTTTTTTTTCTTTTTCCCTTATGTTTGTGTGTTGTAGATTATTAAAGTGTTGTGTTTTCCCTCCATCCCCAATTGGGAGCCTGCTTTGTTCTGTTTCCGGGTCACATCTCACAGCAACCATTTTGGAAATATACCCTTCATGGGGGCCCTGGCATTGTGCCAAGGTCAACCCATGACACCTATCTTACTCCTTTTCAATTCATGTAGGCGCTAGGATGTTCATATGACAGAGAATGCTCCTTTAGATTCAATAAATAGGGGATATTTTGATGAATATGCTGATTCTTTATCTCCTCAGGGCTGTTGTTGGTCACCTTATCTTCCCTTCTTTCTCTCCTCTCCTCTCCCATCTGTGTTTATCATTCTCCTTGATTTTCTCCTTTCTGGCTTTGTTTCTCACTACTTATCTCTTGGTTGTCTCTCCCTTTCTCTTGCCTTCCCTGCTTTTTGATGAGTCTCTCTGCTCTGGCTTTCCTACAACCCACTCCCCCCCCTCCTTGCTGCTCCCTCTTCATTTGCAAGCTCTGCAGACTGCTCCTCTGCACTCCTTTGCCGAGGAGCACAGTGATGGACTGGCATGCTGTTTCCTGCTTGGAATGAGACCTTCATGTTTATGGAAATAATTGCTGTGTGGATGGCTTTGCTTTGACTACAAAGCTGTAAGTGGTGCTAGTAGTTTAGCATTTTCAATTTCCACTAAGGGAGCAAATGGGAGGTAAATAATGGCATTTACATAATGAATAAAAATCCATTGGAATTTTATTATATTCAACAAGTACCTGAGGAAAAAATGTGTGTGGTTATTTGAGAGAGGTCAGGTTGTCAATATAAAAATGCATTCATTTGAAATTAAAACCCAAGGAGACTAATAATAAAAATATAAGAAAAAAAGAAGATATTGTGGAGTAGGGAAGAAACTCTCAGTTTGTAAAAAGCAGACAAATCTCTTTTACCTGTCATGGGATGGAAATTACTTTGAGAAAAGAGGTTCAAAAATAAAAAATCAAATCCACTGGAACTAAATTAAAAGTGTATTAGATTAGAGGGGGATAATGACCTTGTAAAAACTGTAGTTACCCTATTCACAGTGCTACTGGATGTACTGCTTTATCACAGGATGACTTTTGGTTATCTCCTTAAAGAAAACTGATGACTTTGATCCAGCCTGTAAAGCAAAGTTAAAATATGCAAGAAACTAACATAAACTACAAGAAAAATTAGATATTGTGGTTGCTCCAGCCAGAGCTAAAAGGAATTCTTTCTACTTGGCAATTGTATCACAAGAGAAAAATGGCATTTTAGGATTGGTAATATATCCAGAGGGCTAACAGGGTGAGATTGCCACAGTTGCAGCAGAGAACAATAAAATAATGCAATGCCATCTGAAAATGTAAAATAGAAAAGATCTTTATAGAGGGCAAACCTTTCTTAATATGAAAAAAGATTATATGTCCCAAGGGGATAATTTCATACTTTGTCTGTGGCTGTCAAAGGCAACTCTAATTTCTTCCATTCCTTCCCTTAGCAGTCAGTCAGCTTTCAAACCACCCCTCCCCTCTCCTGGGCTGTTTAATCCAGATTATAACTAGAGAATTTTACTTCTGCTTTATCTCAGGCTTCAGTATGAGATGTGCATGGACTTGCTTCTGCACCTTCCTGTTCTACCAGATCTCAGAGACCCAAAGAAGACACCTAAATGAGGAGCCATTGCTTTCCATTGCAGCCTGGTAGAAATACCAACAGTAACAAAGGTGACTCAGCTATTAAACTGGCTAAATCAATTTCAGAATTTCTCTGTGAGAAACTACAGGGGACATGTTTTCTAATTATTGCTCCAAATTGGTTGAAATTAGGACAAATTGATTGAAATTAAGAGGACCTGAAATAAACATAATCCTGTGCCGTTCTGTTAAAACAGCAATGCCTCTCAGGGATTTTTCATCCCAGCCTGCTGGGAGATGTAGGTTCACACAACATGAAAACCAGAGGGATGTGGTGTCTTAGGATCCAATTCAAAGCACGTTGAAGTAAACGAGCTTTGATTGATTCCAGTGGGCTTTAGCTTCTGTTTCCCTGTGGGCTGGCTGCAGAGGTGAGCCATCCTCTTTCACTTGGAGTGAGTGAGGTGTGATGGCCTGCCCAACTGTCAGGCATTGTCTGCTGCAGCTGACACCCCTTGTCACAGGTAAAATGTGTTTCTTTATGAATTTTGTGCTTGCATGTTCTGTTTGCTTTTGTGTTGTACTTACACTCCTGCCATAATCCTCGGCAACATCTACATGCTGGGTGAACTGTTTGCATTTTCTACTGACCTTTCACAAAAGGCAGGAGGAGGCTGCACTGCTGCATCCATGCTGACAGCTTCAGCACGGCTTTTACATCTGCTGTCATCTTGCAAACTACTTTTCATGACTCTTCAAAAAAAGAAACCCTAATGACATGCCTTATTCAAAACCAAATTCTCCTGGTGTGGTTCACAACTGGTTTACTGAGCTTGTATAAAACCTTATGCATGTGGAATGCATAGTAGATGAAGAAAAGGGAGATGGAAAAGGAAATGCTTCACTAGTTTATTCCTCCCCAGTCTTTTAATTTCAGAATGAGAGCACTATTTAAATGCCAGATCTGATCAACTACAGAACCACAGAGGTGAAAAGAGATAACAATCTGCAAATCATTTTTTTCTAAGGAAAACTTGGCAACATACATAATTGTTACTTGTTCTGTGCTCAGGTTTCTAGTTAGGCTGAGGCTCTATCTTTTCACAGATAAAATTTATATTGGCACAGTACAGCAAAAATCTCTCAGCCACTTCAGCAAAGACATATAAGATAAGGTTGTTTGCCATCCTCATCATGAGCAGGTTCTGCTCTGGTACTTAGCAACATTTTCACACACAGTGATTTTTCAAGCTTGAAAAATGCTCTTTTTATGTATTTTTGTGTAGAGTGTTTTTTTAGTATAAGTCTCTAGGTTTTTAAGAGAGTAAACTGTAACAATCAGAATTTTACCAGCTCTGTAATTTGAAGTAACAAGCATTTAGCAATAGCAGTGATTCATGTAGGTTTGACACAGAAAAGAAAATAACTGGAACTCAAGAAATATGGATAATACCAAGCACCGTGCAATGTTAAATAGAAATATTTGAGCTAGCAAAGGCGCCAGGAAACTGAATCATAACTCTGTTAGTGTGGTACATTTCCTAACCTAATACCTCCTGATGACAAGCACAAATGAAACAGCCCAGAGAGATCTATGGGCCTGCAAATTTACTTTAGTTCAGGTATAGAATATATATATGGTTATGGGAAGTGCAGTTTTGATTGAACTTTTTATCAAATTCAGGCTACAGTAGGAGTTTTCTGCTTGCATACAGGCTGTTATGTTGACTCCCTTCTAACTTAATTTTACCTTGCATTTTGTAAGTGTCCCTACCTGCAGTCTTTCCCTTCTCTATCACTCAGTCTCATCATAGCCCCAGGCTGTTTGTCCCATTTCTGCAATTTTTAATAAAAGTGAAAATCTCCTTGTCTGAACAATTCTTTTCTCCCCATTTAAACAACCAGGACCGCCTCCTGAACCCACAGCCATGCAGTAACATTTTGAGCACTTCCCTTTTAGCAACACTGAATCTCAAGTGCTCAGGCTTTTTGCCAGATTTTGTTTTAATCCAGCTCCTCACCCATGGTTCCACTACACCCAGATCCCTTTTCCTTGCCCCTCAACGTGCCTCAGTGTCAGGGCATGTCTACCTGCTCTGTTACATTTTTCCTTTGGGACACTCATTCCCAATGTGACTCTTCTTATCCAGATGCCAAATGAGCTTGCAGGTTTTTTTTCCCCCACAGTAGACTTTAATTTCCTTCTTCTGTATTATCTCTTCCACTTTTACCCTCAACCTCTTGCCTTGACAAACACACTATTTTAATCCTCACTTTCAGTCCCACTTTTCCCACAGCCTGCAATACAAGTTTCCACAATCTTCAACCTTGCATCTCATCCCATGCCCCACACCCTGTTTCCATGTGCCATTCCATGGTCACCCCTACCTTCCAATACTATTTTAACCTCTTGGTTTATGAACAAATTAGAGTATTTTTCCAGATTTCTTGGGCCCAGCAAGAAAGTTGCTACCAAGCACACAGGAGAGAAAAGACCTCTAAGATCCTAAACCTAGACTTGGCACGATAAGATCACAACTATGATTTGATGCATAGTTTTGTTCAACACATGATAGGTCTGCTACAGCTGGGATTTTGGGAGGCTTTATCCTGAAAAGCTGTATGAAGAGGATATCTCTGGAACACAAGCTAACTGTGGCATTTCAAAGGCCAAAGCTGAGCAGCTTTTTGGAGAAAAGGCACTTGCCTGCCAAAACACACAAATGCACACTTGCACGATGGGTCTTCTAACAGAAAAAAAAAAAAACAGGCTGAATTTTTTAACATGAGCAAAAGAAATATATTTTTCCATTCCATTACTGTTAACAAATAATTTACATGTTGATTTAAAAATAAATAAATTTGTTGAGCAGAAACAGGCTTTCAGCTTGGAAAATTTGAGTTAAAACAGCTCTATCAAGGAAGACGTTTAAGACTTAATCATTTTAAAAGTTTTATAGGAAGCATAAGGCATACTGATTGCTAACTGACAATAATAACCCAAAATCAACTACTTTTCTGAATTTTTTAAATTATCATCTCTCTCTAAAGGTATACAACAATCTGATAACAAAGTGTGAAAGGCACACTTAAATTCAAGGCTTTTAGAAATGACTGAGAGGCACAGGTTGAAGCAGAAAGTAACATTTTCCTTGTAAGAGTATTGATGAAGTAGATAAACCACATACAGAGTTTAATCTGGAAATCTAGAGATGTTCAAATTACTTTGAAGACAAAAATGAAAAATAGAAAACAAAATACTTTTCCAATGCCTGCTCATTGATTTAAGCATTTTAGGTGCCAGTAGGAATAATAACAATGAAAACCATCTGCTGATCTCTGCAGCTAATTCTTTATCTATGCTTGAAAGACATGTGCAGAGATGGGAAGCTGTGTAGACAAAACAAGTTGTATATGGCAGTTGTTTGGAGGGTTCTACTCACAGGAGTCCAGTTGCCATGTAGTTAAGAGCTTTCCCAGGACTGGAGATCAGCTTGTTGCGCAATGACTGTCATCAAGGTAACGACACATTTCTTGTGGTTTAATTCATAAACCAGTAGTTAAAAATAAGATTCTGAAAAGTATAAGGGTTTAAAAAAGGACATTGAAATAATGATTTAATATATACTGACCTAAAAGTAAATTGATGAATAAACAGAAAATTGATAGAGGATATACCAGATTTTTTTTTCTTCCTGTGAAAAATTCCATAAATCCCTGACATCAGCTGGCAGCTTTTTATTGCGTGCCCTGCCTCAATCCAAACCAGGCTCTTGCAAGCTCATAGCAGTTCTGATTTCTAAATATTTGTCACAAAGCATTCAGAATATTTAGGAATGGTCTATTTGCGCTCACATGAAAAGATATTTGACCGTAGCGTGGGGAGAAGGGTGCTCCACAAACCAAAGGGAAATAAAAACTGAGGATGATTTTATGTGGGTGGCAGAGGTAAGCCTTACACCACTCCCACATAGATATTCACAGGTTGAATAGACACTGCTGAATAGGTTAACAGCTTCTATTCACCACCACTAATCACAAAGTGGATTGTGCATTTATAAATGTAATTTAGTCACACAAGACCAGAGACTTGACACAGAACTGGCACTGGAGGCACTCAGGACTTCTCTGAGCTTGAGACAGTTTTAGCAATAGTCAAGGGACTAGTGCCTGATTTTAGCTTTTGGGAAGACAGCTTTCTGTGTGGTAAAGATCCAACAGACCTAGATAGCCACTGTGTGATGCACAACAGCCCTTCATGTTCACAGGAGCTGCTGAAGGATTTGAGGGGATGCGCAGTGAGTAAAATTTGGTCTTGTTAACAAAACATGTAAAAACAGCCACAGCTGGACCCCAAGATCAAGGAGGAATGTATCCTTACCACCACTGTAGTTCTCCTCCTGAAGAGTGCAGGATGTCCAGGACTCACAGAATCATGGAATGGCTTAGGTTGGAAGGGATCCTAAAGATCACCTAATTCCACCCCTCCACTAAGGGCAGGGATACCATGCACTAGGTCATGGACCTTCTCCCTCCAAGCACACCTCTCTGCTTGAGGACAGCTGGAGCTATTTGCTGTAAGGTCCATAGGGACACTGCAAGAGTGAGCATAGCTCCAGGAAAAAGGGTAGATGTTACTAAGCTGTCTTTTAAAATAATTTTAAGGGCATTACTGGGGAGGTTTTTCCATATTACCTCAGACTATAATGGCCAATAGTACTGGAATTGACTGAGTAACTATTAGGTGTATTTTGGTTTGATTGTTGTAATTTTTATTATTTTATCAATAAACATGTATCCTAACAACATATATGCATGTATTTATGCATGTATATAAAGCGTTCTCTTTTGTTCCCAGCAAGATTTCAAACATAACAGTAGGAGGGATGTTTTCCCACATCCTTCAAAGAGGAAATAACAGTGGCAGGTAGGCACATACAGATCTTTTAGTGACAAGCATAGTATTTTTCATATTATAACTACCATCAAGAACACAGTTGGCTTCCTACAGGGACAGATCAGTGCTTTTGCACTGCAACCAAGCAATTCCAAAAGATTTCTCTTAATTCATAACTATTAGGCGCAAGATGTGAGCTGAAATTATTGTAGATTCTGAGATCAAATCACAGGTAAGACTTGGTGCAACTGGTTATTTCTAAAACACCGCACCTCTTTATATGCTAATGCTTTTATGGCTGCATACATCTCTATCTATCATGTCCATAGTGCCAGATTCTGGATCCAGCCTGAAACCTACCTGTGGTCTGGGAAAAGCAGAAACCACTCTCTTCCCATCAGAGGAAAGAGAGAAGGAAGCTTAGGTTCATCCTTAAAGAAGAAAAGCTCCTTTTCACAGTACATGTATTTTTAGCCACTGAGTCAGGTCAAGGACTATTTTTGTACAATAGTCAAATTCCTTCCACTTGGTACAACCAAAAGATATTGGACTCCACTTCTCAGTAACTGAGGAGTTATAATACTTTCTTCAAGTGCTCTGAGGTCACTCTACGCACTGACCAGCAGAATATATAAGAATAAAAGGTGTCAATGAAAAATTCACACAAGTACAATCCCTATGAGCATGCCTCTTTGCTCATTTATCCTTCCTACTTTCCCAGGTGTTGTAACAAGAGGCACCCTGAAATTATGGCTGTGGGCCTTTTGTTTGGACCTTGCAAGTCAGATTTGTCTTGGAACCAAGCACTACAAACTGAAACAACTGGTCCAAGGCTTGTGTTGTTCCCTGATGCATTTACCTCTCTACATTGCAGCTCCCTGCTTGGTGACTCAGAGCAAGTTCTCTAGGTGGCTACGTTGGTTGTCTTGTTGGCTTTTCAGCTCTATTTTTGTCACCAGTAAATAATCTTGAAGATTATCTGGAGAGGAAGCCAACAGAGACACTTTTCTGCTATTGCTGTAAAATAGGCCTTGAGAAATGTCTCCTTTGCAGAACCAATGATACTCCTCAGAGATTAAAGAGCCAATCTGTCCCAGATCATTACTGTCCTAGATCAGTCCTTTAACAGGTCTCTGATGATGGAAGAGATTTCCATAATAGAAAGCAGCGGAAGTGGCAAGAAGAGCACTCATTGACAAGCAGAACTTTGGGATTCTTTTGGGCAGAGACAGGGGCAAGTCATGATGCCTACTAAATAAAGTAAGCACAAGCCTGTCACTTGTCCCAGCCCTGCCTGAGCAGATCTGTGTGTATTTCAGCATTCTTCTTCTACAAATCCCTTTCAAGTGTGCTCAATATTCAGTAAAGAGACTATGCACATCTGCTGTTCCAAGAAGCAAGTTTAATTGCTGATGGGATTTTTTCCCACTAGCATTTCAACCCATCTGCATGTTGCGATTACTGAAGCCTAATTTTGTTTTTGTCTACTTCAACCTTTTCAAGTGATATTCATTAATCCCATCTATGGCATCTCTAACATGTGGGAAATCTGCCTAGAGTAATTACAAAGTATTTCCTCTGCACTTAGTTCTCATATAAGAGCATGTGAAGATAATGAAGGCTGATTGTAGTGTCATCATTCCATTGAGGAAATGAATGATGCTGTTCAAATAACAGCTGGCTTGTTACATAAAAGAAATGACAGATCAGAATAATAAAGACAAACTCCCCTTTGACAGATCTTTCTAATTTGAAAGTCTCAAATAATTGTCTGGAATCCTAGAAGTACAGAACATAGTGCAAAAAAAGCCCTTAAATTTGCTCTCTGTATGGTTGTGTATATACCCACCCATACACACACATATATATATATATATTTGTGCATTTCTACATATATTTATTGGACATATAGTAAAGACATATAGTATTTTTTATTATTTTTGCATTTTATATATATATATATATATATATATATATGGCAGTGAGAGAATAAGACCACCAAGAATCACATTTTTTAATCTGGAATATCCATGACAGAAAATAAAATACAATTTAGGAAAATTACCTTTTTTTAGTTTATTGACCTGAATAGGGCAGCCGGGAATGTGAATAATATGTATGATAATTAAAGGCGCAATGACATTTTCACCATACAATAATAATTTACACAAGAGTGCTATTATAAAAAAATTGTGAGGCCCTAATCTCCAGCAGGTATACATATGTATATATATATATCTATATATAAAACAACAGAGGTTTTTCTGTTTTATAGATACTTAAATACAATGTTTATATAAATATCACATATATAGGCATCATATACAGATATATATACATAGGTATATTCAAATAAAAAAACTTAAGTTGATGAATGGTCTGTTTCAAAGTGCCCACTGCTCCACAGATACAATTTCCAGTGCTCAGCTCATACTCTGTGGAGTCAAAGGCTAATTTCACTGTGTCTTTCTGCCCGAGTGTGTTCCTAGATACTCTTTCAGTCTAAACCTGAGAGTCTGACTCCTTTGAGAAGGACGAGATAACATCATACCGCACTATCAGAATACAACACTTGATTTCTAGCTGGAGTTTGAAGTAAAGGCTAATAACCAAATGTGATATGTTTCAGGTCTGAGAATTTCCTTGAATGATCCAAGGGAAATGTCAATGTGTGACCACAAATGATACAGAAGATAAAATTAAAACTAGTAAAAATGTTAGGGTGAAACAAGGCACAATGATGAAGCCTTTGAGAACAGACTTTCTCAGCAATGCCAGCTATATTCCTAAACTAGATAAAGGAGGCTTTGGAAAAAATTCTTCACATAGTCCCATTTTATGTTTTCAAGCTGTCATAAAGTGGGCTCTTGGGAACCGCAATTAAGATGGACCCAAAGAAAAGAATTACAGAACAATCCCAGTCCTTCAAGTAGTATTTGCTGGGATGAAGACCAAGGGTGAAGTTTATCCCAACCTGTCTGGGCAACATGTTCCACTGCTTGATTGTCCTAATAAAACACTCCATATTTTGTATTTATGCATCAATATTTGCCAATGGGGTAGCATAAGCTAAAATCAATGCTTAGAGCTTTAAAAAAAGAAAACTAAGTAGAACATTAAATCCTGTTAAAGAAGGCAATAAAGTTGTTTAACTTGAGTGTATACAATGTCTTCATGAAATTCTAGCTTCAGGAAATGTTGGAACAAAAATGTAACTAGATTTAATTACATTTTTATTATTATTCATAAATGAAGAAATAGGGATCTATATTGCCATAGCAACCAAATGCCGTGAGTTTTTTCTGTATAAATTTGAAAATGTAGTGCTTTCACATGAAATTAAAACCAGAGCCCAGAAGCACAAAAAGTATTAAACTAGTACATTTATAATAGGAAACTGTTAATTTTCTGACCAATTGGTTTTTGCTCCAAATTAAAAGATTGTTGAAAAGGATATTTAACACTGAACACAATTTTTGAAAAGTAACCTTTCACTCCATAACTAAAAATTATATCAGAGTCCAATTTTTCTCTAAGAATCACACATGTAGCTTTGTAGAAATAACAGTTCCTTGTTAGCTCAGGGCATAGCTCCTTTTTAAAGAAATGATTGTGTAGACAGAGGTGTAATCTATGCTGCACATGAAAGCTGATTCTGCCTCTTGAAAATGTAGCTTCTAAAGAAGTTGTTAATTACAGAATTAGTGAATAGATTTAGGGAAAGGCTTTTACTGAAAGTAATTTCATCCAGCAAAGGGCTATCTTTGTGCATTTAGCACTGGATTCAGCAGTCCTGAGTTGTGGACCCCTGCACATACTGAAAGCCCTCTGACCTGAATAGCTCTTATTACCAAACTGAGCCCAATTGCAAATTTAAGGCAGTAGAGTTTGAAGCCAAAATCAGAGGGAAAGTACTCTGCAATCTTTTAGCTGGTGGACAGCATTTGCATTTAGCATTTCAGTATCCCCTTTGAATTCATACATCACATTAAACTGAGTTCTTAATGGTTACTCAAAATGTCATTTCATTAGCAGCAGACTCCTTTCAGCTCTTATGAAAGTATCTAAGCAAGACTCTAATAAAAAGCTCTTCTACTGCTTATTCTTTTCAAGTCTGAATCTTAAACTTTGCTGCTTTTATTAAAAATCGCAGCAGACTTTAAGAAATTGGGGGCTTTCAGGAAGAGATAAAAGTAGGTAATTTTAATTCAAAGTTTTTCACCTGACCTGCTCTTCTTGATGTCACTGAAAGTTTACCAGACTGAAATGTGGCATAACTTATGCAAAAGCACTGAGTTGACTCTGTTTTTTAGTGGATTCTCCCAGATGACCAGGGGTCTCACCTAAGCACATTTTTAATTTTTAATAACCAGGACAGACCACTTGTTCTTTTCTCCACTGATTTGACAAGGGTAGCAATTTTAGATTATATCTTGACTGTCATATTAAAAATTCATAATTGAGTTGTGAGAGTGAATAATTATATCAAGACCAAGAGAATCAAGGAGATAGATGTGACACATTTCATTTATCGATAATTTATTTCTTTTTAAAGTCTTTTGCAATAAAAAAATTACTGCCATTTCAGATCTATCATTTAAAAGTTCTTTGAAATTTTATGCATTTGTCCTCATGACATTTTTTTCCCTTCTACACATTTTATTTATATAGTAATTGATGCCAAGTGGCCTTATTGTCAATGTCACTGACAATTTTGACTGATGAGATCACCCACTGCTGTTTTTTCAGCAGCCCATTCCTATCAGTTACAGAGCAGCCACTGCTTGCAGGATATTTCCAATTGACAAAGTTTACCAAAGCATTCCCTCTTTCAACTAGCAATCCATCTGGGCATACCTAACTTCCAGGGAAAAAGAAATTCGTGTTATGTGTATTGCTAAATTGGTAATTGCTACCATTTCTGCATGGGATTCAACAAGCATCGAAAAGGTGGGGTAGGAAGAGAGAAGAAAAACTTTCTTTAAATTACTTTCATTTTGGACCACAGATGTATCTTAGGGTTACTTCTTGATATAAAGCTATAATTGGACATAGACTTTTGAAACTTCCAATCAAATTTTCAGAGTCTTAAGGGAATGGAATACTCTTAGCTAAATCGAACCAGAAATAAGATATTTGATTCTTTTTGTTCAATGAAATGTATTAATTAAATCTCAAACTATGTAAATATGTCTGGTTTAGGTACCAAAACAAGGAAACCTTAGATCTGAAATCAAATGTCCAGTTTTCACCTCATATGAAAGATAAAGTGATTTTTTTTACTTTGAATATCCCTAAACACTTTTAGTCCTGCCCTTGATTATTTCCTTCTCTGTTTTCCAGAGTTTGAGCACATTTTGCCTAATTCACATCTACATTCTTAGTACATAGCATAGCTACAATATTGCCACAGCAAGCACAAGCCAGGACTGTCCCTGTCCACACTAAATACTGGAAGCACTATGGCCAAGGTCCAGCTTGACCAATCTGGCCTTTGGTATCCTGGGCATTTTCAACAACACAACATTTACAAGGGGATCAGCAAACTCATGGTTCCTTGCAGCTTGTCACAGCACTCTGCCTGCAGTAAGAGCAACAAATAATTTTAAATTAGTGCAGATGGGAATTGCAGCTCCTCGGTCCGTGCATGCAAAGTATCAGTTCACTCATACTTCTCCTCATGGAAGAAGCTGTATTATGTGCACTGCCGGAGTGCACATCGCTATGATTCAGTCTGGGCACCTAACCTGAGTGCTCCAGACTCATAGAGGGCAAGATTGTACCCTTAAGATGGCAGCAGGACACTGCTATACTTACTTTTTTTGTGTTAGCTGGTTCAAGTGGCACCTCCTCAGATCCTACTCACCCCAGATTCACCACATGTAAGGAGGCTAGTCACAAATCTGGGGGAAGAATCCAACCTCTGAACTACTGCAGCAATATTTGTTTCTTTAGCTAGAGATTAACCAAGCCTTCTACACAACAGCTGAATCCTATAGCACTCATCAGAAGACTACTCAGGTCCCAACCTTCTTGAAAACTTTAATTATTTTACCAGCAGTCATTACTGCTGGGTTTTTTTATCAAAAGGTTAAAGCATCTAATCCACTAAGGGATGAAAGAAAGCAGAGCCTATCCAGGGAATTTTGGCCTCCTGATTTGAATGTGATAAGGCCAAAAAGGCAAACGAGATAAGTATGAACTTCAGGAATTAACCAGCAAATAACAGCAAAGCAAATCATCCCTGAAATCCAGATACATCCAGACTGAAATCCAGTCAGCCTGACTTACAGACATAGCAAGCCAATGAACAATTTCTAGAAAAACAGCCTTCCAAAATGAGAGTTGAAGTTCCCTACAGACTTAATGCAGACAGGGAGATAACTTTGAAGGACTCAGAGGAAATTCCTGTAACACTAAATTTTATCCCCTAAGCTAGACAGTCAGGGAAGCAGTGGGTCTGCTCTTCCTATGCATTTATTTCTTCTCACAAGATAAATTAATGTATGCAAGATGTGCAGCACTCATTTCCCTCTTGAGCCTGGGCTTGAAGTGCAACTAATAGATGAACATTGGGAAAACATGAAGTTGTCTATAAATTTAGCACATACATATGGGATTCTACTATGGGTGGCATGGTGGAGGAGGGAATAGGAATAACTCAGTCTGTTGATGTAGTGCTACTCAGAGGAAATTCCTGTAACACTAAATTTTATCCCCTAAGCTAGACAGTCAGGGAAGCAGTGGGTCTGCTCTTCCTATGCATTTATTTCTTCTCACAAGATAAATTAATGTATGCAAGATGTGCAGCACTCATTTCCCTCTTGAGCCTGGGCTTGAAGTGCAACTACTTGATGAACATTGGGAAAACATGAAGTTGTCTATAAATTTAGCACATACATATGGGATTCTACTATGGGTGGCATGGTGGAGGAAGGAATAGGAATAACTGAGTCTGTTGATGTAGTGCTGAAGAACAGAGTAGAGTAGAATAGAATAGAATAGAATAGAATAGAATAGAATAGAATAGAATAGAATAGAATAGAATAGAATAATCTTAGTTGGAAGGCATCTACAACAATCATCTAGTCCAACTGCCTGACCAAAAATTAAAGCAGTTTGTTAAGGGCATTGTCCAAATGCATCTTGAACACTGACAGGCTGCAGGTATCAAACATTTCTTCAGACAGTCTGTTCTAGTGTTTTACCCCTGTCTCTGTAAAGAAATAGTTCCTTACATCATGTCTGAACCTCCTCCGACACAGCTGTGAACAATTCCCATGGTGAATGTCGTGGCTTATTTCCTTTGCAGTATCCAAGGAGGAATATGTTCTGCTAAACTTCATCTAAGGGTTTTTTGCATGAAATTTTTCAGCTTCCTACATGTCTGCATACCTACCCTTTATACACATGCATACAGAAACACCTACAGGGTACCAAGTATATACTTGGTATATACTTAGATCTTTGAGGGGATTATGCAATTCTAACATGCGTAGGCTATATGAAAACAAAGGGTACTAGCTTAAATAGAAAAGAATTAGGCAGAGTAAGTTCTAGAGAGTTAGCAGACTATTAGTATCAGGTCTTCTCTTTTTTTACTAATTTTGAAATGAAAAAAACCCCAAATAATTCAAATGAAATTTTGAAATAAGATGTCCTTTCAAACAAATAATACCAAGCTTCTTGGATGGTGCTTGACAATGATTCTCTTTTTTCACCACTTGCTTTTTTTTAGCATTTTAAATTTGCCAGTGAAAGTAGCACTTTGAGGAATTTCTCACAAAAAGCAACAGAAATTAAAAAATGAGAATGTAATTAAGGGGTGCATAAATATCAAGTCGAAAGAGGGAAAGAGCCACAATTATTATATTCTTCTTCACCCATTGATTATGTCATCAAAGATAATTTCTGTTTGCTTTCTTTCCTTCTGTGAAACATTAGAGAATGGAGCTTCTTGCTTGTGTCTAGTATATTTCACATATGAGCCATTAGTCTGGTGCTTCTGTTGTACTTCAGAACGATTTGGAACAAGCTGATTCCTTTTCCTGATACATAAGAATGTCCCCAGAGAGGTGTGATCAGATTGCAGAGGGTCAGTCATCACTTACTTTATCCAGGTATTTGGAAGTTTGAATGACTAAAAAGACTGACAGACTTAAACTATGTTTGGGGTGTAGCCAGTTAAGCAGGGACTTAACCTCCCCCCCCCAGATTTTTAACAACTTTTCATCTCTGTATTTAACAGAGTCAAATGTGCTTTGTATTAAAAAAAGAGTAATCAGATCTATGCTGGAGAACATCAGTGTATGACAAATCTCATTGATCTAACACTCTAAATTCAAATTAAATTTTAATTTATTTTTCAAACTTTCTGAAAATACAGTCTAAACATATTCTTTAAAAAGTTACATTAGACACCCACTCAGAGTCTTAGCAATGAAAGTTCAAGAGAATGAGTGGTTTCTAAATAATAGGAGATACATTAATAATGAGACAGAAAGGAATCTTAGATGACTTGTGCAAGTCAGGTCTAAGATAAATTCTGGCAACTAAAAAACTTTATTCAAGCAGTGCTGGAGAAGTATTGGATAAGGTTTTATGATTTTAATTGTGTGGGGGTTTTTTTGTAGCTAGTCTTTCACTTTTAAAAAATCTGTTTTGATTTTGAAGCAATGGAGCACATGTTCTTGAAACTCTATATAAAATTGTTAAAGAATCTATGGTTCTGTATCTACATAAGTGTCTCAATCAACCTAAAACATCATTGTACTCAAACCCCATCAAAATCAACTGCAAGTTTCAGCAGAAACTGGAAAAAATTACTCTTCCACTGTTTTTTAAATCCATGCTTATAGCAAACCCACAGCTTATTCCATATTAGTAGCAAAACCAAAGATGATTTCTTGATTAGATGGTTTTCTTGATGCAAAGATACAGATAGAAAGTCAACATGCTGAAACAATCAAAAATTAGGCAAAAAAAGCCAGCTGAAAATAGAGGTTTAACATTGCTACAGTGACTGAAAACATGATCACACTGACACCAATCTGTAAATTCTGCACATTTCTAGGCATTAATACTAGGTTAATTTTCAGTCCAATACAATTCATAATATGAAGTTATGCTTCCTATTTGTGCTTCAGTTTAAAGCCAAGTAGCTCCTCTTCTTGGAAAGCTCCAAAAGTGAAAAATAAATTCTTCACATTTTTCCTTCTCTTCATTTATCTCAGAAAATGTCATATGGCTTCATATTAAAGTTCCTGCCTTAAGGCTATCACATTGCTTATCCATCCTCAAAAAAATCTCATGTCCTCAGCTAAAAATCTGATTAAACATAATGAAGCAGAAATCAATCCATTTATGAAGTACAGAGACATTTTTTAGGATAAAACACCATACGTCATGGTACTGTGCCAAACAATATTTTCAGCTGTTACTTTGAAAATTCCTTTTTTTTACAATCACAGAAGAATCTTTGTCAGAAGAATACCCTGAAGACCATCTCATCCGAAAGCAAATTGAAATCCAGATGTGGTCTGACAAATGTCAGACAAAGGGGTACAGACACTCTGAGGTCTCCCGCTCATTCTCTCACCAGCATGGCCTAGATGGGCAGCCTTCACTGCCACACAGACAGGGCACTGGCTCGTGACCATTTTGCTCTCTATGAGGACCTCAGGCCCTTCTCATCAAAGCTGTGACCCAACCAGTCAGTTCCCAGGCTGCACTGCTCAACGTGGTTGTTGTGCTCCAGCTCCAGAATCTAGTATCCATCTTTAAATGAATTTCTAAAGCTCCCTGTCACCCCATTCCTCCAGCTGTCAAGGACCCTAAAAATGGCAGATGTTCTCACCACCCATTTACTCCAAGTGTGTGTCTACCTTTAATTTGTTGAGGGTATGTTCCTTAATGTAGTCCAGATTGGTCATGAAGAGCACTGGGCCCCATAACAAACCCAGCAAATACCTTATTCCACTGGCTACCTGTTAAACTTCGAACCATTGGCTCCTTGAGCCTAACATTTAGTTCAACCAGCACCCATGCCACAAATCTGTAGACCCCTTGACTTGTTTCTAGCACTCATTCCTTCTCCCAGCAATAGAAAACTCAGAAAGAGTATGACTGCAAAACTTGCCTCTGTTCTTTTTATTTCAAACATATCTGAAGTTGTCTTTAGCCATTGTTATGCAACAGGACCTAACTTGGAGCATCAGATTTCCTCATTGAATTCCTTGGCTTGTATGTTTATGTGTAATGTCAGGTTTTTGAGGTACAGTTCCACTCAATCAAAAACTACATTTGATGTAGTAATTCCTGGAAATGAAATTCTGCATTACATGCTGTTAATGAGAAATCAAATGAGGTGAGAAGGATCATGCCTTACAGCATTAGAAGTCAATTACATGGAGGACACAGAGAAATTATTTAGTTAAATTAAGAACCCTTTTGGCCTCCTGTCATTATTCAAGCCCAAAATCAAGTGAAATAAAAAAAAAAATTCTTCCTTTTCTTTAATATCAGCACTGCATTATTCTTGATGAAATCTAAAGAAAAGTTATCATTTGGTTATGAAAAAAAATTGAGTTTTTCTTATATTTCTGATGCAAACAGAGGCAATCATAAACCTGAGAAAAACTTTTAAAGGTTCTCATACAATCCTCTGCATTGTTGAGTGCATGTCTTAACCCAGCTATAGTCCCTAGAAGCTGTGGATGCCCCGCTCTTGGAAATGTTTGAGACCAGTTTGGATGGGACTTTGACCAACGTGGTCTAGTGGAAGTGTCCCTGCCCATGGTGGGGGGGCTGGAACTGGGTGATCTTCAAGGTCCATTCCAACCCAAACCATTCTAGGATTCTATGATACAGAGACCAAAATGGAAAGGAATGTAGTTCACCTGCTAGCATTGTCCAAAAGGACACATTCCCAGTTAAGCTAAGTATCAGCAGCACAGTGGTCATACAGAACCATAGAGCTATTAAGGCTGTAAAAGACCTTTGGGATCACCTAGCCCAGCCATGAAATCGTCACCACATCCATATTCACCATTAAGCCATATCCTCAAGTGCCCTATCCACATATGTTTTTTGAACACTTCCAGGAATGGTGCTTCCACCACTTCCCTGTTTTGTCTGTTCCAATGATCTACAATGCCTTCCATGAAAAAAAAAGTCCTAAAATCTAGTATAACCCCCCCCCCAGCACAACTTGAGGCCATTTCCTCTCATCCTGACACTTGTTACCTGGGAGAAGAGACTGACACCCATCTCACTGCAAGCTCCTTTCAGGTAGTTGTAGAGAGCAACACAACATGAAACCAGCTTAGCTGTACTTGCATCTACACATTATTGTTGCAACATTTGGTACTTGACTCATGCTATCAACATCTCACACAAAAATCATATTATTATTATTAAATGCATTTTGATCAAAATATAAAGGCCTTCCCCATTTCCATTTCTCCTTGCTTGTGTGCTTTCATGATAGGTCCTTTTGTCTTCTTTCAGAAAAGTTTAGTACACAGTATATTATTTGCTAAATTTATGGACTTGGTCTTAGCCTTTGTGAAACTGAAATTTCATCTCGGCTGCAGCATCCCTTGTCTACCAACATAATCACAGATGTGCTGCCTTAATGTTCTGTTGATACTGGGAAAATGAAAGCAATGACCTTTGTGTTAATTGGTTAGCCCACAGAAGCTACTAAGACTGAAAGTGTGGAACTGTACAGGGCAGTAGATAACATATTCTACCCATAACTTATGTTAATTATGGGCTAAAAAAATGTTGCCTTATAATTATTTTAGCCATATAGTTCCTTTATTTAGGAAGTAAATATCTTTAGAATTCCTTTATTTTAGTTGGGATAGGCATATATTACCTTTCTTTTTTTTTTTTAACTTCAGGTGAACTCAAGCAGTAGAGACTGATCAGTGGATTGTGGAAATGGTGCTGAGTGATTCACTATGCTATTTTCTTCTTTTTCAAGGTACTCTAATGACACATTCCCTTTGTATTTTTTGATAACATAAAGAGTTAAGCCATTATCCATGTCATTTCAATAAAAAAACCTCTTCATAAACTTGCAAATTGGATCTTTTCAACATGCAAATTGTGCCTTTTCAAATACCTCAGCAGAGTATCTACCTGAACTATAACAATAAAATTGGAATACACTTCTAAATAAATACAATTGTCATATTCTCCAATCTCAGCACCTACTCTTACAATGAAAATGCCCAGCTCTAAATGCTGTTCTTCAACAAGTCACCAGTTCCTTAAACCTTTATAAATTACCATTTTGCTGTGAGAATATATTATATTCAAGTTATTACTTGAAGGGTTATTTGGCAGTGAAGCTAACAGAGAGGTTGTCAGGTGAGACTGATGCTGTCAACCTGAAAGCACAGTCATACAGCCAGTAAATACTGCACAGATACAGAGCTGAAACTGCAAGAGCTTCCACTGAAACAGGACCTATCAATCTGTCATGTCATCTCTGATTAAAAGATTTTGTGGGTAGGCATCTGCAAGTGCAGCAAAGATTTTCTAGAAAGGTAATGATGCAAAAATAAAAATGTGACTGATGTGTCTATCACAGAATGGTCAAGGCAGCAAACTTAGTTTCAGAGCTTGTTTATCTGCATGTTTCCATCTATCAGATGTTTTTTTGGTGGAAGTTGCCTGAGAGGCCTCTTCTGACTCACTAGTTCCTCAGAAAATACTTACTATATATGCCATCAATACATATTCTTCAAGTTCTCCATCTGTCACCTTTGTTGAAGAAAAAAAAATTAGTCTGGAAAGAACAGAGAACTCCTCCACTTTAATAAAATGTGGGAAAGAAAACATATTTTCTGTTCTCTTTCTTGCTTTTCAGAAATTTGTCTTCATTGGGATTACATTTAGTCTTCTCTCCAAAAGAGGTCTTCTATTCCTAACCTTGGAGAGGACCCTTCAGGGAAATTAAACCCTAGAAACTTTTGCTCTAAATCTCAGAGCCCTGTGGGTGACTTGGAATAAATAGAGGGAAGATCAAAGGAGGATTAGAGGCTGCCTGTGAAGAACATGAACAGGAATGACAAAAGGAAAGGCTCTAGTGTTAGCTTAGTTATGTTCCCACCATGAAAATAACGAAGGCAAAACCCCCATCACCCTGTTCATATTTGTTGGATTCATTGCAATGAATCTAATACATTCTAATACAAGAATTCCCTGTGTACCTGTGTTACTGGTGTCCTGTTAATCTATATACCACTTAGGAAGAGACTCCTGCAGATCATTTTGTGTTATAAATGAGTACATCTTATGTCCTAAACTCAAAGAAGAGACAAGAGGAATTTCAAATGTTCTGTTAAATACTGTAACATCTTAAGATTTAGAAAAATACAGACATAAAACAAAGAGAAAAAAACAGACCTTCTCTCTGCTTGACTTTTCCTCTTTCTTCATTCACAGCTGTGTTTGCTCAAGCTTCCTGTGAGAAAGCACACAGAAAAGAAGATGATGGGGAGAAAAAGGATGAGGAGCTGTAATCAGGGCAGAAACTCGCACTTGGAACAGGGAAGTTCCTCCAGGCTGCCTAATGCAGATGAAATTCTCACAATGTCTAAAGCAGGCATATACAATACCTGGCCAAGAATTCCTATAGAACATTATATCATTCTCCCTACATCAAGTTTCATTTGAGGATCCAAAATTTTTTACCAAGACAAACTTTCTGTCTCTTCTTCTTATTAAGATGGGAAGCTGGAACATAATGAAGTTAAGAAATTCCTAATCATTGAACCACTTACCTATGTTTGTAAGGTCAAATGTAGGAGAGTAGTGGGAGAGCTACGCCTGGAAAGTAATGATTAAATGATGAGTTCACAAAAATTAACCATCATTTTCTTTTTGTCTTCTGAAACCCAGAAAACAGTCAGGAATTCAGCTAAAATCTTCATCTGACCAACTGCTGCTTTGCGCCGTGACAGAACTTCATTCCTCTGATGGGTGCTGGGAAATGTCTTCCAAAATATTTTCTTTCATTATAATGTCAAAGAACAGAGGAAATTAGGAGCTCAGAAACAAACTAAAAAAAGTGCTCAGATCTCTGAAATATATTGATTTATGTTAAGAAATTCAGCTGAATTTCATCCAAGCCTTAAGCCATTTCACTCTATGTAGGCCTTGCAACTCATAAAATACAATTGCTGGGAAAAGTAAACTCTGCCTGGTGTCAGTAAGGATTTTTTGTTGGATAATATCTGTCAAATGCATTTAAGCTTGATTCTGTAATGATAAGAATGCAAAATCAGCTGAATTGAGTAATACTGAAGATCAATTCTGCCTGTCTTGAAATGTGGCTTGAAAAGATGCTTGGAAGAATGCGTATGCATAGGGATCTGAAAGATTTGAACAGACTACAAAGTTTAAGTCACAGAATACAACGTCCTGTAACTTTGAGAGATCTGAATGGACCTTGACAAACCTCCCATCTGGCTATAAGAGTGTACTTCCTACACCAGAGACTGCATCCAGATAACCATTTAACAGATGCTGAGGGATGTGAACCCATTTTTGCCTCCACAATATCATGTGACAATGAATCATGCAGCTTAATTATTTATAATATGAAAATAATCTCTCTAGAGAGAAAGCAATAGTTTCAGTGAATTGTAAGGCAGCTTGCTTAGTCACCCTGTGAATCATGTTGCAATGTCTGGGACATGGCAAGTACCCCAGACAGTGACACCACGACAAAAAGATACGCATTAAAAACTATCTAGTTCCACTTTCTTGCTCTTAGGATCTCACTGAAGTGTGACCCTGCAAAGTTTTTCATACCAAAAAACCTGACCAAATAATTTGAATTCTTATTCCCTGACAAAGTAGCAGGTGTGAATTCCCAGCAGTATAAAGAGATCAGTACAATCCTTTCAGAGTTCCTGGTGTGATCCTTTAATGCATCTTGCAGCAGGCAGTGAGGAGGCATTTGTAGGGCCCAAAATAAGTTTTCCCAGACATGCTTGCTGAACAAATGAGCCCCTGTGAGTGGCTGAGAGAAAGCAGCAGATCCCTGCACTGCTGTACCCAGGACATGCTCTGCTGCAAAGAGCCAAGCTGGGTCAAATGTTAAAAATCCCAGTTCTCCATCTGAAGAAGCCTATCCTGTATTCAGATGGCCTTCACTTGCCTCAATATCTAATGAAGCTTTGGGACAAATGGCATTGGTTTATACTAGTTAAGAGCTCAGCTTCTGTGATCGTTGCATTCAGACATGGCAAGTCTTGAAAGATTTCAAGCTGAAATTGCAGCTGTCAGTCCAGCTGAACTCCAGAACTTAGAGTGGGTTTCTCATACAGCATTACAAAGATTTCCCTCTGCCCCAAATCCTACTTTTCTACTATTCTTGCATACAGCCAGGCACATATTCTTTCATTAGTTCTGAGTGACAGGTATGTACCTCTGGATTATGCAGACTTCACAATTCTCTGCATCATCATATATGAAATGATGGGTGTCCTTGCTGGTAAACTGATAGCAATAGCAATGCCAAAAAAGAAAGAACCTAATGGCAGACAACTTTCTTGCAGGAGGCAGGAGGTTTGTGCTGGAAAGTAAAAGCCACATATCATTGAAAAATCCCATAATCATGGAATAAGATGAGTTGGAAGTGACCCTCAAGGATCATTGAGTCCAGTTTCTGGCCCTGCAACAGACATCCCCAAGAGTCACACCATGTGCCTGAGAGCATTGGCCAAATGTTTCTTGAACTCTGCCTGGCTGGTGCTGTGACCACTTCCCTGGGGAGTCTCTTCCAGTGCCCAAGCACCTCCTGGGTAAAGAAACTCTGATACCCAACCTAAACCTGCCCTGACACAACTTCAGGCCATTTCCCAGTCAACAGCAAAACATGAGTATCTCCAGCTCAAAAACAAGGGTTTTATCAGTATCTACTGGGGAAAAAAAAGGGAACTACAAAATATTTTGATTAAAGGAGCATAAAACAGCAGGGGGCAACTGAAAAGCAAAATCTATCAGAGAAGTAGTGCTGCTATTAGCACCAGATCTGAGCTTCTTAAGACAAATGATGCTGGCCTCACTTCAAGGCATCAGGCTCTTGAGAGAACATGGTGTCCAGGAACATTGTTTTCAATATTTTACTAACAGGATACTGTTTTAAAAAGAGAAAAACTGCTTTGTGGACCTGAACAAAAGGAGGCCAAATTTGCTTGGACTAGCTGGTTCTAAAAATTACTTTACAAGCACTTTTACTTTATAAAAACTCCTGGATCTACTTGATGGTTTTCACAGCTAGGATTTTCTACCCAAACTTCAACCCTAACAAGTTGTTTATATCATAAAATATATATTTATTGTCAGAAAAAAAAATTAAAAATAAATCAGAGGTATCATACCATAAAGGGAGGATCCCTATCCTCCTTGTAGAGCCTGAAGCCTAGGGGGGGTTGTTTGAGGGAGCACTTGGATTTAAAAGCAGTATTCAGAGGGGAAATCAGATGAGTGAATCATCTGCCTCTGGAAAGGGATTCACCAGCATGAATAGGGCCATCACTATTTTTCAAGAGGAAGAAGAAGAAATGTATCAGTGAGGTGGCAATTAACAGTTCTCACACCAGCGTGGCAAACCACCTGTTGGAGGTACCCATTTAAAGAGCTGGTTTTTTGTCACTGGCTACAGCGTGCCCCTGATGTAGGGTGCCAAAACTGGTAGCTCCTCACTTTTAATACATTTTAGTCAGGTGAAAATATTTTTTTTATCTCAAGGTAAATATGCCTTCTCACACTAACAGAACTGCTGTTTCCATCCTTTTATAGCTGTAAGCTGGGGTAAGATTTATTTAAAGACATAGGAATAGTATTTGATTGCAGTTGTCTCTAAGTCTTTCACAGAAGGGATCATAAAATGTGTCTTTAAGGACAGCAGACTAGCTCAGGTCAAACATATTAGTTTGGGATAAAAGAGATATGGCTTAATTTATACCTTCTACATCCTGGATGACATGGAGCAAATATTGCAAAAATACTTACACTGAAATGGTCATTAAAGGCATTCTGCCTTCCAGAGAAACATGATGATGTTCCTCTGGAAAATGAAAGTAAAGTTTGTAATATCTTACATCTCATCACAAACACTTTGCATAAATTTGGTGCTACACAGACTGGGCATTTGGAACTGCTCCCAGTTCACTGAGCCAAGTGAACATTTGACTTCAGTTTTGCAACTGAAATGCCATGGTGTTGGCAAAGGCAGAGCAGAGCACAGGCCTCTTCAGGCAGCAGTAAGCCAGCACCCCATCCTAATATTTTTGCTTTAAAAAAAATGAAAAACTATGAAAAAAGGGTGTTTTTTTTCAAACAGTTTAGCTGCAACTAGTTGAAGAACTAAAGAGTTTGAAGATATGTTGTTTCATTGAATATATGTTGTTTAACTGCCTTATATAACATTATATAAGATTGAAACTACCTTACATTAATACAGAGAAAGTATTTTTAGGCAGCATGATTCACTACACAACTATGACAACACACTTCAAATAACTGAAAATAAACCAGTATTCCTATAAACTATTTCAAAGAAGAGCAGAATTCAGGCTTTCTATAGCAACTCATTGACATTGCAACACAGCAGGGCCCAGGCTAGCTCACAGACAACTCTCCCTGCCCAAAGACGCACCATAGGTGTCTGTATTTACTTTCTTTTCTGGCCTACAGGTTTCGAAACCAATGCCAAACTTCTTTAGCCTATTTGTGACCTGTACCTAAAAACCACACAGAAATAAAATTTGCAGTATTCATGGTTCATCTAAAGTATAATTGCTTCTGCTTATTAGAAAGGAACATGCTTTTGTCTATTTGCATGAAAACAAGATAATATCAGTTAGGGATGCTAACTGTAGCTGACAGTGCAAAGGAATAAACCAAGATCCTTGTCTCCATAAATATGTAAAACCACAGAAGACAAAGATAAAGACAGTCTGATTTTTATCAGCGCAAGAGAGCACTTATTCTGCCAGAATTTCACATTTCCCCTCTCTGTCTAAGGAAATGACTCCTTTTGTTTGTTACACTGTATGCCTGGCACAGCAGCATGTGCTCCCCAGCCTCCTGTTCTTGAAAGCAGTTTGCATGTTCATCCGAAGAGTGAGAGAAACACGAGAACAGCCTCAGGGACAGGAAATGGCATTTAGTCCTGCAAAGCCACCACGCACCCCAGCAGAGCTATGAAGCCAAATAAGCAGCTCTGGGCTGGGCTTCTTCACAAAGCCAGGGAGAAGCACAGCCAATTCCATCCCTTTGAAAAGACGATGCCTTTCTTCTTTCTGTGTCCTTGTGACATTGCTCAAGAAAATAAGTCCTTGAGATCAGGCCATTTGCCAGTATGTTGCCATACTGCAAAACTCCCCTATTTGATTTGTATTATCAAACTTTATCACTTTTCCTGGGATAAATGATAAAATTTCATTTCTATTGTGCTATATAAATAAAAATAGATTATTTGGGCAAAGATTTTATAAAAACAAAATAAGCATTCATTACAGTCAACCAAGAATTCATTTGTCCACATTTAATACTCTGGTTAACTTAAAATTGCATACCTGAACCTAAACTTGTACTTTTGTATTCCCTTTGAAGTCATGAGGGATAGCTACATTTAAAAAGCAATTCCGCCTATCATAAAATAAGAGTTAAATCTGAATATTCCTCTGTAGGTGTGTATGTCTCTCAAAAGGCAGTACAGTTTAGGATGACTAACTTGGAATTGTATGTCTAATTTTTAGAGTCTTCCATTTTGGCAGATGTATCCCACCATGAGTATGCCAATCTAATGTATCTATGAAAGGCACTATTAAGACAAAAACTTGGATGAAAAATAATTTAAAGAAGCTAATGATACTGCAGTTCCCATTACAGCAATGTTTTTTCTCCTGAAATTATTATACCCATAATAAATTTTTCCTAGTGATACCTCCTGAAATGAAGTGCACATGCACCTGGGACCACCAGCTGAGCTGCACAGCCCATAAGCTTTTATGTGAAATGGCAGCAGAATCAGATACGTCTTTACAGTATCCTTTCAGCATGCTTTTATGGCCTAAAGAGCCTATGATACCACATGAAAAAAATGTGTGGCAGCATTGATGACAATGGCTTTTATCTTCCCTGCACTCAAGTATCTTGGGTTTAGATATTCATAAATAAATCTCAACAAATAAACTGTAGAAATAAAAAGGAGAGCATGTAATATATTAAATTGTCTGTAAAACATTACAGAACATCATCTCAAAACCTAGAAAAGAGGGTTGTAATCCAACTTTTATAGTTCTCAAGTTCTGTGTTTCTACTGGATGTAAATCTGAATTCAAAATTGTTCCTAATTCTTAGTCTAAAAAAAAATATTTCATAGTCCAAGCAAAAATTAAGATTGTCATATATCTTAGAATTAATCTTGAGAATTTCACTGCCAATATTTTGAAAGGAACTTTGAGAGGAGTAGAATATAATTTGCACTATTTAATAAGACCACAAAGACCAAAGAATATGGCAGCATTTGGTATAGACATGAAGTTGATTTCTATTGTATAGACCAACATTAGTGGCCTCAGATATAGACACCGGGAACCAGCATTGTTCATTTCAAAAGAAAGAAGATGCCCATGCTGGAATTCCTGAAGACCAGAATCATGTACCTGGAATGTTAAAATACCCAAGACACATTATTTATACAGCAAACCATGTGCAAGGGAAGTCCCAGCACTGGTCCTGACACCAGACACTGCTGACACCATAGCCAATGAAGATCTGAAGGCAGCAGCATTCAACAGATACCTGAGATCCTTGTCTCGGGAGAAAACTGAAAGATGTACTTAAATCTTCCAGCCTTCATGGAGTAGCTCCTAGGCAAGTCTGAAAAAATTGAACTTTGTAACTATTAAAAGCCAACAGTTAAAGCTAAATGTTCTCGAACTGGGGAACTGCAGGCATCTTGCACCTAAGGGTAACAAATCCATTAGAGTCTCTCTCCCTGCACAGTCTCCCATCGTGTGGCCCAACAGCAATTAGAGAAAAAAGTAGGGCAAGCTGACCTCAGATTGAAGAATTGGTAAATATCTGTTTTCAGGCAACTAAACTGAGCCTTTGGGCCGGAGTCAATTTCAGACTGGGAAACTTTAAATGTCTCCATGTAGGTGTCTATAGATGTCTAAAATCCTATTCCAGGCAATGAAGCCCAGAAAGCACTTCAGCTCATGGTAAAACAGACTTTTGGAGGATGAGTCAGCTGCCCACACGTGGCTTTGCAGAGGCATTTGATATGTCTCTAGGCATGCTTGGTGTCATGTGGACCTCTGGGAGAATATTGCCCTTCTAGAGCAGCAGTAGCAGAGATGGCTGGGGACAGGGGAAGCAGCATTAATGTCCTGTCTTGTGAATGAATCGTATCCTTCATGATGGTCAGCTGAATTCCACACCTCCACCAACTCTGAATTCTCCTCCACAGACACCACTGGGCACTAAATTTATCAGTCTAGATTGATCTGTCTTAATCTCAAAATGAATCCCATCTGTCAGAAACATTCAAGGAGAAACTGATGCCGCAGTTATATGAAGCCAGTTTTTTCCTTCAATGTAAAGACGCAGAAAAAAATATTGTGCATCATGAGAATGAGAATGAATGAGAGCAATGTGATAGCTTGTAGGGCAAATGGCATCAAACAGGAGGAGGAAGGTGCTGTTGCCTCTCCACATACCATCTGCAAAATCTTTTGGAGCCCTGTTGTCAACATTTTTAAAGAAGGTAGTGACAAGTGGGGAAGAATTTTGTAGAGAACTATTTGTAGAGATCTGGTCACAGTCTATAAAAAAATAATAAAAGGCATGGGAGATATTCTCATGCATTGCTGTCAATTCCCACACCTGTTCATATGGAAAGAAATTTCTGCTAGCAAAATTCTGTAAAGTATTAGGAAAATATTCAGAGAAATGACATGTTTAAGGGCTGATAATTTCTGTTTTCCCTTAATAAAGAGAAGCTAACACATAGAGGCAGGAAATTTCAAGCCTAGGATTGTCTGGCTTTTTCGCAGAGATGCCCTAGGTTGATTCATTCTGCTGCTGAACAAGCAGTTTCCTGCAGGAGTTGGAGCAGAAGAGCAAATCACCCCCCTGTAGCTATGATACTTATGACACTATTTAGTGGTGCTAACACATCAAAGTGTAACCCCCAGAAATGTCCACAGGCTCTGCATGAAACCTCAGAGATCTTGGGGAAGTCATTGAGAGGGAAGAGGCAAAATCTGCCTTTTAGGGGAGAGTACACTGTGTCAATTAGAACAGAGCTTTGCTGAGGTGCATCTTGGTGGCAGTGCTTTCCTTTCATCTTTCACTAAATATCCAGTCTCCCCCAAAGCCATATAAGAAGTAAAACTAGTAGCACATCCCAGTGTTTACCACCAGAAATTGTTAATAAGACTGAAGGTTTCCTACAGGGGACCCGAGGAAAAATTTCCATTCCATTGCTACAAAGTTCAAACAAACCTGTATCATTTAAGCAAGTTCTGTCAGGGTCAAAGCAAGATGCTCTAGAATGAAATCCAGTAATAAACTGTCTCTGAATAAACAGTATCATTTAGAGAAGGATGGTCTCCTCACAAGCTGAGGAATTATTTCCTTTCTGGGCAGTGAAAGAAAGGTAACAAGGAGCTGCTGAAATCTCATCCATTTCCCACAACAGTGATTGCAAATTTGCTGCAAAATTTATGGGCATCTCTGAGGGAATCAGAGGGGATTTGGAAGGAAAACATTGTACATATAAAGTAATGTAATAATTATCAGTTTCAACTCAATATAATTACAAATGAGCTTCCACCAGCTACTAATTATCTTCTTGGTTAGAGAGGCCATGTTTTATTTAAATGAAGTGGAATGGAATGTTGGTGAAAACTGTATAAGTAGTACTAACGAGAGAACACATTAGAGGGGATGTATTTCCCTTTTAGGCCCTTGGATTAAGGGTTTTTAAAAGTACTGAAAGAAAAAGTACAAAGAAATAAAGCATCCTCCTGAGCATCTGAGAGACCCCAGGTCTAGGTCAGACAGAAATTTAATTTCCCTGAATGTGTAACAAAGAGTATACGTGAAGTTCATTTGTGATAGTTGCTCTGAAAGTCTTTCAGAAAAAAAAAAAAACAACAACAAAAAAAAAACCCACCAAAAATACCATCAACAAAAAAACCCTCCACAAAACAGGAAACCAGCCAAAAATACTTTTTGGATGGGGATCTTGGGTCATATCCTCTCAACTGTCTTTAGGCATTCATGGTAACCTTCAGCATTTTGTTCACTCATGAAGGCAAGCACGCCTTTTTTGGCTGTTTAGATGCCTAAGTTACGTGGGAGGAAGAATTCATCCAACACCACTTTAAGCAAGTTACAAACCATTCCATGAACTGAAGTCAGACCTTTTCACCCCACAGCAGTGTATAAACCCACCTCTGTCAAAACAGTGTTATGCTATATTTAACTCTGAAAACTAATTAGCATTCATAATCCTGGTTATTGGAATAAAGTCTAAGGATGAAACAGAGCAAGGCAAGGTAACCTGCAGTCCTTGCCAAAAACTGCACCCTAAATAGACATGGCAGAAGGGTGTGAGAACACTCATCATCTGAGGTGATCCACAACTCTCACTTCTGGGTTGGAAGACAAAGTTCATGGAAATAGAGGAGAAAGAAAGAGGTGTGGTGGAAAGGAAGTCAGGGAAGGAAGAAGTTATGCAAGGAAAGAAGTTGCAAGGATCACCATTCCTCGAATATGTTGCAAAGTATATTGGGTTAATGTTGGACTTAGTGCACCAGATATAAATCCACAGTGAAATTAAAGCATTGAAATACACAGAGAGAAATACCAGAATGATCAAAGACAATTAAAGTCTTGTAAGAATAGCATATCTTTTGACATTTAAATGTCAAAATTATTTTATGACAACAAGAGTAGCTGTCAAGTGCAAATGCACTGAGCCTTCCATTTACCTTTCAAGAAGCAGTTTAATCAGTAGTTTTAATATTTTTCCCTTCATAGACAAGGGGTTTATCTTTTGTTTATAGGATTTGTAATTCATATTCAAAGTGTCATTCGTACCATGAAACACTCATTTAATAAATTGTGTTAATTATTAATCCTAGCAAGATGAATTTTCTTAGGATCAGGGCTACAGTGGCTAAGCACTCATGGTCTTGCTGTGAGATATTTGCTACTCAGAGCAGACTTTCAGCTGAAGTCACAAAGCCCTGCCATGAAGTCCACTAGCAGGCTGCACTCTGGAGTCCAGCGTGGCAATAGCACTCTGACAGGCTTGAAAACCTTGTTGCATGTCCCACAGTGCAGGCATCACAGTTAAAAAACCCCAGACACAAACACAGTATCCAAACCTTTATATACATACCGTCTTCTTATTATAGCATAATGAATGTACTTTATCTGTATTTGCAGCTGGTTCAGCTTACTCATAATTATCTGGCTCATTTCTTGTGCATCACACTGAATGCATAAATGTAATATCCAGAGAAGAAGCAGAGTGATAAAGCACCAACATAATTCCTATGAAAACAAAAAAGTAGAAGGCAATATTACTGTGCTGATGAACATTCCAAGTTGAAGAGCATATATATTTTTGGAACATTTCTTTCTTTTTTTCTGAAAGAGGAATAGACATTTGGCTTTAACCCTCCAATATTATAGCCTGTTTTATTACACACATAAAATATTTTTTCAGTATTTAGATATCTGAGCATTAAGCACCAGATGCCCAACACTTTATATTTTATAGGAAATCTGAATTTTTTAGTATCTCTGGTGAAATTCAGAAAAAATTAAAGCAGGATTGTTTTTGCAGTTTCTCTAGATAGCAACCTTGAGCATGCCTCTTGTGCATGGACTACATTTCCATATGTGATTAAAATGATAGGTGTCTTGTGGTTTATAAAATCCAATCCTATTTACTTAGCTGTGTTTTAATTAAATGTGCTTTGCAGTCAAACTCTCTGTGGCACTTGTATGAAGAATGCTATAAAACTAAAATGAATGACTGAATGTAATACTGGGTACGGATTGCAGAAATGCATTTTAATGTTTTTAAAGCATGCTCATAAAACTTCTCTTGGACAGGCTAAAAATTCAAATTTCCTGAGAAGAAAGTTTTTTCATTATTTAGCCAGACTGACATACGATTAGTCATTACAGTCTACTCAGAAAATTAAAAAACTCTTTTATACGACGACTTCTTCTCTGAGTTTCAGGAATTTCTACCTTACAGCTGATTTGATCAACCATAGCAGGGCAGGTTAGAAATGAGTCTCCGCTTCCTGCTCACAGATTGGCAATTGTGGTGGCCCTGTCACAGGAGGACTTGGAGCACCGGGTGTTTGAATTCTGCCTATTTTTGAACCATGTGTACATCTTACATCTGGAAACACAAACACCCTTAAATTACTAGATGACATCGGATAGGAGATATATAATTATCTGGAAGTATATTCTGTACTTTGTTCTCATATTGTTCTTATGCCCATGACTGGAACATGCAAAGCCTCAATTTCGATCCCATTCAGATAATGCTCCTACCAACACAAAAACAAAAGATGGTCTCTGGCCATAGCAGTATATGATCTCAACAAGAGATTATAGAGAGATACAGGGTCAGGCTTAGGTTATGCCAGAAGCAGTGATGGGCAGTAAAGTAGTCACTCTAAAAATATACGTCCACTTGAGAATGAAGTGGGAAATGGTCTCCAAAATGACCCTTCTTCTCTGGGAGGAATCTGGGAATTTGAGAGCCAGATATCCATCTACCTTACAGATGTCTAAAATAAGTGAGGAATCCCAAGGAGCCAGAATAACTACTGTGAATTTTCTCTGAGAAACATATGACAAAGATAAGGCTTTCTGTCTGGCAGAAAAGACAATGAATAAGTGGTTTGGAGCCTATTTATGTGGAGCTGATTCAGTAAGATTGACACCACACTATGATACTTGGTCAGTCACTTCCCATTAATGCAATACTGCAATCAGTGCCTTTGCAATGTATTTTTTAAAAAATACATAATTCAATTTTGTCATCATCTTCTGCAGGAGTAATAATCCTTTGTATATGGTAGAAAATTAAGCAAGTTGCAGGAGCAAAATGTACAGCTACTACTGCAAGTACTTAACTTTGTGAGTCAACTTTCATGACTCATTGCAAACCCCTTATTTTACTGCAGCTGGGAGCAGTGAACATAAGGTTCATGTGCTTTCTGGTGGCCTCTTTCCTTTCGAAACCATAATTTTCTGGGTGATCTTGTATATGTCTGTAGAATGTCAACTAAGCCCACTGTTGACCCAGGTCACTTGTCCCCCTAAATATTTGTTGCAAGTGTAGTCAAAGATTATGTTACGGTCTGATATAGTTCATGCTCATACAATGTAAAATGATTAGGCACGGTGGGACTGATGAAGATACAGCAAAATCACCATCATCTTAAGTTTGCTTCTTTCTAAGCTGCTTGGGTGCTTTGAGCCTCAGCTGTAGCTGTGACAGTAGCTCAAAGGACAAAAAAGAAAATGTGTGGATCCAGCGGCAGCTTGTTTATGCCTATTTTTCACCTCTACAGTATAGTTAAGCACACAGTCTTTTGCTGCTTGTCTGGATATCTGCTTTTATCACAGATCTTCACTTGCAGAATAGGGATCACACCACCTTCCTTTTCCATCCCAGATTACAAAAAGAGAAACAAATTTGCACAAGATGCTTCAGTGAATGTTGAGAAACACCTTCAGTGATTTGATCGGTGTGTTTTCAGAAGTTTCATCTCCTCCTGTTAGTTTTAGTATTAGAGCAGCAAAATACTTAAGTTGAAGAAGGAAACCGTGTTCTCTGTTGTGAACCTAAGTGTAACCTCTTCACTACTTACATTTGTGATGTGCACAGTAGTCTAACTATTGAAATTACCCATTTACTGCACTTTACATTTCCACACTACCTCCAAATAGTGCATGGGACAGTGTAAAGTCATGAGGGAAATGGTATAGCTGTTGCAAAGCCATACTTTTAAAAATAGCAGATCAAATGCTGCTAATTGCAGGAGAGGTGAATATTTCTTAGCACGCATTTTTAACATGTTCAGGTCATTGTGCAGACACTGCTTGAGTTGCCTGCATATTCTTTGTCAGATTTTAAAACTGAAAGTATTTTCACTTGTTGTGTCATGCTGTCTTGTAAAGAAAGCAGTGAACTTTGACAATATTAAATTTTGTAGCTTAAGGACATAAAGAGAAGATGAATATCCAGCCAAAAGGGAGAGGCAAAGAGAGCTCTGCCTGTTTTCCATTGATGAGCAAGGGGATGCTGGCCAAAAGAAGGCAGCCTTTGAAGGATAAGCTTCTGCTCTACTAACAGCATTATTCTCTCAATAAATAGGCCAGTATTTAATTGTCAAGGATAGTGAAGAATACAAATTTAATCTTTCATTATCTTGTTCTGCACATCCTAGTTAATTTTGCACTTGGATGGGTTTCAAAGGATTGTGAATGGGTGAATCTTCTGCAGTTGTCTTTTGTAATGTTGCATTACCAGTGCTCTTTCCAGGAAAAACATAGCATCCCACCGAGTCACAAGAAATGTTCAATACAAGAATGACAATGTTCTGTTTTAGAAAAGGACTCTCATAACAGATTGGAAATGGCACAATATTGATGAGCTATGTGAAGGCCCTTGCTTATATTCTCAGTTGATAGAAACTGTGGCTCTCTTACTGAATAGGACAGAACAGGAAATCAGAGTTTGCTCAGTGATGACATTCTTTAGAACAGGAAATCAGAGTCTGCTCTGTGATGACATTCTTTAGCTACTGATTATGAATTTAAGTTCATTTTCAGACATCCAATAATAAATAGCTAAGCATTTCTGACTCCCGATATTTGCAGATACTACAGCAATAAAATCCTGCATTATGCTGCAATGTCAACATAACACAATTGTTTTCCATTTCCTTGGTTTCTTTCACCACTGAACTTTGAAGAAGAGCTAACTACAGCATATGAGATGTAACATCTCTATTGCTTAAGGTTGGTGTGTCATTACTGATTACTACATCCAAAAAAGCTTGGTACCAGTCCCTGGCACATATAAAAACAATAGTGGCATATAAAACTCAATATTACAGTGTGCATTTTTCCAGGGTTTTCATCAGTTCTCTGTAACTTAATACAATTGTAGGGTCTTTAATGAATGAGGGATGTTTGAGGCAAATAGTTTTATCAGTTCAGTTCTTTCTAGTGTGTCATTCAGGAACACGAATCAAAATTGGCCTGCCTGATTTCTGGACACTCTTGCTGTGATTTGATCCCTCCACAGCTGAGCTCTCACAGGTGCTGGTGGTTGTCACCATTGGGGGAGAGGAGCAATTCTGCAGCCTCATGGAGAAAGAGCTGGACAATGATGCAGGACATAGTGTCTCTTTAGCCAACTCAGTCATCCCTGAGGGCAGGAAACGAGTGGGAAAGGGACAGAAAGGGCAGTTTGGATGGAATACTGGAAAGGTCAGGAACAATAGACTGGGGTTTTAGGCAGGTGATCTAGAACAGAAAAAATACAAACCACTTACCTACTTCCTGCTGCAAGGAGTGTGTGCAGAAAGCTTCCTCCCTTCCTTTTCCTTCCCCTTCCAAAAAAAAATCTCAGCCACCACTTGCCTCCATTTGTCTGTGCTCAGCTTCCAGGCCAGAGACTCCAGATGAGCATTGTATATCCTGCAGCATTAGTGAGGGTGAGCAACTTCAGACGTGCTGCCTCTCCCCTTCTCTGCAGAGCAAGTGACACTGTCTATCCATCAGCCACTCTCCCCAAGTGTGACTTAGTCTGCCCTCATTGCATACTCTTGTACAATCAATCTACTGGGTATCTTATGCCCTTATTGTAGTTACAGCACTGAGTATGTTTCATATATCCACACAGTGTATTTCATCTTCTGTTCCTATAAAAAATATATATATCTCTTTAATTCAATGTAGGCAAAATCACTCAATTTCTCTCAGTTCTTCAGCTTCAATTTTGTTGCTGGTATTTATCTTGTCATGTTCTAGTAGCAAAACACATTTACCAGCTGCAGTTGCAAGAATTATAAATGAGTTTCTTGCTTTGCTTAATTTCATCAAATCAGGAGTCTTGGTGGTACTTTCATAACAGGAATTTGCAGGGACACAACAGAGAAATAACTCCTGCGTCAGTTTGTTCATATCAGGGCAGAAGTTTTTCAGTGACAGAATCTCAGGGGAAATTAGGAGGAATACAGAGCAGATAGACAGTGAAAAAATAGGCATATAACTTACTGATTCTAAGGCACTCTGCTGAAATACTAGATACTTCTTTTTGCACCAGAGGGAACTGTGCTGAGAAATACCTTCATAAGCCCATTGTTTCACTCACTGATTTGACAAAACAGAATGAAAAATTACATTTGGTACCTGATTCTTCAAACTGTTGTGCAGATGCTTAATTACAGGTGATTGCAAGAGCCCTGGTGACTCAAGCTCACGTGTCTGTTAAGTCCTTCAATATTAAGACCACTGATACATAATGCTACATTTTTTAATTGTGCCACTAGAAGTGGAGGTCAGTCTATTAATTAAATTATCACACGCCAACTGTTCTAATCAGTATTACATTATTTAATCAATAAAAATTAAAAGTATATTTTTTCAAACATAAGAGACCATATGCTACAAAAAGCTTCCATGGTTGTTTCTTGTACAGCAAACTTAAGATATCCAAAATCCATATGAGATAGAACAAGGACACAAGAATGAAAGCAGGACACAAGAATCAAAGAAGGACTTTGCTGTTTTTTCAAAGTAAAAATCAATTGTTGGATACAGCTGTGAGGACCACAAGATCACAAAATATATTTGAGTTAGATGCCAGACAGCTATAAAAGCTTTTCTGAATTCATGGACATCCCAGGGCTTCTTACAACAGTCTGTTTAGAGTTATTTTTTCCCTTTTCTCAGCACCAAAATAAGCCTGACAAAACCAAAAGGGCTGTAATGCCATCCTTACTAGTACTGCAGCATAATGATCTAAGATTGAATAGATTAGCTTAAATTGAAACATTTTTTGGCATCATAACAGAGCCATTATGGGATATTTGGTTACCATAGAAATGCAGGTAATGAAAAAAGCACTGTCACTAAATCATGAAACATGAAATAGATTAATATAGACATCAGAAACAAAGCCTCATATATTACATTAAAGGACTGATCTCACTGACACACCACTGTGTCTGGCATGTAAACTCTCACTTTACTGATTGTACAAATCTAAAAAAAACAGGCTGTGCCTAGATGTCATTTAAATGAAAAAAAAATTGTTCAGTTTTTGGAAACAAGTTTCAAGAAATTGCTGTTATATATTTGTTGCTCGCCCATGTTAAACAAATATTCTTAAACAAGAAAATAGTGCTTCCTAAAAGGTGACATTTAACAAAGAGTGCAGCACCACAACAGCTACAGGAACACTGAGGCAGAACCCATAATTGGTAGAAAGAGCTGTTTTTCTAGCACACCTATTTTCTGAGTTTTAAGGTTAAATACCATTACGTTGTTACTGTCTCTTCTGCAAAGTAAATAAGAAGTTCTTTGCCTGTATCAAACAGCTTTGTCAACAACTACAAAAAGAAGTTTTTGCTCTGCTCAAGCACATTGAAAAAGCTCAGCCTCTACAGCCATTATCCAAAAGGTGAAACCCTGTATGAAGATTTGTGCAGTGGGGCAGGGGTGTGTGTACTTGTGTTTTCTTTTTCCCTTGCACAAAATTTAGCATCAGCACTGACATGAGAAAATTTAAAACTCTGAATCTTCAACAAAATCGTAAATGTACAAAACTGTCCCTTTCAACTTTAATAATGTCTGCCATTCTCAGCCTACCCTTCTCATTCCTCATTCTTTCTTCCTTTCCCTGTTTTTCCTCCTGCTATCCCTTGCACACTTTAACAAAGAGGTTAGCCAGTACAAACTAAAAACCCTCTTGTAAATATCTCCGGTCTAATAATTTCAACCATATTTGCTTGGAATTTAGTTCTTCGTTACTGGATATGTTGTCAATTAGTGAACACAGTGTCACGCTAGATAAAGATTATTACAGCAACATGAAATACACCAATCATAACTTGAGAAAGAGAGTGAAGTTTGAGGAAGGATGCCATCTAATAACTTTGGTATTTACCCAAGCCTTAACAATCTGACACCTAATACAACACTTACACGAAGATCGGGGTTCTACACATTGGAGGACAGGGGATAGCCAAAGACAGGGTTGTGAGGCACAGAGCATTTATGTCATACATAAGTGCTCTTTGAAGGGGATTGACAGCTTTACCATGCCACTCGAGAAGAGGGCCTGGATTTGAGCTGTTGATTTTGCAGGCCTAGAGAAATTAGAAAATATTTGTTTCTGTATTGTAGTCATGCTTCAGCCACCTTCCACTAACAGAAGTTAACAGCAATAGATTAATACTCTTTGTTTCTGATTCTATTCTTTCATAGTTGCAAAAACAATTAAGGGAAAAATTAGTCCATAGTAAAGCCGTTAATTATACTCTCAACTTCCACCCTACTCCTGAAACATGACAACTGGTGTCATGTCTCTACCTAGCAGGAAAAAAGGAATCAAAAAACTCCAACCAACCATCAGTCAAAAAAACCCCAACACCCCCCACCCCAGCCCCAAACCCCCAAACCCCTCTCAAATGCAGACTAATTCCTCTTTTCCCTAATTAGAATCTTACAGAACAGGAGATATTATGAAGCAGTTGAAATAAGAGAATTTGTACTATATGCGTGTGAATAGCTGACATGTTTAGAGAGAAAGGTTGAATTTATTGATCTTCTGTTGTCTATGTAATGCTGAACCAATGTCAAAAGAAGGGGAGAATACAAGATGTATTGAGTCCAGTTGGACTAGTGTTAATTTTCTTTATAGCACCCCATTTTGGATTTGGATTGTGACTAAAACAGAGCCAATGAGACACCAGTGTTTTGGCTATTTCTGAGCAATGCTTGTACAGCATCAGGTTTTTTTTCCCCACTCTGCCCCAGTAAGGAGATTAGGGAGAGCACAACACACTAGGAGTTAGACACAGCTGACACAGCTGACCACTGAGCAAAGGGATATTCCATGCTTTTTAAAGCTATACTCAGACATAAAATCTCAGGAGAAGGAGGACGATGCAGGGACAATTGTGATTATGATAGTTGTCTTTCCAAGCAGGCACACCTTCAGGGTGCTGCCTCACATGGGATTTCATCTCTCTACCAATGGGAAGTAGTAAATGAATGCTCAGTTTTGCTGTGCTTGCATGACTTTGCTTCACCTGTTAAATGCCTTCATCTTGAGCATAGTCTTCTGCTTTTGCTCTTGTGATTCTCTCTCCCATCCTGCTGGGGCAAGAGTGAGTGACTGGGTGGGGCCAGGACTTACCCATCACAAGAATACAGAAGAGGGGAACAAAACTGAGGCTCCAAGGTGACATTTTTTTGTATTTCCTGAAAAAAAGAGGAAAATCCCAAGGCTGAAAATGGCATCTGAGAGCTCACAGACTCTGTTCCGTGAGTAGTATCAAAGGTGACTTCCACCACATTTTTCTGTATGGATAGCAGCTGAGATGAGACTAGACTTCTCCTATGAAACAGGATTTAGAAACTTTGTGATTTTCCATTTTAGAAGTCCTAGAAATATTTCTGTATTTTGTAAAAGATATCCTGAATTATTGATGAAATATCCTTTTGGCAATGTTCTTGATGGCTTTTTTAATACTGCTAAAAACCTCTCTGTGGTCAGATTTTTCTTCAGCAAATTAAAGAAACAAGTTGGCTCATAGTTCACCTAATAAATATACATAAAACTTCTCTTCATGTCTCTAAAATCGAATTGTGGTGAAAGATCATATTTTAAAACATCCAGTTTTTCTCTCTATTGATCCAAAGAAAATCCTTTACAAATTGACTGTCATTCTACTCTGATATCCTTAGGTGATGAGTTATAAGTAATTGTGGTCAGTTGAGTATTATCTGCTTTTGTAAATATTTTTGCACAAAAGACATTTGTAATCTGCAGAACCCAACTACTACACCAAAGCAAGAAATTCAAGGCAAGGAATCACTGCAAAGTGCTACAGGGCACAAAGATGTGTGTGTCTCTGGGATCAGAGGCAGCCCCATATGGGCATTTCATAGAATCACAGAATCAAAGAATGATTTGAGTCAGAAGGGACCTTAAAGATAATTTATTTCCAAATTCCACACCATGGGCAGGTATGCTACCCATCAGATCATATTGCTCAGGGCCCCATCCAACCAGGCTTTGAATAGCTTCAGGTATATGGAACCCACAACTTCTTTGGCCAACCTGTTCCAGTGGTTCAACACACTCACAGTAAAGAACATCTTCCTAACATCTAATCTAAACCTGACATCTAAATCCTCTGAGATCCCATGCTCCCTTGCTTGGGTGCTGGGGACGGCAAAGGAGACCAGAAAAGGGGAGAAGAAAGAGCCAGACACTTGACACAGAAGCAATTTGAAACCTTAAAAAAACAAATCCAAGATCTGGGATCATATTTGCAACACCGAGCAACTGTGTTTGCATTGCAAGCCACTACTTCATGTGTATGGATAAACATGAGCTACGGATACATGCAGCTTTCTGCTCTTCCTGCACACACCTCAAAGTGTTTTCAAAACAGCTTTCAAAGCCCTCTGTGACCAGTAAATAAATTTGTCAGACCCTCTGCTATTTGGAATGTAAGTATAGCTTACCCTAATGTAAGGTTCTTTAATGTACCTACCTAATATACCCTTAGCTGGCCTAATGTAGCTGCATTTGGGCTAGAAGGCCAGGATGGAGACCCTGAGGTTACAGGAGTACACACCCATTTTTAGCCTTTCACAGCACAGTGTTCTAGCACAGCAGCAGGGGAGAGAGATGCTACTTCTGTAATTTCACATTTATTTATTTTAAACCACACTGATAATAGCTCAATGGAAAGTAAAGAAAAAAAAATGTCATAAGGACCTTCTTGACTTCAGCAGAAATTGTAATCAGCAGCATCCCACAGCTAAAATCTTCCATTCCTGCTCTCCCCAGATCAGCGGCTTCTGCTCAGTTTCTTTGAGAAGCTGACTACATTGCAGCAGTAGATTTCACCAGCTAGATGGGGAAAAAAATGAAGAATTCCTTCCACACAAAAATTACAATTGAGCACAATTATGCCACAGAGGCAAGGCAGGAGGGAACAGTACAAATACCCATTTTCATATTTCCATGTACCTGAATATATCATATTTCCATAGCTTCTCTACAAAAACCTCTCATGAGGAGTTTCTGTTTATCGCAGCAGCAAACAGCACAGTAAAAAATACTGGCTATAGGCTGCCATCTGCCGGGTTTTGTGATGAAAGGTCACTTGCCAGCAGATTTTGGCAGACTTTGCCTTAACACTACAAACAGCATGACAAATCCTCACCCATGGAAGGCTGGGGGATCCCATTCCCACCAGTGGCAGCCAATTAAGTTTCTGGAAGCCAGTGGGTTTTCTGAACCTGAATTACTGCTCCCCAGAGCACTTTTAAAGGACACTGCTTTGTACAGATATTGTTCCTGTATTGACAGGAATTTGAAATTAATATATTTCAATGCTCCCAGTCAGGTTATGAATCTTTCAGCCTCACAAATACTCAAACACACACACACAGAGGTGAAATCCTCTTTGAAGCCATGGTAATATGCAAATTCTAGTTTTTGTGTAATTTCATGTCATGCGTTCAACCTGTACATCTCTTTCTAGCGGCAGCAGGATTATAGTTTGATTTTCACCAGTTGACATAGCCTAAAGGTTCTCCATCTGTTTTCCTGGGCTCTTAACATCATTTAATGACTTATTACAGCTCAGAACACAAACGTTTTATTGGGTTCAATGGCAGCGTGTGAGTTAAATGAACCTGTGCTGATGAAGAGATATTGGGTCTTTTATTTAGCTGACATTTATGCAAACATGTGCAAGACAAGCACTCATAAAATATTCTAGAAATAAAAGCCAGGCTTGTGTGAATCAGTAGTATTTTTGCCTGACTTCACTGGGTTCAAGATTTCAAGCAATATATCTTGGTGTTGGCACACAAATTCCTCAGCCTGCAATGAGCTCCACATATTCTCCACAGTGAGTTCAGACTGCGGATAGCGCCACCAGTTTTGCAATGGAAAGTAGGGGACATGGAAATCTCTCCATATTGACCATATTCTTGGAAAAATTCTCTAGTATCATTCCAGTTGTAGTGCGTACCTCCATCTTGTGGCTGTTACTTTTCAGAGACAGTCTTATTAATACTTCAAGTTTTCATCTGAATTGTTCACGAGCTTTTTAAAAAGTCTCATGAGCCCCTGCTTCAAGCCATGTTCAACTTTCTTTGTTCTAAAAGACACACAGCAGAGTAACTGACTGTCAAATGAGCAAATAACACAGTTGAATTTTGCAATAATTGAGCCTCACAATCATGATGCTGTAATCAAGAGGATATTGTCAAAATAACAGAACTTATACTAACTTATTTTTGTGTTCTCTACATTTGCAGAATGGATATAATTCTTTATCATGTGAAAGGGTCTTCCCGTGCTTGCTGGCTTGAGTGTTTTAATGGATGTCAGTGGAAAGTAGGGAAGTCGGTGGTATTATTATGTGTATGCATTTGTAAGCAGATGTTTGCATTTGCATGCACATATTTTGCAGAAAAAGAGAATAGAATTTCAAGGGAAGTTTTTGGAAACTAACAGCATTGTGAAATTTCCTGTGGCTTTCAGCATACACTAAATAAGAGTCTTCAAGGACTTATGCAATCTCTGCTGGAGCCGACTTCTTAGTTTAATGTCTCTTAAATACACCAAATCAATTAAAATTTGACATGGTTCTTCTCGATTGCTTGAGCTGACAGGAGCCTCCTGAAGTTCAGCCAAAAGGTAAATGCAGAGTCCTGCATGTGGGGTGGGATAACCTCATGTGGCAGGACAGACTGGAGATCAGCTTTGAAGGAAATGACCACATGATTCAGCTGGAAGGTTGGAACATGACCCACCAATGCACCTTTGCGCCACACCAAGGTGTCCTGACTATATTAGAAGAAGTTAATCCAGCAGGTTAAGGGAAGAGATTGTATTCAGCACTTGTGAGACATCTGAAGTACTGTGTCCAGTTTTGGACTCCATAGTAGAAGACACTGACACACAGCTAAAAGTAAAACAGAGGCCACCAGGCAGCTTTGTGGCTGGGTAACATGATGTAGAAGGAGATCATGTCAGGTCTGAGAATGTTCAGTCTGCAGAAGGGAGGACTATTGGTGGGGGTATCTTGCTGCTGTGAACAATATCAGATAAGAAGGTGCAGATAAAGTGGAGTCAGATTTTTCAAGTTACCTATGAAGAGACAACAAGCAGAAATTGGATCACAGAACTATGTGAATAGCTATTAAAAAGAAATTCACTATGAGACTGCTCAAACACAGAGCACTGAATGCTCAGCAGAGGTTGTCTCAGGAGGCTGTGGGATCTCTATCCATAGAAATAGTTAAAAGACAGCTGGATGTGGCTCTGAGCAAATCCTGATGCTGGCTTTGAGCAGGGGAGTTGGATGAAACACATCCAGAAGGTGCCTTCTGGCCTGTCAGATTCTCTTCTTTACCTTCTAAAGAATTTTCTTGTTCACACGGCAGTAACAACATGATGCGGAATTCTCTACTGGCTCTCAGGCACTTCAGCAGCGGAGGAAGAAACAGCCCATGACACTGGAACAGAATATTCACTCGAAGCTGTCCCAGGCATCAGCTCTATGTGCACGCAATGAGACAGTCCCTACCAAAGCTCCATTATAAAAGGTTTGTTTCTCCTGTGCGTGTTGGGGAAGCAGCTCCCTTTCTGTTATTTAAATGCTGGGGTTTGACATCATCTGTAAATGAGTTTACCAGCCTAACAGCACAACAACAATGAGCTGTCACATTAGCAGATAGAGTGAGCAGCTAGTTACTTCCAGGTAGTGGAAAGCAATTAAGAAACTCCCACGTCTCTCCAGTTAGTATGGTCTACTGCTAATCAGATGCAAATCTTACCTTAAATAAATAAGCAGACAGGTTATTTCTAAGTAGAACATCCCCATTTACAACCCCAGAGGTGTGTTTTATAAAAAACAGTAGGTCTGCCCTGAATTAGGCTGTCCTAAAGTGCCATCTCCTTTTCTGGCCCATAAACACATTCAGAAGAGAATTTTTGGCAGCTACTGAGTTATTTCCTTCCAATCTGAAGGACAGGAGAATTTGAGGGGCATTGTGAAAACTTTTATATCTAAAAAACTAGGTTGCAAATTATAGTTTCCAATATTGCTGTCAGGTTAAACAAAAATCCATCCTCAGATACACAGCAGTATTGCATGCAAAAAATGTACTAATGTAAGACTAATTTTTATTATAAAGTAGTTCCTATAGAAAAATATCTTGGGATTAATTATTTTTACTATAGTTAATGGAAGTACTAAGTGAAATACCTCACATCTGTTGCCATGATAAATCAAATCACGAGTTATTTTGAATATTCTAGGCATCTTCAGACTGTTAAACTGAGCATGTCACTTGACAGTCAATGGATTTATCTAGTAAGTCCTGGGGAATTCAACATAATTTGTATTTGCTGTGCAAACTCTACCGGTGCCAGTGGAAAAAGTAGATTTTAGGATGACCTCTGTTGGCAAAAAGTCATAGATTACAGATATTGGATGAGACTTTCTTTCACTTCACCTCCTAAAGTGCAAAATTAAGGGTTATAATTTAAAATCAGGTAACAGTTGAGAAGAACATATGAAATTGAGTATGAATGTCTGAAATTGTCACACATAATGACAGCACCATAAATAATGTATGAGTGATGATGATTGCTAATCATATTTGGAATTTCTTAAATGTAGCTCTGACTCCACTGGGTCAGGAAATCCATACATTTTATGGAGTATGGAGTATGAAGTATGACAGTTACATATACAGGCTTCAAAGGGTATTGCAAGTGCTTTCTGGTAGCCTTTATCTATTAAAAAATCAACTCTGTGTAGAAATACAGAACCTGGGACTGGCACTGGAGTATTTCTTACTGAAGTAGTAGTATAGTAAAGAGAGATACTTATTTCAGGCAGATGTTCTGTCTTTATTTCATAGTGTCTAAGTCTTGCCTTAACAAATAACAATTTGTAACAAATATTTGGGTTCTATATATACACAGAGAGGAAACAGGTGACACCAGAGCCATTATTTTTAATTTATTGTAAGCCTTCCAAATTTTAATAGTGTTCGTTCCTGTAAAAATGTCTTTGGTGTTCAACATACCATTGATCTCTCAACTAGGCAGGACATAAGAAAACTGGGGATTTTTCCAAGCTCTCCTGTTGCCTCCTATGTGAGCAAGGTATCTGGTAGCAAACATTACTCTGATGTCCTGAAGGAGAACATCTTTTCCATGAATCATGAATGGCAGGAGTGAAAGAAAAGCAGCACGTTCCTTTGCTGCTTGCCATGCACAGCTGCTCATCTGTGTGTTTATAAAAGTAACCCCTACTGAACATGTTGGGTTGCAGACACCAGGTTTTGGATTTGGAGCCCTGTTGAGTACTGCTGTGCTCAGACACCTCTCTCATATCCACATCATGTGGTAACTTGTCTGCCTTAAAGGATGGGATGATGTTTGTTTGGAATGTTCTGAATGGCTGCCTGCTTAGCCATTGTCTGATGTCCTTTGCCATAGGTGTAGATCTTTTTTTCATCTCAAGTTTATTCTTCCAGTGCTGTACTGCTCCTCCATGCCCTGCAGCTCCCTTAGTCGGGAGAAAACAAGCTGTCAGCACTGCCACAGGAAGCCTGTTGCCAGGGCACAGGCATGTCTGCTTCTTTTCATCATAAGGAGCCAAGGCATCTCATGTATGTTCACTGTGTTAAGAGTACAGTCACTTCAAACAACAAAAGGCAAACAAACAGTTCAGGAAATGCAGGACAGGGCATAGTGCATAAAGGCCAGATGTTGGATGCATCTGGTGTGACCTGATTCTAGAACACAAACAAAGACCTGGCTATTTAGCTGGGGAAAAAAAAAAAAAGCACTGGAGTGATATTTTGTCATAAACAAAGTGGCAAATAACGGAACTGGCTGTTTCTCAAGGGTATCTAATACCAAGGTTTCTCAGTGCTAAGTCTTTCTACGAGAAGCACAAACGCTTAGGCACTTCAAAGGTAACATAACACAGAGGAACAAGACATGAATATTAATGTAAGGCAAACAGAAACATGATTTCAAAAAGGAAAGTCAGACAGATAATTTAAAGGCAGTGAGATAAGGAAGGAAAAAAAAAATCAGCCAACCCACCAGGCAGTGCTTTTAGGTAAATTGCCTTGCACATCTGACTTTCTCCCTCTGTCCCTCTAGTAAATACTTGGTCAAGTAAACTCTGCCACTCAGCTGACTGCTCCTCACTGTTGCTTGGCCTCTTCCAGCATTCACAGTTCTCACAGTTCATGCAAAACTTATTGACTGTCCAACTATCTATACATCCACATAGAGAGAGTCAACATCCTTGCCCTTTAGTCTGATCTTTTTCTTACCTCCAAACTCTTGCTCTGATCTGACATAGTTCAAGTCACTCACTTTTCTTTTCACTCTCATGCATGATGCTAACTTCCTTCTCCCGTTCCTCTGCACCTTCTCCATGAGGGAGGACCAATCACTGTTGATCTCTCAGCTGAGTCAATCTCTGCAACAGATACCCTACATACTGATCTGTGCTCTTGAGAGCAACACCAAGTAAATGTAGCAGGGAAGACATTGGATATTTTGGGTTTATTTTTTTTTTAATTCTAATTTCTGTTTTTCCCCAGGATAAAAAGCATTTTTGCCAGAGGGGCAGCACACTTTGTTCATATGGCAACTATCACTCTGATACTAACATTGCAAGCAAATGGCAATGGTTTGCCCCAGAAAGCTGACGGAGTGAATAAAGGAAATTGAAGTGTGCATTTCCCCACAGCATTTAAAGCAATAAAAGTGATGGACCTAATTCTCACCAAGAGAGAAGAAGATCAGACTGCTCTACAGACACCTATTATGGCCATCAGGAGAGGCTCTGAGATCAATAGACATTTAGAGGGTAGCCACAGTATGAGATAAATGTTTTTTGGGACAGAAAAAAGTTTTAAGAATGTTGGTGCTAGTGGAAGGCCGACAGCTGCTTAAACAAGAACAGGAAAAAACTCCAACCCCAAAAAAACAAAAGCACAAAAAATGTGCTTGTGACCACTTGAAAATGTTTGCCCAAAACAGTGGGAGTTTTGGCTGTGTGTACACTTTTTCTCTTTTTCTATTAAGCATACAGCTGAAAAACATTTCTTTGACCTATTTACAGAACTCCAATTAGAAAAATAGGATTTTCTTTTTTGACATATTCTGCAACAATATCACTAGTCAATCAAATAATGACATAAAGACCGTATAAAAATGCAAGTTAGACAGACCATTTAACTTCTTTATTGCTTACAAATTAAGCTTATTTTGTCTCCATGGGTACTAGTTCATTAAAACTGGCTCTTTCTTGTAATAAATATAATTGTACCAGTATGGAAACATCAGGCTGACCTTTCAGCCCTGGTGTAATCATGACCTTACTAGTTCCATTAAGGTAAAAAAGCTCTCTCAGGGACCATGTCTGAAAATGCATCAGTGGGAGATTTTTGTCTTTTATAGCTGTCAGGAAACACACTGGGATACTTTATTTTCTGGATGAAAAAGATGATGCTTCCATGAGAAAAGAAATTAGGAAAGCTATCCCAGTATAACAAGAAAGTGAGGCAGCATCTGGAATAAGCACAAAGCAAGAGCACCAGCCTGAGTGTGAACTGGAACCTACATAAAACTTACAAAGAAAAGAAATTCTAAACCTTTGAAACAACTCCAATCAGCTTGAAATAAACTGGACTGCTATTCTAGTAATAATACTCCTAAATAAATTGTTATGGTTCAAACAAGCAAAGCAATCAGACTTTCTTTTCTCTGCTGAAACCATATATACTGATTCCCTTTTATCTGCCTATCACAATGCTCTCCTCTGAGCCACAATAATTCATCCTTCAGGACTGAATTCTCCCAATAAAGTTTCAATTCATAAACAGATCCTTTGGTGGCACAACACATTGCCTGAGAGATTTTCATTCAAGATGAATATTAAAGGCAATTATATATAGAAACCATACCAAGAGTTGACCGAGGTCTGGAAGACCTTTTCTCCTCAGCAACAAAAGTCCTAGAAATAACATTTTAACTTGTTCATCTGTTCTACCCTATAGGGAAACTTTATAGTTTTCCCTATAGGGTAGAACAGAAAAGAGATTCGGCTTACAACTCTGTTACAATAATAAGCACTGTTTTTACAAATAAACTGCAAAGATCAATGAAAGATGCATGCTGTCTTGTGATGTGCTGCCAATATTTTAACAAAGAGCTCTAACAATAAAAAAGGTCCTTCCTTTGCTCATGCTAATCTTGACACAGAAAGCAAGTTGTAAAACTTTTTTATTTTGACCCCAAAAATTCTCTATTAGACTTACAGAAAACATGGAAAGACAAAAAGGGGGGCAGTAATTTAAAATTAGCTTTTGCTGGGGATTTTTATGTTGTGTCCTGAAAAATTGATGGTTAGAAAGTCAAAGAAACACACCTGTGGACAAGAACAGGAATGATAATCCAAGGCATAGACAGGATAAACTAGAGGTAGGCACCTGTCTCAACCTTCTGATGCCATGTACACAGAGAATGCAGGTTTGGCTGAAATTCGGACCAGGAACTTTTAAGCCATCATTCTTCACATCTTAAAGATTTATGGCTCACCAGAACTGTCCAGGAGAGTGGGCTCTCACAGTAGGGACTTCCTGAGAGCATGAATAGCTGTCATTTGACATGAACTTAATTTGAAAATGAAAGAAGACAGAACCTAGGCAGAATTTAGGCCCCCTAAGCTCAAAATTGCAGTTTTCAAGTGTCTGTTTATCTGCTGCCTAGTCCTGGAGGCATCACTGTTTTCAAAGTGAGAGTTTCTCAGCAATTGACTAATGTCCAGCATCATTCAGGGTCTAGAAATTAGCTGTTCCCCTACCAGTATTTAGTAATCATTCCAGTCAGTAAGTGTGCACTGACAACACCTGTCATAAATCCACAGCTATGTTACACAAGGACAATCATTTTCTTCTCAAATACTGCTGTTGCTACATTCTCTCCTCAGACTCTGCTCCATATTGCTACAGAGAACTCACTAGTTAAGTCACGTATCAAAGGAAAGGGAGATTGAGGTTTATTTCCTGTGTATTCTTGAGATTGGCTTAATTACTATCAGAGTCTCTCTGAGCTGACAGGGTGTACACTGAAAGAAAGACCTTGAAAGAACGTGCAGTATTTGTTCCTATTTTTTTAATATTACTATTTGCTCTCATTCTTTAATCTGTCTGATTAAAACCAATACTGTGTGCTTAGTGCACAAGTTATTTAAAGATTCATTTCTTCAGAAACAGCACAAAGACCATGAGCACTATCCTCTTGTCCATGGGTTGTCTAAGGAATGACTTCAGTGTTTCTTAAAAAACATATATGTTTGAAGACACTTCAGGTGAAAATGCATTGGCTCCAGATTTATCTATTGCTTTGGTTTTACTCATTTGTTGCTTTCAGTGACACCTAAAGGATGGTCTCCACTTTGATACCCTGTGATCTGAGAGCACTCCTAGTTGCTCCTGTTGAGAATTCATCTGAAAACTCAGGCTTACTACAGTTCAGTCTGATTTATTTCATAGGCAAAACATTCACTCCTCAGTAGTACTGTGCATGTGCCGTGATAACATGATTAGTTAGTAGCCTTGAGATGAGCTACAGGACTTTTCTAGGTCAGAAGCAAGGCCATTACCCTTCTGTCTTGGAACTGATAGAAGAATTTAGCAGATCACTAGAACTGAACATCACTAAATTCTAGTCACGTGGAGGATTACAACCGCCAAAACCAAAACCAAAACGCTTCAACACCACAGTACATGTAATTGCTCTGTGCCTGCCAAACATTTCAAAACTCACTAAGTATAAGCCTTTTAGACTCCTTTGCCACCACTAATAAGCAATTCTGAATCTTCTGCTCCCAGATGAGGTACTGTCTGGCGTATCACGAGTCTCCTGAGGAGTTTTGTTTAAATAACTGAGGAAAAACATATTTGAGAAATATTGCTTTGGAGCTGTGAACAGCCTATTTCAGACTTAGGTACTGTTTCAAGATTCTTGCAGGGGGCCATTTTTCTTAAGAAATTGTGTAAGATACAAGGTTTGATTTCACTATAATACTTTGTGCCAATCATCTTCCAAGCTTGAGACTGGCTGGCTGTCAGCATCTCCACTATTGCAAATATCTGGTGAGTCACACAGCTTTGGACAGGAATTTTCAGCATAGGAAGAAAAATGAAACAGGGGGAAAAGTTCAGACTTATTAAAAAAGAAAGAAAGGAAAAAAAAAAAACTAAACCAAACAAAACAAAAAAAGAAAGCAAAATTTATGGCATGTTGGATGCTGTCTTAGAACAAAATACATACCTCCCCATAAGAAAGACCTGGGGCACATTAGGAATAATGATCAGTGTGGCCTTCAAACAGCTCAGTGTAGTCATGTTAAGAGTTCAGGAAGTAGAAAACAGCTGAAGTATGGGAGTGTTGTTTCAGTATATCTTCAGCTGGAAGACTTGCACACAGTACCTTCTACTACTCCTTTCTTCAAAGCAAAACTTTTCTCAGGCTCTTGTCCTTGAAGTTTTTAATGTTCTATTGACTCAGCTCTATTTACCCTTTTAGACACAAGCTCAGCAAGCTGGCAGACCTAGTTGGCCAGGAAGATTCATTAGCTTTAAGAAATTTTAACAATTAGTTAATATTTGTATTGGTAGATTTCTTTGTGTGGTTTCCCAAGAATAGAGTGGAAAAAAATCCAGGGAATTTGTAATGGGTTACCTGTGGAAACCTAGGGCACTCTTTAAATTACTTTGCAGTGGCAGTCCCCATTTCATTTCAGCCTTTGCTGATTTTTTTTTTTTTTTTAACAGCACAGCAAGTGGTTTATAGCTTACTGACAAAGACAGAAAGAGAAAGAAAGGAAAACAGAAAGTTGTCAGTTGTTTCCTTGGGGCTCTGAGAATCATGAAAAGACTTCCCATTTAACTGGTTCTACTTTGGGTTATTGGATCAAATAGGACTTTTATATGTGGAATTATTAGAGTAGAGTTTTAAGCTTTCATGTGAGAGACTCTTTGCTGCTCTTCTCATGTGATTTCAGTGCTGTTTCAGGGGAATAAAATGGGTTAAAGCTCAGCAGGCCCTGGGCACAGCTCACTTTCACGGGAGCAGAACGCTGGCATTGTGATAGGCAGAGAGACACTCAAATCCATGAAGCTTGAGCAATTATCCAGGACCCATAAGAGGCTCACCACAGGAGGGTATTCCTGACCCAGTTGACAGGGGGTACTGGGAGCTGTGGGTATTGAGAGCAGTGCAGCTCTGTGACCTCCTCTCGCTGCCCAGGGATTGTGGATGCACAACTCAGGGGACACACAGCCTTCCTGAGGAGGCAGGGCACAGCACCTCCCAGCTCCGGCTGATCTCAGAGCTCCTGCTTAGTGCAGGAGCAGCATTTTCCACATAGCTTCTGCATGGACTTTAAATAAAATCCTCCTTCCCTAGAAGTAGTGAGCACATCTTGGGAAAACAGGGAAAATCCTGAGCACACAGCAGGCCTCTGTTCTCCCACTTCGAGGATTACTCTTACATCTATCTACAAACAGGCTAACTGTGAGTGCAGGTAAGAGAGTAATTTGACTGCCTTGGCTCAGTGATTAGATTGCAAACAGAAGCCAGCCACCCTGACCTCCTGATTCTGCTTTAAAGCCACCACTGTAATCATTAACTGCTGAGACAGACCTGAAAATACAAGCCACGCGTGTGACATCTCACTGTGGAAACAGAAAGTATTGAATAAGAGCAAAGACAAATAACTCCACTGTAATACTAAAAAGGGTTAGAACAGGTAATCAATCACAAACGCGATTTCCAGTTTGAAAAATCAAGGACCTGATTCAAGAAAAGCCAAATGGCAGCTTTTGCAGTAGTGAGGAGAGGCCAAGTAAATGTTCATAATGATGGCAAGATGTCCATTTATCTGTGCAAAGATCAGCTGATGCACAGGTACAAAGGGCTGCATTCCCTGGCAAGAAGTTCTACAGGGATACTACTCATGGCACAAAGAACCTACTCCTTACAATTGCTTTAAGTCTGGCTACCACTGCCTGCACTTCATGGTTGTTTTGCCTCACAACAGAAGAGGAAGCAAACAGACTTCTACTTTCTGTGCCACTCAAGGGTTGCAGATCTCTGCCAAGCTGCACTGGCACTCTCCATCCTTTAATTATTCTCACTTCTCACACCCTTTTCCAGTTGCAACATCTCCCTCAGAAGAGGAGGTGTTCAGAACTCTGCTTAGAGTATCATCTGTGAAAAAAACATATGTTTTTATGGCAGCAAGATGATGGGATTTTTAAAATTGATTTATTTTTCCTTCTTAATGATTCCTAGAGTTTAATCTGGTTTTTTTTTACTGCTATCAGGATTATGTTTTCATTTATCTATCAGAACTCCAGGGGTTTTCTCTGCAGCAGTAATAACTGGCATTTTACATAACTATAAGATCAGGTTTCCTCCATGTACATTTCTTTATACTTCTCTAAGCAAAATTTCATTCACCAGTTTTTTTCCATCACACAAACATGTCCAACTTTTTGTTGTCAAAAATAGAAGTACTGCACTCCACCTAACTACTTGGTTTGCTTTTCATTCTCTATCAGTTACTTCCTCAGGTAAATTTTTGCAAAATTCATACACTTTCAGCAACTCTCTTTGTTTTGCTGAAGCAACAGCTTTCCATCAAAAATATGGCATCCAGTTTTCCTTGGCAATATATTAGAGTCTTCATTTGCTTTGTAGTTCAGTGACTTTACGCCTTTTCAATATTTTGCATATAAATTAAACTGAAAAGGACATAGACACAGCTGGTTTAACTCAATGTGGTTTCAAGTAAAGTTTCTAACTTTCTTCTCTTATTTTCAGTTACTTTAAATAATTATTTGTGCAGTTGAGTGGGTTGTATATAGAACTACTGGTGGGATATGTGCAACGGCGATGTTAGAGATGATCAAAGTCTTACAAATTTTAATTATTTTAGCTTTCCCTTCATCATCTCTGCTTTCATTTTAATCACAATATCTTTGGCATGCCTGTGTTGACATGACAAAATCCACAATTGACAGACAATCTGCTGAAATATGTGACTAAATCCATTAATCCAGAGCAGGACCCTTTTTGAAATATTAAACTGGAACTTCTTTGAAGAACTGGAATTGCAAATATAAACCCCAAATACTGGACTATGCATGGGATATTTTTTACCTTATGGTTCTTATTGGAGTAGCTACTGGAGAAGACATAGGATAATCACACCAGGTGGTGTTAGAATGCTGTTCAACAAAATGAGTTGTTCTTGTTCTTGTCTAATGATCCAGAACAAGAGAGCCCTAGTAAGCAATATTACATGAGCACTGACTCAACAGCTTATTTTGAACACACAAAAACATCCTTCAAACAGTGATATTGTGGAAAAAATATTGTTTTTTTAAACATTTTAAGATAAATTTAAGTAATTAATGATCTAGTTGTTACTACATCCCATTTGTTAGTGGTTTCATTAACCTGCAGAAAATATAATTACTTTGTAAGCTTTTGCTGCCAATTTATTATACACCTCACATTTTTATACACCTATAAAAAAAGATGGTAAGTGTCTTGAAATGCTGACTTGCATGCTAATTTCAGGTTTTTGCAGTTTACCCAGGTAAAAATTTCCAAGACATCAGGTCAGCCTGCTAGATGGAAGTGAGGAAAATTATAAATTACTGAAATAAAGAGGCTACTTGGAACCATGTATTTAGGTGAGCTGTTCTAAAGACCAGATATACGGTGACAGTCAAGGAGTTTCAGAGGAAATGGAAACAGGGAAAGTGAATACTGCAGAAAAGACAATGAATATAAAAACTAGAGAGAGTGATCCAAACCATTCATTCACAGAAATTTTAAGAGAAATATTGATTGGTCTGAAGGAAGAAGTGACAGAAATATCTGAAAGTACCAAAGAACTCAATACAAAGGTCAAAATAAAGGCATGTTTTAATAGCCAAGGACATGGCTGACAGCAACGGACTGGTTAAAACTCAGGAATAACTCTCATCACTCTCATCAAGATCTGCAGGTCTATAATCCGATAAAACCACCACACACATTATCTTTCAGCAGAAGATCTGCATGCTAACAGCAGGCAGGTGACAATAAGGTGATCCCACAGTGTATGTGCTATCCAGCTCCTCTTATCCCAGTAGGAAGATTGAGCAATGCTGTGAGGAGATCCAAAATGAAGAAACACTGATGAAAATTTGCTGTGTTTTAGGCAGGCTTAAGAAAAAAAATTCTGAGGCAAAATAATCATGATAATCCTTGTAAAAAGAGGTAAAAATATTTCAACAGTGCCAGAGAAGAACAATGTGAAATGATGGTGACTCAGCTGCTGGTCAGTACCTTTTCCCTGTCATACACAAGTGACCCTGGACAGACCACTTGGATGCAAGTCCTTGTGCTTTGCGGCAGTGAGTCACAGGACCACATAATTGTTTGGGTAAGAAGGGACTTTCAAAGGGCTCTGAGGGTGAGTAAAATCTATGTGGGAATGACCATGAATGTCTGTCTTTGTTTGGGAAAAAATATCTCCTTGCTCTTTTACAAGGTCTCAAAATGAGTTAATTTCCTGTTTATCTCAGATAACCAGGCCTGTGTATTTTGATCACAATTACAGGCTTAAGAAATCCAAGAATTCCCTTTTAAAAACAATTATCTATTTAATGACAGCATATGCACTGTAAATTTTTTTAACATTTTCATATTACTTTTTCTTTTGTTTAGATTTTCCATGGAAATAATAATTTACTGACTCGCAAATTTGTTTAAAATTGCCAAAGACCTCAGCATCAATAGTGCACATTTACTGATTAATATTTCATAATTATTTTTAACACAATATTTTAATGATCAGTTTGAGCTCTGTTCACTACTTCTCAAAAAGAGACAACTTCTTACAGAATGTTTTCATTTTTTCACATCTGAATTATAGAACATGGAACAGTAGGAGTATTCTTCCTACTGAAACCAAGAGTAAGTTATTGGGAAGTGGCATGTACAAATGGTGGAGAGAAGAAGTTTAACATTAAGAAAGAAGGACAATAATAAGGCTTAGCTTTGATATTTATGTTTCAGAGTTTGGGGCCCAGGTAGGGATATATAACAGACTGTTATTAAAATTAAACTCAAAAGACATTCCATCAAAAAATTGCAGCTCTATTTTCTCTGTATGAATGAGCACACAGACCATTACTAGTTCTTGTGGCAACATTAAAAAAAAATGAAGCAATACAAAAGTGCATTGAAAACACGGAGGTAAAAATGCTCCCTATGCTACACACATGTACAAATGATCATTATTCACAATAGTGCCTGGATTTTACAGGCTGTGTGAAACTGCAGTGTTCATTCATTTTGTAACCATGAACTGTGGACCAGTTCAAAGCCGCATGAACTCCTAGACAATTCTGGATTCCACAGAATTACTACCAAATTCAGCATGTAAGAGGGAGACATGTCAAGACAGCCAGGAAGAGCAGATTAGCCACTAATAAAACTGGTGTCTGCAGACTCTGAAGAAGCATGTGGATGACTGTTACACCTGGGCTAACAGTATGTGATCCAAAGTGACAAGGTGACAAAGCAAAAAAAAAAAATTATAGATAGACCTAGACATAGACACAGGTATATAGATATGTAGACATAGAGAAAACAGTTAGTCCAGACACTTGGACAATTAATTGGAAAAGAATAATCCAGGTAAAAGGCAAACATGAAAGAAAGACATATTAGGGTACTTTACCTCTTCTGAAGGCAGAGACCTGCTTTTCCCTGTGGACTGTGAAATTGCAAAGGTAGTAACTTTCAGAACTGTTAGTGAAACATGGAGCAGTGACTGGTGAAGCCCCTATGTCACATCTTTCAGACCTTGTCTAAGATCTCTGAGCTCATGACCTTGTGACCCTCTGAGACTGGTGACTGTACTGAATCCACAGAACAATCAGTTCTGCAATTCTGAAACTCTCCGAAGTCATCTGACCTCAGCTGGGACCCTGCAGGATCCAGACCCTTCTTACAGAAATTTGCTGAAATTTCATCAGATATTTTTCCTTTGATAAAATAGATTCCTTCAAGACTTTTTCAGCAGTCTCTACCCATTTCAACTCTTCCTCAAGTCCTCATGTCACATTCAATCTACTTTATTTTTGTGCTAGAAAAATGCCACTATATATGTGAGAGTACCACAACCATCTGAAACTTTAAATACTTTGAACTGGAAAAAAAAACACCATGTAAAGAAGTATATATGACATAGAGCTGGGAAAAAGCAGGTAAAACTAGAGAATACATTGTAGAACCAGAGGGCATCCTATGGGGTATAGAAGACAATACAGGACAAGTAGTACAGAGCTGGACCCATAGCCAGGTCTGAATTACATCTTCAAGAAAAAGAACAAAGAAAGAAGAGCAACAGAAAAAAAAATAAAAAGAAAGAAAAAAAGAAAAGTAAAAGAAACTCAGTTGGTTGAGGTAACTAGGCAGGTAAAGCAGTTATCACTATTTCTGAAGTTTTTTTATTTTGCTTTCATCCCTATCCCTCTCTCATTCCTCTGCTGCACAGTCTAGTGTGCTGCTTTTGAGAATGTTGAAACAGGAGCAGTACTTCCCTTCTCACATGAGCTGGCAGAGACAGAAATGCTTGCTGCATACTGTCTATTCCATGAGATCTCTTAATATCTCTTAATATTCACCTTTGACAGGAATATATGCATTTCCAAAAGGTTTTGTACATCCTGGCATGTCCCAGCTCATTAAGAGTGGAGGTCATGTGTTCTTGCATATTCCCCCTTTCAGAAGCAGGTGGCAGATGAGGTGTCTCCCACACTGAGAACCATTCTGCCATGTGCTGGGGAGAGAAGCTGATTGTTCAGGGATTATCATGATGGCTACACTTGGGAGTAGAGGAGTTTGTCTCTTTGTCAGCTGGCATTCTGGAGGAGAAGACTCTTGGCCTTGAGCACGTTCTGAACAGCTGCTCTGTCATAGCTCAGGTGGTGGGAGCCAAGCACACAATGCACATCTAGAGTAGGAGAAGACCAGGAGACTGTGCTGCCCCTATTGAGTAACAGCTTCACTATCCCAGAACAGCTTAAATCCCTCCTGAACTTGTATTTCTGAGAGAAACTGGCCTGTTGAGTGCTCAGCTTGGAGAGAGACAGTTCTACAGAGGACATGCACCATTGTGCCCTCTGCAGCATGCCAGAAAAGCAAAACAGCCATTGTCAGAAAAAATAGAGCATATGTTTTCAAATAACCACCCATCTGTTTATCTTTTTTGAGCATTTACTCACTCTGACTGCACCTAGGGTTGGTGTCTGCTCAGAAATAACAGACCTCAGCAGGAAACTCCTGAAGGCAAATAGAGGCACCATAAAGACAGAAAATAAATAGGAAAGGGTGATATTTTGTCTCCACCTGCCAAAGGACTAGAGGGCAGCTTTTAGAACTTCTATGCATGTGCAATTGTAATGCTTCTCCTACAATTTCCAAGATAACCTCTGATGCTTTAATATTTTTAAAATTAATTTTCTTTACTTATTTTCTTTATGCTTTCACACACAGAATTATGTAAGACAATGAACCTCTGTCTCTCGACACAACTTCAGCTGCCTCTTTTTTTGTTCTGATACTTTGAAGATTCACAAGAGTTTTCTCTAATGTTAGCTTAATATTTCTCAAGTAAATGTTCACTTTCTTTTCCTGAACACTCCCTCTTGTCAGCCTGCATGTCAATGAAGAAAATTTTGCAGCAAATATTAAACAGCTGTTTCTTCCATCTATAGTATTGTACCTTGCACCTTTAGAACTTCTGTACATTTCATCAACCCAAAGAATACAATAAACTTCTGTGGCATTGGCAATAAATGAAGTTGTAAAGACGTGCCAGCTAATACTGTGACAGTTCATAATAAAGGAGTTTTCTCTCTGCAGTACACATGTACAGCAAACTTCCATAAACACCCATGAACTTGTGTACAGAAAAATCCCAACTTAAAATTTCTAGGATCCCCAACCGTAATTTGAAAATCATCTCCAAGAAATCCATGCCACAGTGTCTATATCTTGATCAGCCGTCTGGAACTGCAGTGGAAAAATTCCCAGTTTCTATCACCTGCTCATTTTGGTTTCATAAACGATGATCTCACGGAAACAGAGTTCAAAATAGTGAAAGATGGGAAATGTTTCCATGTTGTTCCAATCTCATCAAAAAAGAAAATTGCTTTGCTCACACTTCTTCCCTTTATTTAGTTCTTCACCCATGAATAAGTTCCATACTACTGCATCTTACTAAAAGGAGTCTTTGAATATTATTTTGGAAAAAATCTTCTTTTGTAATTTTCCAATTATTTTTTTGTGCATACACTGCAAGGAAAACTAGAATGGGCAAAACTCATTTGGTAATCTCACTCTTTAGAATTTCTTTCAGTCTCAATTCCTCAGCATGGGCTTTTTTTTTTACATACTATTCAAGCCCCTGAATCTAAATTTGATCGATGCATATTTGTATTCTTCCATAGATCCTACAGCTGTCAACAATTTTTTCCAGCTAATGAAACACATTCTCATCGTCACACACCAAGGAAAGAAAATGCACTGCAGCTACATGGCTAATGAGAACACATTAATAATATTTGAATGAGCAACACAATTTCAGTTATTACTTAAAGACAGAGCTATGTTATAATAGCTAATGTATACAATTAATTATTGAAATTCCTGTTGTTTGTGTATTTATATTGTTGTTCCTATGGCAAACTGATTCTGTCCCAATGAAAGAAAGCTGTTTTGCAGAAGTATTTTTATGAATCGCAGATCATATCTGGCCTGGAATAAATGCTGAATTCTACCAGATGTATGGAAATTAATTTCTTTGATCTATTGAAACAGTTTTAATAAAGGACTCCAAGGAGAATGTGTAAGTTCCAGCACAACAGTAGAGATATATATTACAGCATTTACACCCTCTCTGAACTTACTCTGTACTCATATCTGGGGGGAAAAGTGGGTAGGAGAATGACCATCAGCCAATTATTCTTGTTTCCTTACCAGTAAAAATGTTACCAGTTAAGTTTAAAAATTAATGCCTTGCTTAAGACTCAAGATTTGGGTACAGGTTTGTTTTTGTGAGATTTGTGGATGAAGATTCCTGCATGAAATAGCTACCATTCAGCCCCTGAATACTTATTTTACACTGTGCCTTACACTATGGGTTAAATTAAGCAAAATTTGCAAGTGTCCATACCTGTTCACACAGATTTTTTTCACTTTCAAATGTCTGAAGGAAGAGCAAACAATAGTTTATAAATCAACTATTCCTATGGTTTATGCAGAAAAGCAAGATTTCCTCCAAATGCTGTATAATATCTTTATTAGAATGACATACCATATCTTCTGGGAATATATCTTACAAATTGCCCTCCTAAAAATCTGTTTCACTCCACAGAAATTAAAAGGAGCTGGCAGGATGCATAACTCACAGCTGGGTGTCCAGTTTTGAGATTTCTGCATCCAGGGTTATGAAGCCCTGCCTGAAAAGGAAATGTTTATCAAATTATTCAATCCCAGCACTATCTGACTAGGGCCTACAGAACAAGAGGAGTCCTTTAAGTTCTGTAAGTTCTGTTAACCTGTCTTAATTGAGAATGTATGGAGAGGACAAAATTTTGTCCCAAACCACCTTAACTGTTAGAAATACAGCCCAGAGATGTCCTACAAGTTAAAATGCAGAAGGAAAAGAATACCATTATTTTAATTATATATGATGAGTACATGAAATATATGCCATAATCCTCTGTATCTTCAAGTATGTCTATTTCACATTATTGGTTCAATAAATAAAGCAGGATTTAACCACTATGTGCTCTGGATTATAAATATGATGGTAATCCTTCAAATGAATACAAACTGGAACAAGAGCAGGTGAAATCTTTGGATCTGTATTGGAGTCCTAACAGAATGATTTCTGGCATCCTAGCAAAAACTTTTTTTTACATACTTGCACATGATAATGTTGGAGGGAAGCTTGAGGAAGAATACACTTGTCTTGTTCATGACAAAAAGCTTCTAAACTTGCAGATTTTTTTTACATTGAAAAAATACAGAAGTTGAAGAAGAGTTAAAGTTATTTTGAAGACATGGATGCACACGTGCATTTATTTAAGCACACATACATTTATTTCTTAGCTACCCTTAAGCTGCTGAGGGCCACTTAAACCCAAAATGTTGCTGCTGAATGGTTTGGGGTAGGATCCTTCAAAAAGTCAATCCACCTCAAGGACCTGTGTCTGCTTCTGTTGTCTCCCATTGTGAGGTGGCTCTGCACTAACAGGGCTCCTTTTAGTCTTCACTGGCTACTAATCCTGCCCACTGTGCAACTTGAGAGCAGGCATGGAGGGCAGCAGGAGGCTGTTGGACCTGCCCAGAAAGCTGTTCCCTGCATGCTTTCTCACCCCTGACTGAATTGAAGTGACCTGGGGGTACACCTGTTTGTTAATTTACCTGTGTTTTATTGTTGCCCCTGGCTGGTAAATTCTGTAGTTCACAGTGTCACAAAACCAAAGCTTTGACACCTTCCCTCTCCAGGTTTTTTAGCAGCTTGTCTCTAAACATGTGTAAGAACTATGTTTTCACACTTATTTGGATAGCACCTGGCACTGCCAGGCATATTCCAATCTTAATATTTACTTGGAATGGAAAAATATTGAGTATCATCTCAGAGGCAGAAAGATCCTCCCAGAGGACTGAATACCTGTTGTTCTCCCCCTTTAATTATGTATAATTCTTTTCTAAGCATTGTACCTTATATTTTTCTTGAAGCCAGATAAAAACTTCTTTGCAGTGAGTGATGTAATTTTGACAGATATCTTGTTATGAAGAAATAGTACTATGATTTCAGGTCCTATTAAATTGAGAATATGTGTATGGTATATATAAGAATAGCCATTTTGGAACTATAACCACAGAAACCCCTCATTTGCTTCAATCAAGATACAGTCAGTCACAGGACTACCACAACACTGGTTATTAACATGGTCCTGGTGCTAAGGCTATAAACAAGACCTTGGTTGCTAAGCTAGAGAAACCAAGACAATTTTTTCTGGAAGGAGGTACTTCTGCATGAATCTCCTCTCTGCTATGTTTTTTCCAGATGGAATATCAATAAGGTTGTATTGGGTGTGGCTGAGATGGAGCTCGTTTCCCCAGAGCAGCCCTCCCAGTGCTGAGCTTTGCATTGGTAGCTGCAGAGGGGCTGGGAACACCCCAGTGCTTTGGCCACTGCTGAGCAGCGCTGGCACTGCAGCACTGTCCTCTCTCCAACACCCCTCACCTGTAGGAGAGGGGTGGGCAAAATCCTGTGAGGGGACACAGCCAGGACAGGTGGCCCAAACTGACCAAAGGGATATTCTGTACCACATGATGTCAGGTCAGATGTAAAAGCTAAGAGAAAGGAGAAGGAAAGGCCAACATTTGATACCAATTACATTTGTCTTTTGGAGCAACTGCAAAGTGTGCTGAAGCTGAAGGGAAGTAGGGAATAAAACCTTTGGGGCTTTTCCTTTGTTTCTGAGAGCATGACCTTCACTTTTTTTGTTAACAAACTGCCTTTATCTCAACCCAGAAGGGTTTTTTTTCATCTTACAATCTTCCCACCCTGTTCTGCTGAGGGAGTGATGGAATGGCTTAATGGGCACCTGGAGTCTAGCCAAGGTCAACCACCACCAGTGACCATCAGGTAAATTTCATTCTGACCAAAACATAGCAATGGGGTGAGTTTGCAAAGCCTGAATAGAAAAATAGATTCTAGCACTCTTTTAATAGCAGTCAGATAATCACACGCAGTGGATATATTTTTTTTTTAATTGTGTTTGCTTAGAGGTTTGAATTACTCCTGAATAGAAAAATAGATTCTAGCACTCTTTTAATAGTAGCCAGATAATCACACACAGTGAATATATTTTTTTTAATTGTGTTTGCTTAAAGATTTGAATTACTATCTATGTCCGTTGCGGTAATTTCTGAATTGTGTGCTCCTTCTTACGATACTGAAATGTGATTTTAAGGCTCTCCTTGAGCCATCAATTTTTCAGTGCACTGTGTGTAGATTGTATATATATAAGAAGAGTGTATTATAAAGAGGCCCTGATTGAGTTCAGTTACTCAGGACTTTCATTTATTGAAACAATCTCCTATTGTTTATTAAAGAAATTAATGGAGCTCTTTCATTTGTTCAGCAAAAACAACCAAAAAAAAAAGTCTGAGCATTACCTAGAGTTATCTAAAGATCAGAAAGGTCAGAAATTTCAGGAGCTAATTGGTGACTGAAGTTCAGTTTTATGTGTACCTGGATTTCACACTACCTTCTCATGTAGGTAGAGGAGGTTTATTTGGTGGTACAAGTTCCAGACATGAAATAAAAGTGCACCTTTCCCCATTCAAAATGCAGCTGCTGCTCATGCAAATCCACCCCTGAGCCTGCACAGCTCTCAAAAGCCACACTTTGCTTTTGGGTTGTGACTGCAGAGTAGGAGGGAGTGATTCTTATTTAATGCTGCTGCTCTTTTCTGCAGCAGTCTTCTAAAATGGCTGAGTGGTAGCTAGCATGTACTCTGCATTTGACTGGCCTGTTTTCCACTCCCCTACATATTATGTCTCCTTTCAAGTTTACAGAGGTCCCTACTGGAAAAAAATAGCCATTAACTTGTCCAACACCTACAGAAACCCAGAAACTAAAGAAATATAGCAATAAAAAAATTACAATGCCTGCTAACAAAAGGTTACTATTTATGGTGTCATAAATCTCCAGGGGAAAAGAACACGTGGAGAAGCTGAAAGAAGGCAGGTGGGAGGCAGAGATATTCTTGCTGAACAATAAAAAATTATTGCTCCTGACTTTTGTGTTTGCACTTCATCTTGAAAAGTAGTATCCTACTATGTTGATTCTGAATTCAAGTAGAAAAGAGAAAATTCCAGAATAGTATTACATCTTAGTCAGAAGAACGGTTCAGGGAATTTAATAACCACAGGGGAAAGCTGAGATTATTTGCTGTGCAAACAAAAATAGGTCTAGCTTTCCACTACAGCTCTACTTCTTCAAGACAAAAAACCACCAAAACACCCCAGACTTGCATCTCCTGAGTACTTTTACAACATGTAGCTTGTTCCAAACAACTAAATATCACTATTTGCATGGTGTGTGAGACTTAAAAATCACAGGTTGGGATCTCTGTCAGCAGAATCATTCTTGAAATCCAGCAACCTCTGCCAAGTCTCGTCAGGTAAGGATCTGACCCAGTGTCTTCTCTTGGCTCACAACATTTGCAGGCAATATAGGTGCAGTGGGTTGATCTTAACCAGCTGCTAGGCACACCTCCAACTGCTCTCTCACTCTCTCCAACAGGATGGAGAAGAAAATGAGGTAGAAAAGCCCATGTGCTGAGATAAAGACAGGAAGATCACTTATCAAATACCATCATGACCAAAACAGACTTGAGGAAGATTAATTTCATTCATTGCCAATTAATATAGAGTTGGATTAATTGCCAATTAATATAGAGTTCTCTTCTCTTCCCATCAAGTATTAAAATGTTGTTGTTGGTTTTTTTCCTATTGGAAAAAATACTGAAATACTATAAGAGATTCCCTTGGATGGTGAGAAACAGAGACAAAAGTAAAACAGCACCTTACCCTTGCTCCCCTGTTTTCTCGGGCTAAACTTTATTTATTAATTCCAATATCTCTACCTCTTCCACCTCTCCAGACAGGGCAGGAGGATGAGGTTTGTGGTCAGTCTATAAAATCTAAAATCTCCTCTCCGCTGCTCCTTCCTCCTCACACTTTTCCCCTACTCCAGCATGGAGTCCCTTCCATGTGATCCAATCCTTTAAAAATTGCACAGACATGGGTCCTTTCCATGACTGGCAGTCCTTCAGGATTACCCTGCTCCAGTGTGGGCTCTCCACAGGCTGTGCCCAGATATGTGCTGAGAAAATTGCCTGAGTGTGTCAATAAGCGATGGGCTCATCGTCTCCACCTTCTGTTAACAATTTCCAAAAAATTGCACAGACATGGGTCCTTTCCATGACTGGCAGTCCTTCAGGATTACCCTGCTCCAGTGTGGGCTCTCCACAGGCTGTGCCCAGATATGTGTTGAGAAAATTGCCTGAGTGTGTCAATGAGTAGCCCATCATCTCCACCTTCTGTTAACAACTTCCAAAACGTGTTAATTCATTTTCTAACTAGAGTTTGCTGTCAGGCCTAAGCAGAAAGGAAGGAAGGAGCAGGGCTGGAGGATAGGGTTCTCCCTCAAATCTGTCACCTGTTTTAGGTTTGCATCCTTTTTTTAGCAATTCTTACACTTGTGTCAGTGGAACATGTTGCCTTCCCGAGTATATTACCAGAAGTATATATATAAAGTATATATAATCTTACATTTGGATTTATGAAACACTCAGACTGCTCAATGAAAACAGAGGAAGAAGGAGAGCTTATGAATTCTACTCACTACACCACTGAAGGTTCAAAAAATCAGTTCTGGGTTGCCCCCAAGGCCTCTGCCTCTGAACTACACCTAATCCTGCCTCCTCAAACGATACCAACTATAATTCCATTTTATTGTGAATAAACATTTAATCCTTTGAACTCTCCTTTTAATTGCAAAGACTTCACTTTCCTTCCTTACCACTTTTCTTGTTTGTTTGTCTGAGAGAAACCTATCTTTTCTCTTCCCATCAAGTATTAAAATGTAGGGGTTTTTTTTCATATTGTAAAAAATACTGAAATACTACAGCAGATCCCCTTTAACTTTCAACTTGTCTGAATTGATTTCTACTCCAAAATTCCTTTATTCTGCACCATCTTGTGTCCTAGAGTCTATGGGTTGTTGGCAGTTACCTTCAGTTATTATCTTTTAATCTTCCCCTGTCACTCACTTAAACTGCTATTTCTGACTTGTCTTGCTCACCTGTCATTCACTTCAATCCCCTGACTTCAATTCACTTTTTTTTTTCTTAGTGAGGCAACTTAGACACTCATCATGTCAGCTCTCGATTTACCAGAAAACCCAAAAAGAAACGGATACACAAAGGACTAAACTCTGTTCTGCTATGTCTATACATACTAAATTACTTAAATGGAGAAAAGTTGTTTTAAATGCAAGAAGAACTGAGATTCCAGTCTCAAGTGTGCCTCTTGGAGCACTTTGAAAATGGTAAAGGCAGACGAGATCAAAAGGCTGAGTGGAGAAGAATACGTAACTGGGTACTTGAGCTCTTTCTTTTCCTCTCAAGAGACAGTGATGTTTTGGAATGCAAACACTGAAAGGAAATGAAATAAAGCTCATTTCAGAGTTAGTTTTGAAATTGCATGAAACTTCATAATCTTTCCCTACTTTAAAACTGGGTTTAGAAGAAAACAGCTTTCAAATGGATTAATGTAGACATAAAATCGAATGCTGAAAACTTTTGAAGCTTCTCAAATATCTCCTTAACACTTTCCTGCTCACAGTTTAATGTAGACTAGTACATCATACATTATGGCAAGTACTGTGCAAGTGTTACTCCTTAATAAACTCACAGGCCTTAGCACCTAACTCATTAAATCTACTGGTTTAAATGCCATACTAACGAACCATAAGCAAATTAAAAATATACTGAGCAAAATAACTCAAAAGCAGTACATACTCTATCAATCTAATCTTTGAAGTACAAAGTCAGGAAATTATTCTGCTGGTAGCCTTATTTTAATTTAGAGAAGTGCTGTTCTGGGTGTTGTGGCTCATCTTCAAAAAAAAAACCCACAAAAAAACCCACAAAAACATTACATGGGCCCAGCTTAGTGAAAATAAATAATTTCATAAAATACATTTCAATCTTTGCTCCCTTGTCACCTCAAGGCCATAGTACTGATATTTGCAGTAGTTATGATGGCAGCAGAGACATACAGATATTTAACAAACAGTCTTTCTCTGCTCTGGCAGCTTTTTAAGAGCTTTGGAGCTCTGCAAAATAAAAAGGTGCACAATGACGATTTTGCTTTTCCAGTGTCTCCTGCCTTTTAATCCTTTGCATAGCAAAGGAAAAACACCTCCAATACGTTTAAATTAAGCAAAGCAATAGGCAAGCCAACAAAACAGGATATTACCAGTTTGACACCAGGCTGCTGTCTGGCAGCCTGTGAAGACACTTTCTCGCGCAGCTTCAGCTCCCAGCTCTGATCCTCCACATTATTTTGTGTTTTTATGTAATGCAGAATGGTCAATGGCATAAACTACAGCCCAGATATTACAATGCATCCATTACAAGAGCAGTTTAAATCATCCTGTATTCAACCCTCAGCCAAGCACACATCAGAAACCCAAACCATCCAAATAATTTACAAAACAAAACCATACGAAACCTAACACCAGCATGAGTTATTTTACATACTGAAGAGGTTCTTAAATGGCTCTTAGGGTTAGTGCAACTGTGGTCAATTTATTATGTTGAAAGCAATACAATGGAGATTCAGAATGCTGAATATGGATGACATTAGTTTTGCAGCTGATTCTCAAAAAAAGTGCCAGTATACTCTTCACATCCTAAAACCTACTGTAATTAGAAGCCAATATACACTCTGCAGGGTCTGGTGGATCAGGATAGCTGTTTTTATGTTTATGTGCCACCCGTTTCCCCCACATCTGTATCCAGCAGAAATGAATCCCTGGCAGTTGCTTGGTAGTAGTGCTTGGCAGATGTGAATTGTTGCAGGCCCATCTAGGACAGTAGGGTCAGAGTCCAGCTCTGTGCAGAAAAATTCAGAGCATAGGTAGTTGCTTGTTAGGCTTTTCATGTCATCCTTACCCATGTAAAATGCATGGATGCAACATGAGTGTGGCACTGAGCAGTGGTTTGAAATTTTCTTCATATGTTGATTGTGAAAAGATTCCAAAGAAGTGACAGAATCTCAGGCTAGATTTACAAACCCACTGCTTTTCTTAGTTTCCTTTTGCAAAACTTGCCTGGGGGTCCCCCCTCACCCTAGACACAGTTTAAATACCACCACTGCAAATGTAGCAAAAAGATTTAGGAAAATAAATACACTGCTACTAAGGCTGGACAAAAAAACATGCAGAGACAGACTGACTGAAAATCAGCCTGAAAAAGCAGGAGGACTCTAAAAAATACTCTGCTTCTACTGCAAAGCTGTTTTCAAGAAGACTCACAGTAATGCAGAAAGATATCCCATTACTCCCCATCAGCTGTCAGAAAGTTCTTCTATAGACAGCCAGTGCCTAAACAAGGAGAAGTTCCAAAAATCAAATTTGTTGAAAATGGGATAAGGTGGGTTATGACAAGGATTTATTGGAAACTTTTAAACTCAGATTTACTCCCTCAGAATTCTGTCTCTCATAATCTAGACTTTGGAAAAAAGGGCTGTGTATGGTCAGCTTTGCTTTAAGATATCTAGAGAAATAGATGGGTTTTAAGTAAATAACATATTTGCTTAAATATGTTATGTAGTAACATATTTAAGTTATCAAATAATAACTTAGCACTGTGGCAGCCTAAGCTTCCTCAGATACAGGGCCTGAAAATAAAACTTAGATTAAACAAAAAGACAAATAACCTTAATACCTAAAATGAGCAAAATGGAGACAAGGAAAACAAGCTGTCCACAACCTGGAGAGTAAAGAGTTGTTTAATATCTTAAGTCTTGCTGAGGTGAGATGTTGATTTCAGCCTTATTCAAATCAATGAAAAGATTTGCAGCCATTTGAGGGAGCTGTGCATTAAGTTTTCCTTTATTACAGCATACAATCTCATGTGTGTTTAGTAATGATTAGTACCTTATTCATTAATTATCAATTTTTCTAGGATATATCCATGTAAAGACAAACAAACAAAAAGTTAATTTCTAATATCTTTCTAAAAACTTCATGGTAACTCCTGGTTTTGCCAGAGAAGGTTTATTTTGCTGATAAACCAATACAGAATTTAAATATAAATCATATATACTATATGGAATTGCTTGTTCAAACATGAAGATTTAAGAGGGTAAGTTATTCTCAAATAAATTAAAGATTATTAGTGACTCTGGATAATTTGATTAAAAATGATAAATATTTACCATTTTAATTGTGAATAACAATTAAAAAGCAGAAATTTCTTCAGTCCCACCCAAAAGAGATTAGCTATTACCTGGTTCAAAACATGTGCAAAGTAATGTGCACAGATTCCTCTGGTCTGCAATCTCAGCACATTTGCTGTATCTCAAACCTCAGGACCTAAGACCACAACAGGAGAAATCTCAAGAAAGAGATGGGGAAGGAGACAAAAGAGACATGCAGGATTTTACAGCCAAAGCAGCAACTGGAATCATTGTGTTTAACACTGGTGATGAGTACTCTGAAGTGGAAAACTAAAAGCAGAAACAAGTGCTCCAACCCAGCACTGTAAGCAGTGCCCTCTGTGTGTTCACAAATAGAACAAATCCTTTTGTGCTTTTCATCCTTTTCCAAGTGCCCTAACACTAAAGCAGTAACTTGCAGTGATGCCATTCATTCAGCTGCTGGGCTTTGCTGAGGCTGGGATTGTTTGAGGCCTCCTTCAGTGCTCTGCACCAAAGACAGAAATGAACCAGCAACAGAAAAATAGCTTCTTAAGTTCTTATCTCCTTCAAGTATGTATTGAAAGAAATCTCTCCAAGAAGAAAAGGCATTTTTCCCATATTATTGTAAGTTGGAGTCTGGAAAGTTTATGAAAAGAATTCCATGTTGTGGATTACCTCAAAAATGCTAGTACTCATTTTCCCTCTAGTCTCATATTTCTGCAGAAGTAGTTGCATGTATGCATAATTATATACATACATATTCTTTTAAAAGCTTTTTAAACACAATTTCTTGTACTTCTTTTTTTCAGGGGGGAGAAGGAGCAGTAGCAGCCTGCCCTTGTGAATCATGAGTAGAGTGAGACTGAAACTGTCCACTGTCCCTCAGAAATGTCTCCTGACATGATAGCATCTACTTTTAAAGGCTGAGCTGGGGACTCCTGACTCCTCAATCAGTGAAGAAAGAAAAGCATCTGGAAAGCATCTAAAGAGGGAAGCAAATGTATATGTCATCTCAGTGGTTCAAATTACTCTCTGGAATTAACTCTTCCCATGGCTCTACAGGGAATTTCAGCTTTTAACCTAAATTGACTAACTAAAATGTTCTTACTGTAAATGTTGGGAATACCTTCACAAGATCCCAAACATCAGTTCTCAGTATCCCTTCTTGCTTAAGATCAGATAAGCCAGTTAAATTGCTCCCTTTTTTTTTCTGAAAAAACATTATTTATTTTCCTGAACGGCCACCAGTGAGTTAATATGTGTCATTTGGGGTTAATGGAGTTAATGGAGTTATGCTTAAGATCAGATAAGCCAGTTAAATTGCTCCCTTTTTTTTTCTGAAAAAACATTATTTATTTTCCTGAACAGCCACCAGTGAGTTAATATGTGTCATTTGGGGTTAATGGTGTATAGAGTTTTGGGGTATTGTTTTTTTTTAAGTGATTCATATAGTCAAGGCCAGAAAACATGATTACATTTATTTCATCTACTTTCATGAGCAATAAGAGAATATAGAACAGAACAGAATCTAGAACAACAGCTACTGCTCAGCAAATCATATGGGAAGATTCCTAATATCTGACAAGACCAGAAGATTGGAAGCAAGTCTGTGGACAAAACCCATTACTGTCTTGGTTTGTATGGAAGGCTGTATGTGTACTACTTAAATAGTAAATTAGGCAAACAAGTATTTAGGGATTTTTTTAAACCTGGTTCATTTATATGTTTGAACTTTTAGTATCTACTCTAGAGATACATTCATGAAGTTCATAAAATGTTTATTAACGAAACTGAGGAGATGCAGATCTTTTGTTCCATGCTGTAAAATTAAAATTCCATATTAAATATCATTTTAGTATCAAATGGACCATAAAATACTCATGACTTATTTTTACATAGACCATACAAAAAGCACAAACTTCTGCCCAGACAATCTCTATAAAAAATAGAAACATGCTTGTGTCCAACAACTGATTTAAAATTGTTGGACTGGGCCAACTCTGAATTATTTTTAGCAGGTCAGGGTGGAAGGCATGAGACCACATTCAGAGATTAACAGCTAGATGTGATGTCTGAGTTCAGTAAAGCACAGATCACCCTGACTTAACAGCCAAAGTCATCAACCCTTGAAATGCTCTAAGAAAATCTTTCCCAGACAGATAAAATACCATTCAGCAGACTTCAGGGACCTGTGTGGTTGGGCTGAGCAGAAAGGAGCAGAGCAGCACTTAATAATCTGTATTAGGGTGCTTTTCGAGTACAGCTGTCTCTGCTTGCTGCTGCTCCAGACAGACTTGCTGTTCACAGAGGCTTCAGACCTCACCTCCAGCAAACTCTGAGTTGTGTGGACAACCCACGTGTAAAACATCTGTTGGTCATGTCATCGTCACTCGTCACATCGTGCTGTGTCCCCCAACACTCACTCGTGTTTCTGTGCATTCTGCACCGTTTCTCACCCAGCCCTGAGGACCGGATCCCTCCAGCCTTTTTCCTGCAGAGGGAGCAGCTGTCCTGAGATTACCCTGGGCTCCCCAGCACCCCTGTCTCTCCTATGGAGGTGGAGAGAGGACAGGCTTCATACAGAAAAGGAAAGAAGTTTTTTTTCCTGTCCCTTCTTGCCTTTGCTTTCTAACTGGTCACACCGGGTGCAAAAGGGATGGAAGCACCTGGTTCCTCACATGTCAGGACCACTGGTCTCCATTCCTACAAGTTGTTCTCAGACATTTTTTTCCAAAGGGTAAAGGTCTCTCTTTTCAAAAGCAACTAGTGATATTAGGCTCCTTGACCTTTTTCTAGCTTACTTAAAAGGGCTTTTCTCTGAAAGTAACATATTGTAAAGCCAATTATTTAATTATCTCACCCACCAAGCAACAATGTAAAGCAAACAAACAAACAAAAAATAAAGCATGGAGGCTCCCAGACTTTAGTCACTTTCCAAGAGTCAGCCTGGCAATTTTAATGATGAACATCTATTTCCCTGTGTTATCCATACAGAGATGTGCCAGTTATTCTTTCCCTCCACCCAATGCAAGAGAGAAAAGTGTCAGAGATAAAAGGAAAAGAGTGAAAACACTGAACAAATCAATCTTTACATGTGTCTCTTAAATGTCTCACCTGCTAAACCTTCTGAAGATTGCCACTGGCTTTTGCTGATTGTATTTGGTTGCAGAAGCTGGGAGTCCCCCTGTACTTTGATTTCTTTGTAAGGTAGTTCTTTGCCTTGCTGGTGGCCCTATTACAAGCAGTTCATGCCAGAAGTGCCTTTTGAAGAACTAGAAAACAAAGCCTCCTAGGAAATACATGATACATAAAGGCCATGGCAGTAAGGTGCTGTCATATTTTCTTTAAAAATTAGTGGTAAGATGCCCATTGACTTTGATGATGACAAGATTTCATAGCATGTGCACAAAGACCAGGTTTAAGTGTTGCCCAGGTCTCAATTTCATTCTTCATGAGTAAGAAAAGACAGTACAAATTTTTTTAATGCCATAGCCAGCATAGATACTTTAGTACTTTCCCGCAAGTAAGCCTTGTATATTATGGGAGTTTTTAATGCTTGTCATTAAAAGCTCATTCTCCTCATTCTGACAGTTAGCTATAGCATAACTTTTTAATCTTAGCTGAAATGGCTTAAGGCAGCTATGTTTTGTAGAGCATCTCCAGGATAACAAAGCAGGAGGCAAATCCCATGGTCATAAGAAAAATGAGACAGAAACGAGTGAGCTAATATCAGAGAATGGGTATACACAGCAACAGCAGAAGCATATGGCAGAAATGGGATTTGAAAGTAGGAATCAGCTCCAGATTCAGATATTCCAATGTGGATGCCTGCAGAAGTGGCCACACTTGTCATTAGTGGAAATCTAATCAGTGTAGCCAAGGGGAGCAGAAGAGCAGCTCAGCAAGCAGATGCAGGGATGCAGTCTCATTGTCTCAAGTCAGTCACCTCACTTCTATAAGGTCCATGCAGTTGCCTCAGATTCCCAGGACTGGTTCAAGCAGTATAAGATATATATATTGCAACAACAGAATTGGGGCCCCAACTGTTGATTGCTAGTATTTATGACAGTCACCTGCTTGTTACTTTAGTGAGGAGGATAAGAAAAGGTATTAAGAAATATTAAGAAAACCCCTATATATATCTTCCTTTGGTTTTTTTCTCCTGCTTTTGGACCATGTTGATATAGGTCACGTGTCTCCTTTGTTAACATACATTTGATACATATATATATAGGTAATTTTAACACAGGTTAATGTCACCTCAAAATTTGGAACAGCTGTCTAAATAAGTATTCACATCCATGATTAAATACACTTGCTATTCTCTCTGCTTGACATCAGCTGTGCTGTGACACTAGCCAGCTATAGTCACTGATACTATCCAGACACACCTTCACAGGTTATTTCAAAGGAGTTTGCTTTCCACATTATCCTATCTGGCTTCAAGGCTGTTTAAGGTGAAGAAGGGAGAAACATTGTTTGCAGGTTTAAACAAGAACTGGGGTGTAAGACAAGGGAAAACAATGGGGGGAAAAAAACCTGAACAAATGGGCAGCAAAGCATTAACAATGTGACAAGACTTTACAATACACTGCAAAGCTATTTCCATGTCTGTTCAAAAATGACTGTTTCCATAAGCAGCAGAAGAGTCCCATTGCTGGCTGCCCTTCTGCCCCTAAAACCTCTCCAGTGTCACACCTCTACACACCCACCAGCCCTGAAACATCTCTGTAAAGAGATCCAGGTGGTTGAGATCCACACAGTTAACATATGTCAGTCAAGGCATGTGGCAGCTGAGCCTGGATCCATCTCAACTGATCTAAAGCTTTCAGCTCAGGCACTGATTTGGGCCCTTTTCATCCATTTGGCATTTTCATGGAATCCCCAGGAATGTGTCTGTTTTGAGATTTCCACATCTCTGCCATGTTAAGCAGATGTTGACCAACAAAAGCCTGACAGACAGAAACAGTGCAATCACAGAAACCTGTTACTCACAGGAAAGCACTAAAAAACGGATTTCAAAGGTATTTCACAAGTCAGTGAGGAGCAACTCACTGATTCTAGAGGTTGTGTGAATTGAAAATAGAACAATTCCCCCAGAAAAAAATTTATTTTGAACACATTCTGAAGCAAAATTTATGTTTGATGCTGCACTGATGTCACAGAGAAAGAGTAAGAGCCATGTCAAAATAAATAGTTCAACATAAATGCTGTTTGCTTGGTTTTGTCTGCTAAGCATTGCCCAGAAAAGGTAAATCCTCATAGCTCATCCAGGATTTTCTGGATTTTTCCATAGGAAAAGGTAAGGACCATACATCTACCATACCCATGCATGGATTCAAGAAGAAAAATACATACAAATCAGAAAGCAAACATTAAAAGACACAAAGAAGGAGAAAGAGAGGAAAACAGTCCTCTTGTAGGCTGGCAGGTAAAATTTAAAGTGGTGTCACAGTCACTAAGGAGAAATTAGTGTCAACATCCAGTATCACTATACTGCCTTGCTATGCATTAGCAAAGAAGAGAAAAGGCAGTTTCCCTGGATACAACAGGAGTCAGACAGCAATAAGCAGCAGCCTGGCTCATCAGACAACAATTCTCAATTATGGGAAAGTTTGTTTTCTCAGCAGTTGTTCCTTTCTAAGGGAGAATAGTGCCATGACCTCTAAAAAATTTGCAAGACCCAGCAACTACCATGAATATTCAGCGGCCCTGTGATCACAGTGCCTGTGTTGGATAAAGAAAATTCAGGGGTTGGTAGGACTCTGTGGGTTCCTTCCTACCCACCTCTGAGACAAACCCTTCCAGCATTTGTCTCTCCACATTTTTTGACCATCAGTGTAGACTCAAAATGCTCCTGTCTAAAGTTTCACTGAAAGTTCTTTGGAAATTTGATTAAAAAAAATTAGTACTTTTCTGTTGGTTTTGTGGTTTTGGTTTTTTTCTTTGTTTGTTTGGTTGGGTTTTTTTCAGACTTAAAAAATCATGGCATTTCTCTACTTACAGATCCAGCCCTCTTTTTTCACCCAGAGGAATTCTGTCTTGGTTTTTCTCAAGGCTACATCACTGGGCCTGGGTCTGACTTTAAGCTGTCTCTCCTGTTTTCACCCACTCATGAACACCTTTCCTCAGTAATGTCAAAAAGGACCTTTGCATGTCACGGTCCTTAACACCTAGACAGAAGTGGGGGCAGCAAGGAGACACTGACCAAATGGCATGGAAATGGAGGAAGATGCAGGATAAGGAAGATGCTTTTCACCATGTGAGTTAGAGATCCCTAAACAAATGCCATGAGCAACCCAATTTTTTAAACAGAATTGCACACATTTTCAGCACAAGCAGCAATTATGACCCAAAACTCTTTTGATTTTTTTTCTTTCCCTTTCTTTTTGCCTTATGCAGGAAAAGAGGGAAACTCTTTTCACAGATTTTAACACCATAAATGAAAGTTTCACCATCTCTTTAACTGCACTCCTTTTTATGAACACATCATAAAGTGATTTGCTTATGTCAGGTTTGAGGTAAAGCTAAAACAAGACTTTTCCAAAAGAAAATAAGCAACAAAAAATATTTGCAGTTACAAACATGTTTTCCCTACTCTTTCCCTCAGACAATGTTTTCTATTGTGGCTATCCTGCAATGTATTTTTACACCCTAAATTTTTTTTTGGTGTGATGATTGTTCCCTTGTTATTTACAAGATCTACATATAGTTATATGGCAATAAGCTTTAGATAAAACCTTTAAATAGAAAAGAAAAAACAAATGAATTATCAAACTCTGGGATCATTCTGCACAACAAACCACAAAACCATATCAAGAGAATGATCAACTAAGATGTGGTTTACTTACTAATAAGATAATGGCTTTGTGAGCAGAGAACTGTTTGGGGGGATATCAGTCATGAGAGGATATGATTCTTCAAGTTATTGCTGCCACCCACCCTTATATGAAGAGAACCAGTCTGCAATAAGCATAGAACAGAGCTTAGGTGAACTAAATTACTGTGAGCATGCAGAGCTTTTCTTTGTCACAGTTAACCACCTTTCTCAAGAGGATGTTGGCAGTAGTATTGCACCCAGAAATGTCTGGATTTGCAGAGCAAAGATGCATGTGGGCCTGCACTGCAGGTGGAAAAATGCTGTGAAAATGCTGTTGTGTTTAGTGGACAGATCAGTCAAAAAAAGGCAGATGGCAGCAAACAAACCAGAAGCTTCTTTTTTCTTCTTCTTTTTTGGTAATGAAGAAATTACAGCTTTCTGCATTGTGATCCCTCTGAGAGGTTTCTTCCTATACCCACAAAACCTCTATGACTCCCATTTTCTAAGTGCCCATTCAGCACAAGACACCTGAACCTGTGCACAGCAGCTGCAACCCACTGATATCTGATTGCTGGAGTGTCTTCAGTGACAGACTTTCCAAACAGCTGTCAGACTTCTGCCAGCAGAGAGGCTGACCTGGAGATTTAGGCTAGAGACACTTTATAGCATTCTTTCTTTACTCTCTAAATATTTCACTGGATTCATGCATTTCTCCTTCAAAAGACTGTCATGTGGGTTTAGCCTCTACTACTCCACAGAAAACAATATTGAGCCATTTAAGCACTGAGTATTTTCAGAAAAGCACTTCAGATAGCTCAGGGAATGACAGAATGGGTAAGACTGGAAAGAACCAGTGAAGATCCAACCAGCCTAACCCAATCTCCCTGCTCAAGGAAGGACCAGCAGACTACCTTACTCAGGGTTGTGTCCAGGTTTCTTGTGAATATTTTCACAGAAGGAGACGCCACAACTTCTCTGGGCCATCTGTTCCCTTTCTCTGTCATCCTCACAGCAAAGTTTTTGACATGGGTGAACTATTCCCATTTACACGAGAAGTTCATACCAGCCATCTGTTCCCTTTCTCTGTCATCCTCACAGCAAAGAAGTTTTTGACACGGGTGAACTATTCCCATTTACATGAGAAGTCCATACCTAAGCATGATTGTTATCTTTTCTTAAGTACAGCTGCAGGATAAAAGATCTGAGAGCACAAATTCATTTGTTATCTGCACAGTGGTTACACATTGTAAAGAAATCCTCTGTTCTTTCCGAAAGCATGATTGTTATCTTTTCTTAAGTACAGCTGCAGGATAAAAGAAAGTCTGGTAACATCTGAGATCACAAATTCATTTGTTATCTGCACGGTGGTTACGCATTGTAAAGAAATCCTCTGTTCTTTCCACAGGTGCAACTCCTCCACAAGACTTAGTGAGATGCTTTGTGATAAACTTGGGTGGCACAAATGTTTACTTTGCCTGAAAGTCAACCAGCAGAATTTTAAAAAGCATCCTATTGCCCAATACAGTTGTTTTTACAACAGCTGTCAGGGAAGAGTAGGTCAGCTACTTTCAAAGAAATACAAGGAATGTCAGTGAACATCACATGCATCATCAATTAATAGGCAACTTAAAAACTGAAAAGTAGGGATTCATACTTAAAATTGCAAAATTTATTAAAAAGCTCATGGATGGTTTAATATGCTACTTATAGCATAAAACAGCAGCATTTGGGCTGATTTCCTGCTTCACATCAAACTTTTAAAGAAAAAGAAGTTTTTGGAAAATCATCAAGTGTCCTTCCAAAATCTCTGTGTTGAAATTAATGAAAGACCAGATCCTTTCTGACAAATCCACATCCATCAGTTTTTATAGTAGATCCTCTAATTGTGCATGAAGAAAACAAAAAGTAGGCTCATTTTACGTCAAAGCTGATGCCTTTTAACGTGGGACAACAGGGAACTGGAAACCTTTTCTGTTTTTAATACTGAGCTCCTGGTTTCCCTCTTTGTGATATGCATGCAACAATTTGGCAAGCGTAAATTTTTTAGAAAACAACATTTCAACTCCTTCCATGACAAAATACTTGAAGAATGAATCTCACAGACTGACTAAAAAAAGTCTTCCTTATTTTAACTGCCCAGTTTAATAAGCAAATTATAAAATATAAGAACAGGTATTCTTATTTTTAATGTATGTTCATTGTCAATTATCTCTAATAGAGCAAAAAATTAAACTTGAATTATTAGGATAATTCCCTAAAGTTAAGAAACAGTCACTGCCCTCCACTTTTAAATATGGCAGGAAGCAATCTGATGATTTGACCCAGGCATTTCATGAATATGGCACAGGAAAAATATTTAAGAGTATATTTATGTACATATATAGACTTCATTGGCTTATAGCTCAATGTAATTTGCCTCTTAACTACATTTTGAAAAGAAAATGATAAATCTGATGTACACAGAGATAGAAGCGACCATTAGAAAGCAGGCAGAGGGAATATAGGCTTCATACAGTATTGTGCCTTAGTAAAAATCTAAATACTGCATCTTACCATCATATCTGAAAAAATAATTCATATTGGCTTTCTGTGCTATGAACTGAAAGACTGGAAGAACTGTAATAAGAGACTACGCATGGATGTCACAGAATTTCCTTTTCAAACTGTTTTGGCAGTGTAAGATATTTAATGATCTGGAAAACAGTAGATTAAACCTGAGCACAATTTTACATATTTTGGAGGGGTATTCAGGTGGTCTCAAGTAATGAGAGGCAAATATGACTGACTGGCCATAGAAAACTCAAGTCAACTGCATTACAGAGAGAGCAGCAAACTGCCACAGGCAGGGGCAGCTGTGACAAAACTGACTACACAGAGCAGGTCTCAGCTGGATAGAAAAAGTGAAATGAAGTGAAAAAGAGCTATTGCACAGGTATCCAACACCCAAATTCAGTCAGTAGCTGAATTTATATAATGTGCCATAGAAATATATCAGAAAAGGCCAAGAGACTTTCCACAGTCCTTAACCCAGCTAAGGACAGGGAATTTGCCTTGTAAAGTTCCCTGTTTCTTCTAGGCGATCCCACATGTGGGCAAAACCCCAGGCATCCTGCCTGGGAAGGGCTCTGTCCCAGTTCCAAGAGCAGCATTTCAGTCAATCCTGTGAGTAATGACAGCAGATAAACCTCAGACCTGTAAAATACACAAATGCCTTTAAAAGGACCAGCAGACTCATGCCAGTAGCTGTAGCCAAAATAATGTGCCTCAGAAACCACCAAGAAAAGGAAGAAGTTAATTCTGGTCCTACTAAAGAGTAACTCCCCATTTCCTCACCCCTCAGAAAAACTAATTATATTAAGACATGCACAGAGCATTTTGAATTATTAACAAAAGTGATGTGACAGTTTGACAGCCTCACATGACATCTATGTATATTATAGCAACCACATAAGAGTTACAACTTGCATTTTGAATGTAATTTAGAAGACTTCATTTGCTCCCCTTCCCTTCATTAGTATTCTAAGTGTATGCAAGGAAAATACAATTGATGATTACGTGAATTCAATCTAAAAGGAAAACAAAACTCCAATTAGACTGGTAGCAAATAAAAGAGAAACTGGTATGTTCGCTTAACTGAATATAACACTGAGCTGTTAATTGACTTCACTACCATTTCTCAGCGTAAAAGAGTGATTAAGTATTGCAGTTTTAAAGAACAACCTTTAAGCTCATTCAGTAAATATATTTAAACGGCATTTGTTGAAAAGAACATGACCTTTCACTGAATGGTTTTAATGAATTTAACCTGAACAGGGGAGACTCACGTTGTCTGACAAGATTTTTGAAGGCGAAGAAGAGGTAATGTTATGTCAAAAAAAAAAAGTATCAGTTTGCGCTAATCAATACAGTCTTGTAAAATTATTTTAATATTAACTATTTCCATAAGTGGTCAGTACACCCTGTGAGCCACTCTGGGCTGGAATTTCTTAGCCACGAGTTCCGAGTTTCAGATCAGACCAGGACACACAGGGGAAAGACTACTTTAAGTTTGGAAGAACTCATGCAAGAAAAAAGCTGAGTATCAAAGCCAGTTCATAATAGAACTAGAAAGGTTGAAGCAATTGAAATTCTAAAACATAACTACAGCTGAAGCTAACTGAGAGGAGAATGAGGATTTCACCTTTTTAGTACTGCCTCTCTGTGTTTATTCTCCCCTTCCTCCTATAAACTAAAAAATATTAAAAATTAATTAAAAGGCATTTCTAACTCTTTAATCATTCTATGTGTCTGCAAAGCCTGAGGCATTGCCTCAAATGCTACAACGAATGCAAAGCCAGAGAGCTTAAATACGAAACTTAGGAGAAAATCCACACTTATTGAATCCAGGCCAGCCATGGTGATGGGGATCTCAGCAGCAGCCACAAGCTGGGTTCTGCTTAGGGTGCAGAGAGCTGCAGAGCCTGCAGCTCCTGGGACACTGGCACTGTAAAGGGCATCAGGGCAGGGTGCCAACATTGCCAACTCAACACTTTTTAAGCTGTGCCACCTATGGCAAGGAGGATCTCTGCCACAGTGCCAAGCTGCCACTGGAGTCAGGGCTGAGCTAGGATTAGAGTTATGGCTAGGCTCAGGGTTGAGTGAATGAACGAGCCTACAGCTCCAGGAACACCGGGGCTGGAACAGGCATGCCAAGGCCATTCTGGCAGGGCCACAACATTGCTGTTTCTACATCTTTCAAATTTGGACCACCCATGGACTATGGGCTCTTGGCTCATCAGCCCCAGTGACAAGATGCCATTCGGGTTCCAGTTAGGTTGGAGACAGCAAGAGAGCCTAGAGCTTCAGGCACATTGTGGGTGGAATATGCATGCCAAAAGGATCATGGCAAAGCCACAACATCTTTCACATTAGGGGCATGCATAGCGAAGGGAACCACAGCCACGCTGTCAAGCTTGGTCAAAGCTTAGTGAGAAAATCAATGTAATTGTGAAATGAAGTGAACCAAATGAAACTGAATGGAAGGGAAAGGAAGTGCATTTAAATTAAGTGAAACCAGTGAAAAGATTTGGCTCAATTATGTTCCATTTCATGTCTTTCCACTTCTAGCAACTTCTTAATTTCTCAAGTTATATAAAAACAAACTATTTACACAGAAAGCCCCCAACAATACGCTACACTGAATAGCTCTCTGCCATTTTTTGCCTGTTTGAAGAAATCCCTTCTCCCTTGAAGAGCGTGCCTGTCTCCTGTCCGAAGCAAGGAGGTGAAGTGTTATCAAATAACATCCAGGTGACAGCCATGTCCTCTCCTAGCTATTGCGAAAGTTAACTTTGTCCTGGCAAGAACCAGGACAATTTATCTGTCATAAAGCCCACAAACATTAATTTGCATTGTATGATTTTCTCTTATTTTCCTTAATGACCAAAAGCACAGCGCAAGGTATGATTAGGAAAATATTTTTTTAATGACTGCAACCAGTGATGTTGAAAGCTGCCTTTCACTACTAAGGGCCCAGCCCCTTCCTGCTGTGATCTGTGCTTTTCAAATTCCTGCAGTCAGCATATACTATCACACCACACTCTCACATAAACCACACTAACCACAGTACCACCTAAAACCAGAAAGTAATCCTTCATACAGTTTCCCATATTTCTATTCTTCTTGGAGATGGGCTACAAGGGATGAACAGCTTTCCTGCTAAGCAGTCCATAGAATCATGAAATGGTCTGGATTGGAAGGCATTTTAAGAACTATTTGGCTCCAACCCCCTGCCATGGGCAGGGATGCCACCCACTGGATCAGACTGCTCAGGGGATCATCCAGTCTGGCCTTAAACACTTCCAAGGATGGGGCATTCACGGCTCCTCTGGGCAACCTGTTCCAGCACATCACTGCCCTCACAATAAAGAACATCTCCTATCTACATCTATCCACTTTCAGTTTAAACAGGTGTATGTTTGTACTTCCTTTATTCTAAATTACTCCAAGTGCCCCCTGGAAGTTTCCAACAGAAGAAGTGGATTTTGCTGAAAACAACTTCCTTTGCATGGTGGAAGACCACACAGCCAGTGGAAATCAGGGAAATACAAAAATTCTTTGCATTTAAAGCCAGTGTTTTACAAAACCTACAACTTGACTAAATTATAACGTCAATGGGGAAGAGTTCCCCTCAGCACAGTGAACACAGAAGAGACCTGACCCCAGTCTGTATCCGTAAAGTGCTGCTGAAGCAGGGCAGAAGGAAACAAGGGATAAGTATCAAGTCACTTGTGGGTTAGCTGCCAAAGAGACATCACTTCTGCCAGCAACATGACCAGCAGTAAATAATCACTGAGCCAGACTGACAGTGTGTAGGCAAGTGAGGAGACTGCCACATTTCCCTCTCCAGCATGGCTGCAACCAGCCCAAGGCTTGCTGCTTGGCAAGTGAAACACTGCCATCAATTACTGACATTACAGGGAAAAGTTGATAGAGGGTGAACATCAGTTTTCTTCCCATTTAATTTGTCAGGAATACAAAAACCTGACTTGAGTGCTGGAATGTGAGTGTGGAGAAGATAAAACCAATACCCACAGTACACGGTGTGTCCAACCTCTTGGCCAGAACCACCAGTGAAGAAGCACAGGAGAGTGCTGTTCTCGTTACAAGGTAACTAGGCAAACACATCAAATTCTGTCCAATGCAACCCACAGGGCCAATCCCATACTGGCAGAATGAAGAAAGTTCATACTCCAATGCCAGAGAGACTGGGACAGCAGAACTTGTCCATCATTTATTTGCACTGGCTGTTGTTTGCCCAATCTTGTTTTGAAAAGCTGGCAGATGAAGGCTGCTTTCTACCCATTCAAAGTGTTGAAACATGTCTCAGAGGTTCAGGACTTAGTACGGGCAGAGAAAAAGCACTAGTCCTTTTAACCTGACTTAATTCAGTAGAGAGGGATTAGTCTGGAAAGAAGTTTGATGCACTAAACCTTTTAGGACTGGTAAAGATTATGTACTGCAGTGCAACCTCCCCATCCCTATCTGTGGAAGTATCTTCCACACAGACAAACTGTTCAGATTTTGGTCAAATTTAGATCTAAAATGAAACTGAAACATGTTATCATCCTTTTGAGCATTGTCCTCACAGGTTGGCAGGCTGAACACTGAAGCTCATGGGTGCTACAAATACGTGTGGAAAATCCAAACTTAAGTCCTCATGTGGAAAATAATTAACCAGTAGAGCTGCACAGATCCATTTTACAAACATCCAACTAGAAACACTAGAAAACACTACTTGCAACCTTTTTAAAAGTTGTGTGGAATCACAAACCTGTCACTCGAGTCCAGGACCAGCTGATAGCTTGAAATTCAATTTTACAATTTAAGAAAGAATTCAACCTCAGAATATCTTTTGGTGAGGTAATCATCTATCACAGAATATATTCTGTGATTAAGGGATGCACAAGGATCTTCAAGTCCTACTCTTAAGTGCATGGCTCATACAGGGATTGAACCCAAATCTTGACATTGTTAGCACTGGGCTCTAACCAAGTGAGCTAATCTCAAGGTCAATCAAAGACTCTTCTCACTCTATTAGCTGAAGATACAGAAGTTAGTATTTTTAAAACTATTTCTTCTCGTCTCTCTTTTCTTTTTTTAAGAAGAAAAAAGCCAGCAGGTTTATAAAAACTACCATTTACTTAGTTTGAAAGCAGAGGCTTCAGGAACATCACAAAGAAAATTTCTAGTCCAACAAAATACAAGAGCACTGAGCATCTTCCCAGCATTACAGCACATTGTTTTCATCACTCTCTTGAATCTCCACCTTCTCTCTCAAGCTTCCAGAAAAACCCCTGCTGATACAAGACCTCTTCAGCACCCATCCAAAATCTTATAGACCAGAGTGCCAATGTAGTTGTAATTTAACCTGCACCATGCACACCATTATCAGCTGAAGCAAACCAGCATAGTCCTACTAAGCAGCATAGTCTTTATTGTATTCAGCTCAGCCAAGATTATCACTTTGCCACCTCACTAATCGGCCTTGCTGATCTCAGTCATATTCCTGCTCTCTCTGGACAGCAGAGAAATAAATCTCCAGCAGAGCAGGCTCTCCTTTCACACAAGCTGCTGGAGTTTACTGAACAGCAGAACACACCCATGGGCTGCACGGGGAAGCCTTTTTCCCACGCTGGAGAACAGCAGTGGTGTTGCAAAGAGCCTGTTCCATCATGGGAGGTAAGAGGCAGGCAGCTGACTCCCAGGCTCATGGTCATTGAGTGCTCTGCATAAAACCAGCAAGGCTCTGTGGGAATCAGAGTTGCAGTAGATGTACATGCAAGAGAACAGGATTACAAACACACCTGTTTTGCTGCCTCAGCATTCAATCTGATCAGAAGATAAATGCACATGCTGAATAGTGTAACCATTGTTGTTATTGTGGAAAAAAAACCCTAGTGAAGCAGGACAGATGAGAGAAACAGATTAATACTTTGACTGCAAAAACCTGTGAGTGTAAATATCTGCTTCTTAAGGGATGACCAAAGATCATTTTTGCCCTTGTCTATTGTGATGTCCCAGCCTTGTGGGGAATGGAGCACCCAAGATTCCTAGATTCTCATGGTCAAAAAGAATGACTAAAATCAGAGGGTCTGCAAAAACTCAAAGTTTTATTAGTAGATTACACACTTGGCATGGAAAACAGTATCTTAGGCCCTGACCTATTCTATATAAGCATATGGCAGTGGGTTTTGGATAGAGGGGTAAGATTTCCTAATCTTAGGAAAGAGAGAGAGGAAAGAAAGGCGAGAGAACCAGTCTTGGTTTCAGCGTGAGTCCAGCTGATGGGATGCCCAGGGTCCTGGGGATGCTACCTGGGTTTGGTGGGGGTAGCATCTTATAAATAGATTTTCCTGTCCTGAAGACACATTTTGCACTTTCTATGCAAATGACTTCTTATGCATAGCCCTTTCCTCTGGAAAGGGCCAAAGGGCTTCAGGGCTCTTTGGTGATCTTGATCCCTCCCTCCAGTTCATGCCCACTTCTCCTTCCTGCACTTGTACTTTACTGTGTTGTGTTGATCTTCAGGAACGAGGACAAGGATTTTATCCTGGAAAGTGCTGGACTACCTCTGTGTGGGCCCCTTCTCAGCCACATTTTGTTCTTTTTCACAGGTTATTACTAACAATCTGTGGTTGGCTCCACAGCTATCAGCTATTGCTGATTGAGACACGCACATTAACCCTGTATCTTCTGGAATTCTATATCTCTTGATACTTTTATGAACATATTTCAGAGACCATAACCTTGATAAACTGAAGGGAATAATTCAAATGCTATCTAGTGCTAGGTGAAGGGATACTTTGGCTTTACAAGCCTAACAAAGTCAGCACCTTCAACTGGCATTTTCTATACAATCCAGATTTATGAACAACTCATGATCTAGCAAAGACATGAGGATTAAAAGAATATATAAACAGTTTTCCTAAATAGGCAGCTTTCTTGGCTTCAAGTCAAAGCTGTTACAGAGAAATAGGATTTAAGAGGACATTCAGTGTATATGATACCAGAAGTATGCTATGTGGTAACACTATGTAGCTACAAAGTGCTACAGTCAGTAACCAAAAAGGGCATTAGTGTAAAAAGGCAAAATGGATACTGTAGCCTGTATATCCTGCCCTGTTTACCATCCACCCATATTTTCAGTACCAAAATGGCATTTATAAACCCACTTTTTGTTTACCATTTGCACAACATCACTAGAAGGAGGAGATTAACTGGAAAGGGTCAGGTGATGGCAAAACCAGGGTGGTTGGTGTAACACAGAAGGTCTGAACATCCTAAATATATTTGTACATTGATAGGGGCAACCCCCATTTCAGAATTACCTCTCCTTTATGGCTGAGTTGACACAGTATTGAGGGAGAGGAACACAAAACACTGCATTAGCAGGTGCTAGATGTGCCATGAACTATCAAAGGCAACAGAACACTCCAAAGAACACTGAGCCCACCAGTAAGAAGCCAAAATCATCCAAGTATTTCAATAGCAAAGAGCAAAGAAGTGATTTGTTACTTTTTTGTTTACTTGCTGAGATCCAAAAGTACTTGTATGCGTGGAAGTTGTTGATAGAAACACACACACATCTGTAATATGCATTTTTTAGTATTGTGAATAGCATAACTCGTGACTGCCACTCTGCAGTGCACCGTGCTCGATGGCTGGGTTTATTCACAGACAGGAGCTGTGCCTGGCTGAAGGCTGCTTTCTCACCAACTTCCTCCATTGCAGTGGGGGTTCTCCTAAACTGGCTTGGGATTTTCCTCCTCTGTATGCAGACAGGCGTACAATGGTATAACTCCTGGCTTTTCAGCAAGCAGCACATATATATCTCATAGACATGACAGTTACCTTGGCAGGAACTAATTTCATTTAAAGTACCACATGCAAGTATAACTAGTGTTTCTCTGCAGGAATCTCGTTTACATGGGCATCAAGAGACAGCAGCTGTTATCTTTGCAGAGCTAGAGTTTGATGAAAGGCTGGAACTCTCATATCAATATCTGCCAAACATAGCGGCACCAATTGTAATTTTTGCAACTGACACTTCATGCTGAGAAATAGAAATGGAATGTCATCTTGTCCCCTTGTCTGTCAAGACACATCAGCATGGAAATCTCTTACAGGTGTTTCCCCAAGACAGGAAAATTTAGCAGAACCACACAGGGCTTTGTGCATGATCATTCCAACGAAGGCAAATCAAAACCTGAGTAATTATCCACAAAAGCTATGCAGCAAAATTCCATTATGGACCTTAGCTCTCATTTGAATATATGCCTTGTGAAAATAAATCCTTATACAGCCTCAGATTTTTTAAATGCTCTTCAGGATTATTTCTCCTGTGTTATAAAAATTCTCCTGGGATAGTTTTATGTTGCAGTTCACTGGGAGGTCTTTCAATCCAAAATGTCCACCCACAGAGGTAATCTTGCATTTTGTGTTTAATGTGGGCAACAAGGCTTTATGTACAGGTATAAGAAACAAAACAAAGCAAAAACCCAACAAAACCCAAAAAAGGACATATGTACAATCTAAGACAGAACAAAGATAATCAATCTAGCTCTAGAAGTCTAAATCAACTTAAATGAACAAAAATAAAATCTAGACTAATAATAAGCTAGAAATGTAATTAAAATAAGTTAAAATTAGCATTTTGAAGAGTGCTAATTAACCACTGGAACAATTTATTTTGACACTTTTCATTATTTGCATACTTCAGATCTATACAGAGCTTCTTTCCAGCAAACACCACTGTTCATACAGTTGTGTTCAATATGGGAATTGCTGGATGAGAGATTCTGATCTTTGTAGCCACACAGGCAGACCAAATATTGCAGTAGCCTGGTCTGAGCCTGAAATCTGTGAATTTTGGTACAGAGGGGCCATATACAATTGAAGCAGCAATAAACGGCACATCTGGTTAAGTGCCTAAGGAGATGAGCAAATTCGAGTTCAGGGAATCAGAAACACTTGTTCTGGCCCAGGTACTTGCAGAAGACCATTTAGGGGGGCACACTGTGTCAAACACAGGCCTGCTCTCACGGGGGTGTGCTCATGAGCTGCCCATTTGTTGGCCTGAGCTTTTTCTTTCTTCTATTGCAAACAACAAAGAGAAACTGTAGGTGCATACACACTTGCACATGTTATTTTTTTTAAGTGTTTTTGTTCTCTGTACAATATAAACTGTTCAGGAGAACCCAGTAATTCCCACTGCACAATAAGGCAGGTCTTTGGAGTGTTTGTTGCCTACAGCAGATACTTAACTGGCAAGTTTATTTCAAGTTGGTTGAACCAATTAAAAAAATTCTGCAGTTTTAATAAACTGATACCCCACTGCTCACTCTAGAACATCCCTTTTGAGAGGAAGCACTTTAAATCATCCTCATATGTTGTTTTATGTTGGTGCCCCTAGCTACCAAGAAGCGTGGGGCTAAAATGAAAATGCTAAAGTGCTTCCAGCATGAAGCTGCTCTTTGGTGTAATTATGCCTGCTGCTAATAAGCCTTCCATTACAGCCATGGCACAGGTTTTGCTAATCCATTACAAATGATTGGTTGGAATTTAAAACACTGCTGCAAGCATACCACTTTTCACACTGAGTTCACATTGTCAGATTTCAAACACTTTCCCCTTCCATAAGTGACAGATTGGGCCATGCAACAACAGCTATTACCTAAGGGAAGTGTTGAACTTATCACTTGAACTCTCCCTTGGGATTCACCTGAAAAGTATTTTATTGAAAATAACGAGACTGCCTCTGACCATTTCTGGTGTCAGTGTGAACTCCAAACTCAGACATCAGTTTCTAAAAATGGGCTTTGCTGCATAAATCCTGCCACTGATCAGCACTGCCTGTGGTGTGACAGCTTGTGTGAACAGGTGAACTCATAGGTAATTCATGTTGAAATTTCTGACAAATCTCCTGTTATAAAAACTCTAAAAGAAACTCATAAAAACTAAGAACATATGCAGTACCTTGGACTGTACTCCAAAATGCCTGATTTGTTCATATATATTAGACATAACCCACAGTGAAATGGGGAACATTTTCTATTTTTGAAGTGTCACTCTGTTTGAATCTTGACCTGTGACAGAGCTGTTACGCATAGACCACTCAGTTCCAAAGCTGCATTCAAATGTACACTACAATTAGTTGCCTGCAAGCCTAAAGAGAGGGGAGATTTCAAGAGTTCTCAGATAATTCCAGATTTTTTAAAAGCCAGATAAGTAAGTATTAAGTAAACAGGTGTGCAATAATGCAGGTGTCTACATGTGAATCACAGTCTGCATGACTGCTGATGTCAGTGAAGCTTAGACAGCCATACACCTCAGCTAACAGTGGACATGTTCTCACCAGCACCCTGCACTGGGAGTATTGAACAGAGCACACAGCCTGAAATGTACTCAGAGTTTAGCAGCAGTGCAAAGTTCCAGCTCTCCTGTACACCCATGCATTTGAGGGCTGCAACTTTAAACGGCAATTCTGCAGCTGATGAACTGAGGGAGAGCAATTGGTTCTTCTTTCCTTGAACAATACCTTAAAAAAGAATCCAGAAAAATACAGCAAAAACCTCCACTAGAAATCATCTAGTTCATTTTTCTGCACAGGAATTGTTGTCATTACCATCATGCTTACCTTGAGGTGCTTTAAGCAGCAGCTAATAAATGAAACAGGAAAAAAAAAAAACAACCAAAAAAAACCAAAAAGAGCCCAAGAAGATGTCTCAGATTCACTTGCATATCACACCTCCATGATGCCAGGTGAGGAGAAAGGGCCAAGATTAAGACAAAGTTCTCTTACATCACAACTTTAGCATCTTTTAGAAAACACAACCCCTTTTACATGAGATTACAATCACAGAAATGGCTTTTTAATGTGCAAGGTGTACTTCCACAGTGCCATCTTGTGTCAATAACCAGGTTTGCTGAACTTGAGAGCCCAGCATGCTCTAAATACTTCAGGAAGGATCAAAACAGAAAAAATACAATATTTATTAGATGGGCTTTTCTGTCTGTTCCCCTCCAAGAGAAGGAAGAGACAAAGGAATTTTTGTTACTCACATTTGCCACTGTGAATTAACAAGTGCAGATTTGTTGTTATCCTATAGCAAAGGTTCCGTACCTTCTCAGAGATTTCTCGTGAGCAGCTCCTCACAGCACTGACTCCTTCTTCTCAGCACAGCCAACTCCATCTCCCCTCTCAACCAGCCAACCTGCTCTTTTATAATACCCCTCTTAACTGGATCCAGCTGTGGCCTGTTAAGAGCAGGCTTGTTCTTAATGCTTGATAATTAGCACAGCTGTAACTCCTTAGGGGCCAGATTACCTTCACTACTTGTCTCTATTCTCCTACCTTCTATCTAACCACACAGATTTGAAGGAGCTTGGTGGAAACTCAGCTTCAACTCTTCAAAAGTTTCAATTTCAGCTCTTTGAGGCCCACTAAATTTGAAATACCACTCATTTGTGCACAAGCAAGCTAACGAAATAACCCAGCCTTTTTGCAGACATTTTGTGGGAAAATGAAATTAGAACCTGCATGGAAGTACTTGACACCATCTAGGAGAAGCCAGCCTGGCTTAGAGCATACCACTCCAGGCTGTGGAACATGAGTCAGGCAGCATTGCAGACCACAGGCTGCTGGATTTGCTTTCCTTCCATTTTTCACCACCAATTTCCATGCCCAAAGGATTCCCATGGACAGGAAACAGACTGGGCTCAAGATGCAAAAAACAGCATCACCATCCCTAAATTTTCTCACAGTTTTGCTGCACAACACAGTGCTGGCAGAGGGATGAACAGGCTAAGATAAATTCGTTGGTTAGAAGCTGAGAATCTTTGACTTGTGACCAAAACAAAAGTTTCTCTCGGTGTACTTCAAGGCTGGTAGTGGAGACTGTATGTATCTGGAATTTGGGGGTCAGAAGAACAGTGCTTCATTGGTTCATTATGGTAGATTTTGTCTACAATAAATGCAAGTCTGAAAACTACCATGTAGAGGGCCATCACACCATATTCACCCAAGGTATGTGCCTTAACAGAAAGCCAGACCTTCACAGTACCTAAATCAGATTCTGAATTTAGGGAAGCAAGCTTCTTCCACAAGCAGCAGAGAGGACTCCAGAGAGCTCTTTGAGCAGGCAGAGTCACTACAGTCTGTACTTGATGAGTAGAGTCTTCACATTGCAGTGCTGTCATCTGTGGTCTATCATGTCATTACTTACCACAACAGTAAAAACCAAATTAAACACTTTACCAGTCTTTAACTAAATACCAAAAAGCAGAGTCAAGTTTGGCCAATGAGACATTTTAGATTTTTATGATAATTTTTAAAGCAAAAAGTAAAAATAATGTTTGGCACTTTGTAATTCAGCAAGCAGCATTCAGTTACGAGCAGGAGAAATTACAGGAGCACAGGTGAAGTTCTCCCACTATGCCAAAACAGAACAATCTCCCCTTGTGGCCCCAGCTATCACAGCCACAATCTCTATTCCCAGTCTGTGAGCTCCCCTACACACCACACCCTGCAAAATCCCCTGAGAGCAAGGAGCACCCCAAGCTGCTTTGCAGCCTCACTGCAGCTCTTCATGGTGCCACATACAAGCTCACACTCAAGAGTCCTCCTACACCTGTCTGCTTCCTCTTCCTCAGTTTTATCCACAAAACACTCCCCCATATTCCTCTGATGCACTTCCTCTGCTTTTTCACTGCTTCCAATGATATGGACACAGAAGGGTATGTAACCAAGCATGAAAGGATTTGGGGAAGCCACTGTCCAGAACAATTTGGAAGCCACCACTGAGACATAGAGCACATTCCAGCTGTGTTTTCAAGAGGAGCAGAACCTAACCCAAAAATATTTTTGGCATTTCATTTCTAGCACTAGCAATAGCAGAGAAATTTTGAGGAACATCCACCTCTTTCAATTTTTTTTCAGGGATGGGCATATAGTCTCACCACTGGTACTGAATACTCAAGGGAAAGAGCATGAAGAGTTTGATGAAAAAGCTGTACACAGACTTTGACACTGACTACAAAGGAAGAGAGAAAAAAAGGAAGAACTGTTGTTCTTGCATATATTTATGTGAACAACTTAATCCTGTCAGAACAAATATTTTTCCCAAGATGAAAGTCAAACAATTTTATATTTCCACACACAACCTTAGACATCTTTAGCTGAACAGAAAAGACAAAAACTTCTAATAAATGCAACATCCGATTTTTTATTTACAAATATATGGTAATTCAACAACCATTCTCCACTCAATTTGCAGAGGAAAGAGTGATAGTTACATTTCCAAACAGGAAAAGAAAATGCTCTCTCTTAAATGGATTCCACAGAATATTATGCCAACACCACTGAGCAAATTCTGAGATTATTCTTTGTATTTAGGTTTCAAAAAAGCACATAATTTTAGAAACCAGCATATAGAAAGCAAACACATTTGTGTGCATTTAAATGCAGCTTCATATTAACTAGAGAATTCACTTTCAGTATATGTCAAAAATAAAGACAGCAATTGCAAATATATATTTATATTAGCTATTTCTCTAATGCTCATTTCAAGAGCTTAGAAACAAAATACCCTCTTCATATACCATTGGAAAGTCAACTAGTTGATTATAAGCCTCAAAAATATTTTGAAGTTATTACTGAAAATATACTTATTCTCTCTTGTGCTCTCAGTACTTGAAGCTGAAAATGTGAAAGCATTTTTCTCAGCTATTTTCTTACTGCAATTACTTTCTTATAAATAAAAATAGTTACATGAAGAATACAAGGTATTGCTATGAAGACTAGACAAGCAAGAGTTACTCTTAGAAAAAAACCACACACACACACAATATATATATTTATAGATCTACATCAGCAGCAATCACCTCTTCTTGTATCTGCAACAGTGGTTTCATATCTTCATTTGCTTCACATGGAGGTTGGTTGTCCAGCTGTTAGGGAGAGACAAAAGAAACTGTAAGTAAAGTCTAGTTACTGAAGAACTTTTGTGACAACAATTAACATTTTAAAGTTTAAAATAGTCACTTAATAGTAAAAAAACATTTTAAAGTTTCAAATACTTATTGAAAATGGTAACACACTAATGTATGCATTCTGAATCAAGCAATCCAAATTTAATGAACAATACAAATTTGAATTTAATCCAATTATAGCACTGCAAGTATTTCAGGCCAAGTCATATTCCACAGAACATGCACCTTACCAAATTCTTAAGAATTATTTTAAATTTATTAATTTTTAGTATTAGGACAGAGTGATAGTTTCTCTAAATTTACCCTTCAATAATGAAATTAAAATTTGCTAAATTACTATAATACTATAAAGAACTTTTTTATCCTCTCTGCATACCTCTGTGTAGGTATCTGCCAATACAGTGGTGTTTCACTAGAATGTTCCAAGTTTAAACCACAGAACTAATACAAAAATGTGCAAAAATATCACATAAAATTACATAAAATTGCAAAATGAACATTAATAACCCTACAGTTTATCAAACCTTTTAGCCAACATGCTCACATTCCAAACTAACAAATAATTAGCCAGGTTGATGTCAAATGCCAACTGCAAAACACAGGATCTCACATCATAGGCCAGTACGGTCCTCTCAATGCATTTTCACTGCAGTAATTGCATAGCTGGGTTTTGTATTATTCAAATAGCTGATTTCAATTACTAATAACTAATTTGAATACTGTGTTCTGTACCTACAAGTTCTTACAACTCCTGATTTTACTTGTATCTCATAGAATTATGTTTTGAGGTGCCCACTGGCCCAAGTAGATGCAGTCTGAAGGGAAGGGAATAGAAACGTTTCCTCACAGATCAGCTCTGCTTCTGAAAGGCACTGCTGTGACTTTATGGGCTGTAACGTCAAAGAGAGACTAAATAGCAATTCATCCATAATAAAATTATTTATCCAACTCACCCAGCAATATTTCCCCCCAAAAGAAAAGACAGAGAAAAAAAATAACGTGAGCAAGCTCCAGAGTGAATCTCACACATCTGAGTGCTTCAAATAGGAACACAGTCACTTCAGTCTCATCTTGTCATCAACAAGAAGATACATTCTCCAAACTTTAAATTAGATATGGTTTGACCCAGTGCCCTGGATCACCTCCAGATGGAAGGGAGTGATTCTCTTCCTCCTTCCACTAACCACATTAGCCTCTGTGAATGCGCTATTACCCTCACAAGGTGTTGCGCTTTCTGGTTTTAGCTCGAGTACCACATCATCATTTCTGTGACTTCTCTTCATGGAAGTCAAAAAGAGCCTGCAAACAGCAACAGCATCAGATGCAGAGCTTCTCTTTTCCTGAGCTAGGTTTCACAGCCAGCAGCTGCCCAGTTCCTGCTCAAACACTGTAGCATGAATATCCTGTTCCCTTCACTGCCTTCCAATATGAGAAAAATGTGCCAGGCTCATAAAGAAACACGGACATTTTTCCCAGGAAGTAATTCAGAAATTATTTCCCTTCCTGGATTTTTATCATCCTATAGAATTTCACATTTGCTACATAAAAAAAAGAGCTGTATGAAACTCCTGACACTTATCAAAATTAGGAAGTTGTCTACCATCATCTATGACAGCAGAAAAAAAGACCTAAATACCACTATACAAAGCCTTAACATCATGCTCCAGTAAATCAGAAGTCTGCAAACCATAAGAAGGAAAAAAATTATACTGCACCTTTTAATTAAGATCTGTAAGTAAATCAATTCCTCCTGAACTTGTACCTAAATGAATAACCAATTACAGACCTATAATTCCAATAATAATAGCATCATAAAAAGAAACCAGCATTTGTGCCACCTGCACAAGATAAACTAATTGCTTTCCAGGTATGCATTAGGACTGAATTAAATACCTATTTCAGCTTACTTTTTAAGAAAATGTAGACACTTTTTCAAAAAGGCTTCTCTGTTATCAAGAAAAGCCCATTTAGCACCTGACAGCTCCTTGACACCACTTTAAGATCTATAAAGGAAGGAAGATGACTATACCATGCTGTTTGCTTGAAACTGCATAATAACAACTTGGTAAAATCAGCTACCAGTGAGTTAGAAGTTAGGAATGACTACCCTAAAAAAGACAGAAACTGGCAATCAAACCTTGCTGAACCTATTTGCTAATTTAAAGCTAAACTTGAAAGCTATCAAGTGGCTCAGCTGTGCAAACACTTGAGGTTGTACAGCACAAAGAACTACAGTCATGCACACTGCAGTTGGATTGCCTTACTTTTAAATCTGATATAGCAGTCGTTGCAGAAGAGTTTGTTGTTTCGGATCCTGACTTCAGCTCCAGAGCGGGATCCACCAAGGTCGCATCCACAGGCAACACACTGTATCACACATGAATAATTAGCAACTCCTTCCAAAATACTAAGAAACAAAAATGCTGTTCAAAAGCAGCTCAGATTAAGCTCAGCAAAGCCTGAACCATAACCCCACAATCACTAGAAGCAAATGTACAACGATTAGTAGATCAAAATGCAACCAACCCTGAGGAAGTATTGTAAGGTGACGACGGGACAATGAATAGCAGAGATACACCAAGTAAGCAAACATAAAGCAGACGGTTTTTAGAGATTAGTTCATTTAATCTAATTTGAACTTTGGTTTCTCTGAAAACTAAAACTGCTTTGGCACAAAAATAAATTTTGTTCTTTAGATGGCAACAGGAATTTTGGCACAGAACACCTGGGTGTGCTACTTGCAGATTTCCATGCGGCACTACATGCTGTCGGTGTCCTCAGTCCCCTGGCACTCAAAGCAGAAAATACTCAGGCACTCCCAATTTCCTGGGTTTGCATCATCGAAACAAGGTCTGATTTGGAGAAATGGGGCTGATTTAATTTTTCTTGCATAAACACATAAGAGGCTTGACCAATGCCATGCTAACACTAAACTATTTAGCTATGGTAGCTAAACATGCACTTGCTGTGAATATGGACCACATCTGGAAAGAATGCAATCCAAAACATAATACTCCCCTTACTGAATTTATGAAGGACAGATAGTTTCCTTGCTTAACCAAGTAATGAATCTTTTGGATGGCAGTCTGTTCAACAGCTCATTAATTTTCAGAAATTTGAAAAACAGAAACTTGGCATTTTCTTATGTAGGTTATAAGCTACAGGTGGATTGTCTCACACAAAATACATGTCCTGCAGAAAAGGGAATGACAACTGATCACTATGGATTGGTCCTGTCTCTCCTGCTCAGGGAGGCAGAAAAAGGAAGAGCTTGGAGTCAATCCCTAGCAATACTGCAGGCGATGCACTTGAGCCGGCCACAGAAGACAAGTGTTCTGAACTAGGCACAGAAATCTCTTTCTTGGAGTCAGGGAAGAAGTAGGGTCCAACAGCACCTCCAAGTCATAGTCTAATTCCACATCTGAACTGAGGGCAGGGGAATGGGACTGCTTTGCTGTCTTTTGCAGGCAAATACTTATTCTTTCAGCTCTGTAAATGCCCCAAGCTGAGGGGAAATCATGTAGGTAGGTCCAGGCCTCATTGCTGGGCATGAGCTAGTACACTTAGTAGGTGACTAGGTCTGAGAAGCATTAAAGACATCTTTTTGGTTTTTTTCTGGGTTTTATCCTGCCACTTTGAACTCTTCCAACATGCCTTCACTTGGAAAATACCACATGAACACTGTCTTCTAAGGTTAACTTAGAAAGGATGGGTCATCTTAAATGATTTAATTGCCAGGGTCCAGGCAGAGATTTTTATTTTTTTTAAGAGGAGCTGCTTTCTCTGTGAGAAGTGGTTCAGCATTTTCCAATATTTTGCCACCTATTCAAAGAAGGAAATCTTTGATCTCACAGTCCATGTGCTCATCTTGCTTTTCAAAGTCCTACATGTTAACTCTGGAATTTAAGAAACACTTCTAGAATTGAGTGCTAAATGCCTGCAAATGGGACTGCCTCATGGAAATATGCATGCACCACGCTGTCAAGAGTAGAAGGCAAAGCAGGTGATTAGTAAGAACCCCTGTGAGCATAACACTGAGTAGCCATGCGTGCTCCTGATTAGTTCCTGTTCCTTCACGATGTGACTCCCAGCTCTCACCTTAAAGCAATGTAAATGATAACAAAGACCAAGAGACTCAATGATCATGGCTGCTCCTTTGCCCAGAATGTTATTACAGTATGAACAGATTTTCTTCCCACTGACTGACCTAAATATAGAATGAAAAACCTTAAAACCAGCTTGAAAATGTTTAAAAGACAAAGAAGATTTATCAAATACTTTTTGAGATTAAAAAAAACCACACGGGCAAAAACTGGACTGCTTCGGGAAAGTAAACTAAAAATTAATATTATTTAGAATAGAACTGAAAGCCATGGAAAGCTGAAGTATTATACATCAAATTTACATAGGAACAAGTTAAGAAATTCTGTGACATTCTTGGCACATATTTCATTGTATAAAATACCTTCTACAAATAAAAAGTGTACTGTTAAGTTTGGAGTGTAAGAACAAAGGTTTTGTGCTCCTGCCTTCTTAGTTGCAGGGAACTATCCAGAAGGCTAAGTTTTAGCAAGCACCCCTTCCAAGTTCCACCATCTGCACCTTGTTAGATAAAAGAAGGCTAGTCCTGGAGATAAAATACTATGTTAACTCTTTGAATGTAAACCATATGGAGGTCAGTTTCCATAGATCTACCAAGGTGTTAGCAAATGGAAGTGAGAACAAATAAGCAAATATGGATAAGAAGGTAATATTCTTACATCATAAAGAACATAAAAGTCTAGCTTAAAAAAATAATAATGGGGTCAATTTATCACTAAGTGCCTGAGAGTGTAAGAGCTAGTGAAGTAGTGTTCACTGTTGTTATTTATAACACATGCAATTCTGTGTGGGATGATTCTCTGGAGTACTATCCCAAGGTATTTTTAAAATGTTTTAAGTACATAAAACAGCAGAGTTATCTACCCTACCACAGCTGAATTCCACTTTTGTTTCAAAATATGTTGCAATTCTTGCTTTCTCCTCCTAGATTAAAATCAACATCCTACTCTGTAATTCTCCAGGGTCATGGGTTATGAGCATTCCTGAGTGCTCCTCAAGATGATATTGACCACATGCCAGGAAGTGAGGAGGAGAGACCAAGATGAGGGTCATAAAGCGTGGGTTTCAGGAATCTTTTGTTAAAACAAACCAAGGGAAAATAAATGTCAGAAATGCCATCTGGAACAGGCTTTTGCTAATCATTTTGGTAACCAACACACAGCTTGGAGACTGCAGATTGATTATTGAAGTTCCTTTGTTTTTTTAACCAATGTCAAGCAGTGATGACAAACCTGCGGAATTTTCTGAGTGACTGAAGCAAGGAGGTAATACCAGCCTGTACTTCCACTGTCCCCTCCAGCTAGAAAACTCCATACTTGTTAATCAATGCTATGGGCAAGAATACTGCTGCAAGTCCAGCACATACAAAAAGTCTGCCCTTTAGTGCTGTCCAACATTTTTATCTTCCCAGAAAATGGGCACCCACTCACCTGCTGCGTGTCTGGGACCCTGACTGGGAAGCAGAGAGGGGAGACTGAGCCCTGGGAGCTGTCTGTGATGTGGAGGGGGCTCTTGCAGAGGTGGCCACAGGAGGTGCTTTGCTGGAGGAAGGAGTGCACATGTAGGCTCGGTTTGAAGTGGACACCGGGCGACTAAAATCTTGACTAGAAGATAGAGATGAAGAGGATGCAGACTGGTTCAGCCATGAGTGGTGCCTCCATGACCTAATTCCTGAAGAATCAAGATTGTCCAAAGACTCCCCTCTGTAACAGAGATACAAGCATTTCAAATGTAAATGGCAGTACAGATGGAGCAGCAGAGCTATATCCCGACTTTTTTAAGAGAAAGCCATTAATCTCGCGTTTTTAATATTTTCTGGGATTAATAGGTTTGATCACCCTGAGCAATATTCTTCATGCACAGATTAAAATGTATGACTGATAAATTATCCTTTGTATACAGGCATAGTTCTCATGGTAAAAACCAGGCGAGGCAAAAGCAAAACACTTCACTGCAGCCTTATCAGGGTGAACTGTATCAAAATCCACAGTGCAGCAACAGACCTCAGATATCAGCTTTGTTTATGTTTTCTCCAAGGGATACCAGATCAAAAATAACAATCCACCCAGACTGGATAGCATCACCCAGGTACAACGTGTTTGCCCAATAATCAAACACTCTCCTGACTGATAACTCAGCTGTTTCCTAAGTGACAAATCCAACATTCATACATTAAATAAAGCAAAAATAAACTATGCAAACTTTATGACATATTTCTGTGTTGAAAAAAGTATAATTCACCACAATAATTCACTTCCAAACCAGGTTGCCATGCTGATATTCTGAAATGTGTCTGCTGATGACAAGGCACGTTATTGATTTCCATTGCTGCTATACCAACCAAGAAACAAGCAGCTGAGTTATTTACAGGTCACATCCACATTCCTTATTTGCGAAAAAACCCATTCAATCCCAGGTGTAATACAGCTGCCTTCTTCTATCTGTGCTGCTATGCTGTCCACCTTACGGCATTTCACAGACTCAATTTGCTTCTATGTTCTTTAATACAGGCTAAAGTTCAGAATAACCAAAAAAATGTATGATGAGAGACACAGTTAATATTTAATGAGATTCCTACCTCCTCATACTACTGCTGTACAGACTAACGGGTTCCTTATGTATACTGGCACTGCGCTGCCTAATCCAGCTGCTGTCCGTGTGTAGAGATGTTTTCTTTCTCATTTCCTGAAGGATTTGCTGTCTCTCCAACTCTGCTGCAGACAGGTTTTGCTCCTTCTGAGATTTCTTCTGTGACTCACCCATGTTCCAGGACCTCTCCGAATACTTGCTCTGGGTACCTGTGCAGGCAACACGTGCAAATATCAGCCAGACACCTCAGGGCACAGAAGCAGCTATCGTCCTGTCAGCACTCTGGCTATAATTCCAGGAGCTGTTGCTCATCACTCCATTCACAAGTTATTCAAGTTCCCTTTTACAGCTGAGTAAAACTTACCAATACAACATTCCTGAAATTTTTTTGTTTGTATTTCCATTAATGTAGCCTTTCACATAATGCTTATTTAAATACATTTTCCTTCACTTCCTAAGTGTATATGCATAGACATTAGTGTGCACACACCCCTCTTTTTAAAAGGGTATCGTCTCGTTTAGAGCCATAATTTGGACTCTTCCTCCAATACAAACTGAACCACATGCAAAGTACATCATTAATTAATGGGATACATTCTTTCTCTTCAAGAGTTCATACTCTTTTCTTCTGCAAGTTGTCTCTGTTTACAAGAATTTATCCTTCTTTCTTTCTTTCTCTCTCTCTCTTTCTTCAACGCACTAAAAACACTGCTTTATATTGCTTTATATAGATACAAAGGGGAGAGGGAAATCTTTCAGTTATTTGGATTATGTGTTAACTACTGAGTTGAAATGAAATTTATGGTATAGATGGCCTTTGCAAATTTGGAAGGGGAAACAAAGAAGCAACCTTTCTCCAATAGGTGTTGACATATCACAAGGCAACAATTTTTTATTTCCTAAATCCAGTACATATTCTTTATAGTAAAAACAATTAAGAAAATTGCTCAGCAATAAGTAATTTAATTGAAATTTCAATCCTTTTAAATGGTGCTCTGACTGTAGATTTGTTCTTGAATTTAATGGTATTGATTATCATTGTAAAATACTGTGGAAGTTTACTTTCTCTTTAGTTTCAATGACAGTGTTTTAATGTAGGAAAGCAACATTTTTAATCTGCAATATATCCCCTAATACATCTACTTTCTTTGATTACTTTTTTAAACTGTGTTTTAGACACAAAAGTACCTTGCAGGCATTTTTGACTGCAACATATTTATAAAATTGGTTTGTTTGCTTTGCACAGAATTCTTCTAATATAAACAAAGTAATATAACTGAACTGGAGTCCAGGACACAAGCCATTTGACATATCAAGAGCTGACTTCTTGCTCTGTTATTACTACACTAACTGAAATTAAGAAGACAAAAAGTTGCATTAAATACATTCATCATCTTGGTATGTGCAGCTTTTTGTTGTTGTTGTTGACAGAGTCAATGCATCAAAACTACACATATCTTCAATGATAAAACTGCATGATTGATCTTCTCATGTAAAAATCTCATGTTAAAATTTAGGCATCTAAGAGCCATTTGTAATCACTGTCTTCAATAGGGTAGTTCATCATATTTGTCCTCAGCTTTTATGTTGACTGTATGATCTTCATCTTGCTGTTGAAGGTTCTTTAAATTGGGGCATAGTATGAATTCACAATGCAGCTATCAAAAAACACTCTAAAAATTAATTTTCTTAGGATGACTATATGCACACTTTTTTTCCTCCTACTTTACTCCTTCTCTACCTGCCAAAAATCATTAAATATAATGGAAATTATACAGTACTTACCATTTCTGATTGTGTTGAATTCATTCAGTTCTGTTGTTGACTTTGACTTATTCCTAAGGATATAAAAACATCTGTCTTAATTATAAGACCTCATTACAGACAAAGCTCTTATCATTGCAGATGATAAAACCAGTCCTCTTTTTTTCACCATTCCGCCCATCAACCATTTATGCTATACTTAAAACAAGAGGCAAAAAATAACTAATGATCAAGAGGATACTAAGGGGAAAAAAAGTCTATATTTAGATCTCAATAGACAATCACCAATTAAAAGTTAAAATTTTGTACTGAAAGTAGTCAGTGCTTCAGGTATAAGTAACTGATCATTGTAGTTCCAAAAAAACATATAAAAAACCAAATCCTTCCCTATGGAAGCTTTGTGGAGACTACAGTCAGACAAAGAAGTGAGAACTTTCAGAGCAGATTTACAATTTATTTGGCTTAATGACAAACTGAAATCATACTTCAGCACTGTTGCTACACTGTAACACCTTCTCAAAACCCTGCATGCAGATTGTTTTTGGAAAAAATTACTGTCCACTGATTCTACATAGAAGCATAATTTTTAATGAGTTTTAGCCAGGAAATGGCATTCAACAAAGGCCATATACAGGAAGACAAATCCAAAAAGTTTGTTTTCTGACAGTATAGAGCAGAAGCTTCAGCAACACCTCTGCTGTATTATTAGTCTCAAGTAGTACAGCCAATGTTTTAGTTTAAAATAACTCACAAAGAAAGGATTTTAAAGGAATCCTTTGGTCCTAACTCAAAGCTGCTACATTAATGTTTTTACGCATACAGCATTGGCTGCACAGCCACATTTTGAAAGAATCTTGTTCTTTATGTGGAGATAAATGAAGCATAAATTTCATCACATCTTGCTTCCTTAAATTCTTACTGTCTGTCCTATGGTGTGGACCTATTATCTATTTAAGAAGATGGAATACTCTCACAGCTGCCTGTAGTGAAGAAAAAACAGTGTCCTCCTCACACCTATATCCGAGATGTAACTATTTAGTGCATGCTCCTTCTGAAGTTAGCTCTAGATCTTCTGTTAGTAACAGATCCATTAAATGCACCTTGTAATTTTTGGAGTTCCTCTTTATATAAGAGAGGTATGCTCACTTCAACTACAAGAAGTGATCAAATACACAGCAGAAGTCATCTTTCAGAACTACTGTAAGATGCAATGCAAAACAAAGGCTTAATTTGTAAAGCAAGAGATTGTACCTTAAAATTAACTTGTGTAAATTACAGGAGTAACATGCACTGTCGCCTTGATAAATATCCTGCTGCTGCCTCTCACTTCCCTTCTTGTTTACTCTCTCAAGTTGCACAACCCGAATTGGGATGACTGCACCTTAGTTTGTAGAGCATGTTATGACACAACCACATGAAATCTGAAATTGTTTTCCAGCGAGGTAAGTTTAGTACCACCCACATATTTACCTCCTCACAGTTTTGTTTCTCCCCATGGAATCCCACTGACTAACTGTTGCTTACAACACAGTGTATAATTTGACAAAAGTTTGGCCTCTTGTTTTTTAAATATGAAAACATGCCATAAAAACTGCAAAACACAGCAGCAATCCAATGTATCCATTTAGCTGCTGTGACTGAAGTTCACTAGAATTAGTGAATTTAATTAGACTTTAAGTTTTCTGACAAAGAAATGGTGATGTTACAGTCTTGTTGAGATTCAATAACACACATACCTGTCAACAAATGACTGGCCAGGCTGCTCCTCAATGGTTTTAGAAACTTCGTAACGCTCATAATGCCTGTTGGAAAAAAAAAGAAACATTATGTTCACATAAAGAAAAAGACACAAATAGACATAAATAGTTCCTAAGGGAAATATTCAAAATAGATCCTTAAGGGGAAAAAACCCCCAGTTTAAATTAACCACCCCCCAAACAAGTAAAGTTCTAAGGAGTCTTAATTTAACAGTCAGAAATACAACTGATAAAAGAAGGCAGAAAAAGAAGAATTGTCAGAAAAACTGCCTGAAATTACATTTTTGTGCAGTGACAAGGAAACCAGACATAAGCATGACAGAATGGTTATTGCTAAAGATGTTTGAACTATGTATTGATTCAATTTCTTATTACCTATCAATGAGAGGATGGCCAGCTCGTTCCTCTATTGTTTTAGATACTTCATAGCGCTCGTAATGTCTAGAAGCAAAATAAAGATAAAATACATATTAAAATAAAATTCTAGAAATTGAGCAAACACTAAGTATCCCCAGAAAAAACTGAGAAAATTCAGATGTGTTAAAAGAATCCCAAAGATGAAGGTGCTGCAAAAACTACAAGCATCAGTATACAATAGTGATTATCTCAGCCATTTCAAAACCAGTAGGAAAATTTTATCAAAGCACAGCAGTTCTCTAAAAATTATATTTTTATTGCAGAAGAGTGTACAGGTGCAGTTCACAAACTCAAGAAGTTTCACAGACAACACTCTTTAGCTGACTGTCCCCTCCCTCAGTGTACTCTGCAGGAAGTACCATGCCTTTGCAGGTGTTTATATAATGTTTCAGATTTCAAGTCTTATCTTTGGATATCATCTTATAGCAAATATTTAACACCAGATATTTTAAAGCCCAGTTTCACTGAACTTGCTCCTTTACTATTAAGCAAAACCACCCATGTTTAGCAAAGCACATCCTTTGGCAGCAACCTCAGAAGCAATGAAATCCCTGTGGACTAAAGAATGTACCAGGGATTTAGATATGCAGATATTACCTCAGCTCAATAAATTACTACACAAAGTTCTATCATCTTGCAACTGGGACAAGCTAAAATTGCAAAGTTATCCTGGCTCTGCTGCCAGGAAGAACCTGTTCAGCCATTGTAGCATTGCAGCCTGCTTTGCTCAGTAGGCATATCAAGCAGCAGTCATTTAGATTTAACTAAAGTAACTTTGGGTCTTACAACCTCCTCTGCAAATATATGCAGTTTTTAAAAATCATGCCACTTTCTCCTAAGACTTAACTTGATACCATGTTTTCTCTTCAGTCATCTCTTTTTACTTACATAACAAAAAGAGAAAAACCTCAAGAGAAGCCCCAAGTAATATACAAGGCAGTAAGGTAAATGGAGACAAAATAATGAAAGGTTACTGGTTCAATTGGTCTCAGACAGATTAAACTCCTGTAACAGTACTCTGAAAACTTCCAGGCAAGAACACAAACTTGAGAAATAATAGGTGGGGATTTGTTTGATTGTTTTTTAAATCAAGCTGTTGAAGAAGGTAATGAGAGGAACAAATATATCTGTAGTGGATATTTCTAGCAGGCTATGATATGTAAGCAAGTAACCATTTACTCATATACCATGATGTCCCTCACTGACAAACTAACCCAGTACTTAAATTGCAGTTAAGCTTTATTGTTACACTGTTGAATTAAAATGAGAGACAAATCTGTAAAAATCAGCCACACATTTGTTGAAGAAGTGCTAACTTGGTATTTCTTCTGGAAGCCCTGTATGTTGAGTCACTGGCTCTCAAGTTGAGTCACTGGCTTGTGCATAATTCTTACAAAATTTTCTCATTAAGTCCTTCAGATCTTTTTTCATTTGGCTGTAATTACTGTACTTACACATCCCATTAAAAAAATAGCTGAAGTAGGGAATAAAGCACTTGATTCTTGGGAAAGGCCTTTGTGTTATGCCTGATCCTTCTGTCTTTGGAAGGAAAGACTATGGTACGGTATTTTGCACCTACTGATTGCAGCACGAATCTCACGTGAACATCCTTATACACTCAGGACAGACACAGCCCCGTAAGAAATGGATTTGAATTTGCAGAAGGAAGAGAAAGTACACCCTAGCACAAGTGCACACCTTTGGTACTGAGGCACCTCCACTGACACCTCCCTCTGCTTTTCTGCCTGCCGCCTCTGCTCCTCCATCTCTGCCTGCCGCCTCTGCTCCTCCATCTCTGCCTGCCGCCTCTGCTCCTCAGCGTGCTGCTTCTCCCTCTCTTTACGTTGTCTCTCTAGCTCCAGCTCTTGGAGCTCCTGCTCTTGCTCAAAATGCCTGGTTGCTTCTTCCTGGATCCTCCGTTCCTCCTGAAGCCTCCTCCTTCCTTCTTCCTCATGCAGCGAGCTTGCTGCCAGCTCGTTTTCTCCATCTCGTTCTGGCTCCTCGGGAGCATTTGCTTCAGGGCTTGCTCTCCAGCTGGACACAGGTGAAGCCTGAGAAGTGATGGATGTTGTATTTAGGGTTAGAACGGTCTTCTCCTGAGGCAAAGAAAATTAAAGAATCATGTTTTTAGGGAAAGGATCTGTTTTTTAAATAGATTGCTCACCCAGAAAAGGTAATTTATTCTATAAGGTAAGCATGTATAAAAATCATCCCCAGCACTTCCAGTGCAAGACGCAGGGCTCAGTTTGGTTTCACATTCTCCTAATTCAAGAGCTTCAATCCACACACCAGCCTTAGCAAGCACCACAGGCAGCATGGCCACAACTATGTGAAACATTCTGCTTTCCAAAGTATCGCTTACATGTCAAGCCATCCCTTCCCCACTTAAATACCCATGGAAAACAAACCCTTCCATGATACCCAGCGTTTCTCCCTACTGTTTTGACTTAGAAACCTGAGACCGGCTTAAGAGTGTGTACACAAAGATATACACTGCAATCTATATCAGACTGATGAATTTCACATGAATCCTCATGTGGAGGAATCTCCACTCTTCCATTCTTCTACCATTTCAAAGTCAAGCCTCAGACCTATCACTCTATGACTCTTCTCAAAAATGAGAAAAGGCCTTTCAGTGGTCAAAAGATGTTTTAGTTGCAGGAAGAAAATAATGGGTCCATCAAAACCTCTAATGACAGAAAAAATATTAAATGGTCTAGATTATTGTACAGCAAAGTCCTCCAACAGCTCAGAAAGCTTTCTTATTGAAGTTCTAAGCCTTAAATTATGGTCTACTCATTCATGACTGTGTAAATGCAACTGATCTAGTTTGGATGGCTGAAGCAGCACTTAGCAGTAGAGAAGAGATACCTCAGACAGTTCCCACACTCAGGAAAAAAATATGTTCATCTTCCCATAAACAACAGCCACAGAAGTCAGCATCTACAGAAACTACATGCATTCAGTGTTTTAAAATATATAACTGGAAATCTAAAGTTGATTTGCTATGTAAATTTATCAGATTAACTGTCTGCCAGTAACAAGCCAGACATTTATGAACATGCTTCCTGATAAAGTATTGAAGGAGAACTCCAACAAGTAGCATCAGGTGGTAAATAAATAGCAAAAGTCTCCATTTATGATCACAACAATTAACACATGCTGTGACTTTTTGTCAACATATTCTTCCTGTTAGTTACCTAACCAGCTAATAAGGAAAAGACACAAATTCAGCATATCTCAATACATCCCACCTACTCTTTCCATCCCATTTTTGCAATCTCTTTCTACCAAGTCATAGACAACAATTTATTTTCCAAAATGAGAAGATAAATTACATAAAAAACCCTAATATTTTGCCTGTTTGCATGCATCTAGTATAAGAGAAAAAAAGCCCTGATGAAACTAGTCAGCAAAGTTTTATTCACAGCCTACCTCATCAAAATACTTGGAGCTCTCTTTTTCTGCTTCTTGCTTAGCTCGTAGCCATTCTTCCCTCAGTTTCTCTTGTTCTCGTTGGTATTTCTCCTGTTAGGTTAGATTGAAGTTAAACAAGCAAATAAGAAACATGGTATTTTTTACTTTTATTTAAATGTACACTGGAATTTAATGTGTTTTTTTAATAGACCACACAGACCAGACAAAAAAGAACCCTGAGCTCCACTAGAACATTAGGTCTGCCACAAATTAAATACTGGCTCAAATACCATCCAAAGGAGTTCTGTAATTGATTTTTGAGACTCCAGGCTTATTACATGCTAAGTCTCACAAAAGTCAACCTCATAGTCCCTGTCCCCCACTTTAGTTACCATTTGAACAAAAAAACCTCAGCTATCTAAGGTATTTCGGGAAAAACACAGTGGTTGTATTTAACTTGGAATTAGGCACATTAATATGGTAAATATAAAGAAATCACTAAGTGAAATAGTGAGCAAGATCTCTCATTCTTTTGAAATGTTACCTTAAACAAAACCCAATTTCTTGACCTTGAAATTTGTCTTTTGACTTTTGATTTGGTACGAAAGCAATATCAGGCATTGCTTAAAGCACATGGTAAATGTTTTGGTGGTTTTGTCAGTCACCACTTTTATCTTGGGAAAAGCAAAATATTTAAGGATGTCAAAAGTATTCCTTCTAAGGAATACTGGAAATAAGCTGGAAATAAGCAAAGAAAGACTTTGCTTCCTTTTTTTTTTTGTTATTTGAAAATTCATTACTAGGGTCATGGGGAACAGAAAGATCATCATTACTCTGGTCAAATTTATCACTTCAGGACTAAAAAAGAAGAAACAAAAAAAAATGATAGCAGACGGCTGAGTCAGCTCTCAAGAAAGGGGAGCCAAGGTTTACACTCATTAAAGCCATCTCATCAGGTATCAAATGGAATATCCAAACCATTACAGAGACCACAGGTAAATTTAGGAAGGTACAACTGCTGCCCTGCAGAGTTTGCAAGCTACAAGGAACAACAAAAGATGAAACATTCCAAAATCAAGATAGATTCTATGCTTGCATTTTGACATCACAGTTTTCTGCTGAATACAGCCAAAGAGGGCTTGTGCAGAATAAATTGTATTCACTGATGTCTCTCCTAGCCAACAGACTTCAGACAACAAACTTTAATTTAATTTGCAGAGATGTGTCTCTGAGCATGGTTACACTTCACTGGGCTGAGCTCTTTGCAGAAATGTACGCTTGGGTTTTTTGTGCTATCCTAAGACTACAAACAATGCCCCTTCCCTCTGCAACACCGCCTCCAGTTCTAGCTAGAGGTTATCAAGGTGGTTTGGCATTAGCAGATTCAGCTTCCTGACTCAGAGGTCCTGGGAGCCAGATTATTCCAACTGATTAGCTGATTGCTAAACGACAGGATTCTAGCAGGTAGGTACTGGCTACCTCCTCTACATATATGAATATAAGGCAGTATCACTAATTGAAGGTAAAAGTCAGGCTAGAGGCAATTTCCTTAAGGGGAAAAAATACAATCAATATTCAAAATGGAAGACCCCTTAGTTCTTCACTTAACCTTTAAATTCTGTTGTCATTAAGAACATACCAGCCCTGGAAGACTGAGCACTTCTGGCTGTAGTGAATACACATTGTGTGTTTGATTTTATGATGCTCACAAAAGCATTATCCTCTTTTTTCTGAATAACTCCTAATGTGTGTGACTGTGCAGGCCACAAAATGCACCTGAGAGTCTCCCCAGGCCATCAGTAAGAAGAACTGCAGAAGTCACGTGCTACTTTTCTTTCCTTGTTGCTACACACAGGAGATTGGCAGCCCATGATTATGAAGATGAATTATACCTGCAACAAACGGTCCTGCTCTTTTTGCCATTTTTCCTGTCGTTTTCGCTCTTCCTCTTGATCCCAAACCCGACGGCTAGGAGCGCTGATGGACGGGACTGGAAGCTAATATAGCACAGAAATTAAATTGTATTATCCTCTTGCCATGTAATCAACACTCTACATTTTAAAACATTTTTTTAGAGTGAGAAATAGGAACCATTACCAGCTCTACAGTACAGTCACTTATAGTGACAAGGACATAAATTAGCCTTTTCTTCAAACAGACAGAAAGCAACCAATGCCTTGACAAAGCAAATCTTAGCCAGTACGCTCAGATGTGATTAAAATTGTAAAGCAGTATAAAAAGCAATAGAAAGCAGAGAGCTGCTTGAAAAGGCTAGGATTATACAATCAACTAGTAGTTCACAAGTAGTACTTACATCAGGCATTGCAGGCTCTGGGCCTCCTGGAAGATTTGGAAGGCAAAGAGAGAAATCATTAGACCCATACATAACTACTGCAAGACTTGTGTAACTGTGGCAAGTCTGTGAGCTTCACACTAATTTTTTCTTCCTTAGTAAGACATACTCACATTTGCCCTGCTAAACTTTCTCAGGGGCAGAATTTATTAGGTGCTTTCAACTAATGTGCACAATTGTTTCAAAGCTTTGCATGCTTGCAAGTGCCGTCAGCAATTGCTTGAATTAGCAGTACACCTTCCACTGTAGCAACATAAAGGTTCTTTACTATTCCTCTCTTATTATTATTATTGTGAAACCCAACTGTTTAGCATGACCAATACCCAGAACACTGCACAAGGGTAGAGAAGCTATTAATCCTCTGCCCTTGGTATGAATTAAGAGCAACTGAATCCACTGGCAATTTCTCCACCAAAAAAAAGTGTATTTCTGCTCTCCAATTTTACTTCTTTCCTACTTCCAAAAGTACACTTGAATTCAATGAACTGGTCACCATTCACCACAAACCTTTTGCTATTTGAGGCTATCACACTTGGCCTTGCCATCCTGTGACAAGATGATTATCAGAGAGAGATGTGTATTATGCTAATTTATTAAAAGCTGAGAAAATGGGGAGAAGCACAAATTTAAATATAACAATTTCTTAAGTACTGTAACTATTTTTGTTTGTTGACAGTGTACTTGTTACTTAGCCGTCCAAATCGCAGTTTTGAAAAATAGCATTAAAGAAAAAATTTGCAACATTATTCTGAAGTATAGTCACATGAAGTGGAAAAAAGTTCATATTTAGGATACAAAAGACTCTAATCATCTGTTCTATATATACACAATTTTGTTGTCACTGTCAGATGACAACAGCCACAGTGAAAATCAGACAATCAGCTTAATCTATTGCAGTTGTGCCAGGAGATATTAAAGGGAAGCATAGACTTTTTTGCTCCCCTCTTCTCTCACCCCTGTAATCTTATGCTGAACTCCACAGGAATCTTCATGTAATTGCAAAGCTGAAGTGTCAAAAGTTTAAAATTAACAAGCTGAACTGAACATGCACTCTAGAAATACAACCTTGTCCTCCCCCTCAAGCACAAGTGAAATACCTCAAATATTGTTCTAAAAATAATTAAAAGAAAAAACTAATTTCTGCCAGCCATAAAATAAAAAACCAGACAACAACAACAAACCCCAACATCAACAAACAACCACCAACAAAATACCACCATATTGTAGATATAATATTGCAGATACAGCAGAAGCATTTAAAAAGCAAACAGAACCACAAACACAGATATCTACTGTGGCACTTCACATATTGCTTCTGGCGAAAAACAGAAATCATCACCACTAAAAGCAAAATCCTGGCCCCACACAAATCATTGGCAAAACCCAACTGAGCTTCCAGCAGGCCAGAATTTCACTCTTTCAGGCTACAGCAAAACAGAAAGGCATACATAGCCCAAAGACAGCATAAGACATACAACATTAGTGGAAGTATGTGAGCTGTGACATGCAAAATGCTGAAAAGCAACCTACAAAACCAAAATTGAGTGCCTCATTCATTGTCTTTTTTTTAAATGCTAGCGTATTATAATTCAAAAATTATATTGGTCTTCTTGGGATCTCATAATATCACCACATAGTGGAAAGCCAGCAGATGCCTTTTTATACCAATTTATGCAAAAGCACAGAGCTGCAACTCAAACTCAAATCCAGAGTTAAATACTTCATCAACAGCTCTGAGATCTTCTCTAAACCCCTGCTGGAATATTCACCATTATTCTTGTTTTGTAGGTAGTAGCAAACCTGAACAGAGAGTGCCACCCTTCCATCCAGTGGGGAAAAAAAAAATATGAACGACACAGAAAAGATTTAAACAGCTATAGATATAAGAGAACACGCAAAGACCCATTACCACAAAGGTAGACCCATGAATTGTAAGAATAACCTGATGACCCTGGGGAAAGAAGGGAAATTAATTACGTTGCTTCATTGTAACTGCAGAAACAACACTGAAGAGGTAGAGCACCCAGCACCAGACTTGTTAGGGAGAGTGTGCAGCAGGAACAATTTCATGGAAGTACATGAAATGTTAGCTCTTTGGTTTACCTTGTTCAAAAAATTGTGACCGCCTTTTTAAGTTTTTCAAAGAAATAGGTTCAGATGCTATTTGAAAAATACAAAGAATACAAACAAGTCAATGAGGTGCCTTTTTTTTAATGACTATAATGACTGGATAAGAAGTTTCTGTTAGACCTCCCATACACTGCAACATCACTTCTGAAAAACAAAAAGCCCCTGAAACACAAAGGAAAACCTTAGGAGGTTACATCATATACTAATTAGGATTTTATTTTGTCAGTAACAATGTCCAATTATAAAAACAGCAGAAGTGTCAAACTCAGACTCAGATTCTCCCTGTCCGATTTAACCATCCTTGACTGGAATTCTGAATTGAAATGAGGAGTCTAATGATCACTCAAGGCCACCAAAACATCTCCACAGGGCAAGTGTTATCTTGGAGGAATTTTTCTATTAATTGGCATTCAAGCTAAAATGAAATACAAAGCTCCTACTTCAGGATTATTATTCCATTAGGAAGTATACGTACCTGGTTTCTCTCACTGCTGTCAAGTAAGGTTGTAACTGCTCATAGCCTCATATGCAATTATTATTCATATCAGAATCATCAATATTGTTCCCCGGGAATACAAGTAAAATAATAATAATGAAAACAGCCACTAACCCCAAAACCTTACAACTGAAAGAGGCAGGAGAAAAGTTGAGTACTCTTCATTCTTCCTGGGTAGTGAAATAAGTCAATACTCATACTAACTCAGTCACCATACAATGCAGTAACAATTACAATAAATGGTGTGCCTTCTTCTCTTTCACCCCTACCACACATTACATTTACAACCACTAATGCAGAGACAGGCAGCTTTGTCACAGTTCTCAAACTGCCTGACAAACTGTGGAAGCAAGCTAGACCCAGTTTGGATGCAACAAGATCTCTGTGATATCTGTCTGGCTTTTGGCTTGTTAAGGTCTCACTTCACCCGCTGTGTAACGCTCCCAGTCATTACTGGCTTCGTGTCTGTGCTTGTCGCAAACCACACAATTAGCAGATGAAAAGCAACAGTGCTTTACCTCTTTGTTCATTAGAGCCAAGGTCTCCTTGCATTCCATTTATCAATTTTGTTTCTGTATCCTGTAATATATAAATGAATGAATACATAAATGTCTTAGCCTCATTAGATTTGTGGAAGTTTATCCAGCTATGCATCTTTCCTATCAGGAACTATATGTCACAAAACACTTCATAATATTTTATAGAAAGATACTAAACAATCTAAAACTTCCTCAGTGTAATTTATAATAAAGCTACTGCATGCATTTGAGGGAATCAATAACTAGCTGTGAACTGCTGCAGAAATAAAGCACATTAGCTTGCAGGAAAATTCCAGAAGTCAAAATCTTCCTATTTCAGCTCCTTGGCAGGAAGGTTTTATTTGCAAGTTTGCAAATTTGAAAGCACATATGCACCTGTTCTTTGAGGCTGCAGCTTCCATTTAGGCTAAAAATTCAGGTCAAAGTCTTCTCTAAAGAACAAACATTATATATGGTTTTAGTCAAAAGACAGTCTGCACCTGTTTTAATATTTATCATTCACCAGTATTCTCTCATGAATAGACAGTAGAAAGTCTTTAAAACATCTTATTTACCTTAATACTTACATAACTACATCTCCATATTTCAGATGCAGGGTCCTATACTTGTATTGCTTAAAGAACAGAAGATTTACAAGTTCTTTTCTCCATCCTCCCACTATCAAGACACTACATTTTTTCTTCCTCCCCCCATTCTCCCATAAACCTTCAAAAACATACTCACAGAGCTTTGAAGGCTGCTGGAGAAATCTCTTTTTGTGGATGTGGTGGAAGCATTTGAAAGTTTTTCTCCCGAAGTTGCATCAATCCATTTATTTTCAGATGTACCTATAATGTTGGTACCCATACTGGTGAGATTGAGGATTTTATGCCTTACACGTGGCAGGGAAGGCAGGTCTTTGCCCCAATCTTTTTGGTATGTGGAGGATCAAGAAATTAATATAGACAGTAACGTCAAAGAACAGAACAAGAGCTAGTGAAAACATTAAAATAACAAAAAAACAGAAGAGGGAGACACACAAATCAGGTGGAATTTGTGAAGACAGGAAAAAGGGCATTTATAGCAGACCGCCTTCCCCACAAATGCAAATGTTAGTCATAAGCCAGGTAAAAGTTTGCCAAAACAAAGATGTTTTGCTGATATGTGCTACAGCAGCTGAACATAAGAGAGGAGTTAGCATTCATTGGAAACTATTTCATTAGTGTTAGTAAGGATTGAGAAAATTCTTCCAACTTTACTCACTCCAGGTACAATGAGACTCATACACTATCCAGGGAAGGGTCATTTTCATGTCCATGCTCATCAGGAAGCACAGAGAGGGAGAAGAAAAGGCAGCCTAAACTAAACTGGCAAATTGATGAGGCAAAGACAAATGATGCTCTTCTCACATACTCCATCCTATCTCCCCTCCCACTGAAAATTTTATTCAATTAGTTTTTTGTCACTAATCACACTCTTCAGTTTTATTACGTCCTATGAAGTGATTTGTTCCTTGTCTCTTCCTAACCCCACTGTTTTGATCCCAGTTTGCTGGTAACTTATTTACCTAGCTTCCCACTAAAAGAATGTTTTGTATTTATACTGTGAAAAAAGTCACTGGTCACACTTCTAACTCTGCAAAAATTCTTCTAGAACTTTGAAAGGATTTCCTGATTAAAACCATGGCAAATCAAGACATGCTACTAGGCTGCCAAGCCAGGATGGAAACCCTCCCTACCCAGAATGGGGAGTACCATTCTGGAGAGATTACAGCACCACCATATTTGGGTCAATGGCCAGAATCATAACACACAGGTACTGCACCACCCACAAGCTTATACCTCATTTCAAATGCTCCCTGAAGAAAGGAACAATAGATCCTCCTTCCCTGAAGAAAGGGAGCTGTTGATTGAGAGAGAGGGCCTTTAAAAATTAGTGATCAGACCCTCTAGATATCAGACCCTCTTAATTCTTATGGTATGGAAGGGAAGAAAATGTTACATTCCTTTTTGTGCTGGTTGCACACTTTTTTAACCTGTCCATCCTCTAAGAAACAGGCCAGAGCACAAGAGTGAGGTCAGTAGTTCAATGTTTTGCAGATTTGCTTGTCAAGACATTTCTAATGCTCAAGCAGTTAAAAAAGCCAAGTTGTGTTAAAATGCAACAGACACGTTGGCAAACTACTCAGCTTAGATACGTATTACTGCTGTAAGGGTAATAAGGACTCTCAGCTGTCAGGTACAGCAGAGACAAAGCTTATTTGCCTTACAGAGCATACAGTATCTGCCTGACGAAACAACTCACCATTCTTTCCATATCGTCTGACATCCATGACCAGGTTTCCAGTTTCTAGTGCTCTGCTGATGGCTTCTTCCCACTGACTGTAGTCCATGTGTGAAACCTTTGTGCCGTTGACAGCAATGATCTCATCATCTACGTGCAGCTGACAAAGTGCTGCAGGGCTGCCTGCAGGAAACAGAAGAAAAATGTTATTATGTCTCCATTCATATTTTTTTCTTTTTATCGCAGTTGTGATTGGAAGAGAGTGGACTGGGGAATCATTCAAAGAAATGCTTAACGGTGCATATTTAGAAAGTCTTAGAAAAATTCACTACACTGTAACATAAGCTCAGTAAACTCAGTATCAAAGCAGCTTTTCAATTTAGAACTTATGGGAACAAAAAAAGAAATCAGTGTTCCGGACTTGTAAGTTTCAGATTATGGTCACCCCATTTAATGAACAACCTCTGTGTTCAGTCTTCCCTTCACTAACTCACCTTTATAATCTGTGATAGTGAGAGTGAGGCAGCCCCACAATGTCTATATCCAATGATTAGCTGAAATTCAGCCAATGTTTGGGTAATCCTCTTATTTGTCAAAAAAAACCCCCCAAAAACTAAACAGCTTGCACTTTGTTAAGTCCAGTAGAAGCTGGCTTTCTCATATTCTCATTTACATTTTCTGAGCTCTGCTGACAAGAGTATGCTGCTTTATTGCTTTGCTAAAATAGTTTATTAGCTCTGAATGGATTGGTAATAAGACTCAAGATATTGCTGGGTATTGTCCCACTAGACTTCTCTGGATTCTACTTATTTTATCTATTAAGGGCAAACTTTATGGCAAGTTGGACTTTGAATCTACTGATATTTTGCAAGACAAGCTGCACTTTATACTTTTTTCATCTGCTACACATTGGCAGGCAATCTCACTAGACTAAGGACAGAGTACATAGAAGACCAGTCCATAAACTTTTTCTGTATTTAATTCGGAAAATGGATGAGCTGAGAAACTCAGACTCTCCAAGCAAGATTTTACAGATTACATAGGAATGGTTCTGCCATTAAGAATTATTCCCTTAGCAGAACAGAAAATAGAAAAGCCAAGTAAAAATATAGTTAAGGATTGCACAATAAACCCTCACTTTAATAAAACAAGTTTGAATTACACAGTGGAAGGATTTTCCAAAGTAGTGAAATCCACACACCTTACTTAAAATATACCAAGAACAATGCCCTATTACATTATTAGAAATAAATGTTGACAAGTATGACAGAAAAATTTAGACACCATATGCTTCATCCTGAGTGTCTTTTGACTCGTTAGTAAAATGCTGCTGTAAGTCTGGCTCATCCACTAAGGATTCAGATGGCTTCACACATGAGGAAGTTAAGAAATTAAGAAATGCTGTTTCCTAGTACTGCACCAAATAATGATTCATCATAGTTCACTAAAAATCTCCATTGGCATCTCTGCTAGAAGAACATGGCTCCATACTATATCTTTCTGCATCATTCTTAAAATATGGACTAAAAAACTTCATTTGCTGTTATCAGTACTAATTGCTTTTAAACTGTATTGTGGAATAAAAGGTAGGGTTTTCATCTGAAGGAATGGACAACAGTTTACCTGGAAAAAAATATGCATGTCTAGGGGTCAGGAAGACATTAAAGAATCACAGATTTTTCAAGTCTGTTAATGGAAGGTATTATTAAGAATACTATCAAAGATACTAACACTGAAGTTACTAATTTCGACAATATCATGCAACATTCAGAATCATGTCTGATATTTAGTACCAAACAGGTTAACCACATCTGGATTAAGCCTTATGCTCATGATACAGGGTCCAGAGTCATTACATCTCCTGATAATTTCTGTCTTGAGTTGTGACAGAATAAGCCCCCAGTAACCAAAAAAAGGTTGTGTTAATTTTATTCAAATAATTTGTCAGGGATGAGACTGGGCTCAGAGGTGTGAACAGTATACCTCGGCTGACTCAGTTTTAGGAAAGGAAGGGAGCTGAAGATTTCACAGTTCCTCCTATAACGTTAGTAGAAAGGTATATGCAGACCATACTCCAACCATACAGACTGAATGAATAGCAGCAGTCTCTAGATCTGGACCTAAAATAGCCAGAACAACTTACAGTGCTCATTTTTTGGCCTGTAACTTTGCCAGCAGCTCTTCCTCCACAGTCCCTGGACAAAAGGGCTTCTCAAGAGGGCAGACCAGAGTGCCTATAGTGGGCTTCTGCTCTGGTTCACATCCAGAGAAGCCCACAGAGCCTGCTCAAAAATTCAGATGCCAAAGGCTGTATGCTACCATTTCTCTTCCCATGTCCAGCTCCTCCAAGACTAGAGCAGTTAATTCCTGTATATTCCTATAAAGAATTTTGTTTTCATTATATAAAATATGTACTGCTTTTATGTTTTTATAGGTTTTCCTGAAGGTAAAAGGCTTTTCATTCTTACTAGTCCCCAGTAAAAACAAAAACAACCAAATACTAATTTTCTATATGTTTTAAGTTATCTCTAACCTATCCCCATCTGTTGTTATTACAATAGATAAACACTATCTCAATGATTAAAAAAAAAAACAAACTTGAAGAATCTGGATCAAATTTACTTTGTCTTACATGACTACAAGTGTTTGATCAGACATGCACTCCTATATCAACACAGTCTCAAAAAAATATTGCAAAGGGAAAGTGAAAGGGGAAGGACTGAAACAATAAAGATTATATGGCACTGGGGAAGTTGGCAGAACAATGTCTAGATTGATGACTTAAGGCTTTCTATTTACCTAATTTTTAGTGTAAAGGCTGAAAACTCCTTTAAAAATGAGAACTGTCCTTTTTTATATGTAATAAATGGGTCTCACTGTGTTACAAGCTTAACTCTTACTTAGGTTTTTGAGAATACTTATAAATTAATATTGCCTATCAAGTAGTTTTCTTAGTAGATTTTTTAAGGAATTTTTTAAGAGTCATCTGTAAGTAGTAAAAAAATATACATGCTGGGTATCATCTCAAGAAAATTCTACAGTTAGTTAGGAAGACAACATATCAGAAAAAGTATTCCTGGAAGCTTCTTCTGCACTCAGGAGAGAGAAAAAGGTGACTAGAACAGTTGGTTTGCATTTGCCAAGCCTAAATCACACTTGACCAAGCTGGTTATCTGCAATGATGAATTGACTAAATCTCTGTGGATGGTGGAAGAGAGGTTACAATCCACCTTGTCTTTAACAAGACCATTGACATGATATCCCACAGTATCCTGGTATCAAAAGCAGGATGGTATTGCCCACAGGGCAGAACGACCAGATGGTGGAAAACTGGCTGGGCTGTCAGGCTCTGTGGGAAGTCGTTAATGGCTCTTACTCAGCCCGCATGCTGCTCACAAGTGGATCAGGAGGATGTATCCAGGGACCTACCCTCGTTAATGTGCTCACCGATAAGCAGGAGAAGGAGGAAAACACACCCTCATCAAGTTTTCAAACCTTGCCAAAAGTGAGAGGGTGGCCAGTACAATGGAGGGCAGGGCTGCTCTTGAGAGCAGGAACCTGACACTCAACAAGGCCACATGCAGGGTCCTGCTCCTGAAAAGGACTAATCCCAGTGATGGTACAGGGCTGAGAGCAAGGCTGGGGGAGCCCTGGCAGTGGTGGGGCTGTAGGAACACTAACATGACCAACAAATCGAGACACAGGGCCATTCAATTCTCTCAGCACCTCTTATGCCAAACGACAATACTGTGTCCAGCTTTGGTGCTCCTCTGTAAGAGAGACATCAATAAACTGGGGCAAGTTAAATGGGAAGGTACTGGGATGGTTAGGGCTGGAGCTATCACCAGTGAGGAAAGGCTGAAGAGTATGGACTTGTTCAGCCTGGAGAAGAGAGGCTGCAGGAGAACTTAACAGTAGGCCCCCACCACCACCCAGTACATACCAGGAGGTCTCTGAGAAGGAAAAGCCTGCTCTTTATTGAAATTTATGGCTGTAAAACACAGAACAGTGGTTATAAACTGGGACAAAGACTGGTCTGACTATATACGTAGGGGAAATTTTCTCTGAGAGGATAATGCTCAGAGAAGCTGTGTGGATTCCATTCTCAGAGGGTCTCAAACCCCTATGAGTAAAAAGCCCTAGGCCACTTGGTCTGAATTCCATCTTGACTTTTTTTGAGCAGTGTATTGCTCTAGGTGATCTTCAAAGCTGAATTATCCTATGACTTATCCTTAAAAATAGGAAATACAACATTCCCAAGTGCCTAGCTGAAAGCATATAATACTCTTTCATGGGTAATCCACCTCTTTCATCCCTCATTTCTTTAATGGGAGTAAGGATACAAGATGAGACAGCTGAATTATCCTATGACTTATCCTTAAAAATAGGAAATACAACATTCCCAAGTGCCTAGCTGAAAGCATATAATACTCTTTCAATGGGTAATCCGCCTCTTTCATCCCTCATTTCTTTAAAGGGAGTAAGGATACAAGATGAGATAGTTGTTGGAAGAAAAAAGTGCTGAACACAGGCTACAAACAAGAACACTGAGATACAGCCCAATCTCAGTTAAATCTATACTTTGTGCTCTTCCTTGTGAGAATGGTAATAAAGCATAACCAAGATAACAACCACAAGGCCTTCACCTTTCCTTGGGACAGAGCCCATGTGGTCTTTTGTGAATGGCAGTGGAAATGGACAGACCCTTGCCTCCAAGGAAGGAAATTAAACTCGAAGCCTAGCAGCAGGAAAAGCAAAGGGAAAGTTATTCTTCAGGCAAAGTGAATATCACTATTTCTAGAATCACAGAATGAAACAGGTTGGAAGGAACCACAGTGGTTCATCTGGTCCATCCTCTCTGCTCAAGGATTATCCTAGAGCAAATCTAATTAAGAAAAGTACTCAGATATAGTGAAAAAAGGCCACTTCACTTCTTGAATTTGAAAAAGAAAAAAAAATCCAAGACTGCTTGTTAACTGCTGTTAAACAGTATTGTTTCCTCTCTGGAAAGCATAATACAGGGCTAACTAAATTAAAAGTTTCCAGTTATTTCTTCTTTCTCAGGATGATCGTGTGTTAGGTGGAAAGAAGGGCACAATTCAATATTCCTCAAGTATTACTGGCAATGGGAAAGAACATTGTTTATAAAACAAGAATTATATGTGATTTGCTTAGGTTTTTGTTGTTTTGTTGCCTTTTTTTTTTAAATTGAGCTCATTCTCTGCAGAAGACTATTAAAGGTTAGAAATAAACTTTATATATGTGTCATCTCAAGACAAAAATGTTTGCTTTCCTTCAGTATTAAAACAACTGAAAAAACTACACTGGAAATCAATTTAGAAGTTGCAACTACTTAAGAATATGAACTGCCTCCAGAATTCAGCATGATTAAGAAAGCAGAAAATGAACAAAGAGTATTAACTCCTAAGTTTCCTCTGCAAGTGTTTACAAACCATGTGAAGTGAAATCTTTCAAACTTAGCTGTAAGAAACAGTCTGGATATTGGAAGTCTGCATTTGCCCCTAAATACTGTTCTGTAAGAGGCTTGGTGAGCAAATATTCATGTTTACACCCTCCTTGATCAGGAAAATGCATTTTGTTATTTCTGCATTCAAACTGTTTAAAGAGATGAGGAAATACATTAGCAAACTAAATAGTGATTTTTCAGTTCTGCACCTGATGTTTTAAAATGTTTGCAGCATTCTTAGCAGAAAATTCCTTAATTTAGAAGCCTCTGCAAATTAAACATAAGAAGAAAAATTTGTGTATATATACACATTTACCTTCTTCAACTGTCTGTACAATGGCTCCTGAAGAACTCCAATTTGTTGTAAACCCAAAGCTGCGACTGTGGCCAGGTCTCTGGTTTATACTGATTCTCATTTCACTGTACTGCTCCTGAAAAATAAAACATGACACTACAGTATCTGGTATCACAGGAATCTAAATGAGGGAAAGTTTATCCTCTAAATAAGTGAGGCTGCTCACAATGTGCACTTTAATCATCTATTATTAGCATCGCAGACAAAGGAAACAGTATTGAAGTCAGTTAACTAACTCGTTTGCTTTTTATACCAACAGGTGTGTTTTCAGTTTACATTTATATTTTCTCTACACATATCTTTCACTCTGCATTTCTGTTATTTTAAATGTTTTGCAACACAATGCTAAAAAAATTTAAGAAGTTGGAGGAAATTAAACCCCTAAATGATTCTTTGTGGATTGTCTTTGAATTTGTGAAATGTACCGCCTCCTCAGAGAGCATCAGAGACGTGAAAAAGCTAGATAACCATAATAATTATTTTTTTTTGCATATGTTACCATAAGAATCATCATTTTAGGTTCATGCTGCAACTAGGTTTACTTGGGTGCACAATCATCTTCTTGATTTTGTGTGAAATACTACCAGCTTGCTCTAGATTTTGTAATAGAGGCCTTGGATAATAAAAATAATCCCAAAATTAGCTAAATTCAGATATTTGCTTTTAATGGACTTTCAAGATGCTTTCAAAAGCTGAATCAAACTCTAATATGGCCATTTTAAAAAAACAAGAATATCTGAATGGGAAAACATTTTGTAACACTTGCTTTCAATCCCACGCTACATTTGGAGCATGTGTTGCATACATTAACATTCTAAGGTGAGCTCATTAAAAACTACTAAAATACCTAAATGCATGCTACACACTTCATGAGCATGACACTGACATTGATACAAAAGAAAAAAAAGTAGATTTTTCTGTCAAACAATGTTAAGATAGATATATTCCAGCAAAATGTGAGTGGAAGGGACCCTGCACATTTTTACACATGCTTTAAATGTACGCCTACATTTTGGTTCCCTAGCGACCCAGCCTTCCTGAAGAGTCGGATTCATTTTCCTTAACTTAAAATATTTAAAAGTCTAGAAACCTATGCCAATTCCTCTAAGCTCCTATGTTGTAAGATGCAACAGGCAGCTACAGCAAGCACTGCACAAGCAGGTGCAGCCAACTGCAGTCTCAGGGAGGTGCAGCCAGAGGTGGTTTCAGCAGCCCCCAAGTACTGGATAGAGAAGAAAACAACAGAGCACAGCATCGTCCCAAGGTATCACCTCATGTTACAGGAATGTTCCTGGGAAAACACTCCCCATTACAGCCCAGGGTAGAAATTAAGTCTTTTCTTCAGAACGCAGCTACTGGCTTGCAAATGCTCCCACACAGCCCAAGCCCTTAGGTGAGTATATTAAAAGTGAATCTACTGAACAGGTTAGCACACTGGGCTAGAGAACATAAAACTTTAGAGTTTGAGTGTGTTCCTGGAAATTGCTACTGGTCTTATTTTTTTTTTTCTCACCATCCCAACATGACTCTTCAGATCCCCCTCTTGTCAGAGAAGTAATGTGACTTTGTACACTGAACTTTTAACACTTTTATAGGTCATCTCTAAAACAGTGCTCCGCAGACCTGGTGTCATGGCCCTGATGACTAGTGAGCTATATCAATCTCTCTGTCAATGATTTACAAACATATCAAATGGAACTTGCATTCCTTAACTTGGAGCTTGGTAAGTTACATAATACGACTGAGATTTTTTCAACTTTTTAAAATATCTTTAAAATGTCCTCTCCACCCCATATTACTCAATTGTAGGAGGAAAAATTTATAATCTTTTAACTAATGACAGCAGAAGAACAAATGGACCTAGTACATGCTATTCTCATTTGCCTTGCTTAAACAGATACTAAGAACTCATATCAAATCTGTCAGTTTTTACTGATTACAACAGAAATTCCTCTGGCTGTTTTTGCTACAACATAGGAAACAAAAAGATCATGATCTCTTTCCTTATACAGGAATCACAGTTTCAAAAAATTATGATAAATTCATTACAATGGCCAAGAGGCATTAAGGGTATTAAACTGCAGTGTATTTCTTTTCCACAAGTGATTAGGAAGAAGAATGTTTGGAAGCAAATGAATTTCTAAGAGTTGTTATGGGAAGTGATTTCATAAATCAGCATCCAAGGTCTTATGACCTTCACCCAAGCAACTGGCACAATTAAGTTTTACAGCAGGATCAGGAATGCAAATCTGTTAAGGGTTATGAACTGAATCATCAGATAGTACAGAAAGGTATTTAGTAATTTAAAATTAAAGCTATTGGTGAAACATGTAAACAGTTGGAGGAAACAACACTTAAGATACATATTTCAAAAAGAACACTGAAAGACCCAGCCCTTTGTCCAATAAGCACATGCAAAAAGAGATGGTGATTTACTTCAAAATTAACAGAAACATTAATTAGATTCAAGTAAATAACTAAAAAAAAAAATCCAAGCCACAACAGATGGAAAAAAGGATAGTGTGATACTCATGTTTATGGCCAGCCTTTGAAAAGCTGACCTTTATTTTCCACCACCAGTTTAAAAGTGCAAATGAATGCTACAGCAGCTCAGATAATTCCTCTAACTGTCACACCTGATTATATGAACAGTGTGCTAATTTGGAGAATAGCAAAAAACTTTGCAAGCATTAAACATATGTAGAATAACTATTCTGAATTAGAAGGATAAATAAAATTAAGCACATGACAAAATAGATAGGGAAAAATTCAGCAAAAGTATAATTTTTTCTTCCCCAAATACTCTCTTTTCCTTAAATTAAATCAAAGGAAATAGCAAGTCTCTGAGATGTCCTCTTAGTACGAGAAAAATACTTGTATTAGATGTACTTTTAGTTATTTTTTCTTTTATTCTGCTGTGGCATTCAGTTACACCAAGTAATCACACTATTTCCACACTTACCATGGATTTTGAATCCTTAGGCTCTGTCAGACTGGCAGTTTCTGCAGAAGATGCAAGTGAAAGAGAATCAGGAGGACTGCCATACTCTGGCTTAGGAATACTACTTCCAGCATCTTGGTCTTGGGACTTTAAAGGTAATGCCAAACTAAGAGGAGGTGTTGACTGAACACCTTTTTCCTCCTCTTCCTCCTCACCTCTGCTTCTGAATGCACCGGTGGAGACAGGGTGTGCAGAGTCTGGTTGTGAAAAGGAAATGCTGGTGAACAAAGTTTGAGTTCTTTTAGCTTTTTCTACTTCTCCATTGTATTTCTGAGCATCATCCATCTAGGAAAAAAATGACAAATTTTTATTTGGTAAATAAGTGCTTTAAAAAAAGAAATCCTTAAATCTTTCAGTGATTTTTATTTTTAACAAAACCACCTCCCCCTTTGAAGCAAATTCTGGTTCCTGTACCCATTGTTAACTACCTACATAAAAAAATTTATTTTTTTCTCTTGAAATACTTGCAGAACAAATAGTCCAGACTTCTTAAGATAAACTTGTTAAAGTCATCTGATTAGAATTATTTACATTCTTACCACTTTTTAAATTTAAACAAATAAGGATTTAGGAGAAAACTATGAAAATCATCATAGTAATGGGGCAGGGGGGAATCCGTTTCTTTGTTTCAGTGCATTAGAGTGTAGACAAAATTTAGTCTAGCATAAAATTTCACCAAAGTCAGCAGAGCAGAGGAAACTTTTATCACCTGAAAAATTGATCTTTAACACTTAATTATGTTAACCTGGCTCCAGATAATTACCTCCAGTGACAGTTTTTTGATAAAGCACGCAAAGGAGACTTACTACAAGTAATAAAAAGAATATTTTACCAAATATAGTTACCAGCTTTAATTCTAGGTGTGCATTTAAGCACAGAAACACAAGTAAACATCTACAGCCACGACAGAACTTCCTGCTCTATTAACACAGCCTTCATCACACAGGAGGCACTATTTAACAAAACAAAACACTAAAACTACTGTTCTCCCAGCTATTGGAAGACCCCAAATTTACAAACTTCAGGAATGAAGCAGAATTTTACCGTGAACGACCGTGGAAGTGACGAGATTCCTCTTGAATGGACACCAAAAGGTCTTGGTGTAACCACAGATGTTAACCTGGAGGTATCAGTTTTCTGGTAAGTTCTCGGGAGAGAAGCTGAAACCTGAGCTGACCCAGTTTGAGCATTCACTGAGTAACGAGTGGACGAAAGTGCCGGGCTCTGCTCCCGCTCCAGGCTCTCTGGAGGAGCAGGAGCTTCTCGAGCAGCCAAGCTCTCCGGCAGGTTCTCCTTGGGCGGCCGGGTGGCAGACACACTTTTACTGTCCTTAGTGCTGTAGGAAGTGTCTTCTTCCAAACGGTAATCTTTGGCTGCTGACCAATCTTTTGCTGCTGTGGAAGGTGCTTTTTCTTCACCAAATACATCATCGTTCAGTGAATACGCCCAGTTGTGTTCCTGTTTCTGCTGCTCATAGGAGTCCTGATCTCTCTCTTCCCTATGGGAATAGAGCCTGTTAAAATACCAAATTGACTTGGCAAACAGGCAGGCCTCAAGTCTTTCAATTAGTAACTGTTTAAGGCTGAGCATAAGCCAAATAATGCATCTCCAGTAAATTAAAATTATAGCATCATTTAAATATATTAGTATTTTAATGTATCTTTTAATCTATCTTCTTCCACCTCCTCCCCAGTTCAGCACTCTTATAGCACTCAGACATACTACTATCATATTATCAGGCTGCCACCATGACAGAAATCTTTGCCAAGAAAATGATCTAGCTACACATAGCTGTAAATGATACAGATACACAAATGTTCAAGTTACACATCCTCAGAAATTCAGATTTATTTCAGAAAGAACAGGAATAAGATAGTGTTATGGGACTATTTCAACGGTGTAACTGTGCTCAATATTTCTGAAATGCTATGCTGAATTTTAGATACCTAAATAAGACAGTGCCCTGAAATTTAGCCAATTATTATTTTTTTGCTATTCATTCCTTTGTCACAAATGAACAACGCTACAAGGATAATCTTTAAAACAACAGTTATAGGATTCTTATTGGTGCTGAACATTCAATACAATTAGCAACCATACTTTTATTCAAGCAACTAATTTTTGTCCTCACAAATAAGTAAAAAAAAGAAATCCAAAATATTAGGCTTTTTTAAATATGAATACATGTCGTGTGTATATTACCTTCAGCTCAGTCATATGTGCATTTGAAATAAAGAAATAAATAGATAAATAAATAAGACTGTCACCATTAGAGATGGTACTGTGCAGTGTACCAGAAAGTAAATACCAAGAGGAAAAATTAGGGATGAAGGGGAAATCAAGTAAAAGTTTACAGCTCTGTGATATAAATTTAAATTCTGGCTGCAGTCCTCCCCAGTTGCTAAAAAAATGGCAAATGTAGTGGTAGAAGAAAGATAAATAGTTAACTTTATTCATGAGTAAAAATGGCAGCTATCCAGTTCAGTGCTATTGTTTTAACTAATTTAAAGAGAATGCAAATGTTGATTTCTCAATACTTTTATTTATGGATAGCAAAGTAAAATAGCATTTATAGAGAAAATTGTTTAACATTCCGTGCAAACAGCACATCAGAAAATCATATTCAGCCCTTCAATTGCCTAGATTTCTACATTTTATTTTGCAACTAAAATTGTCAAGATCTCTGCACAATCAATTGCAACTTGTTGGTAAAAGCAGCTCAAAAATTTAAAGAAATAAATACATACATAATACTCCCATAATACGTACACATAATACTCCCATTAGGATTATTACCTCTCCTGCTGCATTTCCTTCAGTGACTTGGTACTCCTTCCAGACACCTCAGAGGCCCTCCTTTCAATTTCTTCTCTCTCTTCCTTTTTCTTTTGCAATTCTGAAGTGTAACTCTTTCTACGACTCTTCCATTTTGCTAGATCCTGTTTAGAATAACAAGAATGTATACCATCAGATTTTCTCAAGGCCTCAAAGACTTACAGAGGCATCCCATTACATGCTATTTATTGGCCTGATTTTATTTGCGTGTCTGCATCACAGCCACATTTTCATCTACCTTTCCCCTAAATGACAAAGGGGTTGTCATGTCATGTTCTAGTCAGGATTGCCGGCTCACTGCCTCCTTAAGTTAAAAATTATAATTACTGGACTATATGCAATTTGTCCCATTTTTTCTCCTCTTAACATTTTCAATTTTATTCTAAAATACTTCACCAATCACACATCATTGAAAACTAATGCAAATGCAATCTGTACTTCTTTGTTGAGGGCTTTAGAGTTTAGTATGTAATTATTTTTCCAAATCACTACTATGTTAGACTGATACACTGGATTGAGAATAAATATGTTTTAAATTCTAAATTGAAAACAGACATTTCTGTACATTCTTCATTTCTGTAAAACCACAATATGAACTGGCAATATTGTCCATGAAATACCAGAGCTGAGTTAAGGGAAGTACTGAATATTAGAACTGAGATGCATTAAACAAACAACTATGAACTTCTAGTTTGGTGCTTTGTTCTTATTTTCGGCTTCTTGTTGATACTCTTGTCAAGCAGAGATTTTAATAAATTGAAAAGTCTTTATATATGCTTATGATGCTGTGCAAAGCTACCATACAGTTTACAAGCTGGATTTAAGACAGCATTATTAGGGGATAGGAGCCTCAAGAATTTGCACAAGGAAGTATTATTTATTCCCCTTTCTCCCAGAGGATCAAATACTCAGACATTCCAATCATTTTTCCAAAAAAAGTATTCAAAAATTGCAGATAACACATGCCCTAACTTCTCTTTATGTCCAGAGAAATCAAGCCTGAAGGCTTTATTACAGTACCTACAAGTTTTATCCTGAAGCGTTAACCAGAAACTTAGGAGGATATTTAAAATAATTTCAGTTCTGCATTAAACAGGCATCCCCAAAAACTCTAGTAGCTGCATGAGATGAATTGTTTTAGAAGACAGCCCCATGAATTGCTGCACACATGCCAAAGCTTTTTTACTAGGGACACTGAAGGCAGGTGACACCCGGCCCCATCAAGCAGGATGCACAAGAAGAGGTGAAAAGGAGTCCTTACTTCTTGCCACTTTAGATCTTGCTCTTGTAACTGTTCTTTTATCTTCTGCAGCTCTTCATAACGGATTTTGCGCAGTGTCTGCAGCTCCTCTGCACTGACATCATTCAAAGATTTACTCCTAGAAAGGGAAAAGAGAACTCAGCTTTATAACATCCTAGCCCTCATTTACACGAGTGAAGCCTTCAGAGAGAGAAAAAGATTTATATTAGTACAACTGAATGCTCATGAATGTTATTTTGAATGGAGCAGGAAACACATGGGCAGCTGATGGGATGTGCTGTAGTGCCAACATGGAAGTCATTAGCTGGGTATTGGAGCAAATAAAATCAGGTTAAGGGAATAAGCAGCTCTGTACATCTCCATGCTGACCATTCACATTGAGCTCCTCATAGAACACTGGTACTTTTGTTTTAACTTGCTATTCTCTTTATTGATCTCGTTTCTTTCTTTGACTGAAAAGGCATCCCCTATCCCCAAATCCAAATTCCCACCCTTGGACTTCTCTCCTGTAACAACCCCTGTATCACCTCTTGTTCTTTCCTTCCTTCCAAACCAGTTACTGATGCACATTTCCAAAAGACTAAGAGTCACACACGGCCAAATGCTCAGTTCATGGAGGTCTCAGGCCCCTATGCTGATTGCTGATCCTCCCCAAGGCTCTGAGATGCTTTCCATTAAAGTTGGGATGGCTAACACAGCCATCTTCCTGCTAACATCTTCAACATGACTACAATTTCCCCCAGGAACTCCTACTTGCTAGTTCCCTTTAACCTAAATTCCTCAAAGCTCACCTTTCATACTCTCCCCTACCACGTGCTATGTTTTCCTTTATTCTTTCACACTGCAGTGATAAACATAACAGGACATTTAGTTTCGATATAGGACCAGGCTCCTGATGAGATGTGACCACAAGCCTCTGAGACAGTAAGCAAAATGTAGGTGTTTCATCATAAGGTTCAATGGTATAATGCTAGGGAAAAGGAAAAGGGAAAGCTAGGTCTCTAGGGCTTGGGGTTTTTTTTTTGTTTCTTAATATTCAAAAATACCTTTGTTTCCATTTATCCAAAGTATGAGTTATATAGAGGGATGTAGTTAAGTTACAGCAGGACTTGAAAATGTGGCACTTCTCTGATTTGACGGAAAATAAGATTAAAACCAAAATAGATTCAGCACGGAGCCTTGCTCTAATCTGTTGCATTCCAAGAGATCTCTGAACTAACAAACCAGACTCTTAATTCCTCCCTAGTGGCTGAACTCATTTTCATTGGTAACATGAGACTGGCCTCTGGCCTCTAGAAATAAAGGCTTGGGCATTAACTCATCATGTCTGTTTGCGTATCTATTTTCTGAATGAGAAGAGTGCCAAATTCAGCAAAAAATCACCTGGTTGCTATTGCAGAAACTCTTTTCTTGTACAGTTCTTTTCCTCATTTTTATGCTTAAGTTATATCACACAGAGAACTGTTTTAGGGTAACCAAATACTACATAAGGATGTATCAAATTTGTTCCAGATGAGTTAAAGAAAACTTAAATAACTACCATTTCCACTTCTTTCTCTTGAATTACTATATCTGCCTGCAACAAAACAGGAAAATCTCAACCTAAAGAAGATATAACCTAAGAAAAGGTATATTCATACCGTGGAACTGGATCTTAGTTTTAATTTCAGTCTAAACTGAAAAACCTAAACAGTGGCTTGAGTCTTCTGAGTCTCCCTCTCCTAACACCTAACTTCTGAAACATTTTTCACTTCTGGAAGTGTTCAGTAATTTACCAGGTTTGCCTCAGAGTAAAAATAGGGAAGCAAATATATAAATAAATTTAAATTTAAAAAAAAATCAGTAGAACACCATACATTCCCAAATACTTAACATGCTATCACACAATAAGTGAAAAAAATATTTCTCTTTGAGTCGCAGTTCATCATAAACAACATGTAATTTCCCATGGCACAAATCTATAAGTTTACCACTGAGCATATATCTTCCACCTGGAAGATATAAAATAACCCCAGGCCATTCACCAATCCCATGATAAATACCACTGCTGTTAATTATTTTCAGATTCTAGCTGTACAGCCTTCAAAATAAAATATTTAATACTCCTTTACACTTTTTGAGTGTTTTAAAGCCTAATTTAAATACAGAACAACAAATTTTTCACTTCAGCAGGAATAAAACATTAGAGCTGATTTTCAAAGTGCCTGATAACCATAAGTTGAATACATGAGACAGCAGAGAGAACTTTTGCCATATACACAGCTTTTATCTCACATTCATTACATAAATGGCAAAGAATGGAACAACAAAGCAACATGCACAAGTTTTCAGCATGAGTTTTTAGCTACTGTGCATGCATAAAGATGAAAAGAGGCAAAAAAAATAGCATTACAATCTTTCAAGCTTTTATAAAACTTACCCTTGCTCATCAGAAAGCTTTTGAAAAAGTCTGAGAAATCAGAAACCAAAAAAAAGAGATTCAGTGTCTTGATATTGATAACAACATTAACACCATTAGTAGACCAGCACTCTCACTAAGTGATGGGGAAACTGAAAGCTTGGGAACCAGCCAGCATGGAAAAGCACATCAGGAATTGGACACCAGTCAAAAAACACACCAGGACTTGCATGATGGGCAAAGTTGGGCAGAACTGTCAGAACAAGGTTGCCTGCAAGTTTCCAACACTTTTCATTTAGCAGTACTGCACAAATAAAGCCTTGTGCTATTTCTACACCACTTATTCATTCCAGAGCTGCTGAGCAGCAGGATGCTCAAAAGAGACTCATTTCAAGAAAATAACATTAATGCCACCTCGAGTCCCTACAAAAAGTGTGGCTTACAGAGGTTGTTCTCTTGTTACTCCATTTCTGACACTAACTGAAAGTAATACTTGATGTGTACCAGAATAAAAGACCCTAATAGGAGTTTAGCATATTAATCCCTGAACACAACTAATCCAGGTCAATTCAAGAGGATTTTTAGTATTCTTGAATATGAGTATTTTATAATACACCTATTTAATGCTACTGAATGAATTTTTAAAACATGCAATATTTCCAAGCACTTCAAAAATATTTCTCAGTAAAGCTCAAACTTTGTTAACAGTATTAAGCTTAAAAATTAAATGCAGCAACATCAAAATATCAACTGGAACACAGAAGTGTCTTAGTCACAAAATAATGATGCACAGCTGGGAGATCTGCAATTTGCAATGCCGTATTTTCAGAGCTAAGTAAACATCTGGAACCTCATTCTCCCCCAGTAAATACAAAATTCAAAGGAGAGAGATAGGAAACACTTAAGAAGCAGTATTCAGTCAGACAAGAGAAATTTTGAGGATACCAGGAAAGAATTAGGGGAAAGAATGAATCGAGACTTTATGAAAGTAGGAGGACAGTATTGGCAGAATAAAATATGCCATGGTGGACTTTAATATTACATAGCCACCACTTGCTTGCACCATGAAAACACTTTTTTTTTCACCTCATCTAATCATCTCAGAACTGTGGCAGAACAGTTTACAAGCATTTTTAAACTTAGGTGCAAGCAAGAATATCAGAATGCCCATTTCCAGAATTCGTCTTTAAAGCATTCATGTGTTTCAGAAATGTTTTTACAAATTATCTTGTAGAATATAACAAAATATTTCTAGACTCCGTAGTCTTTTGAATAATCACCATTTCTGTTCAACCATGGAAAGAAACTTATGCAGAACATTGAGCCTGGGGGAATGATAACATATTTTCTCCAAAATGGCAGCCTAAAACTAGAAAACTTTATAATTTTTTGTTGAAAATATGGTATTGCAGTCATGAGCTTCTATTCAAAGCAAATAAAAAGCCTGTTCGAGGACAACACGAACAAACAGACTGGCACTCTACGAATGGTTCAGCACAGGATGATGCTTTTCTGAATGGGAAGGGTTCAAGGGCACTCAATCTGTGCAGGACACAACCTGACCTCTCCACCATCTGCCGTTTCTTGTGTCTAACTTTGCTGGCCTCCCTGATTGCTTCCCACTTCTTCCAGTCTTCTTCACTGCATGGACCTGGGATAAAATTTACCGGCTGGACATTGCTTCCCACTTTCCAAGATTCAATCTTGCGGGTCAGCATATCATCCTTCTTATGGTGTAAAGATGGTGACAGCACTCTGCCATTGCTCTTCCTTTCCTCTGGTATCGCATTTTTTTCAAGTAAACATAGAAATTTGGACCGGATCTCTTCTGGAAGACTCCATGGATCAGGAAACAGTGCTGGGTGATACTTGTCAGGAGCACCTGATAAAGGCACCTCTTTTTTTTGAGAGAGGACTTTACGAAAAATCATGTCATCCTTTTCCAAATCTGGAATCACAGTTTGGCCCTCTCTAGGTTGCAGAATTATCTCACCCTCTAGAGGAGGCTCCTGCTCAGAAAATTTCTTTAAGTAACGGGGGTCTTGAAGAACAACTTGATTCACATGGAAAGCCCCAGTTTTCCGAACAAACAAATCATCATTCTCCAAATCTGGATATAGATATCCATTGTCCTCATCTCCTTGCTTGCCTCCTGGTATAAAGGAAACATTCTTTCTACATTTTATGAGCCTAGGGCCAGAAGTGGGATCAATTCTGGTCTCCGTTTCAGAAGACACGTAGTCAGTGTATTTTTGCAGGGCCTGAAGTAACGAAAACTGACTGAAGCATATAAAACAAAAGGAGGGAAGTAAAAATATCATTAACTAGCAAGAGACAAGCAGATCACAACGTTTTGCAATATACATTTGGTTTAGACTTGCAGTATCCCAAGCAGAATGACAACACCACTTGGCATTCACCACCACTGACCGTAGCGCAGCACACGCCAACCAACGCAAAGGTATCCCGGCATCCTAACCTGCTCAGAAACATCACACTGACATGCTCACAACACAAAGCCAGTAACCCTATGCAGCATGTTACACTTTCACATTTACACGTTTCAGAAGGCCAGCAACTTATGGCTACATTAAAAGAGAAAAAAACCCAAACCCAGCAAAACAGAAATAACCAAAAAAGCACAGCATCACGGGACGTGGTTTAATTTTATTTAGCTGTTGCATATCCAGCATTTCTTTTTGATGCATCAAGAGAACAGCTCATGCAGCAGTATCAACCTGGGCTGATCAGGAGACTCCAAGATTTTTCCTTCTGCAATCTGTGACAATGAGCTTCCCACATATTCAGCAGTTGGCTTATAATTCTGATCCCTTCTGCAGCTACTGTTCCAGTCAAAACTTTGTCTTGATTGATTAGCAACAATGGTACAGCTTTGTTTGTAAGCAAATTCCTCATCCTCAGAATCTGATCTCTTTCTACTGTGTAGCAGCAGAAAGAATGAGCAGAGGAGAAAGAAAAAAAACATGAAGTGTACTCACTGAGTAAAATGCACAGAGGCAACAGTGCAACAGGTGCAACAGTATAACAAAAATAATATTTCAATTATTAAAAGAGAAAAGAAAAAATAAAAAAAATAAAACATATCCTGCTGCCACACTGGCAATGAAAATTTAAAAATTCAGAGTCATAGAACTACACTTTAGGCTTTGCACACAGGAGAGAACAGGCATGCATGAAAACGCACCTGAACCCTTGAATCTCTTTATACCAGGGTTTGAAAGAGGATTTCTTGATTTTTTTCCATAGCAATTCCTCCTCTGGAGTCCAAAACTTAGGAAGAAATTTGTCAAAAGCAACAACTGTATTTGGCGCTGAAGAACTTAGCTTGCGAAAATAGAGATCATCTTTTTCAATGTTTGGGATGCCTACTTCTTCCTCGTCCTCATCAAAATACCCAGATAATTGTGAAGGATTGTTAGCTCTTGGTTTGTTTTCCTCTTTAGTATCCAACTGCCTCTGCCTCTTCTGGTTACTGTTCAAAATATCCAATCAGTTAAGATATTTTAGGAGCAACTTGACATAAGGAATGCAAAAAGACATGCTTTTTGGCTCAGGAGCTCAGCCTTGTGAATGAAGCATATTAGTTCTCAATTTCATCACTGCAGCACCAGAAACAATAAGATAGATTAAATAAAAAAAATTAAAAATAAGTTAAATGGTTATATCAGCATCCTATCTCCTCTGACAAAAATACAAAATTTGACAGAAAAAGCAAATCAAATTATCAGCTGTGTTAAAATGCCGATTAGAAGACTAACTTTATGGAGTTATTTAAGGGCTGCGATTTAGGTAACGCAATAGTTACTGGATCTTGGATTAGTATCTCTGACCTCAGTGGTTCAAGCATTGCAGCTAGTGGACCAGCTGGATAACTTTCTTGCGAGCAAGATTTAGGAGAGTCATTGCGCAACATGAAATGATGTCCAGGTGCAGCAGAGCTTACAGGGCTCTTTTTGACTAGAAATCTACGATTTGCTAAGTCATCCAAAACAACGTCGGGCAGCCTTCTTTCATCTTCTGAATCAGAGCCACTGTCATACTCAGAGATGATCTGGAGGGAAGCTGGATTTGTGAGCCCACACTCTGCTCTGCTATTTTGACAGGAAGCTACAGGATTCGTTTCACGTCCACTGAGGTTGACCGAGACAGGAATAGAATGAAGATAGTGAAGTCACGAAGATAATGGTGAAACTCAAGAACTGCCCACTAATCTCATTTGTATGCATCAAGAAGCCGGACAACTGAAATTCATCACTATATTTTGGAAGCTTTAACAAGCAGTCAAAACCATCTGGAGTCTGGCCAGTTTAAAAAATTACTCAAGCATCAAAAAACAATGTAAAAATCCAAAACCAAAAACCAAACCACACAACCACACCAAAACGTCCCCCTTGGTAAAACATGGAAAATCAAATACTTGACTTCTTATTGCAGCAAGAGCAACTTTTCTTTAACTAATAAAGAAGTAACTTATTTTAAAAATTCTACATAAAATCTACTTTAGTAAGACCACACACCAGTACCTTGAAAATGCTCCATCTGACTCAGTGAAAACAGGACTTGCCCAGCTCCTCCTGTTGTCCTCATTCTTCTCTATCCTCTTCTTCCTTAAAGGTGCTGGCACATATGCTGTCTGCTTGTTTTTGTTTGGTAAGAAACGATTGAAGTCAGTGGTAGGTTTCGGTTCAATCACAGAAATTCTGCGGTAAGACCTGTCATCTTTATGGGAGTCATGCATTTTGGAAGGCAGTTCTGAGTCTGTGTCACTGTCGCAACCTTAGAAGAAAGTGAAAATAAAAAGGGAAGATACAAACATCATTCTCCAGACATGTGCTCGTAGCTAAAACTTGGATCAAAGTCTTCTAAAATCAATTTATGTCTGTATTTTAGATGTTTCAGCTGCAAATTTGCTGAGCTACTGACAGGACAGTAAGAAAAGTATTTTTAGAAGTCTGTGGCAAAGCTGTGATAAGATCCATTAAACTCAATTTGGTTTGCATGATCCTCCTGCATTTGTTCCATTCCTTCATTATCACTGTTCCCTGCAGGAAACAAAGTGCTGGCCTCCAGACTGAAGACAAAAAACAGCACAGAAATTTTTTAATTAAATAGTATCTGCAAGATAAATTTACTAACACAGACAAACAGCAAATAATATAGCATTGTGCTCATTTCACAGATTAAAATCCATTAGAAGCCCAGGGTACATCAGGTATGTAGTATGGCTAAATGTTGCCTTGTACAGATCAGCAATGCTCCATGGAGCCTCTGCTCAATGATTTTGTTACTCACATGAAACAAAACCCAAAACCTCACAATTTGTGTGACTTTAGACTACAAGTTGGCATTGAACTTTAAAATCAGCAGAGAAATACAGGCTAGAGCACTGCTTTAGGGATCCAATGTCGCCATCTTCTTGTTACCTTTATTTTCATGACAAACTACTAAAAGTAACAAATACTACTCAGTGTTTAACCTAGGTGGGAAAAACCTTATTGAATATTCACAAATGAAGTAAAGACATAGCAGTTTGACACAGTCGCCCTAAGAACAAGGTAAGCGACTTGTGCAACTGGTGAATTTTAGGTAACTCCATGCAGATATAATTTCTAGGAATTTCCCTTACAGAACTCTGGGAATATACCCTGGACATACACACACTCTAATGTGCCAGTGAGAGCAAGAGTTTCAGCAACCCTTCCGAGGAAGATCTGTGTGAGCAGTGCTTTTTTTCTACCAACTGTTAGAGGTGAATATTTGCTTACGCAAAATGCAACTGCAACAGTTACAAAACTGGAACTGACTTTAAGTACTGGATATCCAAGTACTAGGTCCATACATTGTCTTTTCTCACACTCATAAGATACAAGTCAACAAAAGATTTTAGAGAGGAAAACATACCTTCACTGCCACCTTTCAAGGTTATATCCGATGAAAAGCTTGTGCAGGATCTTGAACCAAGAGAGTCCAAGCTATCAAAGGAATCGTCTCTTTTATGAGTAACTGAAGATGAGAAAGGCTCTCCCCGGTCAACGTACCAAATATCGCCGTACCCACTGTCTCTGCCGCTTCTGCTCAGCTGGCTGGACTCTTCAAGTGCCTACAAGAATCACTTTTGAAAGGCCTTTTCCAATAATTTAGTGTGCAAATGCTACTCATGAGCATTTTGAATTCATAAACAAATTTCAACAAAGACTACTGCAAAACCCTGAAACACATAACAACAGTTTCAACAGGAGACTTGGTAAAAGGTCTTAAATTTCTCTCATCTCAGCAAAGAGGACTGAGATAGGGCTCTTCACAATGTACCACATGAATTACAGCAGATGTGTTCTGAAATTCGTATGGGTAGCAGAAGAACTAAGCTAAAAATCATTCCTTTCCTATGGAACTTGATAGCAAGCAAAACAAATTACTATGTTCTCCAATCTAAGAAGAAAATGAAGCCTTCAAGAGACTGTTTAGAATTGCTGCTGTATAACAAACTATAAAATTCAGGCTATTTGTTTCATTTCCTTTTTTGGATTCCTTACCTTACTCAGTGCTTGTCCTAATAACTTCTCAAATGCTTTAAGATTGAGGTATGGACCATTATAATCAGGGTCAATTTGAGCTTTTCTCCCAAGCCAGTATAATGTAATCAAAACCTAAAAACAAACAGAAAAAAACCCCTGAATACAAACTTACTTTCCTCTCATGCCAGTGTAAAAGAATCTCAGCATGCTGTTAGAGATGTTTCCACAATGCACTGCAAAATCTTTCATACAGTATCAGCTGTGATTGCTACCAAAACCAATCAAAGAGTGTCATGATACATCTCATATATCTCATGCAAGCAGATGTAAGTACTGGTTTTGATTATTACAATGATTTGGGAAAGTAAGATGCACATAGAGATCATTGTAAAATGGCATTAATTTGCATCAGATAAATCAATAGTTGAAGGATAAGGTAAATATGATAGTACCATAAATAGAAGCATTTAGAAATAATTAATCACAATTAATGTGCAACTCTCTTACATTTTTCACTCTTCTGTTGGTTTCCTCTGGTCTGATGCAGGGCAGAGAATGAGAAAAAGAAAAGAAAACAAAATATTTTAAAATTGCTGACTTAAAATTCAATTATTATTCAAGATGTAAAAAGCTTCAAGACCAATTATCAGTCAATATAAAATATGCAACTATGACTGCTCCAAAAGAAATAAGAAGCATTTAGCTTTAAATACAATCATAACTCTATACTATTCCAACTGTTACATGCAAAATGAGAAGTTAGCCAATCTATTACAGTTTCTGTTTTGAGAGGTACACAGAAAGGTTCTAGGTATTTTTAATTAGCTGTCATTTAGTTATCAATGAAACAGAAGTAGCAAACAAGCTGTTGACTTTGGGAAATATAGCCTCTATTAGCCAGGGAGATCACAGAATCAGAATGGTTTGGGTTGGAAGGGCCCTGAAAGATCACCTATTTCCAACCCCTCTGCCACGGGTAGGGACACCTTCCACTAGACCACACTGCTGAAAGCCCCATCCAGCCTGGTTTTGGAACCTTACAGGGATGGGGCATCCACCACTTGTCTGGACAATCCATGCCAGTGCCTCTCCACCCTCAGAGTAGAGAATTTCTTCTCATCAGCCAATATAAACTGACACTCTCAGTTCAGTCATTCCCCCTTGCTCCTATCACTACATAACCCCCCAAAGAGCCCCTCTCAAGATTTTGCATAGGCTTGCTTTAGCTGCTGGAAGGCTGCTACAACGTCTCCCTTGAGCCTTCTCTTTTCCAGCCTGAATAACCTCCAATTGTCAATTCCATATAAAAGGAGATTCAATTGTAACTTTTCCCCTAATGGTATTGTTTTCTAAAGTATTTGCCTTAGACAACAGAGAACATTTTAGCCAAGAGTAAACTTTTCAGACCAAAAAATGAGAAACTGAAACTGGGACAAGTGGAGAGAAACGATGTAGGGCTGAAAGAATGGGTTTGGCTTCTTTTATGCAAATACATTTTTAAAAAAGAATATTAAATACATATGCAATCACTAACATTAGGGAGCGTTTACATATATACACCAAGTCTGTAGCCCACCTTGGAAGTGTACCAATGGACACTCCTGTTCTCCTCCCACTCATTTTAAGAGCAAGAAGAAGAAACTTCTCAAACGGGAGGTTCCAAAAGCTTCGTAGTCCCCAGGTATAAATACTCAGGGCTGGACTGCAGACAGTGGTTGAACAACACTGCTGCCTGCAGTGCCAGCAGTTATGGAAGAGCAAATGGCTTAAATACACCAAAACAACTCTTCACCTGCCCTGGTTTGGAGCTGGTTCGGCTATAAACTTCACACACAGCACAGTGAAAGAGTTCAAACAGAAAAGCAGAGACTTCACATGCAGCAGCAGAAAAACTCTATTCAGAGGTCCCTAACATGCCCAACCAACAATGTGTCAAGATACTTATCTTGTTTCTGTCTAGGAACACACTAGTTAAAGGTTACAAGAAAAAAAAAAGAGAATAAACCATTCAGGAAACAGTTAGGAGTTAGTGTAATAAGGACAGGGCTTGGTCACTCTTCATGGAAATTGAATAATCAATGAGACGTGACAAGCATCAGGGACACAGACTGTCCCTTCCCTCCTCCTCCTCCTTCCTATTTTGAGAGCACCCGCTCCCACTCAGTGGCTCTAATTGCCTTGCCCATCCCCACATCATAAAGAAATCAGGCTATCAGGAACACAAAGTCCTGAGATGGGTCTGACCTCCACAGTCCTTGCCTGAAGCTTCCTTAGTATCTCATGCCAGAGATGTTTCTGGCTTTGTAGCCAGTGACCTCTTTTGCACAGATAAGGAAGAACCCTCCTCCTTTAATGTGAAATATTTACACTTTTTTGTTTGTTTTTTAATCCCTTCCAAAATCCATTGCTATCAGTTATTCATTCAAGACTATTTTTGAAGAAAAAAATTCCCCCTTTTTCCAATGAGCTAAATTTTTTGCCAGTGTCCACATTGTAGGGCACACCATAGCTGTGACCTAAAGGGCTACAGGAGACAGTGCATTTCCCATTCTCCAAGCAGAGAATCGAAAACTATTCTTACAACACTACACTTCTCATACCCAGCAGAGAACATTTTAAAGGTTAGCATTCTTTACCGTCAATGCCTTTTGTTAGCAGAATTTCTGCTTTGGTTTGCAATTACAAAAGCAGAGACCCTTGCTAAGGATGCCTTAAAGTTTGCTCCCAAACTTCAGCATTCCAGTGAGGCGTGGAAGACGCTGCCCTTAGCTGGCAGGAGCATGTATCCAAAAGGCTGCCAGCCTTCATGTAGACCAAAGCTACAAGACTGAAAACAATGATGTCCACTTCTGCTTTCCTTGAGTTCTCTGGGATAATTTCAGTCAACCGTTTTGCAACAGGAGCAATATTTAGTTGTCTTTATATTTCAATAAAATTTCCTTACTGGAATAGCCATAAATACACTCGGCCTGTGTATTTGGACTAAAACCAACACAAAACCTAGGCCATTCTGGTAAACAGCACCAAAAATGCAGGCAGGGAGATATTTCATGCACTCCAATGACAGACCCTGCTTCATTCTTGTTTACCCTGCTAACAACAGAAGCAAACAGACAAGGTGTTTACTCTTAATTCATTAAGTTTTTTCACTTGCATTGCTACTCTCCTTCTCTGAACTGCATCTATTGGTTTCTAAAACTTTTTAACAACTTGTGACAGTAGACACAGTCTGAGCAGAAGAGGATAAGAAAAAATCCAAGAAAAACTCTGCAGATCTGGAACACTGTTCTTCATTTTTGTATGTATGTATTAATTATTTGATGGTACTTAACCAAGGAAAAGGATTATTCGGAACGATGAATGTACTGTCCAAGACCTGTTAAACGATAGGTATATAATTTTTTTTTGGTCAAAAAATCCTGATTAAAGAAGCAATGTTGTTACCTTACTGGAAGGTCTTAAAAATAATTTCTGATCCAAAAATTTCACAGCTACATCTTCTCTGAGGCATGCAATTTGCAGAAGGTGTAGTTTGGATCTGCTTTCTAACATTCTCTGTGTGAAATAAGAGCCTTTAAGGCCTTTTATATGGACAACCTGTCCAAGCTCATCTGTGTTTAGTTGCACATGCAGTTGCCTATTTCTCTTCCAGGACACTCCACTTAAAATATCTATTGTGTAAATACTTATTGGTTAGAAGTATGATACAAACTGAAGAGCTATTAGAAGGAATTAATTTTCCCTGTGAGTATCAAAACAGAAAAAGCAAGGCTTTAAACTCAATTGTAGTAAATGAAAACATAAAATGGAACAATTCTAGTACACAGAAATTCTCCATGAGGTGTTATAAAAATAACATAACTACTGTGCAATCTATGCAAATAATTCATCTAGGGTCTTGTGTATAACTCTGAACAATTATGGTTCATAGGAGGGCACAAGACAGAGGCATCAGCCTCAAGCATAGCAAATTCTTTGCTGCTGTAAGAGTAGGCATGACCCTACAACTCTTCTGACAAACTGTTACCTAACAGGAAGCTCCTGCTCTCACCTCCAACTCCCCTTTACAATCCTGGCTCCAAATACACAGGGCTTCAACACTCAGTTTCTCACACTGTATTTGAATAAATCATTTAGAAGATGGAGTACAAGAACTTCAGCAACTTAGCTTTTAAGCTTTTTAAAAAACACTCTGGGACACTTACAACCTTATTTTAAACATAAGTCTATAGCACTGAAGTGCACACACAACTGATTGCAGAGACATTTCTCATACGACAGCTAACTTAGGAATTGATTGGGTAGCTCACTTGCTGAAGTATCTTTGTCAATGCAAATAAGTGCCAATACTACATTTGGTTACTGTAAAAGAAGTCTGCTTTTTCCTGTTTCCATCCAAAGCTGTCATAGAGCCAGCCCAGCTGATGCTAATCATATTCTTTATGAATATTGGTATAACCCAAGTTTTATGTGGGCTGCAGCTTTGCCCAGGAGGGCATAGCCAAGGCTGCATCTTAAAACTAATCTGCTGAAAGAATTCAGTTCCTCCCCACATGACACTGCAACACTGTTTACTAAATCACTTTGTGTATTTTTAAACATTAACTTCTCTGTCCTCCCACAGCTTTTTTATATCTCCTTTCCTTAACAATACAACTTTGCTAAAGATGTCTGAACTAAGCAAAGAAAGCAGCTAAGTAGAGCAGTTAAGATCTTACTGGAAAAATTTATTTTAAACACTTTGTCTGCTCTTGCCACAGTCTCAGCATTTAAGCATCCATTCTGAAGCTCAAAAAAAGCCCAACACCAATCAACCTATTCTAACCTCAATATCAAATTCCAGCTAACAGAGAGGTCTCAAAGTTGTAAAAGTAGAATCCTGATTCATGAAGTGTGAACCTTAAATGTTGGCAGCAGTATTAATAAAAGTTTACATACAACTTCAAGATTAGCCACCCTGGAAAAATCTCTAAAGTCTAAAGGCCACGAGACAAAAACACGTGGGGGATATTATGATAGTAATTGTGAAGCACAACCACATAAATCCGAGTTGAACACTGATGGAAAAAGATGTGGAATAACCACCTGTGAAGAAATAATGCCTTCTGTGTAAATCATCCCAACTACGTCAATCCTTGAGCAAACAGAAGAAAGACAAATGGGACAGGAATAGCTCTCACTTGTTGATGCGTGATACGCTTAGAACGAAACACCTCTGTTACATTTGAACACAACACATATTGACAAACATCACTTCCAGACTGACAGATGTTTCTCCAACAAAGACCACTCTACATGAATAAAGCAAAGTGACAAGGCAGATCAGCACAAGGCTGAGCCACAGCTCAAGGCATTTATTCTCAGCTCCACTGTTTGCTCAAGGTTAAACAGCAGAATTAGTCACCAAGGCCCTAGCTTGACAATACAAAGGCTTTGGCAGCAGTTCTAGCTTAAGGATTTCCTGGTCCCCTTCTCTCTTCCAGCCACTCCTGTTTGCTGCCCCCGTGGTTATGCCAACACAACCCTGAATCACACTGCTGTTCCACGCTGCCAGAGGGCTACACCTGTTTCTCTGTGTTTTTCCTAATATACATTTTCAACCCCTAAATTAGCTTGCTGATCTGTTTTAGATCATGCTCATACAAGCAATTGCACCAGCACCATGGCAGAGGAGCAGGCTGGAGGCTTGGTGGAGGACTCTGCTCCAGACACCAGTACCGTGAGAACCCCCATGTGATGACGCTGAGACAGAGGCACTCTGTGCTTCCCATTTTTAAGGAGTCAGGAAAGCCTGCTGGGATTATTTTAGTGCATTTTTGGGCATTTAAAACATTTTTTTTTAAATTGTAGACAATCATACACGTTAAAGGAACTGGCAGGCCACAGTACTTTTAAGAAATCATGAACTAGAGTTTAACCAATTATAAAATACATCCACTGACACCTACAGACACCTCTCCACTGCCTCCATACAAAAGAGCAGTGCATTTTAAGAAGCTACTTTTTTTTTACCTATTGCAAAATTTTTAAACAATAAACTTAATACTTTGGATTTTATTTTTCTGACACGATATGGTTTTGTTTCCCCAAATCCTAATATGTATGAAATTCCAGCAACTAGCAACTCATGATGTCAAATCTACTGTAACACTTCACTTTATTATTTTCCAGGAAGAACAATGTGGAACTCAGGACCACATCCAAGATACTAGAAGTCTGAGCAAAATTCTGGAAGATTATTTTAAAGCATCCTGTTCAGAGAAGGGTCTGTTTCTCATATAGAAACATATTTAAATATACTTATCAATTGAAGATTTAAAATTTTAAAAAACCCAAAATCAACAAACAAAGAAGCAAGTTTGAACTGAGATTCCTCCTCCCCAAAATGAGGGTTAGCTGCCAACAATACATGTGGTCCTGTCCAAAGAGATAAGACAAATCTGAATCCATTTACGGGGAGAAAGAAGGAACAGAGACACTCCCACTGATAGAAAGGAATGTGGCAGTGACAAATGCACCCTGCCCAGTGCCAAACCCATCCTTGGTGACGAACACTTCAGAAACCCCAACAGCTGCCAACCCTGTTTTCTGTCCTTTCCTCTAAACTACAGATCTCACAAATACAAGACTTGAATAGATTGCTGTTTAAAAAAAAATACTGGTGATCTCCCTTTGAGCTTCCATCCATCAAGGCAGCAGTCACACCTCCAAAACGCCCTTTGAAGGTCTTGGAAGAGCCATACCCTGGCCTGGAAGCTGTAGCAGATCAGTTGGCTGTAGAAAAGCCCATTCCCCACTCCTTGCTGAGCTGCAGGCACTGTAGCCCTACACCGAGCAGCTTCACTTACAGTTCTGAGGAAGATGTCAGGGGATTTGGAGACTCCTGTACCCCCGCCGGGTATTGCTGCGCAGGAGATGAATGCTGCCTGTCCAACTAGCAGCGGGCTCGTGCTAAATTTCAACCTCTTTGGCCACCTACTCAGCTGCTATTAATATTGCTGTTATCGGATTTCACTGAATTCCCACGTGCTGCTGAGAATAGAAAGGCTCCAGTGGAAGATGTGGTTGCTGCATGGGTACAGAAACATGAGGACATTCCTCCAGCACTTGGATTCATAGCAAATTGATATTCAACCCCGAGAGCCACAGTTCACTGCTGAGAATGCTGGAAATAAACCAGCCAGGCTACGGCTGCAGAGTTAGAGAACAGCATTTGGAAACACACCTTTCTATTTGACTATGAAAAGCACATACATTTTCCATGGCAACACATCCACCAGAGCCAATGCCACTCACATCATAGCAGCACAGAGTTGGGTATAAAATGACAGCAGAAAGCGTTTCTCCGTGCCCCTGTGGAACCCCTGGCTGACAGCGAGGAGATGTGGGCCCTGATGAATGAGCAGCCTGTCTCCACCCCATGCCCCCACCTACTAAAGCTAAGGGGTGGAGGAGAAATGCTCAAAAAGGAAGAGAGGGAACAGAGCCAGCCTACACCCTCCGTGGGAACACATCACCATCCATGGCTTCAGAGGCTGTCTTCTCACACTGTCTCCTGAGCACGGTGCTTCCTTGCTGATCTCACCCATTATGCCTCCACACCATTCTGAAATCCCTTATCAAAACAAAAACAGGCACGTCTAGAAAAGTGCATCAACCACGGCAAGTCACCAAACGATAACATTATCCATTTCCTCATGCTCTTTTCCGACCCCTCCCTGGGTGGTCCACCTCTGCCAGCTTCCTCATATTTCAGTCTAATCTAGACGTTCTCCCAGAGAGAAAACTAGTATCCTGTAGGGAAGAAGGCATGCCTGTCAAATAAAAAATAAAAATAAATTGCCCAGAAGAACAAGCAGAAGAGCCTCAATGACAACCTGAGCACTCCTTGGCTCTTGTCTGAGGGGTGAGCAGGACAAGTAGCATGGAGCACTCACTGTAAGTTTTTGCTGTGGCAAAAAGGAGGCTCACAGGATCGTGCATCTTCCTGCTCAAATACTAAGCGCTATTAAAGAAAATTAAAGTTGGACTGGATGATCTCTGAGATCTTTTCCAAATTAAATTGTTCTAAAATTGATAATAATTAATGTAGATTTGTTAATTGGTCCCCTTTTGTGACTTTTTCTTACTCCAATCCTAACCTTCTCTAAAAACTCATCAGCTTCACTAATTACAGAAAATTAAATTGTGTATCTCTTGTACTGTTTTGCTTGCTTGGTTTTTCCAGGACAAAACTAGAATGTTTTGCCAATCTTTATTAGGTACTTCCAATTCCAGATCTAGACTGGCACCCACCAAAAAAAAAAAAAAAAACACCCACAAAACTAAAAACCCAGCAGGTATTTTATTTCTGAAATCTAGTGATCAAGTGCCATACACTTTGGCCAAGAAACATAAGAACATCCACTGACTTTTATGAGAAAAGATGGACTCTCTGCACAAAGTATTAGAAGTTGTGCAGTTGACTCTCAACTCACACAGAGTGTTAGGAGTTCTCAAATCACTTTGGTCATGCTCAAGAAGACTTTAATTTCACAGGTAAAATTAATTCTTTCTCAAGGAAAAAAAAACACTTTAATTCACATGGTATTTTAAATAAATTGATAGATCACTATTATATCAGTACTTATACATATTATAGGTTTTTATTTCTCCCCAAGTTTTGGTATTTAGAATTTGGAGCATATGATTTTGCTGAATCTCTCCTTTTATCTCCCTGCTGCCTTTTTTTCTTTTTTAAAAACCTGTTCACATTTCAGTTGACCTTTGCACAAGGATTACATTAAATGTTCCCCCCGTTCTACTTTTCTCCTTCCTTGTACCTCAAGAATCAACATACTTGAGAGCTCATTCTCTTGATCACCAGGATCATTATCTACATTAACTTCTCTTGCATTTAGTTTTAAAGACCCTTGCCCTTCACTCCCCCACAGAAATCTAGACCATATTGTATAAATTTTGTAGATTAATTTGAAGAGAAGTCAAGATGGGGAATGTACAATTTGGCTAACAATCTTTCCAAAATAAATAGTTGGTATATCTGGGGAGTCACTGAAAAATAAGTATCAAAATAGACAATTAAAAGCATTGTGTATGTTTTTAGAAATATATTCAAAACCACAAAAACGTGCAGCTGCTAGCTTGCTCAAAAATAGTTCAAGAGCATTATTAAAAAAAATGTAAAAAGTCTATTATTTGCTACAGCTAAGCTGCAGCAACCATGCCAACACACAGCATTATTTTTCATTGCATGACCAAAACTCATTTTCTCTATTGCATGATGCCTCTTTGCCATTATTAAGAATTTCCAAATCATTGTTCTTTTTATTCCCAACTCTCACACCTAATTGGAATATTTCAACATCTCCAGTTTCCACACACCCACCAGAGGTGATTTTTTAGAATAGCCCTCAATATTGACCACATTAATTCCCACCAAGCCTTGATGAGACATGTCTGTACCAACTCCAGGTATGAATAAACAAATCACTGCAAGGTAAGCTAGGGTAAAAAATTTTCCACCTACCAACTACTCCTAGCACCTGCCTATGTGCACTCTCTTACACTCAACCCCCAGGACTAACACAATTGTTCAATTTGGATAAAGCATTTAGAGGTGGTCTCTTGGGAAGAGCTAGGATTTGGCAGGTTACACAACACTTCTTGCTCAGAGAGAAATATTTTTATAGCCTCTGTATACAGGAAAGAGGAAAAACCACCCCAACAACCTCCTTCATCCAATCTCCTCCCTTAGTCCATGCCCAGGGAAAGATCCAGTAAATGTAATCCTTTGTTATCTTTGTGTCAAGCAAACAAGCAATGATGCAGAAGTGCCTTGTGTATAAGCAAAACAGTTTAACACTCAAAAGCAAGGTTTACTCAGTTCCTCAGGGGATTAAAAAAAACAAAACAAAAAAACCCCACCAAGAACTCAAGTCTATGCCGTATAATTTATATCAGATATTTGGCAATGAACATATCTTCTGATAAAGAAAAAAAGATGACTGACAGTAACTTGTACTGGATATTGCTGTGTTTACACTCATGCTTACATCCAGTTTCACCAGTCCAAATAGGCATCTGCTTGGCTGCTGGTGTTATGACACATAGTCAGAAAACAATTCAGCACACAGGTGACTCAGAGTTGCCAGCAGAAGCTACAGATGTCCTATTCTAGGCCCATAAAAGTAATCCAGGATTCAGCCCACTCCAGACATCATCTCCTCAGGAAAGCCAAGACCCATAAATGCCACGTATATGTATGAGGGGTAGTTATATCTTCTGGAGAAGAGGCAGACCCCCTGGATTTTGGGGATACATGGAATTTACAGCTCCTGGGAGTCACTTCACAAATTTCCAAGGCTCATTTTTTCCTCTAGAGCAATTCCAATGTACTGCTGGCCAAACTGTTGCACAGGGGGACAGAGAATAGGGGCAGTGTATATGCCAGACCTTCTTTTCATTCTAAACTTTTGTTACATTATTAAAAAACAAATGCTTTTTTGTTCTGCAGTTCAAAGGGGGACTACTACAAGAGTGATAAAGCTAGGGAAAGAGTGATAGAACTAGGACTTTGAAAAAATTTAGATTTATTGATAGAGATACAGAGCAAAGATGAAGAAATGGAGGTACAAGGTAAGAGCAGCTTAGTCCATGATAAAATGAAGTGATGCTGCATTTGTCCTTAAGTAGAAGTAAATCACTACTGCATGACTGAATAATTTCATTTAGTCTGTACACTTTGACTAAAAGCTTTAAAAAACTACTGGGTTTTCTCAGTAATATTCTGGCAAAATATTTCAGAGCAAATAAGAAGCACTGAAAAAAAATTATAATGCTTCCTTTTTGGAATTTTGCCGTATTTTCTCTATGTTTCTTTTTGTTACCCTAGCAACACAGAGCACAACACCATCACTCATCACACAGAGCACATGAGTATGAAATACAGGCTGAACCTGACTTCTCTCTATTAAAGTCTGTTCTCTATTAACTTAAGGTGAACAAATACATCCAAAAGGAATGAGATATGCAGATACAACAGAACTTTATTATTTCCCATGTTTTCTTGATCTGCCTGCATTTGTCAAAAGATACTTAGAGCCAGGAAAGAGTTCCTCAATTAATGGAAAGCCAAATATTTATGCAAGGTTAACAGACAAAACCACTGAAATAGAATGTATTGCCTTGAATCAGCTCTGCCAGAAGACACGGTGTGAAGTAGCAGCAAAATTTAAACCAAAAACAAGGTACAAAAATCAAGAACTCACCAAGGGTAGTACACTTATGGAAAAATGTGCCCCTTTTCTTTTGGGGAACAGTCAAGATCTGAGACAAGTATATATTATTTTCCACATTTCCTGCAATTCTCACCTCCTATCCTCAGCTCTTGAAGCATCCTAAATTAACGGAGCTCCTTAAGGATTCAGCTATTCTGATTCAAGTTTCTTACAGCTTCAGATTTATTTCTATAACATTTGAAACATATAAATTAAATTTGTTGCTATCAGTAATATTGGATAAATATTACCTCTTTTAATTAGCTTTTTTTGGGTGAAAAACAATTTTTCCACCCCAAAAGAAAACAGTGCTTTAAGGCTACTTGGCGCAGCCAAGTCAGAGGGTAATTTTAAACATTTGCTCAAAACATTAGCATTTTTGGGCCAGGTTTTCTGGCCAAGTTTTTAATGTTGGAAAAATGAATGCTTCTTTACTGTAAAGTGAGAGAATGGGTACAAGTCCAAATACTTGCTTTGCCAGAATGTTAGAAAACTTGTGTGGGAGGCAAAAAAAAAAGAGAGGTGGGGAGGAGAAGTTAAGTCTTGTCTGACCATATACTCTGAAGTTGGAGTTTACATTCATTCAGACCATCCCAACCAACTGAAACCAAATGTGCTATTAGTCACTTAGGAGTTTCTGTTGTAAAGTTAGAGGAGTCTGAGAATAAAAACTCGAAGAAAATTAATGATATGGGAAAACAATCTTAGCCATGGAGCTATAGATGATCTCACACCACTCTTTCACCAGTACTCGTGAAGTATGTAATTTGTATCACAAAACTGATGACTGAGGGAAAAAAAAGGCTTAATACACCAATTAAGACATCACCAAAATGCTCCAACAAGCTATTACAACTAAGTCTGCTGGTAGGGAAGGAGTGGAACAAAACTATCAGATTCTACTCCAAGTGAGGCCATGGCAATATTCCCAACATCTTTAACGAGTGCATGAGTAAATGCTAAATTGGGAATCTTCCTTCTCATGAGAAAGAAGATACTACATGCATCAAGTCTTACAAATTACAGTTAGCCATCTGCAGAATTTCACCAGCTGCCCAGCCAGATGAAGCACCGGAGAAGTGGGCTCCTTAAAACACACATGGTGGTGGTAAGCTATCCTTCCCAGAAGTCAATCAAACCAAAGAGCCAAAATAACACAAAAGCAACTCTCAGCTCTTGATGGGGTTATTCTATAAATTCTTTGTCCAACAGTCCTCATAATTTCTACATGAAAAACAGGCACTCTTTATCACCAAGAGAAGATTAACAAAAACCCTGAGACTCTCATCTAGGAATCCACAACTTTTGAAAACTAATGATGTCTCAAAACCTCTGTGAAGCACAATCATTACTGCATTTAATCATTGGAAAGATTAGCAAACTAATGCTTAACCTTAAAAGTATGTCAATTGCACCAGTTTAGTACAAACTGCAGCTTCCCTTGGGACAGTACCCATGCTGCATTAGCAACTGCTACATCCAGACCTATGACCTTGGAATTGTCTATGAAAGTATCCCTTTTGATCTCAAGTGTTTGGCCCTATTTTATTCAGAAATCCCAACAGCAACAGTACTGTCACTATATTCATGAATTTCCCTATATTTGGGGAAATTCAGGTAAAAGCCAAGTCTTTACCATCACCCTGCAATTAGGACAGATTAATCTAGACAGGATGAAAAATTAAAAGACAGTTTAATAAAATTAATGGGATGTTTCTCCTCTTGATTATACTTAATTCTACCTGAAACAAATTACAGTTACAGAAGAATCACACAAAAAGTCATCTCAGTGGTCTCATCACCAACATGCACCTTACAACAGTGAGACTCAGAATAATTACCAAGATCTCCCCTTCTTCTTTTCACCTCCAGGCTAACAGAGCTACAAGAAAAAATTAACTCAGTGTGGTGGAGGAATACCCAGCAGTATCCTCCAATAAGGAGAGGATACATCAATCTCTGCTGACAGCTTAGGAATATGTTGCCAAATCACAGCAAAACCCAGCTATTCCTTGACAGGAAGGTAACCCCTGAAAAGTACAGGAGAAAAGACCAGGATGAACATACCTTCACCCTTTGATCCACAGGTAGTACAAATGGATTATAAGCTTGAGCATTATCATCAAGTTTGATTGCCAGACAGCAAACGACCACATTACCCACAAAATACTCAAAGTGCCTTGCAATAGGCTACCACTTTCTTACTGCATGAAGTTAGACAGGTGGAAAATACCATGAAAAAATCTTCTCTCCATTTCAGTGTAGATGCAGTTAGTGGTTCACTTAATCTGCTGCAGTAATATATTTTGAAAATAAATTAAACAGAAGTCACTTTTGTAGATTTTTTTTGTAGCAACTGAAGGTACAAAGATATACAACAGTCTTCATCATCAAGGAAATGCATTTATGTCATTGTAGGACAGTACACCAGTTTCCTAAGATACTAAAAAATAGCTCATTCTGCCATGTAAGTTATGCAAGCATCATCTTTAGTAACGGAAATCAGTACTATCAAAAGCAGTTCACAAAATAACAAATCAGCCATCTGTTGGACACTGATTTATTGAGAGACACTGATTCAGAACTGCTCCAGTAGTCAGATATTTACTGCTCAGAAAAAAGATAAATATGAAGCCTTCTGCCACACTGCATTTAAAGCTCTTCCCTTAGAAAATAGTACATTGAATACAGGTAAAAATATACAACCCAAGTTTTTTTTCAGGTAGGAAAGAATCTGTGGAAGCTTCTGTTAGGGAAAGAAATCCAGAACTGTTGCATGAACTCCAGACAGAACGTCAAACATGTAATTACTTGAAATATTATTAAAAGTAACATAGTTATTACTTAAGGCCCTGAAGGAAGAACCCAGACACAGGACAGGTACATAGGTGAGTATACTTGAACTTTTTTTTGCATAACAAAGTACCCAACAAAAACTGTGCAATCCTTCAAAAAAGAAAGCCACGAGGAAAAGAATAATAAATTAAAAGCACAAATCATTCTTTGCAAAGAGAAAAAACTGAACTCTCATCTCAAATGCATTCTCTAACTTCCTCTCCTTTTAATTAAAATTGATGAATGCTGATAGCGTAGAAATCAACAGTTTGGATGTGAAGTAAACAGGACATTTAAAATACATAAATGCACATTTAAATTAAGTCTGTGCTGATTTTCAATTTGTAAAATCTCATATGCACTCATTTTGAGTGTCATACCAACTCCCCTCAAAAATAAGTTCACTAACGCATTCATGATTACAGAGCAGCTTACCAAAATAAAAATTGTTTTTAAATTCTACTTCCTCACAAAGCTTTTTATTTTTGCTAATTTTAGCTTGCACAGAGGATCCTGTGTTTCATGGGTACAACCAAGGCTTGCCAAAGTTCTTTCACAAGTTGAAGACTGGCCAGTGAGCACCACCAGCAGTAATAGAGCTTTAGCTGAAACAAAAAGCAATTCCTTTTGAAAAATTAAGCATATAATTATCCAATGAACACAATATCACAGTATTTACTCTCTCAGGTAATTATTAATTTTGTTGCAGGCACTAAGATTAGAATGGATTGAAACTTGCTGTATTTAACAAGACAACTTTTTCTGCCCTCTCTCTGCTAAAAGTGTTAAGTTGACCATCTATACCCAGTTTGTCATATACTCTTCTCTTTGTTCCTGTATCTTGCTGTGTTGACCATCACATAAAAAAGAGTCACACGCTTTCAAATTCAGGCCATAAACTAATCTCTACCACTAGGGAAAGTACAAGGTAATGTTTTCTAAAAACTACCCACTAATTATTTTTTTGTCCATAAGGATTGGATTACACACTTTAATTAGCAAATGCATGGAAACCTGTACAGCTACCTTTTGTAATACCATTAAAGACTAACCTTTCATAACTGTCATCTGCTCTCTACTTCAAAGCATGCACTCTTTGAAGCTGACCTGGTGTTGCTGTTTGTTTTGTGAGTTGCCTGGCAGAGACATCTGAGCAATAGAGAATGAAAACAGCAAGAAAACATCTTTACTGGGTATCCCAAATTAGCTGAAGAGCTACAGAAGGCTATTCCAAATAACAGCAGTGGTGGCACACAGTCTATCTACAAACTAGAAGGAACCAGAAACCAAGCAGATGCTACCTCCTCTTCATTAACAGTAAAAGGAGATTATGAAGTTTTTCACAGGTAAAGTAAAAAAATAAATTAAGAAAAATCTCAATGCACTTGCTTTGAAACTGAAGGGAGTCTTCATAAGTTAAAATTGCATTAACAAAGAAGTCACATTACCAAGAGTTGAAGGAACCTGAACTAATTAGCTGGAGTACCCTCTCACATGTGGAGGTAGGAAAAACCCTCCAAATTTTAGTAGTTTTCTTCCACTGTGGTTACTGCTGCTTACTTTAGCTCTTGAGGACAGTCTCTCCTATGACTGCAGATGCACAAATAACAGTAACATGTTCCATTAAATGTTGAATGCCAAAACCTACATGCAATTAAGCCTGACCAAACAGTTTCTAGGAGCTTGAACATATTTGCTTTCCTGACAAAAATTCTGCAAACAAAAGCTCCTTCTATAAGTAATGTACACGTGCCTTTGGTACATGTCCATCAAAAAGATTCCTGCCCTGGGAGATGAAAGCAGGCTTCTTCTCTCTCTCCCCTGTCTGACTGATCAGGCAGTAATAAGTCATTTTTAAATGATGGGAACCACACAAACACATTCCTGGGCAACAGGTGACAGGAAGAAATTTTGTGTTCACTGCTTCTCCATCTCTCCTGAACCCTAATTGCGATAGAATCATAGAATTGTTCAGGTTAGAAAAGACCTTTAAGATCATTGAGTCTGACCATTAACCCAGCACTTATAAGTTCACCACTATACCATGGTTCCCAAGTGCCACATCTGCAAGTCTCGTAAGAACCTCCAAGGATGATGACTCTACCACTGCCCTGGACAGTCTGTTCCAATGCTTCAAGCGTTTAATTGAAGAAAAATTTTCTAAACCCCAATTCTGAACCACACAATTGGTTGGCCATATGTCACAATTTGAGGTCATTTCTTTCTGGCCTGTCACTTGTTACTTTGGAGGAGAGGCTGACACCCACCTGGAAATTGTGGAGAACAGTAAGGTCCTCCCTGAGCCTCCTTTTCTCCAGGCTAAACATCCCCAGCTCCCTCAGCTGCTCCTTATCAGACATGTGCTCCAGACCCTTTACCAGCTCCACTGCCCTTCTCTGGGCACACCCCAGCACCTCAGTGTCTGTCCCGTGGTGAGGGGCCCAAAAGTGAACACAGGATTTGAGGTGTGGCCTCACCAGTGCTGAGTACAGGGGCACAATCCCTGCCTGGTCCTGCTGGCCACACTCTTGCTGATACAGGCCAGGATGCCATTGGCCTTTTTGGCCACCTGAGCATACGCTGGCCCATGCTCAGCTGGCTGTCAACCAGCACCCCAAGGTCCTTTTCCGCTGGGCAGCTTTCCAGCCACTCTTCCCCAAGCATTGGATGTTGAGACCCAAGAGCAGGACCTGGCACGTCACCTTGTTGAACCTCATCCAACTGGCCCCAGCCCATCCATCTAGCCTGTCCAGATCCCTCTGTAGAGTCTTCTGACCCTCCACAGATCAATGCTTCTGCCCAGATTGGCGACATCTGCAAACTGACTGAGGGCACAACTTCCCTTCCCCCACCCCCCTTGTCTGCCCTTTCACTGCACTGCCCCATTGTGTAAACACACTTTCTGAGAAAACCAAGTTCCAGTCCTTCATTCCAGCTTTTCTCCTGATAAAACTCACACTGTTCATTAAAGGCGGGAATTTTAGCGATCAGCTTTGGCCCACACCTGGCACAGCACAGGCACAGAGCACCTGCCTTAGCCCTCCTGTGCCGGCAGCCCCGGGCACACCGAGAGCAGCTGCTGGGCCACCCATGGCTCACATGGACCCAAGCAAGCAAAACTCAAACACTCAGACTCATCCCATTCAGTGCCACCATCCCCTGGATTTGTAGATTTAAGTCTTATCCTAGCAATGAAACAAACAATACTGAGCAAAAAATAGAAGTCATTTACAAATGCAGTCACGTCATTTAGGTGTGATCACGATGCCAGACTGAGTGCATTACCTGGATAACTAGGGATTTCTGTATAGGTTATTTATCCAACTAGCTTGTTGAATACATTCACAAATAATTCAAGCAGCATTAGAGAAAACAGAATTGAACTAAGGACTTTGCTTGCAGCTCTACAAGGAACATGCTTCAAAAAACAAAATGTTGTTTATAAAAAGAAAATTATCCTTTTGCAAGAGATTCTGTTCCTCTTGAGGGAATAAAAATATCACAGTGAAATGGCAAATATTACTAAACCACCAGCACTAAGTGACTTTTGTATGATTTCCCAACAGCAGCCAACATTCAATACCAGAGGCAAGCTCAGATTTCAAAGAATAAAATGTTCTGCACAGAGAGAGAGGGTTTTGCAGGACAAGTGGAGTATCATTACCAATGCATCTTATTCTGTGCTTATTCAACCTGTGTGGGAGTGCCTTCTACATAACCATCTGATGTGTGATTTTACAGTTACACTTCCCATGCCAAAATCAGTAACAAAACCTCTTAATTTAACTGATCTGAGAGCAAAAGCAGCTTTTAAGCTGAATATAGCATTGGCAAATACATGTACCAGCTTATTTCAACAGACTTTCAGCCATTCTTATTCATTATTCTTCTGAAGCTTTTAATGAAACTTCCAATGGCTTAATGAAAAACTGTCATATGTTAAACTGCTAATAATTAATGATAACATTTTTTCCCTGTGATTGCACAAACTAGTCACATACAGAATACAGGTCTGGATTAAGAGACCTACCATGATTTTATTCATATTTTCAGATAGCTTTACATACAATGTTCCACATTTGCTAAAGCTTAACAATGGCAGATTGCTTGACTGATTTATCAAATCAAATTAATTGCTTCCATATGATTTGTGTTTGATTTTTTTCCTTAGTTTTGCTTCTTGGAGTTTTCCACAGAGCTACAGAAGTTAAAAGCAGCTTTCACTGTATGCAACCTTTTCCAAAACCACACACAGGAACATCCACATGGGGCCAGATCAAAAAACTGTATCAAGCCCAAGATCTCATCCTCCCATGTAATCCCAAGTGGCTGCCTAAGGAAAAGCAAAAATAGATAGGAAAGATGCTTCTCCCTTGTGGACTCTTTAAACTAGATGTGGTTTCCACACACTAAGTAACTCTTAGAAGATTTCCCTTCTTTAAACTTCTCCACTATCCCTTGAATGCAAGTAAATTTTGATTATCCACATCATCTGTTGGCAAGGAAGCCTACTTCCCCTTCACTGATTATTCATATAACACGGCATGCATTGACCAGTTGAATCACTTGTCCACACCATCTGCTAGGGTTTTTTTTTTGTTTGTTTGTTTGTTTTAAGCTTGCAACTTTGTCCAGCTCTGCCCTTCATCCATCACCTCTCATTCAGGACTCTCAGCATGCTTAACTAAGCCTGCAGGGGAAGCTATTCTGCTTCTAGTCAGAGAGATGCCATGAGGGTGAAGATATTCCAGTTCCATAGATCTGCTTTTGGGGGAATTCGGGCAAGTAAGTAAGTGAAAAAAGGGAAAATTATCCAAGCCCAAAGCTTCATGTGATATTACAACAAATGCCAGATTAACCACAGCAGCGCAGTACAGTACAATTGGTTTTCCTATTCCTAATACTTGTTTCTGGAATAAGGTTGGGTCCTTTTCTTTTTTATTCTTTTTTTTTTTTTTTTTTTTTTTTGTGTGGTTGGTTGTACTTTTGGTTTTTTGGGGTTTTTTTGACTGGCACTGAACACTGCCTTCACAAAACCTCTGACCTCTTTATCTCAGGCCTGAGCAGTATTAGCTATTCCAGAAGTCATCATTTCATACACAAAACCGAAATTTTTCTGATTTTCTTGTTCTCATTAAAGTAACCCAAATTTTCTTCTATTTTTTTTACATATAAAGAGCACAGTTTATGACATAAATAACCTGAAAACTACTACTAAAAGCTGTTTACAAGAGTGTTAACAGTGGTATACTTGGACAGATTAGGATTCAGTTGTGGAAATGTACAGTAATTCTTCAACTGCACAGATCTGTGTTGAAAATACATGACAGCTTCAAGTCAAACCACACATAAATAAACTGCCTTCTGTTAGCTCAGGCATTTTTAGCTAGTCCTTTACCAAGTACATCCCTCACCCCCGAAAATTATCACAGCTGAGGGCACCATACAACATCAGGTCACAGAGTTAAAAAGAATACATTACTGCATCATAAATCTGACAAGCGTATTTCAGTGGTTATTCACAGGGAACAAGTGGCTGTCTGTAATTTAATAGCCTTTGCAAGAGCATAGGTATTTTGAACTTGGACTCCCTTTCCCCGCCCCAGTTAAATATTTTATCATATAATGCACTGGAATCCACGTCAGTTGATGCATATCTGTACATACTGGGTTCAAAGGTGTGTGCATGTTTACATTTGCAGGACATTTTTTCTGGAAGGGAAAGGAAAGAGGAAATATCATCAGCATTAGTCAACCTTCTTATTCTAGGCCCAGAAACCAGCTGCAGCAGCTTTCAAAATTTTGCCTTCTGAGTCAGGTTCTGATACCACGCTCCCTCCCCAGGCACCAGAATCGTAGGGAGGGGATACATATGCTGGAGGGCGGGGCTGTTGGGAGGACTGGCTCTGCAGAAACCTCATATGACATCCAATAAGCACAAAGTCCAAGTCCTGCCCCATGGATGGGCCTAATTCCTGTAACTGCAGAGTGGGGTGGAGAGCTGAGCCTGGCAATCCTGCTGGGCCGAACCTCAGCCAGCAGCCAGCTCTGGCAACACTGGCCAACAGCACCCAGGGCTGAATGAGATGGGGCATGGGCGTGCAAAATGGAGCATAGCCAGAAGGCTGACAGACCCTGTCACTCCCCCTTTGCTCAGCACTTATTATGCCACCTCTGTAATGCTGCTGTCTCCAGTCTGGTGTCTCACAGTGCAGGAAAGACATTGATAAACTGGAGCAAATTGAGTGGAGATCCTGAGCTTGATCATCCAGCTTGTTCAGCCTGGAGAACAGTTCCCCTGTTGGGTTTTCTTTTGTTTTTGTTGTTGGGGTTCTTTTCCTTTTGTTTCTCAAAGACAACAGATCTCTATCATTTAAAAGAAACATGCCTTTGTGTGGTTAAGCTTGGCTGCTATCTAGGGCTCTTGATTTCCAACCCTCCGCCCCTTCTTATCATCTAACCATGTGGTGAGACATTATTTTGTTTAATTGGTTTCAGTGACGGCATGAAAACAACCTCTGGAAATGCAGTTTATAAGAATATTTGAAATTGTTATTTCATTGCTAATTGCATTCTGTAACATTTACAGCAAAAAAACCCCAAAACATTAATGTCACTTTAAAGGATAAAATAAGTGCTCCAATTAAGCAGTAATAATAATTAGAACTGAAATCTCTGAAAGGAATAAAAATGGCCAGAAGCAGGGTTTTGCATGAAGTATGATCAAAACCTGTCAATACACTGTTCAGCTTTACCTTCTCTATTTACAGAGTTTGGTTAACTGGCAAACTCCTGTATCCATGGAAAACTTCAAGAAGTCAGCTTCCCCCACTATTTAAATATAGCAGCTCTTCCTGTTGAGCTGCCTGCAGAAAAACTAACTGAACTTCAGCAATTAAGCAGTAAAATACAATTTAGAATAATACAATAGTGAACTTGCATACATGTTTCTGTGTAATTGATAGAAAAAGTATAAGCTTATGTTAAGTCGTTTCATTTCCAACATCAAACACAAACATTTTTTTGTATGGAGGAAAAAAGAACCACCACCAAAAAATTCTCTTTACCTTCTTTTGTAAGGTACTCACTGCTACTCATCAAAAATGCTGTCTTCCCTCTCATGCATTGTTTTATAAACTGCATTTAATCCTGGGGAGTTAGGGGATTAAAATGAATACAGGTATTTAAGATTTAGATGGATTCCCATGGGAATCCTAAAATGCTAGAGACACTTCTGTTAATACACACAAACACCAAAAAAGCATTAAGGCTTTCAGAAATAATGGTTTTGTAGCCACTCCTCCTCCCAAGTTATCCCAGAGACACTTTTGAATTGTAATAGGATCAAATATGACAACTTTGACCAAACCAATGCAATTCAGCAGAAAGCTACTGCAATCTTCTTCAGGGAATCATTCACTTCTGTAGAAGAACTATCTGAATTCCAATTCAAGCCTGTAGATCTGTGTCACTACAGATACTTGAATTGCTTTTGATACAACTAACACACACTACATGTATTGTTACCCCGAATTGTTGAAACTCCTCCTATACACATGTAGGTACAGGTACAGAACTCCAGAGTTCTTCATTCTTAGAGCAGAATCATCTTCACAAAAAAGCAAACGCTATCAAAAATATAATCTGATAAAGGAAGTGTAAATTATTAACTTTTAAATTACTCAACAGCAAAAGTGATCTATCTCCAATGTTATTCACAATGACCAGAAAATAAAGCAGACAGATTAAATAGCACCACACCTAACACTTTACAGACTTTAAACCTAAGAATTGGATGTAAATTTCTAGCAGGTATGGTCCAAAGTCTGGAACATATTTTATTGCCTACAATGTTTTTACTGGAATGATTTACAGTTTGACCAGATTAGTGACATGAGCATGAATATTTTACACTTAAGCACATCAGTTTCACAAGACTGAAGAAAACCAATTTTTTCTTTATCTCTGCATAATTTTCCTAAGTACTAAGAGAAGTAAAACATGCAAAATGACTGATCTTGAAATTAGTTATATCATTTTAAAAAATAGCAATTTCAAGATTTAGAATATAGCTATACCCAGGAAGCAAACACATTTCTTTGACAATGCCCACAGCAAATAGAGAATTTACACATTTACAAAGTTGTAGAAACATTTCTAGAGTCAATCTGAAGTGCTGCACTTTTCCATTTCAAGGGAACTGTCACTAGGAAACTTAGTTACCACAATAAAGTCCTATTACAACCATATGTGTAAAAATGTTATTTCCCTGAATATAAATGGGGGAAAGCTGCATCCATTGTCCAAATTAAATTTTGGTTAAATGGTTTGCATTTCAGTTTTCAAGACCCACAAAAAGCTGTCTCATTTGTTTCACCTCAGCTTGAATTCAAAGACAGTTTCTAAAATGCTCATCTTTTGGGATTATTGATTCTTCAGTCACATAGGTATAAGCAAGAGAATTTAAGCAGATACAAGTTTTGGTCCAATCATTTTCATACTTCGTGCACTGAAGCACTTGGCTTTCATCCATCTCACCACTTTCTATTCTACACAAAATAAAAAGGCAGGAAAGGGTGGTTCTATGTGTGTGAGTGTTTTGAGTTGGTTGGTTTTTTTATTTTGAGGCCAAATTAGAAAATAAGTTTTTCAACTCATTAAAAATGCATGTTTCTTGGAAAAATCAGCACAGCAAGTTCAGGTTCAGCTCTATCATACTCTCTTATTGCAAGCATTCAATCCTTGAGCAAAAAAAAATTCAAGATGATATAGTAACTAAGCAAATAAATATGAAAAAAGACCACAAATTCAGTAATATCAGCGGAAAACACCAGCTCTGAAATATCTGTCCACAAATTGATCTGCATTCTCTCTCCTTTCACTGTTGTTTTTGAGGTTGGTTTGGGGTCTTGTTTGGTTGGTTTTTCAAGTATCCTTTTTCAGGGTATTTAACTATATCTCCTTTGAGCAAAATACGACAGCTCTTCCTGAAGGGCAAAACAAGTCCCAAAAGAATGTCCCATCATCACACCTCAAGCTTTCAGGTAGCTGATTTGCCAGTTTAAAGAGTTGAGTGACACTGGTAAAGCAAACCTAAAAAATTTCTCAGAAGACTGAGATGTGGTATTGCTTTTACAATTAAAGCTCTCCAAAAATTTCCAAAGAGCCTTGACAACACTTTTCCACTCAAAAATATAATATTTTCAGGAATTTCTGTGTAGATTGCTCAACAGTGCTAACATTCTCCCCACAGAATATAAATTTCACTTTGCCGTCGTTTACCCTGAAAAAAAAAGCACCCTGAGCAGGAAACAGAAATGGAATCAGGAAATGCAGCATATTCCCCAGGACTAGACAGGAAGAACATTCAAGTCATAAGAAACATCAACTCCTATTAAAAAATAATATTTTTTAATTCAATATCTACTATAGCAGGAAATAGTGTAGAGCTACTTCCTACCACAAAACCAGTAATTTGCACTGGCCGTATTGTAATTCAAATTACAGGCTAAAGAAGATAGGTACTGTGTTTAGCTTAACTCACTGGTAGAAGGCTTCCCTTCTGACAACCCCTAAAAGGAGAGGGTTTCTTAATAAGACACAATAGCTGTGATATGGAAAGTAGTCATTCTGTACATATGCTCAAAATACTTAAGGTTGGTATATTAATTCACTCTTATATAATCAGAAGAGCACCCAATGAAATATATCCTGCTCCAAATGGAACAACAGGTGCAGAATATGTCCTTACAGCCATACCACACAGCAACTATTTAATTTTCTCAGGTTTTATTTGGAAAGCATCTATTCTCTGAACCACTTTTTTGGGTGGTATTTTAAATTCAGAAAGTGTTATCTCTGAACTGAAATAGAGAGCCTGTCTCAAAAGCTCAGCTGAATTGCAGGAACACAAGGATGAACATGCATGTAACAGTTGTCACTTCTCTCCAGCTGGCTTTAGTTATATAGAGCTTTATGTTATAGAAAGCATGGCATTTTAATTTTTCCAGGATTGCTTTTTGTTTAGGAATTAATGAAAAAAAAAAAAAGATTATGCTAAAGAAACATTAAGTGGATTAAGTCAAAAACTACCCAAAATTTTGAAATGCCAGGGCCAAAGTCATAGCTCTGTTATTTCATCTCATGTATGCACTTAGTCCCACTTCAGCAAAACTTCTCCAGCAGGGTTTTCTGTTTGCTTTATAGAATTAACATATTACAAGACTGATAATGAATATGTGGAAAAAGTGCAGGTCAGCAAAAAGATGAAGGCCTTATCCAAATACCAGATTCTGCAAGGTGATGAGACACTCTGATCTATCTTGGGAAAAAATCACAGAATGGTTTGGGTTATTAAGATCATCTAGTTCCAACCCTTCTGCTCTAGGCATGGACACCTTCCACACCAGACCAGATTGCTCAAAGCCACATCCAATCTGGCCTCAAACACTTCCAGGGATGGGGCATCCACAGCTCCATCTATTCCAGTGCCACTCCACCTTCACAGTGAAGAATTTCTTCCCAACATCTAAAACTAAACCCACCCTATTCTAGTTTAAGCTATTACCCCTTGTCTTATGTGTTTTTGTGACAAGTCCCTCTCCATCTTTCTTTTAGGCCCCTTTTAGGTGCAGGAAGGTCTCCTTGGAGCCTTCCCTTCTTCTGGGTGAACAACCCCATCTCTCTCAGCCTGTCTCATACGAGACGTGCTCCCTGCTCATTTCCATGGCCCTCCTCCCAAGTCACTCCAGCAGGTCCACATACTTCCTGTGGTGGGTGCCTGAGAGCTGGAGACAGTGCTCCAGGTGGGGCCTCAGTTTTTAGTTTCATTCAGGACATACTCTAAATATAACAATGTAGTAATAATATTAGTGGCAGCCAAGTATTTTAGTTTGCCCTATTATTGAAAAATGAAAGTAGTATGGTAAAACTTCAACATCAGAAGTTAGGGCTGTGGTAGCTTTTAAAAAGTTTTCTATTTAGGATTTTCCAGTAAATTTTCTTTTTTCTTAGTTTAATATTTTACTCTATTAACACACCTTTTTAAATTTAATATTAGAATTAAATTATATTCTTCAACTGGTGATCTCATTTCAAAGAATTATAAATGTTTTCATGTAGAAGAATCAATTTGCTTCAAAGACAACTTTGAATTTACACTCTCTCAGCATTCAGGCTGCCTCCTTTAAAATCGATAATTGAGATACCAAACTCCATCAGAATTGATGCTTGGTATCTGCCTATGTGAACGCTCCCTTATAACTCTCCCTTATAACTCCATGGCATGATTTTATTTAGAACCCTTCCACAGCTGGGACCAAATGGGTGTGTCATCCCTAAAGAGCTGGGTGAGGAAGTGCTTAACATTTTTAAATAGTAACCATAGTGACAACTGAAAGTCACTAAGCTTGTATTACGTTCTTACTTTGACAGAACCAAAATGAATCAAATGAAGTATTAAGACAATCTTGCATTAGTACAAATAAATTAAAAAAACCTTCACCAACTGCTGTGTTGTAAAACAACATCTCCAAATAGAAATAATAAAACACTACAGCGAGAAACAAAAATCAAATCTACCAAAAGAACTGAAGAGGGACACACATGCATTTACACAAATAACTAGCCACTGAACAAGATGATATGCACATGACTGCCAGACAGGGTATGTGAGGAGTAAGTCCATCTGGATGATCCTTCTTGGAACACATGACATATTGCTCTACTATACCACTGAGCAATAACTTCTGCAGATTTACAGAAAGACTGAACTATAAATCTCAGACATTAATCCACACTCCCATTTTCACTGGCAGAAAAGAAATCATCCATGCCAGGACTATTTTTCCACACCACCCAACTACTAATCTTGCTGATCTGGCAAAGCATAAAGTTTGCAAGGGTTGGAGCAGCAACCAGTAATTTTAGCCAGCCTTTTTCACACAAACTTCTAAACAATAAAATTTTAAGGAGCTTTTTCTTTGCAAAAAGGATAATCACATAATCACTTAGAACTGAAAGTCTGGATATGTAAGAGGATTCTTGCTTCTCTTGTCCCAGATTACTTCTAGTAATTATAGAGGAGGGTTTCACATCATGCCTGTGCATCATCTCAGTTGCAAGAGAAAACAAAATACAAGTGAAAGTTGTAGCCTCCTCACCAGATAGAAATATAATTTTCTTGGAACAGATTCTGTTCATGAGGAACTGAAGGTCTTGACCTTAACTCAGGTGACACAAGAACACTGCACCACGTAACAGAGTTTAGTAACTCTGAATGGCTTTGTGGCAGTGCTCATCAGACAGAGTGCTGTCAGCAAAGGTATGGCAAAAGGCAGCAAGCATACTCAGATATAAAGTACAAGGAGAAAATAACTCTTCCTGTTGGGAAGGGGGCCTGCCCAGGTGGCACAGGACGGCAGCCTGAGATGGCAACAGCCTGAGGGCATATGACTTCCCACAAGGTAAGAAGGAGACAGCACAGGTAACTGCCAGGGAGCAGAGACAGGAGAAGCACATGGAACACCACAGAGCTCATCCATTTCAAAAGGGAGGTGTTCCTCTTGAGGACCTGCCCAGCTCCTGAGGTGACAGATCAACTGAACACGTGTAACAGGGACAGAGATGCAACCTCCCAGACAATGTGAAAGACTGGTTTTGCTCTTACATAAGATGACAACTCTCATGTCCTCCTTAGCACCAGAAGCAGATCCACCCTTTTAATGGTGCCTTCCTCTGACCAATTTTCAACATCCAAGGCAAATCAAGCACCTTGTCATACCTGACAGTACATGCATGTCCTACCAGCACCCTGTTCTCTGCCACCCCAGCCTGTTAAGCTGACTTTTCTAAGCAACAGTTTATTTAATCTATTTTGGGTAGATAAAAAAACCTGTGCTAACAGTGGTGCAACAGCAGAACACAGCAGTCCTCTTGCGGTGTCAAAACACACACTGCTTCAGGCACACATTAATGTTATCCCATACAACATATCACAGCTGCTTTAAGATGTGGGCAGTTAACCTCAGGTGATAGCAGCAAAATGAATTTGCTTAGGAATGTTAGAAATCCAAAAGTTAAATGCAATCTTTTGAATAAGTCAGCAGATGAAAAGTTTTACTTCTTGGTGACAAGAAATTATTTACTTCTAATTATGAAACTAGAGTTAAAAGAGGATATGACAAAAGCAAGACATGAAATAGCACCCCTTTTCTGAGGCCTGGGATCCTACAAGTTTTGAAGACATTTGTAATTCACCTTGAATGTATGAAACTACTTATTTCTATTAAATAATAAAAAGACACATCAGATAAAATTCTTGATCAGACAGCATTTCCCTCCTGACACAAATATAAATCTCTCTGAAAATCCTCTGAAGAATAGCTTGCCCTCTGGGTAATAAAATTATTTCAGTAATTTACTTTTCAATGGAGAGAGTTATCTTCATGTCACTTATTTCCTTCATTTCTTGGAATAAAACTTTCCTCCCATCCCTCTCCAACCTCCCAAATACATCAAAAGTGCTAGTATATTTAGGACACCACTTTACAGCATGCTCAGATACAGAAGTTTTGAATTACTCTGGAAGCATTTAATACACACTGTGGGACTGTCATATGATATATAATGTGTAGAGAAGCAAACTCATACTGAAACAAATTACAAGAACATGGTTCTATGGTTGGCAGTTCTTTTGACTCTAACCCAGACCCCCCACACTGCTGTCCATAAGAAGTACTCAATAGTTAAATCTGCCTTTTTGAAAAACACTAATTAAACCATTGCTGAGAAAGTACCATGTAAAACCACTGTTGCCTCGTGACAACTTCAAATTCCAGCCTTACTCTTTGCTCACGGAGCCGGGAAGGAAACTGGTGGTGCTGCAAGGACCCAAAAAAGCCTGGGTTACAGACCCACTGGATGGATTTCACGGCTGACCTCTCCTGGGCGCCGTGGTTTAACGTCGGGACGAGTTGGACAACATACCTTGCACAACAGTTCGCTATCCTGACCTCCCCGGGGTTCCAGCTTGTAGCTACTGACGCTGCTGAACACCAGCTCCCGACCGCCTCCAACCCTTCCCAGCCATACCCTCGGAGCAAACCTCCACCAAAACAACTTTTGCTAGGGCTTTGTGAGTAATTTAAGCGCGGCAGAGGTTACCAACCCTCCAGCTTTTGGCATGACGTAGGAACTGGCAGAGAGAATACCAACATCCTGGAAGTGTGCCAAGTCCCTAAACAGCAGATTAGTGAGAAATTACGTTTCGGGTATGAGTCAAAGACTGAAAACACACTGCCATCTCACATATCAGACCTCAAAACAGCATGAACTTTCGTTCTGAAACCAGGCAGAGAGAATGTCAACAGGCTACCACTCGACCCACCTACGAGAGATTTCTTTCTAATTAAAGCAGCTACATATCATTTCGCAGTATTTTTTTCCTTGTATTTACAGAAGGATTACTGCCTGTTCCTCTTTGATAAAACGGGTAATTTAAGACAGGAATCAATCCTTCACATTTAACTTGACAGGTTTCCAGCAAAACCCACTAAAGATTTTATTTTTTTTGGAGACAATAAATGCATCCTTTTATCCCAATATAACAGAAACAGTTAACACTGTAACAAGTCAATGTGCCCTAGGATGATTTTTGCCCTGACTCATTTATTTTAAAACACCTGTCTATACAGTGAAGTTTCACCTTAATCTCTCAGAAACTGGTAATAAAATGCTTATTAGGAGATAGAGCAGTCTTGAAATATGAAAATCCACTAAATATATTTTAGAATTAAGCCACTGCTATTTCACAGGAAAACTCCCATCTCCATAAATATGCCAATTACATGCAATTCAGTACTTAATTTCTACTCACACACACACATACACCCCTTGACAGGGGATGTGACACTCAGAGACAAACATCTGATTAACACTTGGAGTGGCAAGACCAGCAGTCCTTCAGGACAACTATACCTAAGCCTCAAATCCATTTGGATAAGTATCAGAAGTACCACCTCAGCCTTTCAGATTTACATTGATAATCACAAATCATAAATAAAAGCAACGCTTTTGATATCATTTAACAATTTTGCTCCAAGTCTAAAATAAGCTGAACAGTTTCCATCTCAGATTAAATGCTGTAAATATTCATTAACAATTAGTTTGCCTGTAAGGTAACTATTATAATAATACTTCATTTTTTTAATTACATTTCTGCAAGTCTTATCCTCTAGCTTTAAGAAGGCTGCAACCCTCACCACAGTATTCAGAACTGCTCATACCAGATTAAAAGAAGAATTTTCCATAGGCAAACATTAGGAAAAAAACAGACCGTGAAAGAGCTTAGAGGGAGAAGGGAAAGGAGAAAACAAAACCACAAAACTCACTTGACTGTAACTCGATTGGACAAATCCTGAAGATCTCCTGGGTGAAAAAGCTGAGCTTCTTTCAGTCCAATGTTTTCGCACGCTTTCAGAAAAACATTTATATTATCCTGCAAAGAGAAGTAGAAAGCAGTTGCTCAGTTAAGAGCACTAAGCAGGTTTTGCAAGATGATTAGTACTAGCCTTTAAATGTCAAAGTCCAGCTCACATAAATGAAACTGGAAAAGCAATCTGCTGGATCATAAACGCTGCTCGTTTCTCATGCACACAGGCAGGCTGGGCTGCGATCGCCGGGACTGAGGGGTATGTTAAAGATTACCTGGCATAAGGCAGCGGTGAGCCAGTAGGCAGCAATCTCCACTTTGATGTCAGCTCTGCTCAGCAAACAAAACGCCCTCTTCCTAGCTTTGCACGACAAGCCTCACCTCAATGCCTTTAAAAATAACTCCAGCTACTGACATTCACCACCCAGAAACTCTTGGCAGGGGAGGAAGAAGAGGAGGGACTCTTCGTTTCTATGCTCACAGACTGATGAGGGAATACTGCACCTGGAGTCTGGGTTTGGTTGCTGAGCAGAGCTCCAGAGAGACAGAAACCAAACTGTATTCAGAGCTGCTGCTGCTGCCTCACTTGGGGGGGGTTCTTTCCGAGTCCCTCCCTTCCCCTTCCCACATCCACACCCCCTCCTCAACTTCACACCGACCTGTTATAAAATACAGGAGCAGCACCCACTCTCTGCACCTGCTGCAGGATGGACTGACCCATGAGAGAAATGTTAAAAAAGAATAAATCTAATGATATATACAGAGATTATACAACTTGTGATCCCTTTCCACTTCATGAACAGTGGGCAATAGGCAAGAAATTCCTTCTCGTTAAGGCGGAATGCTATCAACAACAAAAGAATGTGCCCTCTTGTGCACTTGCTTCCTTCAGCTGCAAGCCAAAGGAAAAGGTACATGAAATTACTTAATTCATAAGCTACACACAGCCCTATCATTAAGAGTTTGTAAGTCAAGGTGCTGGTATCAAAATTTCATAGTATGGAGAAGCTCTGCTTTAGCAATTTAATATGCTTTAATTTATTTTTTTTGACACATAATCACTGGATGTAACAGTTATTCCTTCATTTAAAATTAATTTTAAAAACAACCTACAAAGAAAATAACAGCTGTTTTTAATAAAGAAAGTAAAACAAACCCAAGAATCCCCACAACCTTCTGTTTTGAAGGTCCCTGGGATTCTAGTATTTCTTATCAGTCTGTAAACATGGCTTAATTCAAGGAAAATATTTGAGCAAGGTATTCCCCATGCAGGCTGCGGGCTCTGCGTTACCACATCTGAAAGATCCCAGGTGTCTCATACCCTGAAGGTTATCCCCAAGGCCTGATGCGATGTGCCACAGTGGGGGCTGCTACATGGCGGCAATCATGGGGGACACGATGTGGTGGCAGATGAGAGGAGGAAGCTGGGAAGGATGGAGGACAGGCAGCCTCACCTGTGCCCAGGCACTGTTCCCTGCAGTGCCCAGGGGGCTGCCTGCACATTTACCCACAGAAGAGCTTCATGCTGTGAGATGCAGTCTCAGAAGGGGCATTTGTTTTTCCTTTCCATGCAATGCCCCTTTTTTCTTTCCATGCAATATAGGGAAAGCTGTCTAGATGTGTCAACTTTATTCAATTAATATCTGAGTGTCACATTAGTACCAACCAGCAAGGACTTGAAAAGGCATTGTTTCCTCTACATGGAAGAAGCCACAGGCTACAGTCCCATTGCAAGAAGAGGAACTACTTACTAAACAACCATCAGGTCAGTGTTCAGGGGACTAGGGAGTCTATGAAACTGGCAAGTAAGGCACAGGAAGAAAGCAGCAGGCACAGGAAGAAAGCAGCAGAGCAGAAAGAATGAGTAACTCCAAGGTAATGAACTGACACCAACACCAGCGAAGGCAATATGGTCTGATTGTTCTGCCCAGTCACCACAGCAACTCAGAGCAAACTCCCAAACCAATGGGTTACGTCAACCACAGGGCTGAAAATGAGCACATTGTGCAGGTAAACAAGGAAGAAGAGTCAGATTTAGAAAAATAGATATCGTCTACACCCTGAAAGCAACAAAAACAAAGCAGAAGAGTTGCTCATCAGTGGATGCTTGGCTGCACAACCACCAAACTTCTGGCACATGAGAGAATTAATTTTGAAGGTGTTTCAGCAATTAAACCTATCAAGCATCAACCTCCTGATAAATAGCACTTACAGCCCCTGAGAACATCCCTGCTGACAGGAGTCAAGACCGTCAGGAATGGGGTCAGAAGCAGGGAGAGATAACATGGAAGGCAGAAGACTGTTAGTTACAGTGCACACGTGCAGGATAAAACAGGGTTCAAAATCTTCCTTCCCTCAGCTTCCAAGCCAGAAGTTTGATCACACCTGCCATCTCACAGGTTACTGCCCCAACACCAGCTGGTCTGCAGTCAGAGCCTGGAAATGACCCTCACAGCATCAAGAGGCACCATACCCAATAGGCTTTTGATCAGGTTTGGATATTGACACAAAAAGGTATCATTTAAACAAATTAGCACTTCTAAATACTGTCTTTGCCCAGTTATTCTTGACCATCCCTAATCACTGTAGTTAATCAGTAAAGCCACAGGTCTTAAAATAGCTAGCAGCCATTTTAAAACTCTACCTAAATAATGAATAGGAAGATGAATTTTAAATAGCACCACAGAAATAAGTAGGGAAAAAAAAGACAAGTCATCAACCTTGCAATTAAATTCATCATTAGAAATGTGAACGGGAACATTTTTCAGAGATTAATGCATTCAAATATAGAAACCATTACACCATTCCCTTTACCAATGTAACTGTACTTTAACAAGACTAATGGTCATTGCCATTGCAGCTTCAAGGGACATACTGCAATCTGAATCTCATCACACTTCACAAAAATAGTTCTATTTAAAAAATCAGGCCTCAAAATCCTGGAAAAGAACAGCACATCAGACCTATCTCCAGGTGGCAAAAGTCACTGACAAGATGTGTTTAAGAGAAAAAGGTTCATACTTGCATCCACCACTCTCTTCTGCCACCAAGGTGTTCTCAATCTGTGTACACATGAGCAGGCTATTTAAACTTAAGAAAGAAACAAATTAGCAGAGAAAAATAATTATTATGCTAATGGAAGATAAGGGACTTAATACAAACTGGAGAATTTGATACCAAAAAAGTGGATCATGAGAGGCAATACTGGTGCCACCTATCAGCACAAGAGAAGCAAACGCAGAAGGGGAGAGAGGGGCTGCCCATTCAAAAGCAAGGATTCATCACTGGACAGATCAAATATTTGCAAGAACTAAAAGGTTCTGACCATTATTAGAGAAAGCTCTTGAACTAACAGGGATGAAACAATCAGTTATTTTTTGTTCATGTTATTAAGAGAACTCAATCACTGCATTTCCCTGAGCATCTGAAGCTGGAATGAGCATCACAGAATTACAGGGTTTAAATCACAACAAAAATAAAGCCTGAAGTCTAAACCACAAAATTCAAGTGTAATTAATTTCTGGTATTCTATTTCTCACTAAGTGTCTTAGTGAGAAGGGGTGTGGAGGTTTGAATCAGACTGTGGGAAGGGCTGGTTTTATCCCCAAATGGTGGGCATGATGGAATAGCAGAGCATTTCAAATGTTCCTAGCATGCCTTGAGTTTTCCACATCTGTACAGACTTATATTAAATGAACAATGTAGAACACTGACTAGATAGTGCTATTACCCTTCAGGATTCCATTTTTGCCTCAAACTTCAAAGTGAACCACACCCAAAAGTGCTGCAAAGTCATAATACTGGGGAGATGGAGCTGCCAGTGGGAAGCAGGTCATCCACAAGTAGGCTTTTAAATACTGTTATTCAGGGAAAAGGCAAACAGTACTGTACACTTGCCGCTCTGTACCTGACTTTCTGGTGCCCATGGGGCATCACTGGACACAAACCCTTCCCTCTGCCTGTTGTTAAAGCATTTCCCTCCAACCAATGCTTTGAAGGAGCCAAGATGTCATCTCTACACTGAAAATGAGACTGTGGTCCACACCCTCCCTCCAGCATGTGAGCAGAGCAGGACTGACTCTCACTCCATGGACTTGAGGAAAGAGCTCCTCATCACCATCACTATCCTCCAGACCACAAAGAAGAAAGAAGCTGGTAATTCCACAGGGAAACACAAGAATTTGGATACCTTCCTTTAAAAATAACAATTTCAAATAGCAACTTAAAAAAAAAGGCAACAAACAAACAAAAACAAAACAACACAACAACAAATAAAACAAACAAACAAACAAAAACAAAACAAAAAACCAACACAACAACAAATAAAACAAAACCAACAAAACAACCAAAAACCAAAAAACCTGAGGCACTGGGCAGTGGTTCTGTGTTGCACCTGTGATCAGCTCCTAATGAATGTCACCTTGGCAAGAATTTGAAAAGAAAGAGTGCTGGTGAGCTGCTGGTGGTGGGTAAGTACAGAGGTTCCTCAACACCTATAAAACCAAAGAAAAAGAGTACTTCTAAACCATAAAAAAAAAATCAGCATGCAACAGGAAAGAAAGAAAAGAGAAAAGATGCAAAAAAGATCAAGAAAAGGTTGCCCTTAAGTAGGGGAAAAAAACCCAAAGTCACCTACGTGAGAAGGGGCATAGGGTGTGGAGTGTGTAAAACAGGAAAAAAAAATTACATGTCTAAAGTAAAAGCTAATTAAAAGAGGTCTCCCCATAAGAGTGTGTAAATACTATCTTATTTTGACTACTTACAAACAACGCAACATCACACTAAATTCAGCTTATGTAATAGAGCTGCAATTTTATTTTTAAAAAATCCCTCATTATCATGATTATGTGGGTGGGACAGGAATATTAATTTAAACAAGTGTGTAAATAGATTTGCTTTCTTTAGGGTGCAGTCATGCCGTGTGGTAAGCCTGGTCTTCTCTCTAGTTAACTGTTTCTCTGAATCCCTGTGCATGCACCAAAGCACAATGAAATCTTGTAGGCATACAAGTTATGGCACATCTTTCAAATCACTTGGCAACAGGGAGAAAAACAATTTAATTAACATGTTGTTTTTAGGTTTTTCCTCGGTGTATCAGCCAATAAAAGACAGTACTCCGGGTTTTCTCCTATTCTGATACAAATAACCACTGTTTCAGTCAAACCTCTTATTTCTACTGCTATTCAAACTCTAGTTTGGAGGGGAGAGTTGGATAGGAGAAGGGTGGGTTTTTTCTAGGTTTTGGGGAGGATTTTAAGCAGTTATTTTCAGTGTATGAAGGGGATGGTATCCTATGCTTGCAAGGCCATGAAGCATATTTGCACTAAGTATTACATCATCATCCAGACCATGATTTGGCTCCAGAGGTTGTTTTCAGTTTCCAGCCTTCAAAAAAAAAAAAAAAAAAAAACCACCCAAACAAAAAAAGGGACAAAAAGTATAGTGCCTAGCAACAAAAGCTTTTGACATTTTAAGAGTGACTGATGCATTTTTTTGGCTACAGAATTCTGACAGTCATTTGAGTAGATCAGATTTAACAGGCATTTTTCCTTAGTCCTGCATTTATCAAGACATTTAGTCATCTTGAAGGAGACACAGCTTTCAACTCCGCATTCATGACAAACCCTCTTTATTAGCACCCTCATTCCCTTAAGTAAAAGCAATTTCCATCACAAAAACCTGGTATTTTTTCAAAGTAGAAAATATTTTTCATAGACACAGCATTATACAGTCCACTCAAGTTGGCTCAAATCAGCTTAATGCAGAATTCAGAGCTGCATTTGGCAGCAGCATCACTGCACAGCTACACATTGTTTATATTCAGAGGTGGGGTAAAGGAAAGAACCTACAGCAGCAGCTCGCTGAACAAGTTGGGTGACTTGCTCTTCCTCGGAGGTACGTTTCGGTGATTAGCTCCGGCTGCGGGTGCAGGCTGGGGCAGAAGGGGTGAGAGGATGGGAGGGAACAGGGCTGAACACAAACCCCGTGCTCTGACCACAGGCCTGGGAGCCAGGAACTCCCCATTACCACCTTGGCCTTGAATGTCAGGATGTTTAGTGCCCATTACCCACTCATCCCATCTGTAGTGTGTGATCACAGCTCCTACAGCTCTCTGCTTCTCTGAAGGCCAACAGTTCCAACCTTGAACCAAATGCAGAAGGAGGAGTGGATAGGATACCTAAACTGCTACTTTCTTCCCTTTTTGGGCCCAAAATGAAAAATAGTAATTAAAACAATCATCCTGCAGACATAATTTGACTTAGAGTGACCTCAGGGCTTCTGTTCAGTAAATTATCCCACCTATAACAGAGTGCACAGAGCCCTGTGTTGGCCAAAGATCAGAAACTGCGTTAATTGCTTTGCCACTCCCCTCTGCACGCCCTTCATTGCTTTTCCACACTGGGTAAAACAATAAATTACTGTGATCCTTGACACAGGGATTCCCTGCTCCAGGTCTATGCATGATTACAGACACTAAATCTTTAATGATTCACTGCCAGCTTTCCTCTCAGAAAGCAGGTGCTCCTGCTGTGAGAATGCAGGAATGAAACTTTGTGCACAAACTTTGCGGTTACCTTGGTGCTTCCAGTATCAAGAACTGTAGGAAGAGGAGGAACATTCCCCTTTGCCATTGCAACCATTATGGAAACCACGTTTTGAAGCATCCTTAGGGAAAGAATCATGCTGGTTTCTGACAAAAAGGTTCATCTGTCTCTCACACCCAAATTCCATCTGCAGTGACTGCAGCTGGTTACGGATCTCTGTAAGACCAAGGTATGTATTGAAGGATCTTCCCCAGAACGTGTTATTTAGGTCTGGCACTGCCCACCAACATGTGAAATGGCCAGCAGAAAACATTTCTGCTCAGCCCACCTCATTGCCTGCAACCTCTTGCAGCACTGAGCTCTACAGTTTCTTCACAACGGGAGTAACTGGATTAAGGAAAACACACAGGAGAAATTAATGTGGGTTGTCGGGTTTTTTCAACAGGACTTCTGAGTTGACAACCTGTAAGGTGTTTAAAATAAGGAAGGACCAACTGTCTTCATTGACTCCAAATGCCTCCCAGGCTCGTGTCTCCAAATCTGCTACAGCATAACCTTCACTGTGACATTACAAACATATATCACAGCAACAATGTGTACCAAATGAGCCTTTTATTGATAAGAGAGTGAATATCAGGTTGTAAACTGCAGGTGTGTTTCTGGGATGTCACTGCTACCAAATAAGGTTACTTGGAATGGAGAAGGGCTAAAGTACAGCATGTTGGCAGACAAGCCTTGCTAATAGAGCTAATCCACTCAGAGGCATTCATACTGAAATGAAAGTATAGGTCTGGAAAGCCAGTATGGAAGAACTAGCCTGGGCTATTTCCTTGTTTAGACAAGCCTTAACTTTCCCACAAGTTAGTTGCATTCCAATCAAAGTCGAGGGGAAAAAAAAATTAAATTTAAGCGATATGCTTTACAGCCTGAACAGTTTATACAAAACAGACTCTGCAAGCGAAGTGTACTAAATACTCCAATGCTAAGTCACCCCACTATACAGAACTGGAATGACAGTAATCCACTTAAAGGTGAAACTCCCTTGAAGCCTAATGAGTAATAAAAGAAGTAAAGACCTCTTGTTCTTGAAACACAAAGTTTTGGCAGAGCTTGTTTTCCTCCTCCACCCCCCCCCCTTTTTTTTTATTTGTATACATAAGGTTTTTTTGTTTTGCTCACACAGGTTAACAACTTGATATAGGTGAAATTCAGCTTCTTCATACACAGGACTTGAAACAGAGCCTCAGATCCTCAATTCATGTAGCCTCTGATTTTTGGACAATTATTTTGTACTTCATTCTTCGTAAGAGAGCATTTGGCAGTTTCCTCTAACTTTGCTTCCTTCAAGAACCAGGCATCTTTTATTTCTTAACAGGAGTAGCATCCTAGTACTGCATTTAATCCTTCCTGCCCTAGGTGGGCTTATCCCATGCTGTCGAGAAGCTTTACCAGCACCCTGGATTGATGAGTTGGTTTGGAGATGACCTGCCTTGGAGCCCCCCTGAACCCCTGGATCATGCCAGGCTTCCTCATGCCCCTCAGCATCCTCCTGCCATGCAGACAGCAAGCTGGGCCAGCGCAGCTGAGGCAGCTCAGCACCCTGCATTTGGCAGCACTTGTTGCTGGTGTTGTTGTTAATAGCTCTCTCACACACCTCGCTGGAGGAGGGTGATTCAGCACAGACACATGGGCGCGGAGGTGTTCGGGCAGGCGTTAGGAGATGTGGTATGAGGATTTTACCAAACAGAAGGGTGAATAGCACAGCTGCACAGCTCCACCATGGATACCACAGAGAAAGTTATCACCGCTGCAGTTAACTTCTACTTTCTTTGAAAACTGTCATGATTTTTAAATACCTTGCACTGATAAATATCTGACAAGCCAGAGGTGGTGGGGGGTACTCCAGTGTCCACCTTATGAAGACTTAACACAAATAAACTGCTGCAAGGAATCTCAAATCTGCACTTCTTTTGCAAAGGAAGGAGAAATCAGATTATGCATGGCACAAGTATGAGTTAAGGTGTGTACTTCTACATGGTTGACATTTTTTTTCCAGTTAGGAAGGAATGTTTCTTGACAAACAGACACAGTCATCAGTTACTTCAGAAATAAAACCAGCATACAAACGACAGAGTATACCACAGACTACAGCTGACTGAATTGATAAATGGAAATTTCTTGCAGTTCTTTTGGCAACCATATTTATGTATTTTGCTAAGTGATGGCAAGCTGATGCAAAAAGGGGTAATACTTTCTCAGAGCTTTGGTTCAGAGCAGGAAGAAGGATGAAAATTTTCCATATTAGAAAATTCTTGCTGCCAATCATATTATTTTATAGCCACTTGACAAGATCTTTAAAAAGTAGTTAATCAGTTAGCATTTTGACATCTCATGCCAGTAGCACACTAAAGGCATTGGTTTGGAAGATTTAAAGCATCCCAAAATACTGCCTTTGATTCAGAGATCAACCAGCAGGCACAGCACTTACTGTCCCCCTGACAAGAGGCCAGGGCTAGTAGCTGAACCACCATTTCTTGGGGTCTGCATCCATACACTTCCTCCCCACTTATGTCTCCCAGACATATTTCACTCCACCATCACTCACCTAAAAATCTGTCAAGTTCAACCCTGTGTCTGGGTTTCACTCTGCCTGATTGATGTCTTGAGCAGCTACTATAAATTTCACAAAGAGTTTACATCAACCTCCTCTTTCTCCACACCCTACATTTCAAAGTGTTTAGGCAGAAACAGAAAACAATTAAAGGAAATTCAGAGCTAAGGCTGAAATGTACCATATGTTTTGAAGCAGAGGGGCACAAAACATCAGTAAACCACTGCTGAGATTACATACTCCCACTATCAGGCATTGAAAGACTACAGAACAATGTCATCTCTAACTATTAATAACCATACTTCCTTTCTAGCACACAATCCTTTTCTCTTAATTGTCTGCTAGAGGTATTTCCATACAGGCCACATTCCTCTTTCCCGTAACACAGCAGAAAGAGTACCAAAAGTGATTTATAGTTTCACATACATTCCTATCAGGTCTTGCATTACTCCTGACATTTGCTAATTTACTATTTTTTTTGGTTTACAGTGTGGTCAGTGAGAGAACTGGACTGAAAGTCAAGATTTCATCCCCACCCTGCTATGACTTGCTTGTGACTTACTGTGACTCAGCACTAAAGCCACTAAAACTCTCACTAACCACACACTCCTATCTTTAGGTATAGAACTGAAGCAATGGTAAAGAACTCTTTGTGAAGTACTCCAAGACTGGACACATTAAAAACTTCTTATACAAGAAAAAGCAAAGACTTTTCTTAAACTTAACTATTTAAAAATCAGATTTCTACAATGCTTCATAAATTTATAAAAACATTAAAACGTTTTTTGGTTTCTATTTAAACAGAAATTTCATCCCAGTTACTGTGGCCATCATGTTCCCAAACTTGAAGAAACATCTGCTTAGGAGCTTGAAGTAATGTAAAATTCAGAAGTTTCAGTTGCCAATGGAAACACATTTACTAATTTCTAACTGCAATTTTCTGAGCACTGACAAAATCTCACTAAAATACATTAAGTAAGAAATTTAACACTTTATTTGATGGCTACATTTGAAATACAGTGCTGTGTCAATTCCCAGGTGAAAATATTTTTTTTCTATACTAATAACATGGTACCATAGAATGGTTTGAATTCAAGGAGACCTTAAAATAATCTTAGCCCAACCTCCCTGCAGTGAACAGTGACATCTTCATCTAGATCAGGTTGCTCAGAGACCCATCCAACCTGACCTTGAATGTTCCCAAGGATGAAGCATCCACCATCTCCCTGGAAAAGCTGTTCCAATGCCTCACAGTAAAGAATTTCTTCCTTGCATCTAATCTAAATCTAGCCTCTTTTTTATTTAAAACCATTACCTCTTGTCCTATCACAATAGTGTGCCTTCTAAAATGTTTGTGCTTATCTTTCTTATAACTTTCCTTTAAACACTGAAACCTAGAGCCTTCTCTTCCCAGGCTGAATAACCCCAACTCTCTAAGCCTGTCTTCATAGGAGAGGTGTTCCAGCCATTCATCATTTTTGTGTTCAACATCATTTTTGTGTTCCTTCTCTGAACCTGCTCCAACAGGTCCACAGCGCTCCTGTGCTGGGACCCCAGAGCTGATGCAGCCCTGCAGGTGGGCTCTCAGCAGAGCAGAGCAGAGGGGCAGAATCCCCTCCCTGTCCCTGCTGCCCACACTGCTTTGGATGCAGCCCAGGACATGTTTGGTTTCTGGGCCATGTCCAGCCTCTCAGCCACCAGCATCCCCAAGCCCTTCTCAGCAGGGCTGCTCTAATTTCTTATCTTGTATAATACTGGGGGGTTGCTGCAACCCCAGGTGCAGCACCTTGTTAAACCTCCTGAGATTCCCATGGGCCCACTTCTCAAGCTTGTCCAGGTCCCCCTGGATGGCATCCCATGCTTTATAGGTGTATCAACTGCACCACTCAGCTTGGTGTCATCTGCAGATTTGCTGAGGGTGCTCACAATCCCTTTGTGTCGTTAACAAAGACATTAAACAGAACTTCTCCAAGCAAGAATCCTTAAGGGATATCACTAACTACGACCACTACCCTCTCCAAGCAACTGTCCAACCAATTCCCTATCCACCAAACAATCCACCCATCAAATCTCCCTTCAGTTTAGACACAAGGATGTTGTGGGGAACTGTATCAAAGGCTTTACAGAAGGCCAGATAAGTGACATCTGCATTCCTTCCCCTGTCCACTGATGCCAGTCACTCTGTAACAGAAAGCCAGTAGGCTGGGTCAGATGGGACTTACCCTTGGCTGTCCCAAATCATGTCCCTGTTCACTGTGTTCCTTAGCAGAGCTTTCAGGACAAGCTGTTCCATGATCTAAACAGGCACAGGGGTGATGGTGATGGGTTGGTGGTTCCCAGGGTACTCCTTCCTACCTTTTTCAAAGATGGGTATAGTGTTTCCCTTTCCTCACAAATTTCTTGCTTCCCACAAGAAAAAGGAAAATAACAGTTTTGGGAAGTTTTTTTACCTGCAGCATGAGAATACTGAACTATGAAGAGGAACCTGTTCTCATTCTGCTATCCAAAGTGCTCCTGAGCCTGTATTAAATATAAACTGCATTATAAAGGAGAGCACATTGAATGCAGAGCATGAGTTTGGGTAGGTCATACCCACTTTCACTTTCTTCATCTTTGGTTTTAGATTTATTGAGGATCATTCACAGGAAACACCAATTGCTATTGCAAAATAGAAGTTTTCCCTCATGTAGAGATTATGCCAAGTAATAAGTCTCTTAAAATACTTGTCTTTCTGAATTTCCCAACAACTTGCTGAGCATAGTCATCCAGAAAACAGGTCATGATGCCTCTTTGTTTTTGTTTACATATTTAAATTAACTACTTAAAAAAAAAATAAAGGTATCACCTTGTGCCTTGCCTTATGAAAAACAATACCAGACTAATCAGCTTCCCGGTGAATGATCTCAAACAGGACTCGCTCAGCTTCACTCTCAGCAGGGCTGCACATGCACTCACCCTGTACCTCTGAACGTACATGCTACTGACAAATCAAAGTCCCATGACCCAGCTCAGCCATAAGAGAGGGCCAAGGAAGCAGGACTGACAGCAGAGCCCACAGCTACCACATTGGCTGTGATATTTTCTTATTCTACACAAAAAGGTGACTTAAACCTTCAGAAGAAATACCAACACTCCACATCACTCAGTATTACTCCCTCATCACTGAAAAAAACCAAGAAAAAAGGTCAGAAAAGCAAACAGGGCACATCAAATGCTTATCAGATCATTAGTCAGATCTTGACCAAAATTTATGAGGCTATTTCTTACAAGCATTTCTGGACTTAATTGCTGCACAACCAGGAAATTTAAGGCTATATTTTCTGGTGTTTGGTACTGAAGCAAAGCAAACAACAGCAGCTTTTATGTAACTTACTCCATGTATTTGTGTACTTACCCTTCCACATTTTTCATGAGGAATGGAAATGAGAAGTTCCTTTGTAATCAATTTCACATAGCAGACAAGATACCTTTTCCTTGTTGGAAAATATGCTGTCAAACCACAAAATCCTCCCCCTTGGGATTATATTCAAACCATGTCCACATGCTGGGATTTAAGCTGAAAACTATGTATATTTTGAGGAAAAAAGTTTTCCTCTGGGTTTGCTTCTGTTAAACATGCATTTTATTTTTATTATTACTATTTTTATTTATTATTACTTTATTATTACTATTTATTATTAATATTTATTATTATTACTATTGTAACCCATACTAGTCAAATTCACAGAGCAGGAGTTTAAAATGAAAAAAAAATATTTAAAAAATATATAATGCAAGAAGACAGAAAGGATGTACCAACATAAAGTATAAAGGCTATACTAAAGACTACAAGGTGAACAGCAAGAGAAAATAATCAGCCTGAAGAAATAAACTTTGAAAGTAGAGGTGCTTTGAAAAAAAAAGGAATTAATTAAAATCAAATTAAGCCTCTCAAATATCATTAAATTTCTTAAATTTAAGTGAAAAACACAACTAATTTGATTCTAAGTAATCTAGAGAAGAAAGTTTGTAGCTAAGTGCTAAGTAAAACACACAACTAATATGTACAAATATGAACTTTGCCTGAAAAACTGTTTTGAAAGTGTCCTATAATAAAGAAAAAATGTTGTCTGCATACCATTCCCCTGCTACACAAGGAAAAAAACCCACACCACCAAAAAACCCCATCGCCCTGTTGAGAAAATTTTCCCACAGAAAAGGAAATTTTGGCCAGCTCTCCTTGATGACAAAAGATAAGGAAATACCAGGGCGGTTCCATGGTTTGCAAAATGTTAAGGCACAAAGGCACAGAAAAATATTTTTATTTTTATGTTCTCCACCCCTTTCTTTATCTCCCCTTTCATTTTAGTTTAGCTTTTATATCATACTTCTCTCTTTTTACCTTTATTATTCCCTACTTTCCTGGCTTAGAAGGTATATGCCAATGATCTAATGAGCACTGTTTCAGGTGGTTGCCTTGGAGCAAGTGGTATTAATACCTCCTGATGCATTCAATAAGCACATATTAGAATGGTGCCATATTACATTGCATTAAAGAGAAGCAATGATGTTGGAGTAGCAACTGTCAGAAGGATATGTTTCCTGTTGAACCAGGAAAACAAACATTTTAAAAAAACCTGCATGGAAAAGCATCAAGATGATCTCCACCCTAAAGGAACCCTAATTCCCTACTAGAAAAAAAAAAATCCCACTCTACAGTATTTCAGATAAACATTTTCAAACCTGTGACTGCCTAGAGATGTGCAGCTTTTTTTGTGTGTGTGAGCAGGAAATGAAAATTCACTAAAAAAATCTCTTTTCCAAAGCTGAAGATGACATTTTGTGCTCATTTTCATCCAGCATGCACACAGAAAACTGTACACAGAGTTATCAACATCTCGCCTTGTTTGAAATCACAGACCAACTTGAAATCAAAGTGCTAATGTCATTTCATTTACAGCTCTGAAAAGCCCAATAGCTTTCTATTCTGCCCTGCTGTATGATCACAGCCCTCATGTCTCAGATGTGAGAAAAAGCCTCGCAAACACAGTGCAAAGCATTGCACTTCCACTTCACAGGAGCTGCAAGCAAAAATAGATGGTCTTAGAAAACCAAATTGGGATATTGCAAGGCAAAAATTGGTATAAGCAAGATTTCCATTTGCTACCCCTCTCCAAGGGAGACACTGGCTTCTGCCTCAGAAGTTGCTTCACACCACCTGGTCTCAGGTGGAAATGTACCTTCACTGAAATTCTGCCTTGCTGAAGAGTGTACACTTATTCCTCCTGAGCAGCAAGCAATGTGTTATTCTGACAGATATGTTCAGCTTGCATAAACTGTACATAACTCATTCATCTTCCAACTGTCTCATGGCATCTTGTGAGTTTCATTCCAGTTTATGATTCTCTGTGTTCAGCCAATTGAGTTGAAAACAGGAGGCTTCTGGGGAACAATGGTGCTGCTGCCAGAGATGCACCTCTGAAACTGTCCAGCAAAGCCTTGTTGGAAAACATGTTAAACCACAAAATCCTCCCCCTTGTGATTATATTCAAACCATCTTCACATGCTGGGATTCAAGCTGAAAACTCTATTTTTTGAGAAAAAAAGTTTTCCTCTGGGTTTACTTTTGTTAAGCATTCATTTTACCACCCCACTATCCAAGAACTGCAATTAAAATAATTTTGCAGGATCTGAACCCAGCAAGATTTATCAATTTGAGTAATTTTCTTTAAACACCATCTCTGTTTCACACAAATACGGACCAAAAAAAGTGGATCTTTATAGTATGAAAGTGCAGTCTGCACTTTTTCTACTGTACATAATGAAATCTCAGCTTCCACAATGCTGTGACCTTTCTGTTACCCTTCCCTTACCCCCCAGAAACACCTGAGGGCTTCAGGACCTGCTGTTCTCTACCAGTTTGCTTGCTCCTCTGCTGTACTGGGAAAAAAATGTGCACTGCTCTTTATACAAACAGTGTATTTTAGACAGTCTGAAATATAATCAGAAATTAAATTTTAATTTTCCAGAAATTGTTTTAGTGCAAAGGTCCTAAATGGCATTTAAAAATAGTCAAAATTAAAGCAAAAAAACCCAACAGCTACTTCCCAATTAACTCCCTTTAGGATATCTCTGGGAACATCACTGGCTCCAAAATCTGCCATGTGCTGTTAAAAATCAACCTGCTGCAAGTGGCAACTTTCATGCTACTATTGCTGGAGTTAGAACTTCGCACCCTGCAGCTGGCACACCTCACTGTCCAGGAAAGCATCATAAAAGCTGCGTCATTTCTTCAGTCACCTGCTCCTGACCACAGCTTCCCTACAACCACTCTGGTACTTGCCTTACCCCCAGAAGTTCCATTTTCCAAGCTGGAACAGAAGTGAACGGGCAAATGGAGCTAAGACAATGGCTACATCTCACACACATGCCTCAGGAGAGAAGTGGAACAGTGAGGCTAAAGCAAAAAGTTGTTTTATGGATAACAAGTTATAGCCAGATCCAACTCTTCTTCCCAAAGAGTTCTTACAAACTCTCCCACACAAGCTGCAGCCCAGATTTCACATACCATGCCAAACTGGGGAGACATTTAATCAATTTTTTGAACTTTCCTGGTACCAATTAAGCATTTTTCATTAACCAAATAGCAAGTTTCATTTCAGTATTTAATCCTCAAAACACATGTATTTATTTTTCCATTGCATCATGAGTAAAACCACTGCAATCCACACCTAAAAATCACTAGGCAGCAGTATAATCAAACTAAAGGTAAAAGCAAAGGCTTACTCTGAGCTGTGTAAAATGTTCCTACTAACATAAAGTCTCTATTAGATCTTATGATAAGTAAGGTGTTCTAAAAGAAAAAAAGACATAAATCAATAATGCATTGACCTCATTAAAAGCAGCACCTCACTCTAACTCAATGCAAAAAAACTCTAGCACACAATATTCCATATAGAACAGAATGTTTCATTATTCCTACAGACCTTCACTTGGTACTTTACTGAAACAGTTTATTTTCAAAATAATCATGAACTCAAAGAAGTGAGATAACAAAACCTTTCTGGAGATTCAACCAAAGGCATCTATTCAACACCATATTTCTGTACTGCTGAAAAAGCCTGTCAAATAGTTGAAGTGAACACAATGCTTAAACATACTTATATGGAAATGAGGTATATTAACTCCCTAGGGAACAAAACCAAAATTCAAGGAATTTCTGGAGGGGAAGAAAAACAAAGGGGAGGGAAAGCTGGGGGGGGGCCGTGCAGGGGGAAGAGCAACAAGATGTCTTTCAAAGCATTTGTTTCCTTCTGATAATCAGTCTGCCACAAAACTCTCAAAACCATGGGGGGGGTTGTTTCCTTTGAATCAGAAAAGTCAGGAGAGAAATGAATGCTAATTAGGCGATAAAGACATAAAATGTTTTGGAAATGGACTTCAGGATATGAGTCTAAAGGAACATGAAGAAGCTGTAGAAAGAACATGATCAGATCCCTTTTTGTTTTAGGAATAACACCCTGCCATCTCTCAATATTAAAATTTTCATCGGATTAAAAAAAAAAAAAGGCAAAAAAAGAGAAAAATGAGAAACAAATTCACCCCTTCCAATAGTGATTTCTAGATCTCATGAAAGCTTGCTAGGGAGCAATAAGTGTGAGACTCAAAGGCATTGAAGACAGCAGAAGTGAGAGCCATAGAAGTATATATAACATTTATGAAGCCACAGAAAACGCTAGAAGCAAATTTGTGGGAGAAGCAACAATCTACAAGCAATGAAAATATTTCCAGAACATGTCAAGCAAGCCTACCACCAAATTTCCTAGTAAGCTTTTTCTATTGCTAAAAGCCATCTTTCAACCACTTTATCCTGAGCCTCTCAGGTATCAATGTCTGCTTACTTATAAATGCAAATCCCCATAATTTTTAGTTTGAGTTCTACATGCTGGGATGAAACCTGGGCTCTTCAAAGCTGGCATAACTGAGAAGGCTCCTCTCAAGTGTGTAAAAACCAGTCTCCCACCATTGTCACCATAAGCACCATCTTAATATGATCTTCATAATTGTTGTCTTCAGAAACTGGAGTGTTTATGTAAAACCTTTTCCACGGGTTAACACAAAACATCAACTCTCTTAATTGCTACCTTTAAGTTGTGTTTTAACAAGAATCTGGGTGAGATTTACAAGAAACATTCATTCGCCTTTCCACCTTTTTATTTTTGAAGACTTGTAGGAACTAGAAACAACTTCAAAAACAGAAATACACTACCAGTAAAATATAAATTACACACCAAATGAATACTCTGCATTTTTACATCTGGAAATAAAAAATGCATATAAAAACGAGAGTGCCTGCAGTTATGATTTAAGACAACACTTAAATCACCACAAAAATGAAATCTAGCTTATGGTTTTCTGGTTAGAATCTAATGGCTACTTCAGAGGCCACATAGACAGACAAACCACTGATCAAATAACTGTGCTATCCTCTCCAGAATTATCATGGTTTCATTTGAATTTTTTTTTGTATGCATCACAGGAAAAGAATGTGCAGCAGTCTTATTTGCAAGCCTAAATACCTGAGCTTGTCTGGGACAAAGGCAATTAATACTTTCTACATTCATTTGATGTGGAAATGCACATTCTCAGCTTATGCAAAACCTTTTGGCAATTTAACCTAATCGTATGACCTCCAGCCAAGTTAACGACACTTATTCTGTAACGAGCTGCATGGGTGACCAGCAAAAGGCAATGTTTTGTTGGCTCATCCCATTAAAACATATAAATAAAAGTATCTAGAGAAGTTTTGCATTCTACTCCTACTAAGAAACCAGGTAATTCCCCTGATGTTGAGCTTGCATGTTTGTCATAAGGTGGGATCTTCCATTTGGCACACGAATCATGCATATGTCCCTGTTCACCCTGGATCTTTTAATATGAGACCAATGGCATTTGTGACAGGACTAAATAGCCTTGACAGCCTAAATGACATGAACAGCCAACAAGGTTGTCACAGTGAAGAAAGTGATGAAGAAGGAATTCTTTGAACTTGTTTGCCCACAGGAGGATTTCTGATGCTAAATGGCTACAAAACTTAATCTAGTCTCTGGGCAGCAAGTTTGCCAAACAGCATACAGAAAATCTTTTACATTTCCTGTAAAAATTATGACATACATCTCCCACCTCTACCCCCAGCAATGTGATTTACAGCCAAAACATTGGCAAATCCCTCAGCTGAATCCTGCAGAGAGATCTTTACATCATCACAGTTATTTTAATGCAACTGAAGCTCTGCTGTGGGTAGAGTCAAACAGGTTCTAAAAATACTTTAACTCTACAGAACATTTCCTACTTTGCCCATTCCCTAAGAAAGGGATATCAGAAGTGGCTTCTAAATGTTAAGCCTAAGGATGGTGGCCTTTAAACAGAGACAAGTAATGCCACAGAGGTTTGTACACAGGAGCCAGTGCTTGATACATCTGGCTGGGGATGATGAAGCTTGATGCAGTGACAGGATGACTGAAGTTACAGATCCAGATGACAGATTAATTATCCTTTGTGGTCTAAGATACCATAGAAATGGTACAATTTTGAACAAAAAAATAAAATGGAGCTAAAACTTTGAAAATTCTTTAAAAACAAAGACTTCTTGGTTCATACACCAGATATTAGATTTAATGCCATTACTTACCAAGCCAGCTATTGGAGTTGGCAGACGATTGATCTTCTTAACGATGCCAGGTTTGATCTTGTTAATCAAACTAAAAAAAAGTTATACGATTTTCTGTTAAATAATTCACTGTACTTAAGCATGAGCATCAATGCTTATTAAGAAATACTTTTCATATGGTCCTAATGTAACATGAGTTGAAGGAGTTTGAGCTGAATGTATTAACACTCCCAAGAAGTGACAAGCAAGAACAGATTGTAGGAGCAAAAATGAAAAAAGTCACACAAAAAGATGTTTCTGGAAACAGCAAAGCGAGAAAGAAAAGAAAATGCCTGAGGGGGCGTGGGCAGAAAAGGATCTGTGTTTCTACTACAAGGGTGGTGATGTTAATTGGACTAAAATTTCCTATTTATAGCTTTTTGTCTCATAAAGGTTCTGAGCAGACGTCAAAAATGCACCAGAATACTGATTTTCAGAGTTCAGTGTAATAGCACTACTATTCCTGCAAGAGTGAGAAATAAACTTGGTTTTCATAATGCTACCAAGTCCACTATGCTGCATGCAGCAGTCATTTTTGGCACACATAATTTACATGCACAAGACATTTTCCATCTCAGTCAGAAGAGACTATACTTGATATCACTCTTCACATAAAATTCATAATTAAGCTGAGAAGAAAGGACAGACTAACACATCCCTATTGAATACATAAGCCTAAATGCATACCTTATCCTGCAGTGAAGATGAGGCACAGGATTCCTTGCAAGTCTATACCCAGGTTTTCAATCATGAGCTAGTGAAATATTGCGGTTCACCAAACTACACACTGGACCAGAGGGTCAGTAGAGAACAGGGACCTCAGGACACCCTGCAGACTTCATCTGCCTCTATACCTTCAAGGATTTTTTTACTTGCTCTCACTTATTTTTGCTGCTTCTCTGGCCAGACCCTTCACCCCACACAGAACATCAGCAAGGCTTTGTGATCTACCCACACCAGTGCAGAGACAAGGCCTGGAGTTTAAAACTGTGTGGGGGGAAAAGCGTATTTTGCTCAAGCAGAAAATATATTTGGGAAATAAACACAAAGAACAGTTTACCCCTTTACACTGGAATGAAGGATACATTTCTAAACTCCTGCCGAGAAAAAACCCCAAACCTGCAGATCCTGAGATTTTCCAATAACACCAAGTTATTTAGCAAACAAGACACATTTGATTACTTTTCCCACCCAAACAAATGATCTGTTGAGGTGGAACAAAAAAAAAGCTTGCATTTCTCCCTTTTTTTTTTAATTTTTAAATCTTCCAAATGCATAATTTTTGATTTATTTTACTCAAGAACATGAAGCAGCATGTGATCAGAAAAACTTCAGTGAATTTCTTTCTCTAGTGTATGCACACCAGAATTGGCAGAATGTAAGAAGCTTTATTTTGTCAACTACTGACCACTCAGCCAACGTGTGCACTTAGTCATTGAGCAGGACAAACTCACTGTATGCTATAGGAATATATGGTGCAAGTAGAGGTCTTATCTGCTATGGTTTAAGTCAGCTCTACAATCTACAGAGATAATATATCCACCTAAATTAGCCATGCCACAACTGAACCAAGAAAATGGACAATCTAATTTCTAGATTGTCTCAATTATTTGAGATGTTACACTATATTGTCGTTGGTGAAAACTGGACAGTGAAAATCTTTGCCATCTGCTCTTTCCTGCTTCCACAGAACTTCTATGAAAATCACTCCTCCTTGGACTTCAGGTATGTCAGATTTAAAATTAAGACAAGAGAAAAGCTGTTTTAGTACAACATAATAAGGCATCTTTTGCTTTAAAGAAAGTTGCAAGCCTCCTAAGGCAAGCTGCTCACTAGAATGTTTTAGGTTGCAATGCAAGATGTGGCTGGCAGTGTGTATTCTTTTGCCACCTGTTAAAACCAGGTGGGGCAGTTTTCTTTATCTCTTCTGCAACCAGTTCTCCCTCTGGGAAATATCTTCTGTTAATGGGCCATTGAGTCTCACTGATAAAATTACATCATCCCATTGTCAGATCTCCACCAAGGGGTAGGAGCCAAGCCTTCCTACCTGGATATAGTCTGAGATTTGGAACAACAGAAACTGCCTTTTCCCATTGGATTCCCAGAGGAAGGCCAGGCCCATCAACACCACCACTGGACCTTCAGAGGAAAACTCCAGCCTTCTACAGGATTCTTGCTCCAACAGAACCACAGCTGGCACTGCAGGAGGACTGCAGCCACAATTTCATGGGACTGCTACCAAAACCCTGACCCACAGGGTGTCAGGTCATATTCTGATTCTCTCAGTGTTGTTTTGTATTACTGCATTTTAATTTTTTCCTAATAAATAACAGTTATTTCTTCTCCCATATCTTTGCCTGAGAGCCCCTTAATTTCAAAATTATTATAATTTGGAGGGAGAGGGTTTACATTTTCCATTTCAAGCGAGGCTCCTGCCTTCCTTACCAGCCACCTGTCTTTTGAAACCAAGACACTGAAGAAATTACAGGATGTTTTCCTTGCATTATTAATTACAGATAAATTTAACTGACTTGCATTTGGCAGAGGGATCCTCATTCTATTGCCAATTACGTGTCAACAATGAAGATATCAAAAGATTAGTATGTATCTTAAACATCTGAATACAATATATACATCCCACTAAACATATACTTTCTTATTAAAAGTAGAAACTATTTTTATTTACCACATTCACACTCTTTAACACTTATTTATATAAGTAAATGTTAAAGAGTGTGAATGTGGTAAATATAACATTTACTTATATAAGTAAATATTTCATATAAGTAATGAAAATAAAGCATCCAGCTCTACAATATTATTGAAAATTAATTAATGCCCAATATCACAGATAACTTCAGAAGCATCTAGCAAGAGAAGACTGGAAGGCAAAGAGTGCAAAGCAAAATAAAGGCAAGGACAGAAAACATGGCAATATTCCCAAAAGGAAAAAAATATGTATAGGAAAAGAAGTTGAAAGAACTGAACTTGCACAAATATTTTCTGAAAATTAACTCTGCTGAACTGATTTTAGAGTGGCTCTAAGTTTTGTAGTTTTGGGTTTTTGTTTTTAGCATCCTGGGTAGCTCTCTAATGAGATTTCTCTTGCACTGGTGTTCTAATGACATTTACAACTGCTGTTCCTTAAAATACTAAGGGATTAGCACCACTTCCAGTCCTGGAAACCTGTTCCAGTAAGTACCAAGCCAATTAGAGATATGTGGATGAGACCTGTTGAGTGGACATTTTATACCTCTGACTCAGTCTAGCAACGAAACCAGGCAAGCCCCATCACTGCCAAGCCTACAATATATAAGCATGAGGAAGCTTCTTACAGAAAGTGCTCCAAAACAAGCTGAGTGTAAAGTTTTGTGACAGGAATAGGCAGTTTCAGGATTCAAAAATTCAACACTAAAAGGCAGGGGATGGAGGACAGAAATCTAAACCCAAACAACAGCAGTGGGTATTGGGGTAACAGTGTGCTTTGATCCCAGTCACAGCCACACCACCTTGCAGAAGCTGAAGAGAAAGCCCAGGGTTATCCTGGGCATTATAACCAAAACCAATATAATCAGTCAACAACAGCAGGATCCTCTCAGTATCACAAAAAGAAGTGTGTGGGACAACACACAAAACATGTGGATCTGGAAAGAGTCTGCCAAAAGCTGCTTTACTTCCCATGACAAACAACAAGTATTAAAAAAACTTAAATTATTTACTAGAAAATACTTTTGGTGCTTAAAAAAAAAATAAAAAAATCAGAGGCCAGGAAGGAAAGAGGCCAGCTGAGGGGTTGTTATTTAGGTAAGTCAATACTCACTCGCACAACAGGACTCCATTTTCTAGAGCTGCTCTAAAGTCTCCAGTTCCAAAGCTTTGCCTGGTAACTGCCTATAAGAATAAGAGCTGAGAGTTAATTGGACACACAGACAAAATCAGGACTAGCAAGAGAATCTTAGTAGTAGTTAAAAACAAACAAGCAAACGAACCCTGATTTGACAATTAGTTCATACTATTATTTTCTTACATTAATTTCAAAGAAGCAAGTATTTAAAAGACAGTTCTTTACGCCTCAAAAGAAGGCAGATCCAACATCATAAAATAGTTTCCTCTAGTGTAAGTCAATCTTCAGCTAAAATCTGTGGGAATACTTATTATTTTCCAAAGCAGTACCAGTCACACTGAAAAGCATATAAGAAATTTCAAACAGAAATGGAAAAGAGATAGTCTTTTATCTCCTACTTCATGTTACAGCGATTATTTTCCAAACCAGTACCAGTCACACTGAAAAGCATATAAGAAATTTCAAAGAGAAATGCAAAAGAGATAGAAAGTCTTATCTCCTACTTCATGTTACAGCATGTATACCCATGATATCTAGCACAGAGTATTTTAACAGCTGGTTTTTTTCATGCCACTTGCACCTAAGGCAGTGTGACTAAAGAACCACTCCAAGTCTGCATTACCACGTGCTCATCAATTGTCATTCCTTGGCAAATGGCAGGACTATACTAATGGGACTCATTTGTATATTCAGAGTGAAAAAGCAGTGAACAAGAACAATGTCTGATAAAGGACTTAAGATACCCAAAACTAAAATAATTGACTACAAGTTTTCAGCAAAGTAGTTTTCAAAAAATACCCCAAACCCCCCAAAAACAAAGTATTTGCTCAAACCTACACTCACTTGGAGCCACTACTAGATCCCCCCTGTGCCTACATTCCCTGGAGGGACCAAATTTGGCAGATTTCTTCCAAACACCCAGAAGAATAACCCACATACAAGTCAAAAAAGGACTTTTATACAATTCTGCCATGAGTCCAAAAGAGAGGTTTCATGCCAGCTGGGAATGGAAATCAAATACTAGGAATTGTACTTATTTCAGCTTAGATGTCACCATGTTCAGCCACCAGCTAACTATGAACATCCCTCTGGGGACCCTGACCATCCTCAACCCTGTGCAGGAGTTCAGGCACACAGTTTTAAGTGCTGTGGAACCTGCATGCATCCAGAGCAAAGCTACTGGTTACCTCAGTAAGTAGGGAAATTAGCACTGAAAAAAAATGAGTTTTGCTTGGTAAAAAGAGCAAAGGACAGGATGAAGCTCTTTTAGGATATGTAATATTATTACATTATCACCCTATCATTTTATTTAATTTCAAGTGGAATGCACACTAACACGAGAAATCCTACAAATTAAGTAATTAGCTTTAACATAGGTTTTCTTTTCATTCAAATGCTAAAAGTTCAATCCTCCTGTTGAGAAGAAAATTAGGTATTACAAACATCTTTTGTGTTTAAGGTTTTTTCCTAAAATGTAACAGATAGTGACAAAAAATGAATGATGGCACACCAACTCAAGATAAGAAAAAATTCAAAATTCAGGGAAAGAAAGGATGATCATGATTCCCCAGGAGAATTGCACTTTATACAATATTCATATAACAACAGTCTGTTCCTACAGAAAACTAGAAGCTGCATCTTAGAAATATAATTGTCAATAATCACTTAAAAACACAGAATCTGAAAACTACCCTTATCTCATATATTGCATAATATTTTGTTTCCAAACCTGTATATTTAGTGATAATGATTTTGAGGAAGCTAGCCAATGTAACATAACAGCATGCAAACTTTAAAAATAAATATTTATGTTCCCTAGGTTATAGGAATATGAGGAATAGGAATACCTAGTTTAAAATTATGCCCTCCATTCTGCAAGTTAAAAATTTGACATTTGCAGGTCATACATTAGTACTGTACTGTAAGAAAGGCTGTAGGTCTGGAGTCTAGCTTTACAGCTATGTTTCAAACTCCAATAAATTCCTAAGAATTCTAAAGTTGTTCTTATTGTGAAGTTGCCACTGACATCTACAGGACTACACAGTCAAAATGTTGGTGTTTATAAAGAGTTCACGGGCAAGTCAGGCATGCAATAGATGACAAGGTGTTCCCTTCAACAAGAGCTGAGCCTATCCCAAGCCTGCAATTCTTCTAAATGCCTTCTAAATGTCTTTTGAACCCACACTCAACCTTCACAGTGAAATGCATAATCCTGTTTCCTTGAACAGCAAGGGTCCAATTTGAGTACAAGGCTGTAAATGCCTCTATTAGACTTGCAGACCTCTTAAAATTACATCAGAAGACATTACACTGGAAGAATTTTGACTAAGCTATTTGTGCAGCTGCTGCAGCAATCAACACTGATTTGCTATACAGGACGGAACTGTCAGACTGATCTTGTGACCCACTGATTTTGACAACTATGTGGTTTGTTGATATTAAAATAAAAGCATTGGTTCTGCCAAGTTAGGTTTCATTAATACTGACTTTCAAAGGATAACTAATAATTAAGTAATTAGAAGGTATTCTCAAAGAACAATTTAACACTGGTGCTTGAAACCAAAACATTTTCCAAGTTGCACAACAACTTGAATTTGTTGATGTCACAAAAATAAGTGCTCCATTTTAAGATCTGTTTTTGTACAGAGACAGAGGACGTTTCTCATTATGGACTTTCACCTGGCTTATACCCAGTGCAGAGCTTCAAGCCCAGCTGTAACCCTGATAGTCTACCCGGGAAACAGGTATCATTAGAAAAATGCAAAGACACAGACTGCCTCAGAGTTCTGCCCTGCAAGAACCTAAGTAGACAAAGTGAATCCCACCCTAAGATATTACATCTTCAAACTATGTCTGTGATTTCTGAGTCACTGTTTATTCATGAAAACTGCTTATACTGGGTGTGGTACTCTTATGTAATAGGCATAATTGATATTGAACAATTTTTCAACCACTTAGCCATGTGAGCCACCAAATAATAAAGAAAATACCTTACAAGCGTGGTTTCTATCCATCTTTGAACAACATCCCTTTCCAAATTATATGTCTCTTTTCTCTCCTCCATTCAGCTGAATATATTCTGCTTCTATCATTGCTTTTTTGATAGAATGAGAGCAATGACATAATTAAAGGCTATATAATAAAATCAAATTTATTTGCTACTATAAAACAGTTTAATGTTGTTTTTCAAAGACAGCGTCCCCTAATACTTTGGTAATTTGCAATTGCCAAGTCCAACCACTCTTCTTCAAAGAGTATGCATATCAAGTCTTTATTTAAATTTAGACATTTTAAAAATGCTTATACACAGAGGGCTAGTTTATTTTCAGGTTTGCTGTGATTCTTGTATCAGGAGACAAATCAAGAAGAACTAACCAAAGATAACCATTCTTAACATGGCATGACATCAAAATCATCATGGACTGAACAAAAAGCACATAGCACAGAATATGCCGATTACATGCCCAAGTACCAAAATAATCATTGAGCACATTTCTTTGGCTTGCTATACTGGAGGCCAAATATAGCTGATCATAAGGCAGGGCTTCTTTGCCTTACAATCCATCCAAAGTTGAAAAATTCTTTCAGTGTTTAAAAAAAAAAAAGAAAAAAAAAAAAAAAAACCCCCCCCAAAAAAAAAAAAAAAAAAAACCCACAAAAAAACCCCCACCAAAACATACTCAGAGAGTTCATATCAAGTTGTTTCCATGGTTTACACAGGTTTGAATGGGTTTAGCAAAAAGGCAGCTCTGCCACAGGCCAGTCAATGTTTACCACCACACGAAACTCAATGCAAAGGAACTAGTAGGTTTCTCAATTTAACTTTGCTGTGATGGAAACAGCCAAGCTAGACTCTCCCCATCCAAGGCAAGAATCCTGCCACATACCCAGGCATGCTGGCTGACCAGTTCTCCATCACAACAGCATTAGCTGCCCAGAGACAAGGAGGTAGTGCCGTACCACGCCCAGCCTGCATTCTCAGCCCTGCCTTGGCACAGGTACTTGCCATCCAGCCTGCTCTCTCCACCTCATTCAGAGCTCCTCTGCCACCCTGCCTTTAGACTACAGCATCTCAAACCATGCAAGGATCCTGTGTATCCAGCCTGCTCTCTCCACCTCATTCAGAGCTCCTCTGCCACCCTGCCTTTACAGCACCTCAAACCATGCAAGGATCCTGTGCCTCAATTTGACAGAAATGCTGCTTGCATCAGCTTGAAGCACACAGCTCCCTGATGCCAGGATGTAGGTTAGGGATGGAAGGAAGATGCAAGATACTGCTACAGATGATAGCCTTGCCTGAAGGAAGGCTTCTGTCAGGATCTCAAGGGGCAAACAATTACTCAGAGGGGAATTGATCAGATCAACACTGATTTATCAATTTCAGGTCCCCAGCATGGTCTGCAGGAAGAAAAGACAAATTTTGCATGCTGAAGAGAGGACTGGCTGTCTTCTGCAGGAAACTGGGACAGTGATGCAATGGTGCCATCCCCAGTACAGAATTTTGGCTACACCTGCCAGTTCCTGTCACAATGCCTGCCATAGCAGATCACCCCATCTGCGTATGAATGTCTGAATTCATGCCTTTCCAACGGCCTTTCTTCTCCCTACCCATTACCACAAATCTGGATCAGACTGCATGGCAAAGGGCTCTGTCTTTAAATAACCCCAGCGTTGCATCCCTCCATTTACAGAACTCCTTTGGCTGTAACTACCTTCATGCAGTGCAGAATGGCACTGCTCCTGCAAGATGCATGAGGAGATACATTGGCTACACCCCAGCCAACGAGCAAGCACGCAGGCAACTCCCAGTGTGCTGGCATCTGTACAGCGTGACCAGGTCTGGAAGTAGATTCACAACACATTTTCAAGTCGTATTTTGAGCCTCCTGCATTTTATATCCAATTGTCAAGACATGTTATACCTCAGCTTTACAGATTTTTCTTGTCCATCACAAAAGAACAACATCAAAAAAAATAAATTATTAAAAAAGGCAGTAAGGATTTTTTTCCCTCTCCTATGTTCAGATGCACTGCCCAAAGTCCTGCCTCCCCTTTTCATGGCTATTTGCAGTTCCATTTAAATGCCATGCAGTACATGAGCTTGTGTTTGAACAGCTTATGTGGCAGCTACCAGAAAGTGCTGTCACTATGCTTTGAAGTAAATAGCTTGTGCTGCCTGGCATTTGGAGTCTTCCCATACTGTCTTCTCTCAAATTTTTTCATCTCCTCCCTCTTTTTCAAAAAAACCCAAACAAAAAAACTCCTAACATCACCTAAATTTTCTCCTGTAGTGATTTTCTTTATCCAAATACCTCCCAAAGGGCATAGGGTGGTAGGAGCCATATTTAGAGGGTTGCTGTACACAGTCTTGAACACAAGTTCAAAATCAGCCATTTAGGTAGAAAACTTTTGATGTTGCAGCAAACAGCCGACCATAGTGATGACTAGATTTCTCAAGGTCAAGCAGTAGAAAAGAGCAGCTCAAAGAGCAGGATCTGTCTCCCTGAACTTTGAGCCCCAAGAAAATGTATGGAAAGAATGGTCATTCACAGCTCCCACCCACGGGAAAATACTACTGACATTTCATTTCTGGTAGCAGCAGGGATGCCAGGCCCAAAGCAGGCAAGGTCACTGTGGGAAAAATGCTGCTGTTGTGGGAAAAATGCTGCTATCTTCCCTCCTGATCAACAATTTAATTCACAGTCTAACAAACTCCTGAGGGGTCAGTGAAGTGCTCAAGAACTGGTATCCACAGAGGCTCTCCCAGTCAGCTCTCCCGCAATGAAAGGATGACACAGCCCAACCTAACCTGCACAAGAGTCAAGAGCAAGACCTAGGTTTACCAAAAAAAGCCCTTAATTTCAAATCCCCACACCTCACAGCTAAAATCCATGACAGGCATGCCACTGAGGAAAATAACTGGGATGGCTGGACTAAGAAAAATATATACAAATAAATGTGTTATATAATCTAACTGAATAGAAAAAGGAAGAAGGTGGAAGGAGATTAATATTTTTGCCATTGATCACTTATGCTGGACCATGTGAATGTTCCTCTTGATCTCCACAACAGTAATGTTTTTCAGTTGGAATAATTCACTCTCTGTGCCTCAATGCAAGGCTGTACTCCCCTGTTTAACCCCACACCCCAAATCCCTAAGCATCATTACATTTCAGAGAATGTAGAGGTTTTTCAGTCTTCAGTCCAAACTGCCTTTGATAGCAAACCAGAACAGATATTTATAAAAGGAAATGGCTCATTATTGAAAAAAAGTCTTAACTGTTATTTTCTATCATCAGCATAATGATGGGGTCCTATTGTGGTATGCCTTCTGGACAAACATACCAAGACTCCTGAAATAACACACAGCTATAGTCTTACAAAAGATGAAGAAAAACAGTAAGGGGTGAGCAAGAAGGGAAAACATTACTGGTGTAGTAGGTGTGAAAAGCACAGATCTCTGCTCATCAGATGCTTATACTCTGCTCATTTCAGCTTTTCTGTCAAACCACATGTAGAAACACACTCTGAAGGATGAAAGCAAAGTTTTCCTTCCAATGGCTCACAGAACGCCTGGCTTGGTTGAAACAATGCTGCAGAGAGAGCAGGGATAAACATTTGGGATTAATCAACTCAGTCAAGCTTTTCCCCCACAAACAAGACCCTCCCATAAAGGAAAACAAGATGAATAAGTCTACTGTTGTTTATCCTGATGGCTGTACTGACAGGTGTCAAACTAGTAAAGCCATCATACATTACTTTGTGTGACAAGAAAGTGTTATTGTATGTGCAGATACGGGCAGCATTAACTAGATGGAGGTAGGTGTTCCAGCAACACAAAGCTTGCCAATGCAAAGTGAAATCAGAATGACTAGGCATCTCTGGAAAAAAGAAATCATTGACATTTTATTTTTAATTACATAGCTACATCTGGTTTCTTGGGAAACTATTAATTCTGCAAATACCATTTAAATGCACACAAGCTCTAAAGCTGCCACCTCAAGTGATGCATGCTGATTTCAACTTTAACCACACATTCAGTTTCTCACATGTATTTACAATTACTTCCAGTTAAACAAAAGTGGGCATATATTCACCTTCCCAAGGCAACAGAATAATAACAATATTTTAACATTTTCCAGTTGAGCTCCATAGTAATTTAGTAGCTTGTGGTAAAAGAATGGTGGTATTTGGCCCCTTAACCATAAATGTTCCTTACTAAGCAGAGAAAAAGAATTAATGAAGTAAAAGACATCTAAACATTCTGTTCACCCTTGAAATAAGCAAAAAGCAAGCACTGAATTCCACAAGTATGTAAAAACCTGTTTTACTGAAAGTTGTCTTTTCAACCAATTCACAGTAAAACAGTGGTGTACTAGACTTCAGTGCTTCTTTCTGACAGAGAAAATTGTTAAACATACCCTGGGAACAAGAATTATGAAGGAATGGTTTCCAGAAAAGTCATTAACTGAGATAACAGAAGAAACTACAGGGAGAAATTGCAGTTTCACTACTTAGATACCTGTTAATGACCAGGTTTTATAATATATGTGCTATCATGCTAGCCAAATTTTGAACTTGCCCATTGTAAAAGTCAGTCACTCCATACACCATTTCTTTTTTTTTTTTTTCTGAAACATCTACATATTCAGCACTGCACTGGTTCTTATCTGACCTCAAGTTGTTAACACTTTTCCAAGCTGGGGGATAAGCAATCAAGAGACAAATCCATTCATAGCTGTTACAGCTGAATAAATGAATACATGCATAGCTACATCCTGTGGAGTGTCCACCAGGGCCATAAAAAAAGCTTGTCCTGGACAGAATATCAGTATGTTCTCAGTATCTCCCCCCAAACTCAAGATGCACAATGCTTTGCATGGCTGGCTGAGCAGTCTAGTCACAGCATGATCTTCCTGCTATGCTGAAACTGCACCAGAGCCTCCATTCCCACTCTTTTCTTCATGCCCATGTGAAGGGTCTGCACTTATGCAGTGCCCTGCAGTCAACCAGGCTATTTGTGCTTCAGTATAGTACTAAATATATATTAAAGAAACCCAGTCTCATCTCCATGTAACTCTCTCACATACATCCCACCACCTCTCCCCCTCCCCAAAAATAAGTATAGCAACTGAAACAGGGGGGACAAGCATCAGAGCAGGGCTGGAGCCACAGCATGCTGGAGATAAGAAAAGGATAACATTCAGATTTTACGCAGATTCTTGAGAGGTTTGGCATACCCAAAGATCCAGTGATTCAGTGCCCTGGCAGCCGGGCAGTATGTGACTGATGGGACAGGGAGCCACTTGCCCTCATGAAGAACTTCAAGTTCAGACAGCAATAGTAAAAAATTCTGCCCCAAAAGCCTTTATGCAAAATTTGTCTAATTTCTTTTGCTAAAGGAGCTAAAAAAAAAACCTGTGACAACTGCAACAATTTTTTTTTCCAGGGGAACAAGAAAAAAAAAAGTCTTTAAAAGCTTCAATGCAAATAGAGGCATTACTTGCAATATTAACAGATAAAATGTTATGATAATAAAAATCATTGTCTAAGGCAAACAAAAAAGGACTAAAGCAAATACTAGCTTAGGCTTTTTTGCTGTAAATGTAATAAAATAACATTTGTCTAGCATTTAAATTTATTCTTTTATATTTAGTATTTTAAATAATGTCTCCATTTCACTGTAATTGAATTTCTAAATATTTGGTATTGCTCATTTAGAACAAAAGATAAATGCAAACTATAAAAGCTCTTTGGATGTTTGTATTTCCTAAGTTCAGTTTTACTACTATTAGAATTCCAGTCTGGAGTCTATGCTGTAAATTTCAATACAGCTCCCAATCCACTAGCATCTATTTTTACAGGAAGGACCTTATAGAAAACAATATCCTTGCTTACACTGATTAGGAAAAACATGCTAAAACTCTGGTGCTATCTGCAAGCAAGTCCCTGTTGGGATTATTTATATAAGTGGCAGAGACATACAGAAATACCAGATTAAATGGCCAAGAACAGAGCATGCTTCTGCCCTACATTACAGTTATCTCTTACAAATTTACTGCCTTGATCTAGGTATATTCAATACTTTGATTTTTCATATATTTTAAACACTTCTCCATGCTTCTCCAGAGACCAGCACTGGTGCCATGAGCAAACCAGGGAGCTAACCACAAGGTCTTGAAATTACGTTCAGCAGGAGGAGGAAAAAAGGCATGAGATAAAAGAAAATGCACACAAAGGGGAAATCCTTTAGATACGATTGTTTTACCATGTTTAGCAAGGTTATTCATGCATTAAAGTAGTTTCTTGCTATTCCTAGAGATTCGTCAATCCTTTCAGATTTTTCAGCCTTTACTGTAAGCAGTAGTTTGAGCAGGACACATGGTGCATTGAGTCCAAAGCATTCACCAACATTCTCCCTCTCTCTCACACTACACCCATTTGCTTGCACTTGGGGCTTAGGGAACCAACAGCCTTCTCTGTGCATCTTCCCTTCTGCCCCCACATCCCCTGACTTTTAGATCTCTCTACTAAACACACTGGTTTCCAAGCCATTTCACCAGGTTCTCTTAGCTCATTAACAAGGAAACAGATGGACAGTGGAAAAAGAAATTGTGCGGAAACGAACATTTAACAGGGTCAAAGACACCATAAAGGCAATTAGTGGCATGTACAGACCCTGGAAAAGTAGTCACAACATCACTTCCCACTAAACTATAGCATTTGGCATTAGCTACAGATCTTAAACAATGCAGCCTGGAAATTCCAATATTATCTAGCAGCAGTTATGTAGAAATAAACAATCAGGTGGAAGTCACTGAAATTAATGCTGACTTCAGGTGGAGAAATACTACACTCTTCTCTGGAATTTGAATAACTCAGGGGGAAGGGTTAGCTTAAAAGAACTCCACTGATGTGACCTCTCTAAATAAAAATAAAAGCAAGATCGCAAATCTCCTGTTTGGTAGCTAGGGGCTTTCTTAACTATATTTACATTTGATAATATGATACTAGGTAAGCAGTGAGAGAAGCTACATAGAACAGTGACACCAATAAAAAAAATATTTTGGGGTTTTCCTAGCTGTTTATTAGAAACATTTAAAACATGGAGTTGAAAGGAATATAAACACATACAACTAATTATTTTTGGAAAGCACTGTGCATGAACCAAGTTACTACACTGGGAGCGAGACTTCCAAATGATCCCCTTCCCAAGGCTCGTGGGGATGATGCCTCCAGGTGTGAGCTCCTGTGTCCCAGCAGAGGCTACTGTCGCTGCTGCACAGCACCATCTAATGGGAGACATCCCGTAGGACACATGACCACATGCTCTGTGCTTCTGTGCAGCCCTTCTCCTTGGCAGAAGATGAAAGAAATCGCCTCTGGCACAGAAATTAAATAATTGCAGTCAAAGGAGGAAGAATGGCTGTGGAGGAAATTGAAGTCCAAGGGAGCCACAAAAGGATGGCGTGCATTTGAAAAGATGACAGGAGAACAACTAGATGAGGCAGAGTATCAGTCTGGGCAAAGGAATAAAGAAGTTTAAGCTCAACAAAATTTGCTGACCAATGTTTGTCACTGATTAGGTGTTTGCAGAGTTCCAAAATATGAATACTGCCCTTTCAGAGCATTTAAATAAAAGGGAATACTTGGTGAACAAGTAGCAAGATAGTCAAGTGTTTTTGTACTTTGAGAACTCTGAAATGAATATGTTCTTGGGCTTGAATACACAGCTTTCAGCTTTTCAGAGGATCCTGTTGTAGCTACATCTCCTTCAAGACCCTTCCATCATCTCACAGCAGACACAGTGCCACCCTGAACAGTAACCACACATTGTTCATAATTATAGATATATTCTCCCCTCCCCCCCAAAAAAATTTTTTAACTCCTTCATTGTTTGAGATATATTTGCCTTCACAAAAAATCAAAGGTCACTGCTAGCAGAAATTGGGGATCAAGCTACCTCAAAATCAGGACTTCTCCCTATTTAACGTGACTTGAAAAGGTCCCTCTTTAAGCACCACATTGCCCTGTCTCGTGTCCCTCCTATCTGAACACTTTGGTGAAGCTGATGGAGTATTTATCAAGCCAAGCATTACTAGCCAGGGATCTCTGGTGCATGGTTTGCAAAACCACAGACAGCAGATGCACTATCAGCTGCCAGTCACACACAGGGATAATTGCTGCATTACAATTAAAGAATTCAGGTGAAGAGCACAGAGGTCCAGAAGGGAAGCACTGCTGCTCTCCCAAACTCTTTAACACTTCCCCCTTCCCATCGCCTTATCTTCTTCAACACCATCATTCCTCACTCCACTTCTGATCCAGGGTGAGCGCTGCACATGACGCAGGTGTGTACCTCAACCACCTCCAGCATGACACTTCCTCCAGCCATTTTACTGCTCCCTGCAAATGCAGCGTTATTTATTTCATTATTTGAGGAGCCAGACTGGTTTGACAGAGTGCTTGCCTCCTTGCTTGGGTGTGCAGAGGAACCCAAGATAAGACTATCACAGCAGCTGCACAGAGTTGCTACGTACACTGCCCAGAGGTAGGATTTAATTACTAGTCAAAAGCAGTCTATCTCCCCATGATTACATAAGAAAATTATAATTTGCTTGTATTTATTGTGACATCCTTGCAGAAATGTTCACGACTCCTTGTAAACAATTCCATATTCTGCAAGGGAGAGGCAAAAATTTACATCAGTCTCCATATTCAACCCATTAAGCATGTAAAATGTGAACCCTTGATATCCACCTTTTTATATCATTAGAAAATTCCATGTTGATGAAATTTGTTTTTGTTCTTATTCAGAGGAAAACACGTCAGCAGTGTACTAAACAATTTATCTGCATATGGCAAATACATCCTTTCTCAAAGACACACTCTGACCTTAAGTACTGTGTAGAAAAAACAGTGTTCAATAACCAGTGGGCTGGTTCACATACATTCACATAATTTCCCCTAATGATACATCTACAGTGATTAAAAAAGCTCCACAAAACACACACACAAAAAAAAGCTCTGACACACAAGCAGGCAAATTGCACTAGAAAACATATCCAGAGCTATTAAAACAGTCTTGAAAGACTACTCTCTTCTACACATTTAGTGTGTTTGTGCCTTGAAACTACTTTTTAGATTATGAAAAGATGCATGTTCTTTGGGCATTTTTTGTCTTTTGCTTAACTTTATTTTGTCTTTAAAAATAGCAAGGCATTAAATGGAGAAATACCATCGGTAATCCGTACAGTTTTTTCACAGACAGAATTATCTATGCCCTGGAAGACAGAGATTTTCTTCTTACATAGGCAAGATGCCTTAAGCATTTCAGGTTTGGGCCACAATGGTTTCTGTGACCAGCTGTCTTCCAGGGCATGCAGACTCCAAGAATGTCTGAAATTTTGCCTAGCAACAGCCAAAGCACAGACTGCCCCCAATTTAAACATTTTACATGTTGCATGAAGTTATGCTGATTTCTGCTGCTTGATCTAGTAAGTGGTTGGGATTTCTACATGAAAATATTTACTATTTTATTTGAAGCTCATAAAGATGTTTCTCCTACCATAAAAAAACCCCACCAAACCTGGGAGGTGCTTTTAACATTAGGTCCACTGCTTTATCAAAGCAGAATGATGTCTCTGTGGATTTTTTAATTCAAAATTCCAGAGAGAAAGGAATGATACTTGATAGCACTGATGGCATTTCCAATGCAAGATTTAATTCTGGTTTTGGGCCCACCACAAAATCATGCATTTTATTCGTCATACATACTCAGATCACTTGTTAGAATAAGCAGTTGGATATAATTTCAACTTGAAGCATTCAAATATGACTTGCACAACATTTAAAGACTAACAAAAGAATTATCCCACTGAGTTAAACTAGTTGTCCATCCCACCCAGCATCCTCAGCCTGACAGTGACACGTACCAGGTATGTCAGCGCATTTGCAGGGTGGGGAGGGAGGATACCAGTACTAAATACTGGAGGATACCAGTGTTGGAGCCTTCTCTATAATTAAATAGTAAAAAACACAGATAGGGAGAGCAACACATCTTTTCATAAACACTCCTCTTGCATCATAAATCATTACAGAAAGGAGAAATATCACCCACTACTTCCTCCTGTGCCTATATACCAAACTTTTTAAAAGACTTGGTTGCTTGAAGATTTCTCTGCTTGCACTATACCACATGTGCATCCAGAAGAACCTGAGCACAAGCCTAACTTGTGGTAAGTCCAAGGTGATGAATGTATGCAATGCCTTTTTAACTAAGGCATGTACCCATGAATATCCCACTAAAAACTCATGCGTCTTATGCAGGACAGGATTCTCCAAGCCTGGTGCCTCAGATTGAGAGCCTGTGTTGAGAGCAAATGGGAATTCATACACCAGCTGGGAGTCACTGCAAAACTGATCTCGTATCTCTTGACATATTCTGACCTCTGCTGTTATAAAGTGGAATTTATTTTGACAATAATTTTTTTTCTTTAAAACACTACCTTCAGCTGAATAAGAATTTTCAATATCTGCAATTATCTAGGGAAAATAAATGATGGAAAAATCACTTTTATTTTATACCATGAAACATAAGTTTCCACACTTTTTCCCTCCCCCTCAATGTTTCTACCATCCTGCCACTTATTATAACCCGCATCATTTGACTATTACATAAATATGCATACTTTGGTGGTTTTTTGGGATCTAGACACTCTATATGCTCCCAGTCATCTCTCTGAGAATGAATTGTTTTAGGCTTTTGTAACAGATACCAGCAAAAACACCCAGCACATACCCAAACAGACTACCACTAATCTGAAATTATTCATACTAATTTTAGACAGCACTTTTTTATTGCAATGCCAGTTGCACTTTCACCACCGAAATATTCTACAGTAGCCCAGCAAGCTCTAAATTATGTACAAGTCTAGAACTCTACACCAAATTTTGACAGTATTTCTTTCCTATATATAGGAAAGAAATCATATTCTAAATATGCTATACATTAACATCAGTGAAAAGTATGAATGTGAATGAAGGTTGGTATACTGGTTGACAAACCTGAAAGCAGCAAAACATCACTTTGTAGGTTATAGGTACACTTTGAGGGAAAAGGAAGAAAGAGAGAGTGTCCATCATGATTCTCTGCTTCTAAACTTGTCTTTCCCTTTTGGATAAGAAGTCTCTCCTCAGACCTTGTCTTGAAGATGAACATTTGAACAGGTACTGTACTTATCACAAATGCTCAAAGAACATTTCCTTTCCTTTTCCTATCACAACAGCTGTCACACTTCAAAATAAAATTCCATGTACAGCTTATATGATTTTCACCAGACTTGCTGATTCCCCATGGCTCAAGAGATGATAAAGTACTTGATCAAATATTTATAAGCAGTATGAATTCAGACTATCTTCCAGTCAGAATACACTTTTGATCAAGAAATAGAAAGACAGCAAGACAGCACAATGAGTGTTTCAGCACTAAATGCTAATTTTATCTTTATGTCTAACTAGGGAAGTGACCCTAATCTAAAATCAGCTAGTTCACCTTTATGCCAAGAACCTACTTCTTGTAGTTCTAAACATAAGAAATAATCTTGTTAAGCTCTTTTCTGAATATTTTCACCATTAACTGTGTTCTTTCTAAGCAATACTAAAATTAATGGATTTTTTTTACTGCATGCAACAACTTTATTTGCACCTTCATGCATACTTAATTTTTTTTTCACCTTCATGCACAGTTACATTTTTTTAAATCTTTGAATGCTTTGCTTCTGCTGAGAGAAACATATAGTTATTTGCCTTTACTGGAGTAAACACAGGAAATGCAACTGCATAATGCAGATAAACCACTGAATCTTATAGGATCCTCAACTACAGCTACAAAGCAAACAGCCATTAAAGCCCAGCACAGACTTATTCCACCACACAGACGTCCCAAGACAGCCTGCTAGTTTACACATACTTGCTATTTCAATAACTCTGTTTTGCCCCAGTTAAAACCATCATCTGCTGGAAACCAAACCAGTGTGGACCCCCCAAAACTGCACCCCCAGTAACTGATACCTAGACTGTTAGCAAGGGTGATAAACAATGAGTTATACAGACTACCACAAGTGTCCTGTAGGATTTAACATTACAGATGACTTTTTAAAAATATGGAACTACTTCAAATAAGACATGTTAAAATACCTCAGCTTCCCACCCAAAAATTTTGTTAATAAATATGAGTTTTGGACAATATAAGGAGGAAGCCTTAATTGTGCTGTCTTTATAGAGAGACCACCCAGCAGTATACTGCAAGTGGTCTCAAGGCTTTATTAGTTTGATTGCACATCTGTCAGATTCTGTAATACCCTTGAAAAGAAAAAATAAAGTAGTATGGTAAGTTTAATTTTGTATTCTGTCAAAAAATTATTGGAAATTGAATAGCCTAAACCAAAGTATAGCATGATTAAACAGGAAGTTTGAGAAACCAATTCACAAAAAATAGAAGTGAATAAAATTCATACAACTAGCAAAAAAAAAGAGGCAATTTAGGTTAAAAAGTAACTAAAGTCAACATACACAGAACAAATTCTATGATCCTGCTAGAGGAAACAGAAAGGACAGAGCAGGCATGATGAAAGTAAAACAGATAATGAAAAGATGGTTATGATGCTCAGTTAAAGAACTGGCAGCTGCTTCAGAGAAGCACAGGACTGGGAAAACAACCACTGAGAATATAAGTGTTGAGATGGCAAAGCCTGGAAGAATTTGCATAATTCAAGTTCTTGTCTGTTCTAGAGCATGCTCTAAGCCATTAACAATTATCTTCAACTCAAAGGGCTGGAAAGGTCTCACTGACTGAAAAAAGAAAATAAAATAAAGATCCCCTTTTGAGGTGTGATGACACGAGAAAGAAAAGAGAAAAAAGACTAGAAAAACATTTAGACTATTCTCCCCAACTTTAGCTTCTAGAAGGGTATTAAATATTGCTGACTCACCTCCAACACAAGGACATAACTTTTTGAAAGGAAGGAACACTTTGGTCTGAAAAGACACTTTTTTTCCCCTGCCTTGGCAAAGAGACTGGTTTGACACCAAAGCAGCAAGTGTGCTATAGATGAACTGAAGTTACACAACTGGAAAAAAAGCCTTGTTATTTTATTTAAAGGCAGACTGGAAATGCAATCTAGGTAAGGAGATTAAAAGGCCATGAAAGTTGGAAGACCATACTTGTCAAGAGCTGGTTTCTGTTGTGTTAACTGGGATAAGGTACTAACTGGACCCAGGAGAAGTTGTTTAAAATCACTCTAGTATGTTCTTACGAGAATTAGGTGATGGACAACCACTGTATTATTTACAAACTCAACCTGAGACACTGCATGAAACAAAAATTCCATGCTCAAGTCCTAAGTTGGAACAGTGGTGCAAAATTCAGCAAGAAAAATTCAGGGTTAGCAACAAAATCTTGTTCTTAAAAGAGGGCAACCAAACATATGAATAGGATATTCCTGTACATCTCACAACAATGTTAGCCTTTTTTTTTTTAAACATACAATGTCAGTTTGTAGTCAGTCACCCTCATACCCTTTTATGCAATGACACTGTTTTAAGTGGTTATTCACCAGTCTGTATTGGTGCAGTAGGTGTCCTGCTCTGAGTTTGGGTCATGCTATTTTATGTATTGTGCTTCAGGAAAAGACACTTAGGAGTATGAGGACTAGTTACTGCAAAGAAAAGATGAGAGGGAACACTTTTTCTCCAAATGTATCAAAGCAAAATTTGCACTAATAGATTTATTTCACAGCAAAGAAGATGGTCATGCATTAGGGAGGAAAAGTTAACCAGGAAAGTTAAGTACCAGTTTTTAAGAGGTTAAAACACATTGAGATAGACAGATATGCCAGGAATGGTCTAGGTACAACAATATCCAACTTTACAAGAGTAGTCATGAACTACGTGATCTCTCAGCTTCTCTGAGCCATATATGCAATTTCTACATAAAAGAACTCATTACTCACTCAGTCTCATCATCTAAATACTAAACCCAGTAAAAACTCTTAGTTAAGCATGTATGAATCTCCATGATTTAAGGCACAAGAGAGAAAGTGAGTTTCAGGGTGAGTTTTGGTGGTGTTTTGGAAATTAGGTACTTCACAGCAACTTCTCAAAACACACAATAACCCAGATGTAAAAAACTCTACAAATAAATCAGTTTATTTTAGGACATACACTCTAAGTGCCAAAGCAGAAATTTAAACCTGTAATGCCTACTATGACATGGCATTGTTAAAGCAACAGAAAAGAAAGATGGCATATGCATGGTGGAGGGGACTGACATGTGCTACCCCCACAAGTACCTTTATTTATTCAGATCAGGATAATTGCCAACTCTGAGGGCGCAACATTTAAGTGGCACTTACATATAACCCACATATATATAAGTGACCACATATAACCCAAACACCAGGCTCTGCAAGTCTAATGTTGTGGTAGAAGATGCACAGAGAGATAGGATTTACTGGAATTTGAAGGCTACATCCAATTTATGCTCTCTAATGAATTCTTTAATCAATACTTTTGTATGGTCTGTTAATTCTCATCACTTGCTGGGGGTCAGGAGGAAGAAACTGGTTGGTCTTTATGTGCAAGGTTATTAGTGTTACACTGCTTAGAGGTGGCCCACCTGTGCTTCTCTAGAGACCCTGGAAACACTGGAGATGCCTGCAGAGATGGGAGAGTGCAGGGTGGTGGTGCTGAGGATGCCTATGAACCACTGGCACATTCTACACTTCCACAGAGACTACATGACAGTCAGATAACAAATAAAAAAAATCTGGTTTCCCTTTCCTTGATGGAAGATGTCTTGAGCTAGTAAAAATGACTGACCTACAAGCTCTGAAGGACAAAGGGTTCCTCCTGGGCACCTGCAGTGACAGAGTGATGTGGGAATAAGGCAGGTAACTGTGGAGAGAATAGTTACAACCACAGCAGGGTTTTCTTTGAAGAACCTCCAGAAACCACATAAGAAAAATAACTTTTATTTTTGGGGGAGGAAATATTCAAAGTGAAAGCAGGTCTGGACTTCATTACATAGCTTTTGGTCACAGGCACATGAATTCACCTGCTCAAGGTATTACTTAAGACACATATTTAAAAAAATTGAAACCAAAAAAAAAAAAAAGAAGTTTTTGCCACCTCAAGGAAGAACATGCAAACCTCTTGCCAGAGGTGCAAACAGAAGAAACACAGGACAAAAGTAGAGAACCCGAGAAGATGAGCTGTTCATGTTTGCCTATGAGAAACAGGGGGGTGGGAAGATGAGAAGAGCCACTTTTGTTTCTACCCCAGCCCCTCCAGCCCACACTGGCAGAGTATCCAGCACAGCCCTCACATAAGCCTGCCTCAGGTCTGCAACAGGGACTGGCATTTGCTGCACCTTGGTCTCCTGCCTTCATCTACACCCATACATGCTGGGAAAGTTGCAAGCCTGGATAATTCCAGTCCCACTGCTGCTTCCAGCCATCCTGTGCAACATCACTGCTGAACTCGGGGAAAGTACACAGAAACCTGGCAAACTGAAAGAGCCCCAAGGCCTGGTGACTAAATATTCCATGGTAATGACACTTGGCACCAGAACCTCAAAAAAATAAAATATGATTTACCAGCTTTTGACATTCAGAGGTAGCCCTTCAAGGTTTTGTTTGGACAAAGATTTGTAGTAGTCAAGGCCGCATTTTAAAATGTACAAAATTCATACCAATATATATCTCTATCAAAAGAAATGGCTGTGAGAAGTCACTGTCAGTCTTTGCATTAGACTTATTAATAGATGTCAAAGGACAGATCTAGGGTCAATAAAATAAATCACCCATCTTCCATTTAATTACTTTGAAAAAAAATTAAAATTAAATAACATCCAACAAAACAATCAAAAACCTTGTTAATATTATTACCTACATGCAGGAAGAAGGCTACAATGTAACTACCCAAAACAGATTTTGTCAAAAACAAAGGGATACAGTAAAGCAATCCTGAAACATATATTCAACATTATTTGAAAACATCCTATTATGAAACAAATTATTTCCTTCATAAGAAATGTAATGGTAAATTGAGAATCCCTGTAAAATTTCTTCTGAATCCTTGGAAAGTTGCAACACTCTGCAATAGAAGACATTGTTACTTTAACAAATCTGAAAATTTAGCACAAAGTGAAACTGGGTTAAGAAGTAAACATTTTGATGGCTAGAGAATTTTTTTTTTGCAAGTAAACTTGTGATACCCATACCTTCATTAAAAACACTTAATAACCCTACATGGGGAAAATACTATGGCAGAAAGTTCTTTGCAGCTTTTTACTAGAAAGTAATTTTGCAAACATTATAAAGATCTGTGCTACTCAAAAATACTCAGCAGTTCAGAATAACAAAGTAATTGACACAAAACAGCAACTCAGCTTCTGTCTAGATTCTGTTTGTTTCACATAAATGAAACATCTGTGAAATTCATAGCATCTGAACACAGAATACGCATTTTTTCAGTATGACATAGTAAGGGATATTTTAAGATGCTGGAATGTCATTAATTTGTGCCCCTTAGCTCAGCAATTTGTAAGTTATTAGCTCTAGAGCACCAAAACAAAGTAGAGCCTGTCCAAGCCATTTTATCTAACCACGAGTGTTTAATTTAAACACCATTTCAGCTCTAATGCCAAACCGCAGCATATATAATTTATCATAAAATTGAGAAGGACATCTGATGGCTTCCTGTCCTATCAGAACAACTTTTTTTTATTTTTCTACAAGCCTAAATCATGGCCGTTTCAATTTCCCAAGATTTCAAACAAGTACCTACATTTCTCCCTGAGGAGCAAGTTTAGCTTGAGATGTCACTGTCAAGCCTTTTCCTATAGTGTCAGTAGGAGGGGAGGGAAAGAAGAATACAACTAGGAACAATGCTCTTTAACTGTCTATTTTTCTGGTTACAAGAGAATTGGGATCCTCACACCTTAAAAAGGAAGGAGACTTGTTCCTGTTCCTACTGAGTTTTACAGGAAATAGCAAGCCCTTGGCTCCTGTGCTCTGACACAGAAGGCTGCTCTGTGTAAAGGATTACAGAGCCATGGCAGCTCTGTAGCTCTGATCTCTAGAAAAACCTTCCACTCTGCAGAGGCTGTGAGACCCTCCTCCAAACAGGGCTAAAAATGAAATTACATTGGGTCAAGTGAAGACCTCCAGAATGTTTATGAATATTTGGCTCCAGGAAAGAAGCCCTCCTGACTGCAGACACTACTTTGTGTTTGTTTGTTTTGTAAATTCCATGAAACAGAACACACCCACCTCTTCTTTTTTCATCCTGAGCAATTCATTCAAAGTCAAAGCTTTGGTCTGAAGCTTAAGGTCTTCTATTTTATTTTATTTACTTCTGGGCTAGCCTTAAAGGAGCAGTGAGAGAGGTTTAAAGCTGGCTACATCATTCACCAGAAATACAAGTTTTCTGCTCTTGGGCACCTATGGAATTCACTTGTTTCAAGCTCTTCAAGTTTGAGAAAAAAAATCTAGACTTCAAAAATTCCTTGCTTTAATTAATGACTTGCTTTAATTAGACCTCAAATTAGTTTAATCACTACGAAGCAACAGTGAAAACAAAAGGTTCAGCATCACATGATATTTTAACATAACATCTTCAAAATGGTGCTGCACAGACTGCAGGGTCCCACTCCTAGCCAGCCCTTTCTGGTAGGGGTCTCTGTCCTAACAGCAGGAAGGGATAGACAGCCTCTGGGGCACCATGTACTTCCAACAGGAATATTTCAATCAGGTAGTTTAAATTCACATGGAAAAGTTAAATAGGAGGGGGGGAAGGGGTCCAATAATTCTACAAGTCTTCCTTACCTAAAATGTTGCAAAAGCCAAAGGAACATTTTGGGAGAGAGAAATTTTGAAAAAGTATGCCACACCTCAACAAAGAGAAGTAAAATTTAAGCAACCAATTTCCAACTTGTAAAAAAAAAACAAAAACAACAACCCAAAAAAACCAACCAAAAAAATAAACCCATAAGAGAACTCTTATTTTGAAAACTTATCTGGAAGGTTTTTAAAGTCATTATTTACTAAAAATAAAAAATTAATAAGGAAAGGTTACTCTGAAGCACAAACACAAGGTAAATGCTTTCCTTAACCTCAGAAAGATACCTAAAATTTACCTTCCCTGGCAACTGTTTTTATCACCACTTGGAAATATTTTCTCTCTATTTTGGGCTTAAAAGAAAAAATTCAAATTCACAGGCAGGCTGCTGTAGCAGGTCTGAGTTGCAATGTTCCTGTCACTTCAGCTGGGCAATTTCCTCACTCTGATGGGCGCCACTAAAGCACTCAGATTGTTTAACATCCTATGCAAATTCCTGGAGATGAATGCTCAAATCTGCAGCACACAGACAAACAGAAATCAGCAAAATCAGCAATATGCTAATTCAGCATGATGCTGAACTCAATGCAAACATCCCTAAAGGTAATCAACAGGAGATGGGAAGCAAGACAAATCTGGGGACTGTAGCATGAGTTATCATCAGAAGGGCCACCTGATGATATTCAGAAAAGAAAAAATTCAAATTCACAGGCAGGCTGCTGTAGCAGGTCTGAGTTGCAATGTTCCTGTCACTTCAGCTGGGCAATTTCCTCACTCTGATGGGCGCCACTAAAGCACTCAGATTGTTTAACATCCTATGCAAATTCCTGGAGATGAATGCTCAAATCTGCAGCACACAGACAAACAGAAATCAGCAAAATCAGCAATATGCTAATTCAGCATGATGCTGAACTCAATGCAAACATCCCTAAAGGTAATCAACAGGGGATGGGAAGCAAGACATCTGGGGACTGTAGCATGAGTTATAGCAGAAGGGCCACCTGATGATATTCAAAACAGAAAACCTCACTCCACAGACTGTTTAGGATCTGAAGCAAAGAATCTTTACCTCCTCCTAAAAAGGCCCAATAAAACAAAAACCCACAGAAAACCTCCTCCAGCTATGAGTACATCTTAAAGTTGTTGTGGCAGACATTCAGTACTAACAACCTTGAACCTTCTCCCCCACAAATTTCATCTCTGCAGAGTGAAACAAATATTAATAATTGAAAAGTACACAAAGTGATTTTGCTAAGGGGGTAATTAGCAACCTCATTTCAGTTCAGCAGCTGATTTTGAATTGGCTTTAAACCAACAGGAGCTTAAAAGAACCTATTACAGGGATAAGTTTCTGAATAAACTTGTGAGTTACTTGCTGCAGTTTGATGTGGCCCTCAGACTTCAAAGGCCCCTTTCATAAGAAAACAGGACAAAGACAGAGAGGTCTTTATCATCATTTATGGTAAATAAGAGACAAATCCTCTACCCATTAGAAAGCTGATGCAAGGAAAAGAGACTGAGCTTTGCATGAGCTTCATCAACATTCTAGGAGCCCTAAATTATCCAGTAGTTTTTTGATTAGATGATGCCAGTAATTTGGAAAGGCAAGTAGTCCAGGAGCACAGAAGCACAGAGATAAAAAGCCTCTGCTACTTTGCTATCAGCAGATGTTTGTGAGGACCCATCACCAGACCACAGTGGAGCACGTGCCCAAGCATTTCCTGACACCTGATGTGAACAAGCCAGGGCCTCCCATCCTGGGCACACAGAGCTCAAACTCTCACAGCGTTCTCCTGCTCAGCCTCAGTGACTCCCATTGCCCTAGTCATGGACATGCAGGCAGAACTGGCAATCCTGCATCTGGGTTTAGAGGAATTCCATGTTGAAGTTGTAGCACCAAATACACATGTTGCTGCTAATTAGGCCATGCAGAAACATAAGGAACACCCCCTTACCAGAATTCACTGACTGAAAACCAGCAAGGACATACAGCTTAAAATTAACATAGTGTGAAATGAGAAGTACAAGCCTTTAAGTGGAAAACTGCCAAATGTAATTTTCACAATTACCATTTAATTTAAGAAGCAGATCAAAAGGAACACATCATTTACATTTTCAAACATGAAGTTTTAAAGATCAAAGACCTCTAGTATTTCCAGACTGCATATATGTAACTTGGTTCAAGTAATGAATCTATGCAGAGGGAGAACATGAGCTGCTAGTTTGCTCTATGCAGCAGTTTCCCCATCGTCTCTGACTGCAGCATGTGATATCTACAACAAGCATCATCACCAAGCTCCCACTGACCCTAAAATACAAATAGAAGCAAGGGGTTTTAAGGCCTAAAATAGCATTATACCAATTTTCTGACTGCTGAACTCTCTCCCTGAAACTAGCCATTGCTTCAGAGATTTTTTTCACAACTGCAGCCTGACAGCTATGACTTATGCAATGTTCCAGAGGTCATTAAAGATCCCACATTACCAAAACTGTGTTCCTGTGACAGTGCTGTAGCCTAATTATGCTAAAAAATTAAATACAGAGAAGTGCACTATGCAAATATTCCAAACCACGTCACTTAAACTCCATGTGCAATGGAATAACAACAGCACAGGCAATGTTTTAGTGACCACTGGGAGCTACTGCAACAGATCCTGGTCAAATTCAGTGTAAAGTAGAAAGCGTCCTGGAACTTATAACCAGGAAACAACTGAACTTTTAGTTCATACTGAAACCTCATGCCTACTTCTAAGTACCTCCCAAAAACCCACAGCTCAGAATTCAATACAAAACCAGATTTTTCTTAGCGGAAAACCAGAGAGCATCATTACCATAAAACCTATGCTAAAAAAGACATGATCATTTAAACAGAGCCAGTAAACAGGAGCTGCTTGTGGAAGTTGAGAATATGACCAAAACTTCTAAGTTGAGGAACACAACACCACCATGCAAGTAATGGGCAGCTGTGTTCAGTGCTTGATTGCTGGTGTTACAACATTCAACCCCCAAAATCTTCCTTATTGTACACCAAGACTGTCAATAGACCACACTGTCTATCAGGGTGTTCCCAGGCATGGGATGGATTTTTAGCTGCATGTCCCTTATGTTCCTATTTCCCTTCCAAATCCCAGGATTAAAACTACTTTAAAAGTAGACAGGAGGGGATATATAATACTAACATTTACATAGAGACTTGAATTCTTATAATATGGCATTAACATCTAATAAAGGAAAGAAAAGGGCATATGAAATCCACTAATCTCTAAACATGAGAGGGTTTGAAGCAGCTTTCTCAAGAACAGCTTTTCCAACAGACACTTCTCATGATAAGGATGATGCATTCCCTAACTAAGACTATAAAGCTCTTGAAAGAATGAAGAACCATTGTATTTTTACAATAGCTGAGGCACCTATTTACTAGTATTTTGGTAAACAGGTCTTCCTGACAGATAAAAGCAAGTTTCATACTTCAAATCTTCTCTCACAAAACATAAAAAAAAGTGAGCAAGATCCAGGCTCTTTAGATGAAGGAACAATGAGCTATGTCTGGCTGCAATTAATGCATAGCAACCTAATCTCAAAGGATATTTATATTGCATAATGCTGTGGGTATTCTTGCCAGACTTATACTGCCTCACATGGAATTCTGTGTGACAGCAGCCACTCTGCTTTCTATTTCCAGCCTACAGCAGGTAGGCAGACACAGTCAAAGCACGGAGAAGTCTCAATTTTCAACTATATCAAAAATTTGTACCCCTACATGCAACCTAAACAACATTTTATGCATTGATAGATTAAAAAATTGGTTAAAATGGTGCACTTGACATCTTCCTCCACCAGCAGTCTGCAGAAAAGTGCCCCTGTCCAAATGGGAATACATATTTCCGTGCCTCCAGGAAAAAAATAAAAATACACGTACACTTCTTTACTTGAGTGTAGAAACACTGAGGTTGAGATGAGAAGAACCTGGAGATGCAGATTTCATCTCCACATCCTTCCCCCATGATCAGCGTTCAGCGGAGTGTGCACAGGATTCACCTGTTCCCATATTCCAGAATAGTGCAAAAATAAAGGTAAGACATGGCCAAGCTACAGCCACGACACAGCTGAGTTAAGGATAACACCCTAAGGAAACAACACAAAACAAAAGGAAGGTGAGGAAGCTGGCATACCTTTATTAACAGCCAAGACACACCAATATCCTTTCCTCATTCCATTCCCCCATCTCGGAAATGTAGCGTTGACAGAGAAGCCTTCTACCTCCAGAGAAACATCCTCCTCTAGCCTATCTCCTCAACTAATCACAGAGGGAAGAGAAAATAATCAGATGAGTCACCACTGGAAATGTGCACGGCTGGATCGCATCTAAGCCATCAATGCACCAGACACAGGAAACCGAATTTCTGCCAGCTTCCCAGCCACATCTGCCGGGAGCCGCTGCTCCAGCCCTCCACTTCTGTGCCACAACCAGGCAACTTGGGTCCTGCAAGACACCTGCCTGCATGCACACACCAAACCCTACTGCTGAAATGTGCATGGTGAATATTCTGTGTTCTGACAAAAAATTAACCATTGCGCTGAGAACCACACCAGATTTAACAGCATTATCTTTCTTAACTATGGTATATCTAAATATGTTTAGGAAAAGAACATTCACATTTTTACTATCATTTCCAAAGGAAGAGAGTTTTCACAAGGAAAGATCAAAGATTCCACTGGAAAATGGAATGATACAAGAGTTTAGTTGCCACAGTAAAGAAAAAAAAACTATTTTAGAAATTCTTAGCTGTGGAGGTAAGAAAGGGAAGAAAACAAAAAAGGAAACATAAACATGAACATAAGCATTTTTTAGTCAGGTATAACAATAGGCTTCCGTGTTCCATTGTAAGTAAAGTAGATGAGATACTAATTTTAAAATATGTGAAAAAATTAAAATAAGTGTAGTAACACATTCAGAAATTTAGAATAGTCTGAGACTGCATTCTCCCAATCTTTTAAATGGCTAAATGCAAAACAAATGCAAAAAAACCCAGAAAACAACAGATTGAAAAAGTTGGCACATTCTATGAAATTTCACAATTTAAATACTTACAAGGTAAGAAATTAATGAAGGAAAAAGTAGTTATTTACAAATAACTTCAGGTGCACATGTCTCCTCGTTCCTTTCCAAGCCTCTCTTCTCTGTCATTTCTTCAGAGTGCACAGCTCCCAGCCCTATTCCACTGACACCTGACATGCAGACCTTCCTGGAGTCTGAGATCACTTGGCCAGACCTACCCCAAAGTCACAGAGGACTTTGGGATTTTATCAGACACATGAAAGCTAGGTCATTAGTGAGCAACCCAGTCTGTGCATTTTAATGGCGATTTGGCTTTGAAAATTTCATCCACACGTAAGACTTGTAGCTGTGAAGCAATACCCTCTTGAATAATCATCGAGTTGATGTTTATTATATCAGGGATTTTTTTTTGCCTCCACAGCATCAGGCAAATGTCTGTGAAAGATATCCATCTGTACCTGGAGCTCACTCCTTCATCCTCACTCCATTTCCATTCTGTCTGAATAAGATCAACTACAAGCAGCCTTTTTATTGAATGTTGAGAACTCAAAATGAAGATGCCCACCTGACATTCAAAAAAAACCAACAAACCAAAACCATCACCCCCATACACACATATACACAAAGGTGAGACTCTTGTAATTAGTTAAGACAGTCAATGCCACTTTTTTACAACCCCTCTATTTGCAAAAGAACCTGCAACCAAACATCTTGCCCTGTTTGATCTAGGATTACATTTTCAGGTGCATCAAGTGTCAATGGCACCATTTAGGCAAAGAGAGCATGGTGACACAAGGAAGAAAAGGTTTTTCCTAGGTCAAAAATGCAGTAATGCCTTTGTCCCCTGCTTCACCTAATCTTAAATAGTTTCCAAAGAAGTATTTCAAGGCAGTGCAAAAGGTAATGTTACAAAACTCCTCCAATTAGTGTCAAACCTGGATCTTTATTTTTCCCTCCTCCACAACCACTCTGGCATCTGGCTTCACTGAATCATTAAGGCTGAAAAAGATTTTTAAAGGTCCTCAAGTCTAACATTCTGCTTCTTTCAGTGCTAAGCAGATACTAATTAATAGAAGTAGGATACTTATTTTTGGAGGCATCAGCAAATGACACAGTACTGCCACAACTGACCCAGCCTATGTGGTTACCACTGGCAGAAAAACTTGACATGGTGCACCCATCCACCTCTTCCAGCATCCCCAAATTCTGACACTGGCTTTACAAAAGGCATGTTGGAGCCCCATGGCGTACTGGCTGGTTTTTCACCCACTTCCTTAAAGTAAGAAGAAAAAACATCCTACACTTGTTTCTGTTCTTTATCACATCTTGATATATTAGCTGGTGTGGTCATTTGACCACACAAAATCTCAGATCAAACTCCAGAAACTAGACTTCTCAAATTCCTTCCTGAAGGAAATAGTAATAAATAACAAATAGCAGGGTCAATAAAGCAATTCCAGGAAAGAATTTACAAATAACACTGGAAATGGGGTTTGGGATTAGATTGCCCCTGTGAAGGGCAGGTGATGATGACTGCAGAACTGCTGGGCAAGATATCCCAATACCTCTGATTGACCATCTCCCAACATAGCCTTAGTGAGACACAAGGACTGCTTCTTCCATAGTACAAGTCAGTGCATAAGCATATCAAATGCTTTGGCTCAGAAATGCCTGGCAGAGTTTCTATTTAAAACAGCTCCAACTGTATTTATAAACCTTATGAAATTCATCCTGAAGGAGTTATGGCTGGCTGGAAGCCAGCCTCCCTAATCCAGGTGTCTAGCTTATACCTTGACCCTGGGCACCTAGCAAAGATCTTCTGAGTCATGTCAGGAAGAGAACCAGGCAATGGGCAGAAGCAGGTGACTCGAGAAACCTCCAGGGAAAGAGGTGGCTTGTCTGAGTTCAGGTGTCTGCCTTGCTTCATCCCACTGGTCAGCTGCAACCCAACAGCAAGCTGCTACCCAAAGGCCGCCTCCATCAACACTACCTCTTCCCTGGCTGGAGCACTGGTGCCCTTTTTGCCTTTCAGGAGCCAAGCAAATACCACAAAACGCTCTGATTTTCCCCTGAGCCAACTCACCAGAGCATCACACAAACACCACTGACACAGCAAAAGGAGGCAGGGGAAGCGCAGGCCAAACACAGGAGTTTCAATGACACCCTGCTGGGATAACATCTCAGCACTAACACAAAACCACATTGTCCTGGGATCTACTGTAGGAGGACAGCTTGGCCCAAACAACAGATTTCACTGTTTGTGCTAGCTGAACTGACCTCAGCTACACTAACTCCTTTAAATCTGTGATACATTACAAGGATTTTGACTTTTCTGGCCAACACAGTAATAACTATTTCCCAAAGTTAGTATATTGTGTTCTTTTCTAATAGTAACAACTGAAAGCTGAATCACATCCAGAAACAAAACTGAGAACTTTCACATGAGCTGGTACCAAAAAAAATGTGCCAACATTTGCACAACATGTGCCAACACTGGCAAAAAAACATAAAGCAAGTCTTATAATCTTCATGCCCTTCCAAGGTAATACCAGATGTTTTGTACCACGAATGGAAAACTGTTGAAAGTAGGTTTCTCTAGTCAATATAACACAAATGAAAGTTGTACAGCTAAGTATCCAATTGGAAGCTAGCATGCTGTGAGTCAGATCCATACATCTTTTTTGTAGGAAAAAAAAAATAGCACTAATAATAAATGCTAAATTCACAACACCTTGCAGAAGCTCACAGCATGAAGAGCAACATAACCTATTTTCAAGTAAATTATTCACTACATTTCTTTAAATTTAGATTTTCACTTGGATTGACAGCATTCAGAAATGTGAAAAACAGCAAAACCAAAACACTCCTCCCAAGATAATTTGGATAATAACTGAGGTGTGTCAAACACACCTTAGACCAGCAGAAGCATTTCTAGTACACTGGGTCTGAGAGCACATGCTGTTTTTCATTAAACTGCTGTAGCTGGAATGCGTGTTTAGAAAATGATAGTTAAGAGTTATATTAGTCTTGTTAAGCAGAAAAGGTCAGGGTTTGTTTTGTTTTTAAAAAATATCCTGCAGGAGTGGATAAAGGAACTTGAAAGTGGAGGAGTGGAAGGTACAAGAAACAGCTGGAATGTATCTGGTTCTTACAACACAATAAAATCCAAGTGTTTTCCAAAGCTCAGCAAGGTCACCGTCTAACATAAAATATGCACAAGTGCTCATTATAACTTAAAAATTTAGCCCAAAAAAAGCACCTGACAAAGAAAAGCTGATAAAAGTGAGTCCATAGTAGTAGGGGAGGAGGGGGAAATTCATGCTAAAAATAGAAATTATTATCATCTCACCTTCTCCATAAACTATGGGCAGAAAAAAATGCTTGACCTTACAAAACTGCAGAAAGTATCAGGACACTGTTCAAAAAACAAACAAACAAAAGGACAGGAGAAAAAAAACAGCAAAAGTAATGCCACAACTAACTCTAGTTGCTAACCACAAAATATGGACTGGAAGAAAACAAAAGCCTGGTCAGAATTGTCTGCAGTTCCCCTTAAGCTGCAATGCATTTCCCCAGTATAGAAGACATCCTCACTTCTACAGTCAACAAGTTAATTCTTTCTCAAAGTGCCTGCAGATGCTGCTTTCATGCAAAATTTTAATACAATGCTCAAAACTACAAAGAGAATCTTCATAAAGGAAACTATATTGTGAACTCAGCTCAAAGCTATGCATGCCCATCACACAGGACTGTGTGAAGACAGACTTTTGATTACCCCTTAGAATTTCCAAAAATAGACTTGAAAATATATAAACCCACCTTGCAGAAACCAGGAAATAGATTTTACTCTCAAGCAAAAATTAATCCCATTTTTCTCTCAAACATATTACAGACACCTTTCCTGAGATCTTGAAGCAAGGGGACAAAGAAACAGAGAGAAAAGAGTTCAGCCAGATCAAAGGGTATTACTGTCACCCTCTCTCTCTAACACATTGTTGCTAGCCCTATTATATGGCATTTTACCACAGCACTTTCATAGTCTGCAGGCAATGGAGAGAATATTATTTCCAGGATAAAAATTCCCACAGTATTTGCTTCACAACATGTACATTTATGCATCAATTAATATTTATACATCAACTAGATACACTTAGATTTATTCCATTAAATACTCATTGTCAAGAATATACAAACAGTAATAAAATATTGATGCATCCACCTAAAGCAGGGTTAACTACACCCCTTATGTAAACGTGAGCCAGGACTTTGGCAGCTGTGCTGTAAGAAGTTCTCCAGAAACCAGCCCACCCAGGTTTTATGACTTGACAGAATTACCCAGTATTAAACATGGTTTAGGGAACACAATATATAGATTTTGCCTTCTCATTCATACATCTTTTATTCTAGCACTATACAGTATACTGACTGACTCTCCACAGACTATCCAAGAGTACATGACCCAGAACTAAGAAAAAAATCTTTTTCATACTACTTAGTTCAACTTAAATAAAAGTACCTACAAGAAGAGGATTTGAACAGTGAAATTAATCTTCTATCTCCACAGTTATTCTTCCCATATTAGACTGTACGCATTAGATTCATGCTTGGGGGAGAAACAAAACAAAATAATTGCTGAGGTAAGATCTGTATGCAAATACAGGGAAAACATCAATGCTAGACCTCTAGCTGCATTTGCAGAAACCATAAAAATATACAGTAGAAATGCAAACGCTGAACAGAAACATTTGGTGGCCACATGTCAGAGACCATTCCCTGCGTTTGATTGCTGTACTGTTGTTCCAAACCAAAAGATTTCAATAAGTTGTCCTGATTCTCAAGTTTTATCCTCAAGCAGACTCTTTCTACCAAGGTACTTTGCAAATCTGCTTTTTCAATCTTCTGAGTAGGTTTCAGAGGGTGGGGGCAGGGAGTGCACACACACACATATATATATAAAAACTTGTTTTCTCCTGGAAAAAGAAGGGAAAAAAGGCCCTAAATAATTCCCAACATTCACTGTAATGCAATAATGCATGAAGCTGTCAATACACATCAGCATTCAAAATAAATAATTAAGCAATTTCACTATCTATTTAATGGTCATGATAGACAGGAGTAGCTTTAGTTTTCGTCCAGATAAGCTGGGCTTACTTCTGCTATTACTGTCTATTAAAATTGATAAAAACCTTATCTTGCTATAGAAATCTTCATGGTGAAACAGCTCTCTCCATCATCACTGGAGTGATGATGTTAGCACCAGGAAGAACTTCTGCTGCAGTGTCCCTGCATGAGGAACAACTCCAGGATTCCAGGCTCCCGATTCTGACACTCTCAACACACTCTGATGAAATTAGTACCGCTCAGAATATCTGACTTACAGTTCCATAGGAGTTATTAGAGAAAGAAATTCAGCTCACAAGAAGAGTTGTAATAATTTGCAATATTAACAGTTACTTGGCTGAACAGCCATTTTTCACTTCAGTGGATTTGTTGAAGTTGCTCCACACACTTTCCTAGAGCTTTGCTGCTTCACTCCAACAATTCATTCAGGCACACGCTCGCTGGCCACCCTCCCGCAGGCTGGATCTGTACATTTGACTACTTCAGGAGGGAAAAAATTCAAGCGTTATTTGCCTCAAGGCACTTTAACTAAAGATTTACAGACTTGGTGGGTCAGGTTTCAAGTTGCTTTAGCAAACAATTTCAAACCATAGACATTTACCAGAATATTAGAATTCATTTAAAACACAGAAGTAGAATCAAAAGCTGACACATTTTACAAGAAAGCAGTGCACACTTCTTTCTTCTCAAACTCTTCAAGGGGCATCACTCCTAAAGCAGTGAAGCATGTGTTGGGAGAGAGAGAGACTGTGTCTCCCCTCCATTCACAAGGGTGAACTTGGTGGTGGATTGCAGAAAGGGAGAGGCAGACTGCCCTCCCACATCTTGAGGCAGGAAAACAGACTCGGCAGTCTGGGATATTTAATAGCTGGGGGAAGAATGCTTTGGTTTGGAGGAACAGCTTTTGGCTTGCTTAAGTTATAATATGGAACAGAACATAGTAAAACAATTTAACCCAGCTATTTCTAGCTTTGGCACATAAGCTCTGCCTTTCATAGAATGAGACAAAATCCTGAGCTGGAAGAGACCCACAAGGATTAAGTCAAACTCCAAACACTGGACAGGATGGCCTCAAGAGTCACACCTGAGAGTATTGTCCCAACATTTCTTGAACTCTGCCAAGCTTGGTGCTGTGACTACTTCCCTGAGAAGCCTGTTCCAGTGTACAATCACCTTTGGGTGAAAAACTTTTTCCCGATATCCAGACTAAACCTTCCTGACACAACTTCATGCTATTCTCTGGGGTCCCATCACTAGTCACTACAGAGAAGTCAGTGTCTGCCCTCCATTCCCCTCACAAGGAAGTTGTAGACTGTGATGAGGTCTGTCCTTGGTCTTTTCTTCTTCAAAAAACTATTGCCAAGTCATGGTATTCCAGTGTTTTATTCCCAGCATGCACCATCTGCCCAGCTGAGGTGCCAAGTGAAGGCTGGGTGAGTTTGATCAGCACCACTTGCCCCAGGCAGAGCTCAGAAAGTGCCAAAAGTCTCAGATGCAAGAAGCCAACACCACTAAACAGTGCTGGCTTCTGTAGAAAGGACACCTGAGAAGAGCTTTAGTTTTGCACAGAAAATGACCATTCCTTTGCCCAAAGAAGTAGACATCCTCAACAGGCAGCTTCCTGAGTGACTCCAACCCTTGTAACAAGAAACTTCCCCTCCCAGCTCCCAACACATGAAACACAAGAGGTTGGGGACCACACTTTCAGAGGTCTTTGCACTGTAAAGACTTCAGACACTTCTTGTCTGCATTATCATAAAATATGCCTCAACATGAACCTGAATTAAAGAACAAAGTCTTTCTTTAAGTAACACCAGATATCAGATGCAATTTTTTGTTGTTATTACTCTTAATCAAGCTCTTGCACTTCTTTGGTTTGGGTTGTTTGGATGTTTGGGTTCAGGTGGTGGGGGGGCTTGGGGATTATTTAGTTTGGGGGGGGTTGTTGGTTTGGTTTGTTGGGATTTTTTTGTTTGTTTTTGTTTTTTGTTTTGTTTTTGTAGCATAAGAACTAGGAATGAATATTTGAGCTCCTATGAGCCAGTGGCTGCCCTGCAGCATGGGGAATTCAGCTGGGAACAGGCAGAAAAGGAACCTGACCAGGACACAGTTTTCTCTCACCAAAAAATTTTTAAAAAATACAGGGTAACATTTTTTCTTGGTTTTGGGGTATTTTTTACTCCTCTTGGGATCTGACAAATACAGCTGCTCATTCCTGTTACTAAAAAGCCCTCAGCTTCAAGGTTGGAGGTTATTTTTTTAAGTCTCAGAGTCCATAGAGTTCTCCATTGAAATACAGAAATACGTTAACAAAGCTTTCATTAGTAAAGGGAAAGAGTAACAGTTTACAAAGATATTTGGCTTGTTCCCTTAAATACATAGTAGCTAGTGTCTGTATGCTTTCATCTCCCCTAATGTTAGGGAGAAGCTGGTACACAAAACCTTACCAAAACATCAGAAGTTCAAGTTTGTAAATATTTGAAAATCTGCCTCATCTTCAAAACTAATTGTTTAATCATTAGGACTCACCAAGTTTCACTATCATGTATACACCACTTTCTTTCACCGAGACTCACAAAACCTTGGGACATGCCTCATTATCCTAAAAATATCATTACTCTTCCATACAACAACGGAAATTCTTAGTCTTGGCTTTTTAATCCATCTGGATGTAAAGAGCAGAGAAACACAACAGTTCTGAAGCACAAACCTAATTTCATAGGGAAATAAATATTTACATCTTCCTTTAACATTATGGAATTCCTAGCATCCTGTTTATCAATACCTTAAGGTTTGCAAATTACTTGCTTTACAGTAAAATGTTTCTCCAAGGGATAAGTTTAAAAGTTACTTTAAAATAAGAACAGCTTTCACATATCAAAGGACAGCCACACAAATTAGACTGGGCAAGGGGGAAGCTGAGCATATGTTTTTTCCCCTACACAAACAGTGCACACTACACACTCACATTACTTTGCTAGAGCTCCCACATGCTACTGGCAGGCAAAGACACAAAACCTTTTGTAGGAATGGTACAACCAGCCAGTATAATATGAAATCTAATAATAATTAAAACAAATCCCCAACTCCTTAAAATAGGATTTTCAAAGTCAACATTACATCACCTTAATGAAGCTTTTTAAAGTAAGCTTTGCCAATTTAAAGAAAGCAATGCAAGAAAGGTATACGTGAGAGAGGAATGCTTTAATTACTTAAACTCACAGCTGGCTCTTACAAAATTGACACATGGGGAAGCCAGGAGCGCTGTAATTAACTACATTCACAGAGGACACAAAACTGACACTTGTGGAGGTCGTTTACGATACCCTTGCCTTTGGTGTGCTCAGTTCAATATTCTCAATAGATTTTAAGCACTAGATGTCATTGTTTTACAGAGGAAACAAAGAAACCTGAACTCAAGTCTTGACAAGCTTTTAAAGATGAGCGGTAAAAAGTAACAAACATCCTCTTTTGAATATTTCCTCCTTCCAAAGTTACAGCAATAGTGGCTCTAAATTTCATCTTAAGTGACTAAGTACAAAGAAATAAGCTTAATACGTTAAAATACATCTAACCAGCACTCTAAAGCTCTTCTTTAAAAGCACACCACGACTCTAAGGGAAACTGTTCAGTATTCCTAACATTTCTCAACTTCCAAGCCATCAGCCGATGCTGTCCTGGTCATCCTCAGGTACCTCAAGGAACAACCTCTCTCCCCATGCTTTAGCACGTACCGCACCGGTGTGACTCGGGATAATCATACAGAAACACGGATATTTACGTCAAGCGCTATGTGCAGTCAGACAATCATGTTTAAAAATAGGAGAGAAGAAAATGAGGTTTAATTTCAGGTTGCTCTCTGTCCTGAACTCTTTCGAGACAGGAAGGAGTGTCTTTAATTCAGACTGTCTCGGAGCAAGCGCTACAGAAGTAATTTACAAGATGGCAAGAAATTATAAGCCTTAACGACAGGAGGGCAACCAAGCCAGCCTTTAATTTGGATTGCGAGGAGGGGGCGGCGGCGATACTGCACAGACAGATTTCTGCAAGTTGCCACGATACTTTCCAAAAATAGCAGTCCGCAGCTGCCGACAAAGAACCGAGGTTTGGGGCCGCGTCCCGGGAGCTGCTGCTGCGGGACGGCGGGGCAGCCCCGCGGGAGCGCGCTGCGCCGTGCGGGGCTGCGGCGGGACCCCGGCCCCGGGCAGCACCGAGAGACGCCTCACCTCCAGCCACCGCCGGGCTTCGGCGAACGCCTCCTGGAAGTCGTACTCCGCGTCCTCTCTCCCGTCCATGGCCAGCAGCGAGCGAGCGGGGGGCGGCCGGCGCTCGGCGGGGCGGGGGCGCGGCAGCGGCCGCTGTCATTCAGCTGCCTCCTTTTAACGCTGCCCGCGCCGTCTCCTCCCCCTCCGCCTCCTCCCCGCGGAACTCCCCCTCCCGGGAGCTCGCCGGCGCTCCGCGGCCGCAGGAATCCGAAGCGCCGCGGGCCGTGTGGCAGCGCCGGGACCCCCGGGGCAGCCGGACGCCGGGAGGGGCCGCAGCCCCCGGCGGTGGCGGCTCCCTCCCGCCGGGACGCGGCGCCCCTCGCGCTCCCGGCCGGTGCAGGCTGCCCCCGGCGGCTCCCGCCCCGGCGCATACCAGGAATAGCTGGGGACAATCGCACCTTTCAGGGCCGGCCCCGCCGCCCCGGCCCCCGCCACCTGCCGGCCCGCCCGGCCGGGACTGCCCAGCGCCCGCCGCCTCGCTCCCTCTCTCCGTCCCTCCGGCGGGGCCGCGGGAGCCCGGGCCGCCTCCCTCGGCTCCGCACCGATGGGGCTTCCCCGGCCAGCCACAGGCAGCGCCGCGATCCCGGGAAAGCGACTCCACGCTCTGCAGCGTTGTCCCGTCTGGGAACGAAGATAGGAGCCTTTTCCCCAGCTACGGGAGACATGAGAGATCCACACTCTGTTTCGAGAGCTTTTCCTACAAGCCACACGGCTTCCATGCTTCCCTCCCCAGCCCCACTGGCCTCAACTCTGGTTTAGCTCCCACTACCCACACTAGTGCCCATTGCTCTGGGTCATTCGTGTCTCTGTGCCCGGCTCACTGCAGCAGATTTTTTGCGACTCCTCCATTCCACAGGCTATGCCAGGCTCAGAGCTAAAGCCCGGTCTCAGTACGGCTCGACCGTGGACCTGAGTGGGAGCTGCGCTGGGCTCTGCCCACTGCGGTGACCACAAGCGTGGGACAGGTTGGGATCACGCTGTGCTGCCGCAAACCGAAGCACGGGAGGCAGGTGGGAGGTGGTTTGCTGGCTGAACACAGTGAAATCCTTTCTTCCAATACAGAGGTGGATGGGTGCTAAGCAGAAAAGTAAAGTATCAGTGAGAAGAGCCATTTCCTGTAATGCTAACCTACAGCATTAGGTTGTTGTGTTTTGGCTTTGGTTTATTTAGGATTTTCGGAGTACTAGCTTTCATTTTGACATTGTATTTAAGCTCTCTACTCCTGCCTGAAAGGAGCAGAGAGCTTAAATAAAGCTCAATCTCTTTTCCCAGGTAACAAGCAACAGGACAAGAGGAAACGGCCTCAAGTGTTGCACAAGACGAGGTTTTGATTGCATATAAGGATAAATTTCTTCAATGCAAGCATGGTCAGGCATTGGAACTAGCTGCCCAGGGATGCAGGGATTCACAGTCCCTGGAAGTGTTCAAAATGTGTGCATGTGGTACTTGGGGACATGGTTTAGTGGTGAATATGGCAATGTTAGTTTAACATTGCGCACGATGATCTTAGAGGTGTTTTCCAACCTTCACGATTCTATGATCTTTTCCTACTTGAACTTTTTGTAGTATTTTTTCTTTCCATGTCTTCTCTGTAAGTAAAACTGAGTTGCTGCACATATCTTTTGCTTTTATAGCCTGTGACAGAACAGATGTAATTTTTCAAGGACTACTGAGAAAAGATAACTTACAGCTTTTGTACTGCATACAAATTCACTTGTCCTGAGATGCTGACTTGGGAACGCATCTTCCGTTTTACAAAAAACCTTCTTAGAATGGAGAAGAATTTTAGGAGATCAACAAGCCAAGAAGCTATGAGCCATCAGTTTCTGCAGTATATGGAAATCAGTGTTGCTGGGGTTAGACTCAGGAGGGAAAATGCAGTGACTTTGGCTGAAATAAGTTCCACAGGAGATATTTGACCTTTATTAAAAGTTACAAATGTATAGAAGTTATGTAGTTAGCTCCTCACCATGGTATGATTTGAGACATCTATGCTATGGAGCTAGCAAGGAATAATATGATAATCAAAGCTGTAATTTCGAGGGGTTTTTTCTTACCCTTTTTTCCTGTTCCAAGCCAGATCAGCCACAAGACTAAATACAAATGAAGAACCTGCATTTTTCTTGAGTGGCAATACTGAACATCAGAAAACAAGCCTCTCATGTCACTATTTAACATCCATGATTACAAAGGTTAAAAATGTCTAAATAAACATGTATCAGCTGCTGCTGCTGGCTCACATCAGTTTGCATTACCTGAGGTTACCAAACATTTTTCTGGAGAACAACAGCAGCCTTTCTCCAGTTTTTAAGGACTTTCACCTCATCTAAGAATACAGTGCTTGTCCCTAAGCAGGAGAAAGTAACTAAGAATTCTATAAAACAGGCTTCAAAAGAGGTCATGTTAAAAAATCACATTTCTCACTTATTTCTGGTTGCTTTATTTCACTTCGTAACAAATCAAATAGCTTTTCTTACAAATGAAGCCGTTAATGTTTTAGATCAAGTAATTTGAGTAATCATGTAATTTGATTAAGTGTTTAAGTAGACTGCATGGATCATAGCAACTTTCAAGTCGAAGTTCCTCACTAAATAAAAAGTTTCAACATGTAAATCTCACCCTCAAAGTGAATTTTAAATCAACTGTCACAGATAAATTATCTATGTAAGCCTGAGCAACCAAAATAGTTTTATTATTCCTTTGTGGTAACAATGTAAGTCACCAGAGTCCTAGATCAGAGAAAGATTACATACACCAGATAGGACTGCTAATTGTTGCTGTCAAAAGTAGCAAACGTAATATTGTTCTACTAGACAAAAATAAACCCTTTCAATGTGTGTGCTCCTAGGGATAAATCAAGCAACAGCTCACGTCATATTCTCTTCAAGGAGAGTTCTACAAATATTTGACACAATAATATTTTCTACCAAGGCAGGCTTCTTTCTTTAAGGAAAGACGGTATTTATTTTGTAAGTGTGGGCTGTTAAGTCTCTATTTTCCAAAACATACATTTCAATGTCAGAAAACAACTTTCTTCTTTTTCCCTTAACTGAATCATGCAGCCACAGTTGAAAGGAAAGGGCATTGTACTGGTTATTAAATTATGATTTCTTAACAAAATGTCTGTAAAGAACATAGGAAAACTTGCACTAATATACTTAAAAAGCTTGAACAATCCTGAGTGCTTAATAGCACACCAGCTCCACTCAGCTAAAATTAATGCAAGCGCAGAGCATGCATCACCTCCTCACTCCTACACACACCATTTCCATAAAATGGTGTGAACAGCCAGCCCAGACTGCAGAGGCTGAAGAGGGATTTCCTGGCACTGCGTGCCCATGGCCAAGCCACACTCCTCCACACAAAGGCGTCGAGGCTCTGGCAGGGCTGCACAAGTCAGAAAATACAGTGTTATTTTCCCACAGAGCTTGAGCTAATAAGCAGAGTTTGTACAGCTCAGGCGACAATGCAGGCACTGGGGCGTCACAGAGCCACAAGCACCATGGGGTCTGCAGGGTTTATCAGCTGCTAAGCAGGACCTTGCTCGACTTTACAAGTCAGCCAAGTGTTCATACTTCACTTTTTTTATCCATGTTATACAGGTTATGTCAATGATGGAGATATTCCAGCAGCTTGTAGATCCCTTTACTTCCTGTTCTCTTCGAGACAGCCAAAGCCTGTGCCAAAGCATGGTCTCACAAGCTCTGGAAGGCTGTTACACTGTACATGTTGGGGAAGATGAATTTCTGCAGTGCAGTCTTTCACAGCTTCTACCAAGAGACCATGCAGTGAGCAGATACAGTTCAGCATAAAAACTAGTGCCTTACTCTTCCTTTGGCATCTCAAAATGTACCATCTTACGTATTAATAAACCAGAAATTAACACTGCAAATAAAAGAGCAGAAAAAAGAGCAAAAAAACCTTACCCTGCAGAACAACTGATTTGAAGACTATGTAGATGCTAAGCAAATCTACAAATGCCAAAATACTAAGAATTCTTATTTATAGGTTTTACTTAAGATTCAACTTGTATTTTTCAGCATGACCACAGAAAATCCCACCCCAAATTTACTATTCTAACCTTATTATCTTTGTCCTGAATTTGTCTAGTCAGTCCTTGTATCCAACAAGGAGCTCCACTTCTGACTTCTGAAGGGATTTTGCAATAAACAGCTGCATAGAAAGAGAGACACACCATTGATTACTTAAACCCACTGAAATCTTTTGAACACTGAAGATCATATATGATGAGACCATTTCTCTAGATAATTGATGTAGCTTAACAGCTTTGAACTGCACTTCCTCTCTTTCTTCACCCTCTCCCCTACCCTAAAAGGCCCTTATCTGTATTAACTATGGCTTACTTAAAAGGCAATCCTCCAAGTCACCATTAGCTTAAAATATGCAATATCCTAATTCAGTGGTGACAACCTTTATTTGATTTTGCTGATATTAGCAAGAAGACAACACAGCTGGTTTGGTTACTAAAGCCTCTGATTTTTATTTAAAAGCAAGTTTCAAGGTTTTACTAATGAGCATGGCAACATGAACCAAGTCTTAATCATACTGCATTTTATTGGAGTGAAAAAGCAAAAGCTTCAGAAATAGAAGCTCATTAGTGTTATTATTCTCCTTTGCTTTTCCAACCCGCTCACTTATAGAAAACAGACTTGTTGTTACTGGACTCTCCAGGTGACATGTTTTAGACAGACATGCCAACTTTTTCTTTAGAGTGCAAGAGATGTTCCTAAGAGATAAGACAGGCCTTTTTCTTTTCTATAGAGAAGGAAACCTCTGCCAGAGTGCTTCTGGCATAACCCCATTCACTTTTCCTGCAATGACAATTGATAGAGAATGAAAGCACCCTCTGGGACATGGAGGGTTCAGTTTCCTTTGGCAGCAGGTTTGATTGGAAGCAAACCTAAATTATTCCACTTCAAAGGAGTGAATAAGGAGTATTTTTTCTGGAATGTCAAAAACACCCACATTAACCCAAACCAATCTTCACAAGAATCCTAAAGTGTTAAGATTGCTTAGCTAAAAAACCAAACCCAAACCCAAAACCAAACAAGAAGATCAAACTCAAAACAACCACAATGTTACTGATTCAGGTATAGAAGTTGGTCAACAGTACCTAAAGATCAGTGGGTGGAGTGGGAGGGATGGCACAGGGGAAGGCTATCAGATAGCATTCAGTAATGCCACCTGACAAACTTACAACAGATATTCCAACAGGGGAGAAAAGGGTATGACTATCATGGCTGTCTTAAAATCTCCAGCCTGTTTGTTGTTGCTAAACAAAGCTTCATTAAAACAAGCACCCCTTTTCTATAATTTATTTCAGATATGTGAGGTACTTCACATTGCTGTATTCACCTGTGTGTGCCCTCCACAGTCCTACCATTTGAATTTCTTAATGTGCCTTTTCAGGGGGAAAAATCCATGTAAATTTTCCACATATATAAATAGCAAACATTGGTTTAACTAAAGTTTTTTGACAATTTATTAACATTATTAGACTTGAGAAACAAAGTGAAGTTTTATTCAAAATGTAAACATTAAGATAATTTTAAAATGTTAGTGCTCACCAACAATAAGAATAGTCCTTTTTCTGCCTATTTTTTCCACATATTTATTTATAAATAATGCACTGAAAAAATGTTTTTGTCATTTGAGTCACTTGAAGAAGTTCTTATAGTATTCTTGCACCATTATCAATAAAAGATGGAGATAGCCTCATACTCCAAGTTTTCAGCTATCACCATACCACATACTCCACTCAGAATGTTATTTGTGCATGATACAAATCCTGCTCTGAAGCAGCTCATCATTATTACAAGGAAATATCACAGACAGTAAGTCCCAAAACTTTTAAGGGGGAGGAAGGGGAAAAAACCCACCAAGATAAAAATCTTGCACAAAATGCATGCCTGTATAGAAATACCCAAAGTTGCTGTAGGAACAAGCAGCAAAATATAGCAAGGACAAATGCAAAGTTTATTCCACGTATGCTACAATTAGTCAAGATGTTAGGAAGTATCAAAATTTGTACTATTAACATATGGCAACAGTTTTATTCTTACAATACACTGCAATACAGTTGCCTCACTGGAAATGGCTTTTAAGCTGCCGACAATGCAATTGCATTAAATCTTAATTCTTCTGGGTCACGTTCCATGAATTTCTTGCAAACTTCTATTGCATCCTAGGGGAAAGAAAAGTACAAAGAAAATCAAAATTAAAAACAGTATAAATCATATTTGTTATATAAAAAACCAAACAAAACACAACCGAAATATGAAGATATGCTCTATCCAAATTATGCTCAAAATGGATTTTTCCATAAAAATTTACTAAATAGTGTGACAAACCTACATAAATGGTATTTCTCATGTGAGTTACCACTACTCAAGAATACTTGCGGTGCTCATAGGGGCAGCCTAAAAGAGAAAATTTTTTATGAAGGACCTTAACAATGATGATTTTTGTTACTGAATATTACTTTGTGCAAGCAAATGTGTTGCTTTCCTAACTTTCTAAATGCATCTTTGAAGTTTGCCTTAACTAGTACTGCTGCCTTCATAAATTTTTCCTTTGTTTCAAGATGAATCTAAGCTGGGTGGGGTAATTGAAAGATTTTAAGTAATTCCTTCATCTAGCTTTAGGGTGCAATCTGGAGAACACATGTTATCAGCAAAACAGGAAAAAGACTCATACGGAATAAGGAAAGCTTTATCCAATTTCTTCCCCTGTCCAAGCAAGCACAAATTATTTGCAAACTTTACAGACATTAGTCTATGCTACTAAACTATAAAATAATTTTGTATTTTGTTTGTTTTAGTTTCTCTGGTTTCTTCCTTTTGTAATGCTAATCCAATCTGGATATCATAAAACTCAGATCTATGCATTGCCTTCTCTCAACTTCAACTTTGCATCATTCTGTGGGGATGACAGTTTATCCTCCCAGCTCAGTGTATCCCTTTTCCAATTAATTTCTCAGCTCATGACACAAAGAAGCACCCAAAAGAAGCTGTGAAAATAGAGAAGAATGATTATTAGCAAGGGTGAGAAAGGAAATCAAGTTCTGTCTAGTGTGACACCTATCAAACTATAAACCAAAGGAAAAAGAATGAAAAATTGTATGTTTTCAATCTGCTACCTTCTTGTTAGATGTACTAATTGAAAGGAGCAGGAGTATATGAAAATCTAAGCACAGAAGATAAGTCAGTCTGATCTTGTAGTCAACCCTTATGATATTTGTTACGATACTCTGTCATCCACAGCCACAACGTAAGTGTTCCAAAGTATCTCTTTTCAAACCTAATTTGGCCTCACCATCCCACTTGCTGTACTCCTCATCCAACTATAAATATAGCTAGACTTGTATTTTCATATATCTATTTTATAAATTTTGTAGAAATACATCAAGAATTTCATATAACACCATTTAAAAAGGTTCCCTATGCCTACCTCTAAAAAAGAATCATCGCTGGTTTCCCCGTGGTTTATTGGAAATGGCTTGCGCCCATCTGTTGAAAGACAAAGTGGGATTGAATAACACATTTATAAAATTATAGAAGTTTCATTTCTCCAGTGAAAACTATTCAAACAGATCTTTTGTATTTCACTTTCCAAAATGCCATCGCATTTTTCATGAAGTTCTCACACACAGCTAGCTGTTTCCCTGGTCTCTCCACTGCTGACTACTTCTACCAGTATCATTATATACAGTCTGTTGCTTTTAAAAAATAATCCAATCAAAATTATGAAATATTTTTCAGTATTTAATTTGAAAGCTTCAAAGCTCTAAGTTGCTGTTGGTTTAGTGCTAGTATAGTACTTCAGGTTTTCAAGTAGACTAGAAAAATTTCAGCTACGCTTGATGGATTTACACAGACAGACAGCTGTGTGTAAATTTGTATGTCTGTGGTGTTTGACAGCTGTGATCAGGGACTCCACAACAGACCAGAGCAGCAAACCCACCGTTCTGAAGAGTCTGGCATCACTGAAAATATTTCTGTCATTTAAAATAAATTAGCAAACAAACCTAACAGCTCTAAATATTTTCACAGCATTTAAACAGGATTGCTATGGTTATTTTTCTTTTATATTTTTTTCCTTGTATTTCCAATAGAAAGTTGTCATTCTCAGCATTTAAAAAAGAAATTCATATAAATGCTTCAGGTTACCTGCAATGAGTTAACAGTATGAAAACTTATGTCAGGGTATCTTAAGTATTTGCTAAACCAAAATCACTTTTGGCTCTGTCTTCCCTGTAAAAGGCTTTTCCCTCCCCAAAGATGCCACCAAAGTTGACAACACTTCCAAACCACATTTTCCATAACTAAAAATAGATTTGATGTTAGAAAACATTTAGATTTATACGAACAAGAGGTTGTTCATTATTGTAACTACTATGGTGGAAGATACAAGGCAAAACCCTTAGAAAATGCTAGGGAAACAGAACTGAATACCCTGCACTGTTGCAAGCTAAGTTTATCTTAATTTTGGGGCTTTTTTATGTCCATATTGGCAGAACAACATTTTAATTTCATGTGTCTATAAATAATGTGTTTTCTATGACAGAAACATCATATTCATTTAATATCCATGTGCTTCCTTAGCATTTTCTGCATGCCAAAGACCACATGCTGCCCACACTCTCTGAAGCCAGTGAATCAATTGAAAAACCTTCAGTTTTCCTAGTTTTATGTTGGGGGATTTTTGCTTCCCTCCACTAGTACAGAGAGAAGTTATTTTAATAACAAAAGAAATAGTACTATTGACATTCCACTGTACAGCAGAGCTAAATGCCTCTTCGCCTTCTAATTTTTTATTTTTAGGAAAAATTCAAATGGGGCTTCTCTCACATCACACCTACAGAAAATGGGTAAACATGGACATCATAGTATGCAGTCTGCTTTTTAAGCAGCATAAGTTAACAGACAATGAAAATGTATCACGGAAATAGTAGCACACAACCAAAAAAAAGTGAAAGTCACCCCTTATGCCTTGAAATTTAGAGACATAAAGTATTTATTGCATTCTACAGTACTTGCCTTTTTTATCTAGTCCACTGACAGATATGCAGCATCATAAAATACAAAAAATGTGTGCCTATTGGTTATGACTTATCCCTGGTAATACCCCTTAGATCAACTTAATACTAACATAAGCACTTCTTATATATTGCTTATGCCCCATGTTGTGATTACTTATCACCTGTTAAGGCCATTGCTTAATTACATGCTGATTTTCAAAAGATGAAAGTCTTATCACCATAAAATACTGCGAAAATTATGTTAGGAAAGATCAGTGACTTGCAGTTTTTAAATGCTGATCTGCTTGCTGGATTTCTGAAGAGCCTGCTGGAAAACCTAGTTGCCCAGCAACATATTTAAGATTGGAGTCATTAGAGAATATCTGAGCAAAACTAAGTGCTACACAATCTGAACAGGGAAAAAATAGCTGTATTCAAAAAAATAAGGAGTACTGTTGCACAGTTAACTGTCTAATGACCACAAAAAGTAGAGGAAAAAATACCAGACTATTACAAACAAGTTGCACAGTGTTAATATCTCTTAGCATCCTGACTACATAATTTGAGTTTAAACATTATCACACTGCTTGTTAATATAGCTAACATTTCTGAAGTGGCACACAGTTAATTTAATACTTCCACAAGCAGTTCAGGAACATAAATATAACAAATGTCCTGTGAAATTTTGAGGTTTAATCCATTTTTCTTGCTTCTTGTCCTTATAAATGCCCATAGAAGTTTGGATGCAGTCTAGTATTCTGTACCATTTTATCTTAATAGGATAGAGTTGAGGGAAAGAAAACAAAAAGACCCCAAAAAACCAAACAAAAAAACCTAATAAACAAACAAACAACCCCCCTCTAAAATCCCCAAAAAACCAAGAAGAAGGCTGCAGTTGTTTGAAAGAAATCCCCAGACCCCTAAGATGCAGGAGAAAGAACCTAAGCCCTATATAACATCAAAAAAATCTCTGAAACTTTGACAGCTAACAGCATCACTACTTGCATTTGTTTCTAACAAATGGAGAGAATGGATAAAAAGTGTTCTTACCCAATTCATAGAGATGACCACCTACATTAACTAATGCAATAAAGTGAAGATCTACTTTTTCATCTATACTTGGTGCCTGCAAGACAAAACAAGACAAAAAGAAATTGTGCTTATTAAACTCTTATTGCTATATGATTTATGAGCACGTATCATCATATGCAAAATACCTGGACAAAAGAAATCACAATTGGGAAGCACATTCTGGATCTATACAGAATGGCAGAAGTCAAGAGAGGAACATTTTGGAATACAAAGAAACTGTCTGCAATGCATACATCAGTAAGAATCCATGCAGTAAAGTATCTGGAAGTATTTCTGATTATAGCTCTACATAAAAGCTCTATTTTTCATTACTGAATTAGAAGTAAAATCAGCTCAAATACATAAAAATCAAAAACAGACTTTCATATAAATAACAAATCCTTCACTAACCTATCTCCCATAACAAAGTGATGCAGAACTCAACTCTGAAATGGTAATGTATTAGAAATTAAAATATTTACAGGTCAAAATATTTTTTTCCTCAAAAGCCAAGACCAGTTAACCAGTTTCTTCTTCACAGGCAATCAAAACAAACACATCTTAGGATGTGTGGAGGTGGAGAGGAAAGATAATAACCAGAGGTGCCCAGACTGAATTTTCCAAGCGGCATCATACTCATCAGACCCAGTAAGAACTCAAGTGCAGTGACTGCACCAAGTGACACAACATAAAAAATGCTTACAGTTTTTAGTAATCTACCTAGCCCAGTACTGTGCTGGCAACTACAGCAAGCAGCAAAAGCTTTTGCAGGAGTTTGTGGGCATGCAGGACATGGTGCTCCACCAACACACGTTCCCAGCTGACACCAGTACTGTGCTGGCAACTACAGCAAGCAGCAAAAGCTTTTGCAGGAGTTTGTGGGCATGCAGGACATGGTGCTCCACCAACACACGTTCCCAGCACCCGCTGAGCAGTGGTGGTGGAAGCTGTGAGCCAGGAGATCTATCATCACTTCTGAGCCAAAAGCTCTATCGCCACTGTTGTGTTCAACAGCAACTGATGGCGTTAATTCCTTATCAGTCTGTCCAGTCTGCATCTGAACACAATTTAAGATGATACTGTTTTGAGCAAATGGGAAAAAGGACTTCAGGTTTTCTTCATTATCAAGAATCTGACTGTGAAAATGTATTTCATATAATTTTCTTTCATCTTTTAATTACTGATAGGCTTACATGAATTTTCTAAAAGATTCAAAAAATGTAAGAACTTGCTAAAAACAGATTAGAGTGTAAAATAAGTTGTAGAACCTCAAAGTCATATCATCTTTTAAAGAGTGGGTTCAAAATATCCTTTTTGATGATGGTCATGAAAAAAGGCTTTTAAAGATGATATAAATTGAAGAAATCTGGCAAACAACCAGAATGACAGGGTGAAGGACAAGAAGTCACTACAAGTCCTTCAAATACATCAAGAAGGCCAAAGAACACAGCGCCGTGGAGGAACTGCCAACAGCTTACAGAAATTCTGTGCAGCAAGCTCAAAGATGAGAAAAAAAGAAAAAAAAACAAACCAAAAAAACCCCACACAACTTCCCCTCACTCTCATTTAAGATTTATTTCCATGACCAGTTAGAAGTGTGAAAGGTACAAACACCCTGTTTGATCACTGTTTCAGAGAGCCTAGAATGGAGAAAAGGCATTCTGACCACTGAAGATGAAGCATCTATCAAAGGGGAAAGAGGATCTTTCCACCAGAAATTCAAGCAGTCTAAGTGAAATGGCCTTTGATAATGCAGTTTCACAGAAGGCCAAACAGCCATGACTTAGTGATACCAAACAGCCCCAAGAACTTGACTACTCCAGCTGCAAACTTCAAAGGACCACAGGTTTCCATAAAACCACACAAGATAGCAGGTACTATCCAATGGCATCTTGTTGTTATTGCTATTGACCACCCAACTTTTTACAGACATCTAAACTGTAGTGCTACAAAAGTGTGCAGGCAGGCAAGGCTGAGCATGCTTGTCAAATCCCACATTGTCACCTAATTCCCTTCACAAACATATCACTTCACAGCTATTCACTTATCAATCAAACATACCAACTAAGAAATCTGGGTTTAAGAAATTTCAGGGTTAGGGGGAAGACCACTGCCAGTTAGTGTCACTTTAGGAAGGAGGTGGCTTAACAATTTAAAGACTACATCTAAACATACTCTACCTGGGCTCAAGGTGACATGAAGTAGGAGACTACGTCACTATTTCAGAGATGTTCAGGACGTTCAGGAGTTGGTTTTTACCACATTTAGAAACAAGATATTTTGGCCCTTTTGACCATTTTGGGTGTTAAGTTCTTTGTCAAATTCTAATAAACACGCTTTCTCTAGAGAGACACCATTGGCATGCTTGGAATGCTGAGTCTATATATAGAAAGAAGATGAATAAGTAAGCCATCAAAAAAAGCATGATTGACTTTTCATAAAGTATACTTAGAGACAGACTCCTACAGAATCCCGCTGAGTTTTTGTACAAGACTAATCTAAATAACATGCTTTCATTGTCCTATTGCCATAAACCGTGAGAAATGTTGTGTTTTTACATTTTTAATTCCCCAGCCTCAGAAAGAATGAAAGTGCCATGCCATTAGTAAGTTTTCTACCATATGTTCTAATGTAGGCAGTCTCCTTCCATTAAGATTTCTTTTTATCTAATCTAGATAGCAGTAAAGTTGATTTTTACGTTTCTTCAAAAATTAGGATTTCAATAATTTTTGACAGAAAAATATTTGCATAATCATAAGCACAGTGAAACAAAAGGGTCTGAATAGTCACGATAACCTAAAACTTTGTATTAGAAAAATCTGTTGCTTATAACTTCAGCAAACAAGCAATCTTTCCCAACATGATGAATCTTATTCAAAATCCCTCCACCCCTCCTCTCCTTAGGGAAAAAGACCCCGACACATCCATATGTGTGCAAGCACGCTCATACACACACACAGACACCACATGAAAAGCCTAGTTGGGCCAATTTCCACTTCACTGGGAAGTCCTAGAAATTCTAACACTTGAACCAGAAGACTTTAAATTTCAAAGGAATGGAAAAAAGTGGGAATGTCACCTCCAGGGAGATGATTTTTGTGGTCTCCTCAAAAAGCTACACCTTTGGCCAAGTTTTCAAGTTTCTAATTAAGTGTTTTTGTGAATGCTTAAAAGAACACGGAGCATAGCTTTAAGAATATTCCTGCACATTCATCATGAAGTAGTATTGCTTAGAACAGTTACAGAGGATTTTCTCTTGATTGCCTTTCTTGTCAAAGACCACAGTAACACAGAGATCAATCAAGTGTTCAGATGATCTGTTCCTCTAGATTTTTTCATTTAAAAGCCCAGTCAGTGTACAAAAGGAAAAAGCACATTTGAAGGATCACGTGTGTATGAACCACGAGAAGAAAGATACGAAGAGTCTAAATTATGTGATTGTCTTATCAGGATTTGGAACTAACCTATAGGATTCAAGACTAATTTTTCAAGTCTTCTGAAGAGCTGTCATGCTGAGTACTTGAAATTTATACTTCTCTACTATCCAGGAAAGACAGAAAGAGGATGAATACCAGCACCTTGAATAGCTTACAAAGCTTACATTATGGTTGCAATCACAGTATAAGAAGTAAGTTTTGGCAATTTGGGTCAGTGGACATAATTTTTCAAATTTATTTCTCCAAACTAAAAACACGCTGAAAAGTAAAAATCAGAAGACTCAAAACTGATTTAAAGAAAAAAATACAAGAAGTTTGGTGCTCAAATTGATAGTTCTGAGAACATCATCTCAAATATAACTTTTTCCCAAAGAACTGAGGTAACATTCAATGATAATAATACAGAATATTTTCACAAATACTCAGTTGCACACACAAAAGAGACAGCCAAGGTTTTCTGCCCTCTAATTTTGGATACCACATTAAAAGCACTTAAATGTCAGAGTCCCTGTTATTCAGAGGATTTGACTGCCTTCTCTGCTAACCTGGACGTTCAAATTGAATAATAAACAAGTGCTGACCTTTGTGAGAAATCAATTTGAATTGACTTGTCTCAGTTCAATAGCTGTTAGTTCATGCTACTGAAACAGAACCTCTACATTTCTTCCTGTCTTCACTAGCAGGTATCAAATCTGTAATTAAAACTGCATTTCCCAAAGTTTTTACAATATAAATGATAACCCTTCCTATACCTTCTTGTACTAAGAAATTCCTTTAGTTTTACCTTTCACCAGTGCATGCTGCCCTCTCCTCATGAACTAAACCAGTCTTTCCAATTGTTGCACTAATCTTCAGAAGCTCAATGGTACACCCCATATCACTGTTTGCCCAATCATATCAGCCTATCTAATGAAGTATATTTCATCACCTGTACAGATTATCTTGAAATGCACTGAGACCATTATCCCAATCTAAAAGTTGGTATTCAATTTTCATGCATGTGAAATCCTTTGATATTCAAATGTTGCTAAGTCAAGATATAACTGTTTGTCAAATTAATGTGCAACTGGTTTCTTTTTCTAAGAACTTCATTTCAGTGACAAACTTACAACTGAGAAAAAAAATGGTCTTGCTCTCATGTATCCACTAAACAAGCCTTACCACACCCTGCTTTAAAAGTATTTATGAAAGATCACATTATAAGAGCAGATTCAGTATTACAAGACAGTTTTCAGGTAATTTCTTCCAACTATATCTTGTATTTTTGTTGTTCCCTTACACTTGCTTTTGAAAGGAAGAAGCAAAGCAAGAAGCCTCACAAACCAGTTTAGCAGAATGCTTTGCAATACAGGTAGTGACTGGGAAAAGAAAAATAACTCACTTGGTGTTAAGTCAAGAAACTAGCATCAAGAGTCTGTTAAGTTATGGAAGAATACTGAATACTGCTAGGGAAGAGACAATTTTGCAAAACCTTCAAGAATAAAGAAAATTCAGATACATCCAACTGAAAGACCATGACAAAAGCACCTAACAGTTTTAGGAGAAGAAAAAACCTTAGAGGTTTATCTGCACAAGTTCACTCACAAGGTATTACAAGAAGCCAAAGATAAACATACCCAAAAAAGAAGACTACTAGGTATGGTTTAAATTCAGTAAATTCTGAAGTAAAAGGGAAAAAGTGATGCAATTACTATTGAGTAGATCAGACATCTGTAACTTCTGTTTTGCAGCATGGGATGTGCTTGGACAAATATACTGTGTAGGACTGTGAAAGGCATTTGGGTCTCAGTTAAAGTACTGCGACTAAAACAAAGACCATTGGAATGATAGCCACAAGTTTTTAGTAAGACTATTTCTGGCTTTTTCTCACAAAACAGTGACAACTCTATTCATACTCAATATACTGCAGTGAGTTTGACATATAAAAGGCAGCAAAACCTAAGGCAAACAGAAACACTAAAAGAATAGATGATCTGGAAGAGAAAGTGACAAGGATGGAGGGAAAGTCAGCATTACTAAACAAGCATGCTGTTAGCTTATCTTAAAAATTTGCCACATCTACTGCAATTTATCAGATTTGTACAGAATGCTTCTGGACAGTCTTTTCATTTTTTCCCCACCTCCTAATATATGTTCTTAACTCTAGAGACCGACTCTAAAAAGATGTATTGGGTGTGACTGAGATGGATGGAGCTCCTTTCCCCAGAGCAGCCCTCCCAGTGCTGAGCTTTGCATTGGTAGCTGCAGAGGGGCTGGGAACACCCCAGTGCTTTGGCCACTGCTGAGCAGCGCTGGCACTGCAGCACTGTCCTCTCTCCAACACCCCTCACCTGTAGGAGAGGGGTGGGCAAAATCCTGTGAGGGGACACAGCCAGGACAGGTGGCCCAAACTGACCAAAGGGATATTCTGTACCATATGAGGTCTGCTCAGCAATGAAGGCTAAGAGAAAGGAGGAGGAAAAGGGGGCTGGCATTAGTTATTGCGACATTTGTCTTCCTGGCCAACCACTACACACACTGAAGACTGGCTTCCCAGGAAGTGTCTGGACATCCCCTGCTGATGGGAAGTACAGAATAAATCTTTTGTTTTCCCCTGCTTTCATGTGAAGCTTTTGCTTTACTGAACTGCATTTATCTTGACATATGAGTTTTTTTCTCTTATTTTCTCCCCACCCTGGCCTGCAAAGGAGGGGAGTGACAGAGCAGCCTGATGAGCATCTGATGTCCAGCCAAGGTCAACCACCACTGAAGTCAAGGAAAGTTTTCAACAAGGAAAAGTGCTTTTAGTTAAGGAGCCTAGAAAAATCCTCCCAGCATCAAAATTTTTGCTCTAAATTTTGAAACAATCTTTTTTCTGTTTATCAATGTTTTAGTAGTAGAAATGTACTCAGAACCACAAGAAAGTTCAACTATATTTTAAGCAAAACATACAGGATGTTCCCAACCCCTTAAATTCAAGGGCATAGATTTCTTAATAAAAGCAATACTAAAATGCTCATACATTTCTCATACACTGGCCTCAGGCAATGCTGAACAGTTCAGCTTCTTTGTACACCTAGAAGAATATCAGAGCTGTACTAATACTACTTGCTGACAGGACATTAAATACTACCTTGTCATTCAAATTTTACAAAGCCAACAGAGACTGCGTTAATGCCAAAAATGCTGTCTGGTTTCTTGCATATTAAACTAATTTACAAAAATGTTGTGTGTTCTTAATTTTCTTGTAAGGCATGTTATACAAATGTGTAAAGATGAGAACAACATTGAGTTACGAATACATACCAGACTATGTAGTATTTATCAGTATTCACTGATAAATCTTTATGTATAGGACTTGCAATTTAATCTATTGGATGAAGACAGGACATCAGGGGAATCAAGGTATAATATTTTAAAATTTTTTAGCAGCAAGCTTCTGCTTTGCCAAACAGAGTTGTACTGAAAGCTAAACTAATTTTCTGAGCATTTTTAAAGCAAATGCTATTGGATGAGGACTCGTTTTTAGACATTTTCTGAAATTAATAAAACTCTCGGCTTAGTTTTCTGCTATAATGACAACAGATTATGCTGTAATATCTTAAATAAGTCATCGTTTATTTATTGTTGAAGTAAACTCATGTTCAATTAATGCTTTTGTTCTAGGCAGGCACACTCAAGCTCAAGTCTCCTTCAATAAGTATTTTCTTAACAACAAACATAGATAAGTCAAATTCAAACAAGATCCCAGTTTCAAATTACAGAAACATGACATAGAATCTTCCAAGGTTTGCTACACAATAAAATCCCCAGGTAAAATGTCAGATGTTTGTCAATGTCAGCAAAACAAATGAGGGGTAAGAAGCATGAGTTGGGAAGAATTTAAGTCTGTACTTCACACCTCCTAAGATCCCAAAATATTTCACTAGCTCCACGTGATAACATCAAGAATGGTCCATAGTTCTGAATATTACGTGCGAGCTAGATACTTAATAAAAGCAATTACTATTCACATGAAGACAAAGAAGTCTGGGAAAAGGCCTCATCTTGAGATATTTATCAGAATAAAAATAAAAAAGCTACAAAGAAGTGGAAGCATTTGACACTAATTTTTAATAGCAGTAAAACATTAAGGATTTCCACATGTGCAAAGACACAATTGAATGAAAAAGAAAATTATTTGGACCACAGCTAGAGTAGTTATTTCACCTCTGTAAAAAAATCCACCTATCTCAAAGAAGAATTTCCAGGAACACAGGTGAAATGTGATCAGTATCAAAGAATGATAAAAACAAAATCAATGTCCCAATTTTGCATTTAAGAGCATTAACTTCTACATACCAAGATTTATTTTTCTGTTAATGTATGTATTAGAAGTGTTATCACTCTTAAAAGCAGGATGAAATAGCACTAAAAGACTCAGTTTAGTGTTTCTGCTGGTGGCCATCAGGCCATTTAGAAACATTGGCTACGCTGTATATATAATTTTTTTCCAGATTTTCAAGATTCATTTGTGGTTGGTGAGTGAAGGAGGAAAAAAGCTTAAGTATTTGATGACAAGCTTCTTTTATTGGAACATCTTCCCTTTCAAATACAACGTTTGTGTATATGAAGAAACAAGATGTCAAGTGAGAAAGTAACCAGCCCCCTGGGATTAAAGAAAACATCTTTTCATTACTGAAATACCCAGGGACCATTAACCAAGAGTTAAGGAAAGAAAAGGAGACTAGGTTTAGGATATGAGAACTTAAAACCAGGTCTCAAACACAGAAGAAATAATACCACGTGGCAAAAAATTAGAAGCCCCTGGATTTAGCAGATCCAAATGAAAGATCATGAAGATGAGGTGAAAAGAAGAGGCTGAATGTGGAGCCTGTGGCAAAAAAAAGTGCCAGTTCATGAAAAGTAAACTTCTTCTACGCTTGGAAAATGATTTGGAATATGTATGGAATCAAAAATACCAGGACAGCAAAGCATGGAATGATGTACTTTTGCTGTCTGATGTGGTGGAAAGGGAAAAAATAAACCAGGAAGAAAGAAATCTTAAGAATGGTTGAGAAAAGGCCCCAACAAAACATGATGCCTTGAAGACTGAAGCTACATGGCAGAAGGCCAGTGGTGTCAGAGTAAGAAAAGACTGAAGATGGACTACACTTACAACAGAATGAAGCCCGACAGATGGAAGGCGTATCAAGGGCCGCCACCGACGCAGACGGACTGACGGACTGGGAGCCTTTGCAGGACCTACATGATTACGTTTGGCCCAGGAGAGGGATGCAGAGTGACACAATGGTGAGGCCTTCGTTCTGCTGTGGCTAACCTGAGGCTGCGATGAGCATGGTGGTGAAGACAGCGAGGACGATGACGACTACATAAACATTAAAAAAGAACATACTTAGCCCACTTGAACTTGAAATAGCATCCCTGCAACTGCAGCAAATAGCAACTGCAGAAATGTCCACTATTGAGTATACTGTCCTTTAACTGCTCGAATCACACAGATAATAATCAAGAATGTGTTGAATTTGAATGAGAAGATGAAAGAACACTGCAAATAAGCAAAGACGTTGTTTAAATCTGAAGTTTATAGTCAGATAAGCTAGAGGTTATTCACACCCAGGGAACTTGACAACATGAACACAAATTAACTGACTCATTCAAGAGACAGAGTGTTGCAAAGTGAGGAGGGAGGGGATTCAAGCATCATTTAATAGAAGAAATTGTTAAGAACAGAGAAAGAATCAGTTTTGTCCACAGCTACAAAAGCTGTGAGCAATAGTTCTTTGGCAATTTGGGAAAGCTAGATTGTGCTGCTCTGGGATTTACGATGAATCAAGTAACTATGGCAACAGAACCCAGAGTTTCTTTACTGTTCCATGTCTAACATAAAAGGAAAGCAAAGGAAAAGGGAAGCTTACCGTGGTGAGGTATGCAACTTCCTAAGTTTTTCACCTATTCTTCTAAAATAGCAGGCCAGTGGCAGTATTGCCATTAACACTCAGGATCCCTTTAGTATCCGTGGAAGCAGTAGGACTATGTTAAACCATTCAAATTGTTACTATTAGAAGAAAGACCATAGAAGTATTAAAAATGACTCTCAGCTCCAACTGACAAAGTTATAGTAAATATCTTAAGACCAGAAAGGACCATTGTGATGATTTAGTTTTGATCTTCTGTCCCACACAGGCCACAGGACCAAACAAGTTCAAGTTTTGCTTGGATCAAGAGCATACTCATAAAACAAAAACAAACATTCAAGCTTAACAATTTTTTAACTACTGAAAAAATCAGAACAAATAAAAAATTCAATCAATCCTGTCTATAGCTACATAGAGACAATAAGCAGCACATTCATACAGTTTACTAAAATTTGTAATAAATGAAAATGCAACCTTCTTAGTCCTGCTCAATGATGACATAACAATTCATCTGGCCACGATGCCAAACCAGCAGCTCATCTTCGGCATTTCATCCACTATTATCTTGGAATATATAAAAATTCCCAGTGTTATCTAGAGCCTCTCAGAGAACCACTTGCGTTCTGTCAAGAAATAAAGTTAATCTTTTGTGCTAATTACACAGCTTTTATTTGGCCTCAGAAAAACACTCCTTTGTTTGAAGCTAATCTAAAGAGTGATCCAGATTGTCCTGTGTTGATGTCTTGTGCTTTAATATCTGCTGATCTTTTTCCCTGCCTGTAAGCTTTGAGGTGTATTTTAATAACAGAATCATGGAACGGTTTGGATTGGAAGGACCTTAAAGATCATCTAGTTACAATTCCCACATGGGCAGGGACACCTTCCAGTACACCAGGTTGCTCAGAGCCCCACCCAAATCGGTCTTGGACACTTCCAGGCATGAGTCATCCACAACTTCTCTGGGCAACCTTTTCCATTGCCTCACCACCCTCACAGTAAGGGATTTCTTCCTAATGCCTAATCTAAGCCCACTGTCTTTCAGTGTGAAGCCATTCCCTAGACCTGTCATGACAAGCCCTTGCATAGTCTTTCTCCAGCCCTCTTGCAGGTTTCCCTCAGGAGCTGCAATCTGGTCACCCTGCTATTGTCTTCCACGTCACTGACAGACTACTTAATAGTACAGGTCTTAGAACCAATCTCTGCAGAAACCCACAAGCTAACACAGTAACTCACCACTGACACCCCACTTATCTGCTATGAGACCTGCCAAGATTAGGGCAGGCAGAATACAAACTGCAGTTCCTTAAGGTATGTCCCAAATGATGCATTCAGTGGAATGACTCCATTAGGGACTGTGAAAACCAAGCATTAGATAGCTTCTCTGAAAAAAAATTATTTGCACTCTTATTAGTCAAAATAAGTCACTGTAGTGCCAGTTAAAATTATTTACTTTCTTTGCATTATTTATTATTTTTGAAGCAACTAATCTTAGATTTCTTTTTTTTTTTCTATCAAGAGTGGGACAATGAATTGAGTCTTTCTGCTCCCATATTGCTGACCTTAAAGAAGGAAGATAGGGTTAGGAATTTTTCATTAAGAGCAAGCATCAAATACAGTAGAAACTGTAAAACTCAAAGACATGGAATGTTACCAAGTCTCAGAATTTGTCCAGAGAACAGTTTTCCACAGGGTTGTTACAGTTTGGTTTTTCCCTTTAGTTTCAAGCATTCTGATCCATCTATAACTCAGCAGCTCCTAATAAAAGAGGACAAAACTAGAAAACTTCCAATCCAAAAATGGAACTACATGAATAAAAAGGAATTCAGTAATGACAATACTTCTACAGGACAGAAAGTCTTACAATAGCTTAATGGCTATTACAGTTTACATGTACTAATGACTGGGGTTTTTTCATATTCTTCATTGGAAGAACTGATCTAAAATGAGATGCTTTATGTTTAGATAATGTATCAGATGGCTTTAGAAATTATCTGTTCTCAGCTTGCTTAAGAAAATTTTAAAAGATGATTGGTAAAAGACTGCTTCTAGAAATCCTCATAGTCCACACACCTTCCAATGCAGGGAGGAACCTGTTGTCAGGCAGAAATTTAAGAGCTTTGCTGACTGGACAGTTCATGATAAAAAGCAAGAGACACTTGTATGTTTTACAATTTTGTAAGCTGCTGCCATCATAAGAGACAGGATTGATAAATCTTCCAAGAATCTGAACTATAGTATCTCTTTAGTAAGAAACATTTTAAAAAATTGACTGGAAGCTGTTAAACCATATAGTTTTGCTCTGGAAAAAGCCTATTTTTTTAGGACTCCTGTATAATTACTGTGAAGCCATTTATAAGATTTTGAACAATACCAAATTTAAGAATTGTTTAACAGTACAGGGATAGCCACAATATTGAAAGATTTTCTTCAGAGAGCCTTGTTTTAATTTTGCTACCATTTTTACCACAAGGCTATACTTCTACCATTCTTCTTCATTGTACTTCTTTGTTTTCTGCCAATATTGCTAAAATAATGAGAAAATATTAAAAATACCCCTTGCCTGAATGTAATGAGACCATTAAATACTTTAGCTTTTCAAAACTGAATTTACACCATAGAATGCCATTTAGGGCAACTAATATTTTAGTATTTCTAGTTAGTATTTGTCCTGATTTTTACTTTCATTCATTGAATCTTTTTATTCTTTATTTCCTGTACTAGTGGGTCCCCTAGTGAACTAAGGGAATGAGAAACTTCCTCTCCATTGAAAATATACTTTTGCATCTGTAAGAGTAGAATTTCAGCAGACAATATACAGAACTCTGGAAAAGCAAACTTAATACTGGATTATGGCTAATTAACAAGGCTGTAATAAACAGAAAATTCTATACATAGTTTTAATAATAAGCACAAATTAAGCTATGTGAACTGAGGTTGTTTTAAAATGAATATAAAAAATTAAATTAGAATTACATGTCAAATTACTATGAAGTTAATGTTAAATACACATCTCCAAAAAATAATACCATTCATACATTTCACATTTGATTTAAAGTATGGAAGACAAATCCTAACTTGAAATACTCTATTCAAACAAAATTTATTAACAGCTAGAAATTGCAGAAAAGAGAATTAGTCTGACTTCACAAGAAGAAAAGATCACAGAAGCATATTCCTGTGCTGAAAACTGTAATAGGTCAAATACCTGAAGTGGTAAAACAAAAGCCCTGAAATAGAATTGAATGTTATTGTCATATAAACCAGTAAGCACATCAAGTTTATTGTCTGAAATGCAAAATAATACATTATAAAGAAGTTAAAAGCTTCAGGGAGTAAGTCCAGAAAATGTTCAGGCAATTACCATCTGCCCCAATCCAAAACTCACTCCTATATATAGCTGTTACTAAAATCTAAGATCTAAAAGGAATCACATACAAAGTTTGTCAGGCACCAAGAGCTGTGCTTCTGCACATACCTAAAAGTGCCTAAGTTTGATAGTGCCAAAGAGCTCATGGCTTGGTTCACACCCAAACCTGTCAGGGATCTGTTTGCTCATCTTGTTTGTGGAACCCAATCCAGCAAATTATTTCAGTCCACATGTAATGCACTGAAGACCTGACAGGACAAAGCAGCATCTGGTATTGCATGACCATTTCTAAACAGAAATACATATTTTTATTAACTTGCTAGTGGCTACAAAAATTTATCTATCTGGAAACTCAGGTTTAGAGCATCCTTGCAGTGGGAAGTTCAAGCCATCTTTGGAAGCTTCCCTGCCTATCAGCTCACAACCTGTGCTGGGACAGGGGCTTTTCTTTTTTCCTCCATTCAAAGTGCCTAAGTTTGATAGTGCCAAAGAGCTCATGGCTTGGTTCACACCAAACCTGTTAGGTTCTAGAAACAGGGATCTGTTTGCTCATCCTGTTTGTGGAACCCAATCCAGCAAATTATTTCAGTCCACATGTAATGCACTGAAGACCTGACAGGACAAAGCAGCATCTGGTATTGCATGACCATTTCTAAACAGAAATACATATTTTTATTAACTTGCTAGTGGCTACAAAAATTTATCTATCTGGAAACTCAGGTTTAGAGCATCCTTGCAGTGGGAAGTTCAAGCCCATGCTACCTTCATCTTTGGAAGCTTCCCTGCCTATCAGCTCACAACCTGTGCTGGGACAGGGGCTTTTCTTTTTTCCTCCATTCTGAGGTTGTGTCACTGTGTAGAAAGAAACACCAACTGCAACTGGGACAGAGATAAAATGAGCTTTAACTACATAACAACGTGTCTGACAACTTGGGAAACAGAAGGAGATAGCATACTTGGTTTCATAGGCACAAGCCTGGGATCAGAGGCCCTGGCACATGTTCTGCAACTGCCCAGTTGCATTGTTCCATAAGCATGCAGGGACTCCTCCCAACATGCTGTTCATTATACAGCTCCCATACAGTAATCCCTAGAGCACAGATGGCAGAAGGTTGAAGCAACAATAAAATGTACAACTATTCCAGCCAAGTGGGCAATATAAGGGTTATTACAGCTTTAAGATTACTCCCAGAGAGGTTGTATTTAGTATCCATCAATCACTTTCACCATCTTTTGAAGCTTTATTTTTCTTAAATAATTGCTCATTATTGAATTAAACACAATATTTTAAGGGGTCTGTATTATAGTTAAAACTAAGTGTTCTTCCTAGTCATTAACATTACTGGGTTTTTTACATGCAAATTAAATCTATGTATCACACTGTCTGAAAAAACCCTCTTCCTCCTCTTTCTTTCACAAGGGTTTTAAATTTCTAAACAGCATTTCAAGCCTATATTGTTGTTGGTGGTGAAATCTTGAGAGACATTAAGTTCCTTCAAGTTTTTATAAAAAGATAAGCAGACAGACAGAGGAGAGGAGTCTGACAAAGAAAGAATTCCACAGAGGCAGAAGATGCTTCATGAGCTCATCTCCAACATTACACCACAGAACTCACATGAAGTAGAGACATTGTGTGTATTTCAACTGCAAGAAAAGCTTGTTCCAAACTAGATGTTCCTTACGTGCAACAAAAACCTGACCAACATGTAAATTCTTAGGAAGTTAAGAGTCATAAACTCCAGTCCTCACAGATCTACTAGTTTTGCCAACATTACATTTATTAACATTATTATGTATTGAGACTGAGATTACAGACAAAACTGGGCTACATCTGCTAGCAGATCAACAATTGTACCGGTCAGTTTAGTTAGTCCTTCTGCAGCTGGTAAAAACATATTCACAGTATTCCCCATGTAAGTTCAACCCATGATTAAGAACGGACAATATCCCAAGAGTATCACTTTGCTAGACATACGGTTAAAGACAAGAAAAATGGTGAGATCAGAGCACCTCAAAATAATCTTTCCAAAATTAGTGGCAATTTATCTCTCCCTGAAGACTTAAAATAAAGTTCTATGGTCTACGTTAGGCAAAAGTCAAGCTAGATTATCACAATGGTGACTTCTGTGATCAAAACAAAGTATAATCACAAAAAAAGGAAGAAAATTTCAAAGGTTAGGGAGCTCTGCAAATGCTAAATTGTTTTTCTTTTCAAATAGTTTTTCCTTCACAAGTTGTTTTTTTTTTCTGAAATAAATTGTACAGCATTGTTGCACATCAGCATGTATTTTTTGAGTGCTTCCTTGAGCAAAGTCAGTTGATGCAAAAACAATTCTCTGAGTGGTTTTATCCCACTGTCTAACTTCAGCCATATTGATAAAATGTTGCAAGGCTTAAGAATTGTAAATTCTTTTAATTTTCACTTTCTAAATTAGTGGGTTGATAAAGGAAAAAAAAAATTAAAAAGAGGGAGCCAAATGATTTTCTCTTCTGCCTAAGGGCTGACTGTGAACTCAGCCACCACCTGTCACACATGGCTATACCCTGCTGCATGCTGTCTCTTACAGATAGTGCAAGAACAGCACAGGAAGCATTATGGATTGGAGAGATGCAAAAAAACAAACAAACAAAAAGAAAACCAAACAAACTTATGGCAGTTGATTGGTAGAGAATTTGGATGTAAAACTGCAGAAACATTTTCTCACTTGTGTTATTTATTTCTTATAAACTTCTTATTTAAATCCATGGGTGGATTTATGGGTGCGAATATCCTCTATAGTTATGTTTCATCCTAGGAATCAGAATTCCTTCATGCAGATTTTACGGTTAAGCATAAGATCCAGAATAACAATTCTACTGTATTAATACCTTTTTAGCAATTTGCTCAGTATAGAAATCAGATTAAGGCATGTCTGAAACACTAACACGTTAGGTAACATGGCAATGCAATGAGTCACAGACTAACCAAGCACAATTTCTAAAACATTTCACATGATTCTCATAAGCTCTTGTTTACACTTTTACTTTGTAGATTGTAAAAGAAAAAAAAGCCATAGCTAATTTTTTTAGGCAACTTCACCACCTTTACAAGAGAGACTATATGCTTGTTCTCTAATGCTAAATTAAAAATCATGTATGAAACAGTTACATGATTGATTTTATATTCTCTCAAGATGGAAATGTTTCTTTAGAAGACTATGGATTATTCAGAAGAAACATCAAGGAATATGGGTGATTCAAGAAAAAAATCCCACCATATGCTCTTGGCAGGAGCAAAAGGGAAGCCCTTTATGTTTCTTCTCTAACAATAAATTGTAATGCCCCAGGGAACCAGAGATCTTTGAAAGTTCAAGTTTTATAGCAGTTGGGAACAGAGTGCATTGATTCTACTTAGCTCTTGCCAATGTTAACGACTGTTACTGTGATCAAAGTCTAACTTCGTGCATTCCAAGCAAGATTATAGTTCTCCAGGCACATGAAACAAGTTTACAGACTACAGTTTGCAGTTATGTTTTGAGTTAAAGAAGAAATCAAGCTGTGGTAGCGTTTTTAGAGGCTGCCAACTTCAATCCATGTTAAAAATATTCCTGATCATATTTGTGAACAAAAAGTGTATCTAAGTAAACACAATGATGTGCGCCAGTATTTCAGCTTTTTGTGAACATCTGAGACATGTTCTTATGTGTGTTTTTTGACTCTTTCAGTATAAACACTACTTTTGATTTTCAAAGGCTGATTTTTGAATCAATATTTTTGATAAGGGTCTAATGAGGTGCAAGAATGGTGTTTCCATTTGAAGTAGCAGCTCAGATGCTGCACCTCAGACCATTCAATTCTGAGCCTCATTTTGCTAGAACATACAGTTCTAGTAGCCAAAGCTGTCAGCTGGGAAATAGATGCACAAAGTGTACTAAAATAACCCAAACAGGAGGAGTGACAGAACAAAGGCAGTGTTTTCTGTGCCCTCCCTTAACAGCTGATGTATTTATTATGCAGTTCTGTTTTTTTTCTCTTTTCCTCTTCTTAACAACAAATCTTAAACACTCTAGGTTAATCTTTATTTAGATGGACATTCTCATCAGTCTCTAAGGAAGGGGAATGAAAATACATTAATGTAAGAGCTCTTGATTTTCTCCTAAGTATTTAGGTCATGAACAAAATCAAAAGCTCTTATTACCCTCTAGCCAATATCCAACACAGTTCTTACTACTCGCTAACCAATATCCAGCATAGGTGTTTCAAGTGGCCATATCACTTGTGTTTATTTGCTTGATTGAAACATCATTTTGAGCCATGCTGCAGTAACACTTAAACAAGTAAACTTCCCAAAGACCACAAATCACAGTCTGCTAAGCACTAGTGCATAAATGTTGCTAAAACTCCCCTGTCCAAAATAAATTTTACCTCCATCACAAAAGTAGTTCCATATGCCACAAGTACCACACAACATAACAAAAAGTTCACTCCATCACTTGTACTTTACATCAAGAAGTGACAGGGAAAGCCATTGGCAGCAGTTAGTGACACCTTGATGTTACACAAACAGCCTGCCAATACTTAACAGCACAATTATTTAAGTATTTGGTGTTCACAAAAGCTGATCTAAGTCTAGTCTGTTAAACTTTCTCCTCTCTTTCCAGGAGTGTGCCTGTAACCCCCCTGTGCCAGCATCAGCTCCTACACGGCTACAGGATCAGCTGTTTCAGGAAGCTGTTTAGGAAGCCCATGAAGTTACTGTAGGAAATTTGCCAATCCAGAATGATTATAACAGCCACAGATACAGCTGGCTAAAAGTTCAGATACTATTACCAAAATAGCACTTGAACAGGAGTTAAGCATGTCAAAGCCTTGAGAAATGCAGAATTATTCTCCGGATCCAATTCCTTGCCTAAAGGCCAATTAATATTTTTAAAAGATTTCTGTGGCATAACTTGCCATTTTCCTTACTGTAATATTAAGCTGTAGCGAAGCACAGTTGCAAAAGTATTGGATACAAATGCCAGTAATATGACAGCAGAACAAAAGTAACTTTTACTCACATTATTATATTCCCTTATTAAAAATGTAAATTATTTCAAGAATCGGTACTTGGAATAACCTCCCTGAAGCACGTAATTGTTTAGTTGAGCTAAACAATTTCTGCTGGTTTATTTGTACACAAAGTGTGCCTTTGCATTTTCCTCCTCTCCTACTCTCCCAGGCAGCTATATAGTATATGTAGTAACTTTATAATATTAATGGAAATGAGGGGTAGGATACAAAGTAAGTTTCTTCCTCAACTCCAACTTCAAAATTTATTTACTCTAGACCTGGAAGTTTCTCCCATTTAATAACATTTTCCTGTTTTCAAAAAAATGCTCCCCTCAGATTTTCCGCTGTTACTTGCAAATAGTTACTACAATAGTTTTGAAAGTAAGGATGAGCTTCATTCTGATCACTGCTATAAATTGGTACTTTTCCTCCCTCAAATATTGCCATAACTAAGTTGTAATTGGTTCCTGTTGATTAGATAGCTAATGCAGATCCATAAACTGTTTGTCATTTTAATATTTTTGAAGGGTTGTGGTTTTTCAAAAGGAGAGGGTGGCTTTGTTTTTTTAAGAGGGTATCAGAAGGTGTGTGGCAGTACAGGGGTATCAAAGCTCATGAACTGCTCAAGGAGGCATCAGAAGAACAAGAAGGAAAAAAAACCCAAATGCAAAACAAAAGGGAAAACTCAAAGAAGGCTAAGCTGAAAGCAATAAAATAAGGATCAGTTTATAAGTGTGTGCAGTTCTGCAAAGAACCAGGTTCTATTTTCCACATCTTAAGACATCCTAGATATTATAAATAGAAGTCTATGCTCAGCAGAAGACTCACTGAAGAATAAAGAGGATCTTGAGTATCTGGCATTCTACTCTCAGCAATAGCTGCAGTTCAGGAGCTGTCACACAGAAAAGAGTACACCGGATCTATGAAGCTTTCAGGTGAAGACCTAGATTTTTTTTTTTTTGGCAGCTTTGGATATTAAATACCTGTCATTTGAGAAGGTGTAAGCTTCATCATCATAAACTGCAACAGAAATACTGTTACAGGAATCTTATATTAATTGCCCTCATTATGGCACTTGAACACAGGACCAGAATCAAACCACCCTTGAAACCAACAAGACACTTCATCTGTGGAAACATTCCCAGACCTTACTACTTGCTACCAAAGTAATTTTAAACAGACCTACATTATTTCCACAGAAGTATCCATAAAAAGTACCCATAAGACTGCATTAGCTATTTATTGGTTCTACTAGCAATAAAGTGAGACATGGAGCCACACAACCCAGAAGTATTAACAGAAGCTGGTCCAAAACCTGGCCTGAAGGATTAAGTGCAAATTTACAACCCTTTTAATTAGCACACTTGAAATGAATTATCAAAATGAAAACTGTTTAACAGTTCTTGAAAGTTTAATCTCCTTGAAGAAAAAAATATTTTTGATTTTTAAGAAAAGTGGTTGGGTTTTTTTTTAATTAAACAAATTAATCACAGCTATCAAACTTGGGAAGCCTGTTAAAGCACCCATCAAGGCAGAACATTCTATAGTTTTCAGCTTCACTCCACTTGCTTAGCAATTCAGCCTCATGTTCAGCCAAATAGATCCCGCAGTAGTGATACATCCCAGAAGCAAACTGATCTCTGTAAATTCCAGCAGTCTGGAATCTAGAAGTCCATTACAAGTAATACCTTGCTTAGTGTGGGGGCATTTTCCCCCTGAGAAATGCTCTTTAAAACATACAAAATTTAGGAGAAAAAAAATCTAATTACAGATTATACTAAAACAGAAAAATCATGACCAACAGAGAGGATGACAAAATACACAGATATTAGGAAGATAGGACTGCTTTATGCTATTCTGATTTTTATTTCTAGCTAGACTTGCTTTATTTTGAGGTTTGAAATACTTATGCACATGAAACAGATAAAAGCAGAAAATGTATTAGCATATGGTAAAAACTAAGTAGTTTTTAAGTAGTCACTGAGATTATAAGAAAAAGTCTGGAAGATATAGCAAGATTGTCAAGGGCAATCAAAAAATAGACTTTACTCAGAAGTATTAAAGACTGAATCCTCAAATATCTGAAACATCAGCACCCTGAAAAAAAAACAAAAACCAAACCTACCAAACAGTATTATCAGAAGACAACCTATCTGTACTCGGTGCTGGTTTTAAACCTTCTGCAGCTCATGATTCCAGAAAATTTAACTTTATCTTGATTGTATGATGATGTGTTTTTTATGGTGGAAGGAAAATATCCTTCCTTCCTAAACAAATCCGTGGAATTGTCTGCTATCCATCCCACTTTTGGAAGTTACTCTTTCTAACACAGGTAAGTTTTAGCAAGACTTTCTAAAAATGTGAGTGGACAGTAGTATGCAATACCTACCTAAGGGACAGAACTACCCATACAGAAGGCTTTTCTCATGAAGAACACAAGCCAAGTTAATCATCCTAAGAAAAAGCAAGCCTGCATGTTTTCTTAATCTTACATCTGTAAGAGACCTAGAAAAGATCTGTAAAGACCTAGAAAGTGCTTTTGTTTGCAAAGCATATATACAGCACTTACCATCATTAAGCAACTAAATAAGCCACCATTCTCAAAGGAAAGATTTCTATGGAACATGCTTTGACTATTTGGACAGTGGAGGGGGTGCATGGACGTCAAAAACCACAGTCATAGGAAGGCAACCTTGTTCCTTTCCAGTGCTCCTAAAGGAACTTTAAATGCTCAGGAAAGTAATCCTAACAAGTAATGAATGGATATGCAGGAGGAATAGGAGTCTCTTCTTTCTTTCCCAAAAGGTGCTAGAAATGCTCAACTTACCCCACAGGACAAGTCAACAACCTCCTATGACCTGCATATGGTAACTTCAGCACCTGCAAGATCATGCTGTTTATCACTCCCTTCAACCCCCGCATGGAGAGTACAGTGACATTTAAAATGTACCCATGGAAGGAAGAAGAGATTAATTCACTTTATCTCTCAGTTACACTTCTCAGCATATTCATGTTCCGTATTTTGTTTCACTTAAAAAGAATTTTACTTTAAAGTAAAGCAAGTTCTTAGGTACCAGTAAATGGGGAGGTCTTGCTGCCTTGTTTAACTACCACCTGGTAGGACAGGATTTCCAGGCAATTTTATGTTCCAGTAACAAAACTTGTTTGTGTATTCCCTCCTTGGCTGATGGATGAGAACTGTTCTGAAAAAAATGATCCTGGGAAATGTATTCAGTCTTTGTACTATTTCAACTTTGGAAACAAAAAGACATGAAAAAAGTCTAAGGAATATCCATATTGAATTACTTACAGTTATAGTTATACAAAATGGAATAATAGATAATTGGCAAGGAAACTAGCTATTCAATATCTGTGTTTAGGCATGGTTGCTAAGACAATCTTGTAATTTTTTATTATGAAAAGAAGTTTTCATCTTTCCACGCAATTATTAATCTTTTGTATTGTGTTTATCTTGATCAGGAAACAAATTAATTAGTGGAAGTTCAAGAAGTTAACTGTCCATTATTAGGAGATTCCATTGTCACTTAGGTGCTTCCTGACTCTTCATGAAGACTCTCAAAACAAGCAACCCTTGTATTTTCTTTCTCAGTCATTCCATAAGATCTGCCAGAAGAATGCAGAGACAGATTGTTCCCTACATGAACCTCACAGTACATCAATATAACTAAAGAAGTTTCTCTTTCACAAGGATCTTTGGAAAAGATTCAGTCTTCAGCAATTTGGTGGGATAATCACTCTTTCTGAGCTGGCCAAGAATATCTAGAAATGAACTCATTTAGAAAAAACAAAACAGACCAGATTTTTGAGTCTCTTACTTAGAAAAGGAAAAAAACCCCACAAATTTGTTCTGATGCTTCTTCTTGAAATATAGAGCATTGACTAATTTGAGGAACAAGATAAGAAGAGAGAGTGGTAGGTTTTTTAAATAAAATACTACAAAGGAAGCTGAGTATTTATAACAGAAATAGTTAAACCAATTCTCATCCTTTCCATTTCCAGACAGGGCAAGGGGGAGCAGAAAGGACTGCTTTGCTTTCTCTTATATTGTATAGAAGATGCTGCACAAAAAAAAAAAAAAGAAAGAAAATGGCACCTACTGCACTTCAAAAAGAGAGAATGGATGAGTCACTAGAGCCACAGCCAAACATAGAACTGTCTCTCTTTTTGTCAAACAAAGCAATGCTAGCATCAATACAATCTTTTTTTTTTTTCAAACAGATATTGAAATCTGAAACAGAAAGATGGAAAACTGACTTAGTATGATTGAAGCAGAAAAATGTTGAATGTTCAAGTTTATGGTTATTTCAGGGTTCTTTTGTCAGCTATCAGGTTGTTTCTTCCATATCACAATCTGGTGGGGCATAAAGGATTATAAATGTATGTATGAATGAGAATTTATCTGAATTTGTATTGTATACAAACAGCACACCCACAACTGCAAACCAACTATTGGACTATTTCTTTTCTTGAATTATAACTTTGCGATATTCAACACACTTGTACGGTTACTATGAATCTTACAGTCTTACCTACAAATGTGCAACATGAAAACCTCAAGTTTCTGTCTGTTTTACTCTGAAATGAAGCTTAGAAAGATCTTTCATGTTACATTAGAGCTAAAAAAACCTAATGCAAACAACCCCCACCACCAAAACCCACAAACAAACAAACAAAAAGCCCCCAAGCTTCAAGTTTGGTTTCCCCGCAGCAATGTCACTTAATTTTGGACTAATGACACAATTCTGAAAATCAAGCAATAATCTCAATTTCACTTTAAACCTTTAACATGTGATTGGTTTCATGTCAATTATATTCAACTCAAAGTAGATATAAACAAAAACTTTTTTAAAAAATGGATACCTCAGTCTGACCTTCATGGGCACTGGATTCATGAGTGACACGAATAGCCTAAAATTAAAATATATTTCAATCAGACTTTAAATGAGAGACTTTCAGTGTTGTAGAACTATTCTTGCCTTTATTTTATCAATTACATAAATGTAAGTATTTTTGTTCAGCGCTTATAATAAATAAGAAAGTTAATAAACAAATAATCTCCACCTCCAAGGATCTCAGAAGACCACTCTTTCAGTTTCATAACAGTCAATTCAGGTCAAATACCTGAGAGTTTGTAATGGCACTTTTACGCACAGAAAACACTTTTTTTACCCATCATTTTGAGCAGAAAAAATAATTTAGATAGAAGCTCCGATCAGTCATTTTGTGTCCAACATTTCCACAGAAAATGTCATCAATCTCTGCTGTTTCTGTTTGTTACTACTTCCTTTATCCAGATGTTAACACTCATATTTCTGAGGGCTTGACAATATGCTCTGACTTAAAAATCATCAAGGTTTTCATTTTGAGAGAGGAGCACCACCAGGAGCAACAGCACTGTCCTCCATCCACCACTGGCCAGATGTTTCTGCCACATCTTTTCAAACAGCACTAATGATGTGGCTAACCACATTATCAGCTAGATCATCTCATGAGGTTTAGGATGGTAGGGGAAGGAGATCGTATTTCAGCCAAATCAGCTCTTTGTGTGCCTCAGCTTCTAAAAGCATGGAGATATGACCAGAAGGTACAAATTAAAAGAGCCAGCAAAAGGACTATCCTTTCAGCAACAGCCCCAGATCAGCTTAAATTGACCATTAAACTATATCCTGAACCCATAAAAAGAAAAGATTATGCACACATTTCTCATGCATTTCAAAGTAATTTTAAACTAAGCCAGGGAATTAATACGGATGAGAACACTGACAAAATCCGTTCTGCTGACTGAGCTACGGACAGGCAGGAATACTCTAAAATACCAAAGCAGAGTTTCCTTTGTAGCAACTGTCTGATCACAAGCTCATAGTGATCAAATAAATCAAATTTGTTTAGCTGCTTCACCAAGTCAATCCCCAAGGACAGTACCTGCTCATGCAAGTCATTCTTACACCATTTTAAATAAAAGTAAAAACATACTAACTTCGTAAGTTTCTAGGTATTTGGCCCTCTCTTCAGGAGTCATAGATAATGAATCTTCTAAGAACTTCTTCAGTGAAGAATTAGTTTCTTAAAAAAAATTAAAAAGACATAATTAGTGTCATGTTTTAATTCCAACTTCATTCACAGCTTAGAGAACCCAACAAAAGATCTGAAGATAGAATTGCACTGCATTTTTAAGACAGAGAAGGCTGATTGCACTTTGCAATGTTTCAAGTGCTTTAGTTCATTAATTAATATAAAATAATAATCTTGTAATTATAGGTAAAAATGCACTCCTTCAGCCTTTATGAATGGTTATATTCAGAGAAAATAGTACAAAACACACCCTTCCCTCTATGGCTTCCCACAGTTGAAGAAAAAAAGGGAAAAGCCAACAAAAACCAAACAAAAAAAATCTTACCAAAGTTCATTTTATCTCTGTTGTTTGCAATGGCATGAATTAGACCAATTGTCCCACAAGCATTGTTAATGGTCTGCTTCATGAAATACACTGATGATTTGACATCTTGTCCCTTAGCTTTTATCCTCTCTTCTTCTTCTGTTCTGAAGGTTTCATACTAGAAGGAAAAGTTCAAGACACAAATAGTTACAGTTATTTCACAAATAGTACGAATAGCTACATCAATCAAGACAAAACAATTTATAAAATACAACAGCTAATTAATACTGGCATTTGAAATGTTTAACACATGTGGTCCAACAAGTATATGTAAACTTATCTGAACTGCTCTATACTGTTTCTTAACCCAATGTCTTCACACTTGAAACATCGTTTTGAGTATGTGTTATCTAAAACAACCTTAAAAATTTTCAAAGTGTTTCCTTGATCTGAGCTCATGTCACCATCTCTCATCAATGAAACGAAAGGCTTTTCAAGGATAGAACTGTCCAAGTGCTAAAGAAAACCATAATACTTTCAGGTGATTAATCATCATGAAGCATTCTTTAAAAATTCTACTGTTACATTTCATTTTTCCCAGGAATTTAAACAAAGATCTATATAACACCCAAGGCATCAAAACAGGCCCTTCTGTAGCAATATTCATAAAGTAAACTTTTGTATTCTGCAGTAAAAGAGAATTTGCTTTGACAGAACAATCTAAAGTACTTGTTTTATAAAGATCATATTTGACTAAAACCTGTTATACTGTGAAATAGTGTTCAGTTTTGTGCTTTTTTTTGTTGCTGGCTGTGATTTTTTGGTTCTTTCGTGGGAGTGGTGTTATGCTTTTTTGACTGGATTTATTTGAGGTTTTTGTTTATTTTCTTTTGGTACATTTTAATTTCAGACAGAAAAAGAAAGAAATAAATCCACAAATGTTCCAGTTAATGCTTCTTCCTTTGCCTCTTTTACTAGGTACTTTTGCAGACAAAAAAAAAAATTATGAAGTAGATGGGCTTTTTATATAAGTATGATGAAAGTGAAGTAAGTATGCAAAATGTTACCAAGGAACCCTTCCTGCAAACTCCTGAGAAATTTCCCTTGGGCTCTCTGTACTGACAGTGACAAACAAAACCAAAAAATTTCCAGCATCATATTCCACTTTTGTAGGTTGTCTCAATGTTCTGAATAGGCTAAGTAATAGCAAGAGCATTATAAACCATTTTAATTAGGTTTATCTACAAGCTAACAAAAATAGCCTTAATTGAGATAAAAATTTCATAGAATTAAATTGGACAAAAATTTCAGATTTAGAGCGGTGAACAATACAGCTGCCATTCATTTCCTCCCAACCAAAATAAAATCCACAGAAAAAAATAAATATACAAGTGCTGAGAATACCAAAAATACAATTTTGAGAAAGGGATAGACCAGATCATCCCAACAGATTCCTCCTAACCTAAGCTATATCCCATAATTTAGATTAGTTTGGATCTATTCATACATTAGGCCCAAAATGCCAACACCCACAATATTCACGTTGTCTACAACATGCTATACAGCCTAAGAAAACCATTGACCTTTAAAGTGTACAACAATCCTAAAATTATCTAAACGCTAAGAAGAGTAGCTTTCCCTAAAAGCAAGTTCTAGGAAACTGATATACATGAACCACAAAGCCACTAAACTTCCAGACAGAAGAACAGACAGACATGTGTTTACAAAGGCAGCAAAATTGATAGGCACTTTCATAAATGTAGACACAGCCAAGAAACAAATAAATCATAAATTAAATAAACATGTAATTTCACAGGCCATTTTGAAAGGGGAGCTGAGGAGGGAAAAACTACTCTAGAAATGCAAAATAATGCTGAAGGGTCTTGTGGAGTTCACAGTGACCAACAAAAGCTTCAGAACATTGGGAGCTCCCTTGAAACATTCACCGTTCACACAGCCAGGCTAAAGAATTGATGGAAACACTTGTGTCCCTGATGTTTCAGAAGGATTAACACGCTGAACACTTGGCTGGTGCTCAGATTTGACTGACTGATGCAACAGAGCAAATGTTGTTTCTCTGGTTTTGTTTGTCTTGTTTCTTTAGGATGAAATCAGATACAACTTCTGGAACAAGAGCAAGGTTCTTTCCTATGGGATGATGCTCCCATAGCATGATCCAAAAAAAGGTTTGCACAAGCAGGGAGTCAAAAGAAAAGTGACAGTCAGACCTGTACCTCAAACAGCCAGACAGAAATGACAGAACACAGAAAAAAATGCCTCAAAGGTGACAGAAAGGACATTTCCTGAGGACAGGTGAGTTGAAAGTTTGATTAAGCTCAAAACTATCAAGGTAACTGAAATCAAGCTGGAAAAGAACTGCCTGCATAGCTATTTTGGAAAAACTGAGAATGCAGAGGTTTACAGAACATAATGTGTAGGAAGACTGACCTGTTACTTTTGTCTATTTAAACACCTTGCGTTTAGAAGTTAAGCTTCAATAACTAAGTGATTTGTCCTGATATGCTACATATTATTTTTGAGAGACATATTAAAAGAATGAATTGTGGACAGATTCACTTCAACCTTTTTTGCTGACCTTATCACAATCATGTACTACTGTTATAAATTGAAAGATCAATACGAATCACACTACATAAAAACAGGTGATGACACAAAATAAGCACATTGAAGATTTAAGTCCAACATAGTGAAACATGGAGTGGAAATTGTCTTTCATCTTCTGTCCAAGAAGTGAAAGCCACATCAATACTGATGACTGAACTGAAAGTGGATTGAAATCTGAAGGATTGTCAGTGTAACAGGACAAAAACTCAAAAAGGAGTTGCATATTGTCCTACACCTTAGTTCTCATTTTCCTTATGCTACTGGAGCTTTCTGCTAAAATTAGCAAATTGCGCCATTTCACAGTGCTTATTACAAAAAATACCTTAAATTGCCTGTAATAGAAAAGTGGGGCGTATTTCTCTGAGCTTCTACATTAGCTTTTCCCATTCTGATTTGAAAAGAAATCAGAAATATACATGCAAGGTTTTTTGTGAAGCATTTTTTGTGTTATTTTTAATGAAGAAGTACCTCAAATAAAGCTTGAGTCTTGTCTGTATTCTAGTATGACACCAAAGTACAAGATTTAAGCTTTCATTCCCATTTCACTTACGACAAAAGCAATTAACTGATTATTAAATAAACATTTACCTTTTCTGTTATTGGAAAGAGAAGTAGTACTGCACATACAGGTCTTGGCACCATGCTAAGCAGTTCTGGTTCCATACCATAAACATCTACAAATTGCCAGTCAGGATGTATACCCAACTGTTTCAGGAACTGGAAAAGAAAAAAACCCACATAATATTAAACAAGAACACTCAAACACCTATCTTTTCAGAAGCATAACAGAATATCCACAATGTGACACACATTAAAACAACCCATGCTTTCTAAAATTTAAGGAGACTAAAAGAGATAAATGTTTTAATAAATAAAGCTGAATAAATCACACACAAACACACATAAACCCCCATGTTTTATGCATGTAAATAGTATTTATGGAAGGGAAGTGGAAACACTCCCAGCACAATGTACTGAAGCATCAAAGGACTTCAACCATTTAAAAAGTGTTCTGTCACAAAACAGAAGATTTCGTGAATCTACTTTCTACTTCTACTGAATATTCATGTTAATTAGAAATCATCAGAGCCATCAGTCAGAGCTCATATGAACAAACTTATGGCATTATTTGACTCCATAGGGTATTATTAGACTCCATGACTTCAGAATAGCTGGCACCAGGGCTCATATGGGAGCTCCTACAAGCAAAAAGACGTTAGGAGCAAAACCACACAAGATACACACTTTACTAAGTGTGGCTTTTATAAGAAAAATCCCTTCAAACTATGACAGAGTAATATATTTTGAAGACTGGATGCTCACTTTTTAATTGGATATTCTTCACTCAAGTAAACTAGGCATCACAACAACAGCTGCAGAATTAATAACCACAGAGATGGTCAAAGATAATTTGAAATCTTTTCACTGTCGGTCTGGAAGAACCTAACTGATTTCAGGAACTGTTGTTACTATGCACACACAGTGACCATTCACAATTATATGCAAAAACTAATTATACACTGTGGCATATACAGATCTTTGAAGGAACATGAGGAAAAGGGGAAATGTTAAGCATTTAGTAACTCATGAAACAGAAGACAATGGATTTTGAACTTCTATTCTAACCTTCTATATTGTGAAGATAATTACTGCTTTGTGAATAGCCAAAAAAAAATTAAAAAAGCAAAGAGAAGAGACTACATGTATGGGTGTATTAAAATATTAATTAATAAGATAAGTACTTCCAGTACTTCTCTTATTAAGCCAGCAATTAATCTACCATTTTTATTGCAAGAAAAGTAACACAACTGAAAAAAAAACCCATTCCAATATCACTTGATATTTTGCAATATTCCATGAAATAAGGGTACAAGCAACCAAAAATAAAAAAATACCCCACAAACCAGAAAGGACAATTACAAAGAATCCCATTAAATTACTGCACAAATAAGTGGTTTAGAGTCTCTTGTCCTTTTCTACACCACTGGGGAAAAAAAAATCACCAAGCAACCAAACAACCAACTAACAAAAATAAAACCAACCCCTTTAAACCCAAAGTCAACAAAATGCTAACTAAACCCCAGAATGGTATACTCGAACTCCTGAATTAAGAATTTAACAGAATAAAACTCCATTGATGCAGTGCACCTTTCATTATTCATGCTACCATACCACCTAGAAACTTTACAATCTGAGAAATTTTAACTTCTAGTAAACAATGAGAGTGACAATGAAAAATGATGGTCAGCACTACAGAGAACAGCAAGAGCATAGGCTCAGTACAGCAAGCAGTGATCTTAACACACAACCCGCCTAACAACTTCACTGTAGAATCATAAACCAAAAATAAAATACTAAGGACAGATTCAAAATAGGCACAGAAAGTATCTCTTATATGCATCAAGAGGGTTTAACTCAGGCCTGGAAAAAAAGATAGAAATATTCTTCTGAAAATTATTAACTAGATTGTAAAAACTGTGCAAAGTAAGTCCCTGTGTAAGAGAGAGTGACAGATGGGTAACAGATAAACAATAGATGGCTGGATAGGAAGACAAAGTCTTGTCTTAGGACAAGACTGTTTTAGGACAGCAGGAAGTTCAGTATGCTTTTTAGAGAATGTCTAAGTCCCTGTGTAAGAGAGAGTGACAGATGGGTAACAGATAAACAATAGATGGCTGGATGGGAAGACAAAGTAATTCCTGTTTTAGGACAGCAGGAAGTTCGGTATGCTTTTTAGACAATGTAACTGTCTAAAAAGGTGAGAGATCTCTACTGTTTTCCTTTCCAATTATTTACGGATTATCCAAGCAATGTTATTCTACAAATACCTACTGTTAAAGAACAGTTAGGGTTCTATGAGGGCTCACTCATTTTCAGCTGTTCACTTTCTCTTAATTTATTGATACTATGTATGCAAGATAACATAAAATAGCAGCTTCATATTTCTCTGGATGTGCAGAAGAGAGTATCACAATCTTTTTCTCAGACGCTACTTATCACACTGCTGACAATTCTTAATTTATAGGTCTTGAAGCTTTCACCTTATAAAAGAAAAAAAATAAAAATTCTTGGCTAGATTACAGAAGTCTTAGAGGAGCTCAGGAAGAACAGCAGCAGCAGCACAAAACCCCACACACCTCTGTATTTAGTATTCACTTTTTCACAACTTTATTTTTACAGATTGTTGTCACAGTTTTGGTTGTCTCTTTTCTTCTTGTCTTAAAAGACCTTGCTGAAAAATACTTTCTGGTTTTTCACTGGTCCAGCTAGCTAGTAGACAAAAAGCCATTTTAGAAACTACTTTACACCCCTCAACTGTATCTGCACTTCCTATGAATTTGTCCTTTTTGTCCCAGTATTCCAGAAGGCCCTGCTTTCTCACCTGACTACTACTGTTTATAACTAGCTAAGGGAGAGCAAAGAGAAGATGGATACAGACTCATCTCAGCTGCGCAGAGTAAAACAGTGAGAAACAAGAGGCTGAAACACAGGGAAATATAACATGATAAGGAAGGCACGTAAAAATAAATTTTAAAATAATAAATATAGTAAAACACTAGCACAAACTGTCCAGGAGACTGTGGAGTTTGTCTTGAGAAATTCAGAACTTGACAGGTCGCTGAGCAACTTGCTTTGAACAGAGTATGGTTGGTCTGCAGAACTGAAAAGCCCCTTCCAGCCTATCTCATTCCATTCTAAATGATCATAAATTGTAAATCTGTATGTCTAAATGTTGGTTAATAGCAAAAACATTACAATAGGCACTTCTAGGCACTCTACCTACGCAGCATGTGGTACAAGCTATTCTATTTTCATTGCTGATACCACTGCTTCAGCCTACTAACTGAAAAAAAGCACAGAGCAGTTATCTTTAATATGAGTTTAGAATCCTACTTCTGCCAACAGAGTTACAGAGTCAGTAGGAAGATTTGATCTATCAGGTTTATGGACGTGCAGAAAGGGTAAGAGGGATAACACAAGATAAGGGTGAAATTTATTATAAAGTTATGTAGTAAATGCACAATTGAAATACTGTCTAAGCAGCCATTGTGCTTTTCTACTCAGTTACTTGCAGGTAAAAACAAAGTGAGGACAAAAACTGAAACAAAATAGGAACTTGACATTTAAGTGCAACTAAAGTTGCACAGCTTCTGCAAATAGTTAGGAACATCACATTTTAAATACTAAGGCATTATACTCAAGACCTCGATTTTTCCACGTTTTACTGCAGTATTTATATAAAAGTTGGAACCATGAAAACATAAAACTGGCAAAATGCACAAACATTTCCAGACTCTCAGATGCAGAAGTCAAGAGAGCTTTTGTGAGAAGAACCAACTGTTGCCATCCTCTTCTAAGCACAAATATAAACCAAACACCCACATCGCTACATTTTATTGTACTTCTGGTGAATGCATTAAAGCATCTCTATATCACAACAAAACCACAGTTGAGAATTTCCTCTGCAAAAATGAAGTGTTCTTATGGCTTTAGGAAACTGAAAGGACAACATATAAATAAACCAATTAAGACAATCAATACTGTCTAACTTTTTCATTAAAGCACAAGAATTTTTGGCACTTTATTGAATTGAAAGCATTTTTCCCCTTAATTGTAGTAAGACATTGTGTAAAATGTAACTGATTGAATAATCATCAAGAAAAGGAAAATTATTCATTTCTTAAAGTATCCAATTCTTATTAATCTGTATTAAAATACAAATGCACAACATGCTTTTAATACTTTACACATCATTTCTAGAAGCATGTAACAAAACCAAGTCTATTTGAGAAGTGAAATCCCTTTCTAGAAATAAGGGAACCACGCAAACAATATTTAACTGTTGGAGCATTATAAGGATATATTTCTTCATTCTTTCCTCATGATGTTTATGGAATTAAAACAAAGGAATAATTTTTCAGTACATTTTAGAGACAGCATCATTTCAGTCATATGTAGCAGCTGTAAAAACTTTAGTTCTGTACAGCAGGTCAAAAAGCACACCAGGAGCATAGAGATAGCTGGAACTTACATAAGCTGCATTATTCTTCTTTACCAACTACTCCTCACTTCGAATGGCCACAGTATGATCTTGTTCAAACAAGAGATGACCCATTATAATATACTTCCTTGGGAAAATCAAAATTTATTACAATTCTTTAATATCCTCAGGTTCTGTACTTTGGGACACCATAATAAAGGTCAAAGAATACAGCCCATCTCAATTTTTTTTTTCAAAAACATGAGAAAACTTATATCCCCAAAATTCTTATCCTTCCAGTTGTGTTCACTACTTTATGGTGTCTAGAAGAGCAACACTGACTCACAGTTAGTGCTGCTGTTCTTCAAAATGAGAGGTACATATTTTCACAAACCCATAAAGCAGTTTTCAAACTTAACACTCAGTACATCCAGGCACTGCTGTACGTATTCAACCAGGGCATCTCACAGAGAGCAATGCAAAAAAAGCACTCAGAAATGTGGATGCACCAGCTGACCCAGGCTTCCTTTGAAACCAGTGAGCAAGAGCTTTAAAATGCTTCCAGCAGTGTTCTGAGGTGTTGATACTGAGACACTGATTCAAACAAGAATACTGTGTTATTCTGTGAAAAACATTTAACAGACCTGTTTGCATGATCTAAAAAGTTACTCATAACAGAAATGAGCTGTATCAATCTACTCTTCTAAATAAGCTGTTATACACATTTCTTTTTTTACAGTCTACTGAAACAACCACTGGATTCTACTGACTCTGTTGGTCCTTTAAGCAAGGAAAATGTCAAAGTGGGAAAAAGCATTTCAGTGCAGCAAGACAATGTAAAAGGCACAAATAAATGTCACCTGTTTTCTCCTTTGTCTTCAAGACAGTAAGGGTTTCCTTGTAACAAAAACAAAGAAACTGAGCAAAAATTATCGTAAGAAGGACTAGAAGAGGCAAATTCATGTAGAGGAGTGAAATACATGTTTTTCATAGCTTTCAGTTACTGAAGAACATACGAAGACTGAGCTAAGGCAATCTTTCAACTATTCATATAAATACTACTCTAAACCCCAAAGCAAGTGACAATTTTCCCTGTGCAACATATTTACCTATTTAAACTCCGTAAGATGGCTACACAGTTGGAGATATTTTAACCTAGAAGAAGCCATTCACGAAGTGCTCTCACAGTGGTCACCTACAATTCCTTCATATTTATCCATGTGCTTATTCTTTGTTATGCAGCATCACAGGCTCAACATTCCCCCTTTGCTAGTTCTGTGAAAGGTTTTCTGGGATATTGTTTTCACAAAAAAGACACAAGCTAAATCCTGGTTTTCAACTTTCTAAGGCTGTTTTCCAAGCATGTACACTATCTCCACTATTTTTCACTCTGCTTTTTAACTCTTTTAACCACAAAAGAGTTAAACTCCACTCCCTCACCTGAAAAAAAAAAAAGTAAGCTTAGCTAGGCATTTAAGAAGGACATCTGTGTTTCTCCACAATCAACATCCTTTCACACTAAGACAGTACCTCAGTACCTCATCTATGAGTGCTGCCTCCCAATGCACTTCATTTGTGCACACCAGATTTTCAATTATTTTGATCACTACGGCTTTTCTTTCGGAAAGCTTGTGGGACAGAGTTTCAGAGTCCAGGCAATGAAAAGATCTTTTAGGAAGACTAAGGCCTGCTTCCAAGATACTTAATTCTTCTCTGTATTTGCCTGACACCCTGAAGTGAGGTGTTCCATAAATGGATAAAGACTGCCTGTATCCAGTTTCTGCCATTTGTCCTATGCTTTGTGAGCTTTATCGTCCCCGTAACTTTCAAGTCACAGCTCTCAATGGTGTTTGTGAGCTAAAATAATTTTCTTTACGCAGCTGACTCTCAGTACCTTAATGGCTTTAAAAACTCAAAACCCCAAACCGCCCCAAAAAGTAGGATCAAAGGCCTACAAATAATGCTTGAAGATAACTAAGAACCAGTAACTAAACACTACGGGGCAAAAGAAACTCAAGCCACAGCCAACACTCAGTAGTCAAACTCTGAAGCCAGTGCTTGAGCGTCACAGTCACATGCAGTCAATTACTCTGTCCTTATCTGGATCCAACAAAGGCATGAGTGGAAATGTTATCTTATTCAGGAAGCAGGAATATTTCTTAGAACGTTTAAGATGAAGAAAGGGAAGAGAGAACGAAAAAAGGTGGGACATCAAGAAAAATATCCACCCATACTTTTTGTTTATCTACACTTCCTAGACAATCAGTTGTGGGTTGCAAGCCAGACTGAAGCAACATTATGAGAAAGAACAATCAGCTTGTGTTCTGATCTCTTCACTCCAAAAAATTTATATGCAGTCTTAATTTTTTTAGAAGAAATTGGGAACAAGATACACAAACATCATATATATGGTAATTGATAAACACAATTTTCTTGCTTTCTTTCAGGAAAATCCCATAAGATACCCAGGACGAAGGGTAGCAATGGTCATGTCAGGCCCCCAGCAAAGGAAGGTCAAAGAGAAGAAACCATTCCCTGTCATCACTGCACACAAAATGGAGCTTTGTAAATGCTGAATCATCAGCTCTTTCTGTATCAGAGGTAGACAACAATTCACTCTGTCAGACTGTAGAAGTGAAGGAGAAAAAAAGTTCTGTGACAATAACATAGCATTGTATGGTACATTTAACTCTTGACTTCAGTCATTACAACCAGCACTGTGTGCTGCACTGAATGACTGTCTTCTCTCTTGAAAACATCACTACAGACACGTGGCACATTTCCACTGCCACTGGAAATCTTTAAAGCTAAGAAAGAATATTCCTGTTTACCCTCAGCAGCCAGTTTCTGAATCTTCAAATAATTTTAACACATATATACAAAGAGAGGTTCTGTACAGATTAAGGATTTACAAATTTCTGGACTTTTTTATTATAATAGAAACACTTTTAGATAGAGAAATCTGAGATATTTTTATACAAAGAGAGGTTCTGTACAGATTAAGGATTTACAAATTTCTGGACTTGTATTATAATAGAAACACTTTTACACAGAGAAATCTGAGATATTTCTGAAAGACTTCACATACCTCTGACTGAGAAATACCCTTTTTTTCCATTAGCATCTGAATTTCTACCACAAAGACTGAAAGCCTTACATTTACAGCCTATATTTCAAAACCAGAGAAGATACAGTATTGTAAGAACATACTAAAAGCAAATGAACCTGCATTTAGTACACTTCCTTACTAATTACTGTTTATAAGGGGAATAAAATTATTGGTAAAAAAAACAAAACAGCATAAGCACTTGATGATAGCTCCAATTACAATCTAACAGTAAGAATCTATGCATCTTACAGGTCACTGGAATTTTTTTTTTAAAGATTTCACTACCATACCTAGCAATAATTTTAACACTCACAAAAGTAGTATGCATAAGAGATAGTCTAAGACTCAACTAAAAAAAGTCAAATAACAAACAACAAATCCCAAGAAGAAACACTTGGCTAGATGTCTATCCAAATACATGTATTAAATGACTACCAGACATGAATATTGCAGTTTGCAGAGGCAGACCATTGGGTTTTTTAATGCTAAAGACTTCTAGAATGTTTTACAGAGCACAGCACAGAGTACTACAAGAAATGTCCATCCTTGCAATTAACTCAACAGGATTTTCCAAAAATTAGTTACCTACTTCATTAGAATTTCAAATTACTATTATTGTTGTTTTAAACACAAGCAGGATATGAATAACTTATGACTAACAGCCCTGTTGCTACAGAGTTCACCACTGTACTGATGAGATTAAAAGAACAATGATTAATAATGCAAGGTGCATTCATATTCAACACCCACCTGTTTATTATTATTTTAAATATATTTCTCTCAGTCTAGATAATAACAATCCTGCTCAGTCAAGACTGGTAGTGAAGGAGGAAGCCTAACTGGTTTCAAGTGACCTTTTCTATACAGAAACAGTAACAAGAAAATCCTCGTGGAGTACAAATTCCTATTATCCATGATCATCTACAACAGCTACGTCCATCACCAATGTGCAAAAGAGATGAATTTTAAACACACTTAAAATTGTACATTTGGCATTCCTTTAAGATTTTCTCCATACAACATAAACACATAGGGATACAAGATATTTCAGATGAAAGAATGTCACTATTTCCTCCTCCTCAATTTTTACTTTAAAGGTGATCTTAATTTGTACCATGATGAGCTCATCTCACCATCTGGAAAGCCAGAAGAAAAAGTCAGATAATTAGAAATTTTTACTAGTTATTTATTCACTTGTTTTCTTCCAAACTGGAATTTAGTCTCTGAATTTCAAAATTAAAAAGAGGAAATTATAGCACGTGTTCAAGATGGGCTCCCAGGAAAGGTCATCAATTTTAATTCAGAGACTGAGATTATAGACTTCTCAAATCACTCCACAGCAGGAATACTGTAAATTATTTGCTCCAGGAAACTATAACACACAAAATGACCCAGTATCAAATAACCCTTCACTCTCCTGCAGATGTAGTTTGTATATTAGAGCAACCACAACAACAAAAAACCCAAACAAAACGTTCTTCACACACAGAATTCTCCAGTTTCCAAAATATTTCAACAGCATAGTTTTAAGAATACAATTTTGCTGCTGGAAGTTTCAGAGCCCTTTGGCTTAAACACCATCTTTAACATTACCAACAGGCCTGCTGAAATCAACAACTGACCATTAATGCCATGCCCAAAATTGTCACTGAGGACACCATGCAGTGTTAGAGTATATGTGATTCCCTTTCAGCCAGAGCTTATTTAGTGGGAGCATTGTTTTGTGTACTAGAACAAGCTTCCTTTCTCTAGCATGGGTTCCACCACACTAACAAAAACAGCAACAACCAATCATGCACACAGTGTCATTAATAAGTAGAAAAGTGTAGATATAGTAAAATTACATTATTTTTTTATGGTTAGCCAAATAAGTATGAGACTACAACACAGCGATGCAAGCAGATCCATACATGTGCCCAAAGCCATCATGTACAGGTCCACACCTGGCACATGTTATATATAAATTAATGTTTTAACCACTAATTAATGAATTAAAACCCACCTTGAAAAATATCAGAGATTTCATTACAGTAATAGCCAGGCCATAACTATTCTCTTTTTACTGTTCGTTTTTCTTTCATACACTATCTTTACGGGAGAGGTTCCAGTACAGTCCGACATGAGGAGACCGAGCGCAGACACGCGTGGGGAAGGAAGGGGGCACTCTCCTTGGACAAGACGGAGCCTTTACTACACGAAAACGAGAGGAGACGGGCCCAAAGCTGCAAAGACTAAAGGTTACCTCAAATAAAAGCTTCTCACCTGATTCGTGACCTGAAAAGAAAGCAGAAAACAGAAGGTAGTTAAGACCCAGTCGAACCCACGGAATAACACCTTCCTCCATCCCTACCACTACCAGCCACCCCTTAGGAGGCGATGCGGTCCGGCGCGGCCCGGAGCCCTCTGCCCTCTCCCCTCCGCCACCCTCCCGCCAACCCCACAGCGGGCGGGCAGCGCCCCACTGCCCAGGCCGGGCACTCACGTCGGGGTTGGCCTCCAGGGGCAGCCAGCGATGGGGCTCCATGGCGGCGGCGGCGGATCCCGGTGCGGAGCTGGGCGGACCCTCTCAGCGCGGCTCTGACAGCGCCTCACGGTGCTGCCGCGCCTCAGCCCTGACCCGGGGCCGCGTCACCGCGCCGCGCCTCGCAGGGGGGGCGGCCGGAGGAGGAAACACCCGCCCGGCGCCCGCCCGCACCGCCGCGCCGCTTCGCGCAGATGGCCGAGGCGGAGCGCCGGCAGTGGCCGCCGTCCGTCCCAGGAGCGCTCCGGACGGCGATGCCCGGGAGATTCCCCCCTCCCCGCCCTCTCGGCTCCCCCGGCAATGGACTCTCCCAGCGGGGCAACGGGAGGTTCCTCTCCCGCGCCGCCGCCGCCGGGGGGCGCGGCCGCTCGGTGCCGGGGCACGGCGGGGCTGGAGCCGGGCACGGCGGAGCCGCGGGAGCGCCCCGGCAGCCCGAGAGCCCGAAGCGGCCTCAGCGGCTGAGCTGAACCGCGGCGGGAAGGCATGGGCAGCGCTCAGCGAAATACACTCGCGGGGGACGGGGCAGGCCACGGGACGAGGCGGGACAAAGGGAACAGAGGAACTGCTGAGCAGCAGTGGCAGTAAACCCCCACTGCACAGAATCACGGAATAGTCTGAGCTGGAAAGGACCCACAAGGATCATGGAGTCCAGCTGCCGGCCCTGTACAGGACGTCCCCAAGAGTCACACCATGCGCCTGAGAGCATTGTCCAGAATTCTAGAACTCTGCCAGGCTGGTGCTGTGACCACGTCCCTGGGGAGCTTCTTCCAGTGCCCAACCACGCCCTGGATGAAGAAACCTTTTCTGTTACCTAACCTAAACCTCCTCTGACACAACTTCAGGCGTTCCCTCAGATCCTAGCACTGACTGCCAGAGAGAAAAGATCAGCGCCTGCTCCCCATCTTCATCTGGCCTGAGAAGACCTCAGTGTAGCAGGGTGGTGAAGTCCCCATATGTCTTGCTGAAAATTACTGCAAGATGTGTTAAACACAGTTAAAAACATTAATCTTCTATAGTTACAAATCCCATCATACTTCCCATCTCAGGACCATTAAACATGGCATTTCTTGGCCTTTTTGGCTAAGAAAAAGCACACTCTAATACATGCATACCATATACAGTGTGATTACATATATGTACACATACCAGACTTAGTGTTATGCCTTCTTTCAAGTTATTTCAGAAAGGCTGAAAATAAAGGAACACATAATGGCATTTGTGAGGGCACACTCCAGTACTGTGCCCATTCTGAATCTGCCCTTCAGGAGGGACATTGAGGTGCTGGAGCGAATCCAGAGAAGGGCAACAAAGCTGGTGAAGGGTCTGGAGAGCACATCCTGTGAGGCACAGTTGAGGGAGCTGGGATTGCTTCACCTGGAGAAAAAAGGATGCTTGGGGAGGACCTTATCACTCTCTGCAATTATTTGGAAAGAGATTGTAGGCAGGTTTGGGTCAGCCTCTTTTCCACAGATAGGCAGACAAGCCAAAATCCATTCATATTTCACCACCTCCTGTTCCAAATTTAAAAAAATAATGCATATTTATTTGCCAATGAAAAAAAAAAACCAAAATATTTTAAAATTTCAGAAAATTTTTATGTAATTACCTAACCACCAGGATATTAAACTTCAGCTCCATATCCACATGTTGGAGATAGAAAGTAAGAAAGAAAAGTACCATAATGAATATTAGTCATAGTGCTAAGGGCTCTACTGAGAGACTTAATGAAATTGTAATATAAAGTAATATGTAAAGTTCTCTAGATAACAAAGTATGTATTAGAGCTAGGTAAGTTAAGAACAAAGAGATTGTTTAGTCCTCAGCATCAGACAGATCTCAGTGATGCATACCTTGCCAGTATTTTGACAACCATGAGGTCGTAAAAACAGAGACTACTCAAAATTTGCACACTTAATTAGATACTTTAGAAGGGAGAGGCCAAGATCAGACAGGTCATAAATGTATAAAGCTCATAAAAACTCACCATGTTCCATAGTGACTAGTCTTTTCCTGAAATATATTACAGACTCTGATGCCTGAAAGATAGGCTGGAAATAAATCCCTACAGACTGATGTCTATAGAGCAGGTATTTGCTTGTTGCAGAGCTGGTGGTGAGGGGGCTTTCTCCACCTAACTCACCCCCCTTTGTCAAGTGCTGTGGTGTATTTATACAGTAAATGTTGCTTAGTGTCACTGTGTCACTACAACATCATCACATACACGCCAGAACTATTTTACACAGCGTGATCTCATGGTTATTAGATCGTTCTTTTGTACTGCACTTGTGTCTCCCCAGTTTGGGGGTCAATACAGTAAATGTTGCTTAGTGTCACTGTGTCACTACAACATCATCACATACACGCCAGAACTATTTTACACAGCGTGATCTCATGGTTATTAGATCGTTCTTTTGCGTCTCCCCAGTTTGGGGGTCATCAGGGTTCTTTGATGAAGGCTTCCAAGGTCTTCTTCACATTTCAGCTTTGTTAACTTTTCAGCTTTGTCTTTGGAGCATGCACAGTTGTGGTGTTCCTTGGTCTGTCTGGTCTGAACCGGCCTAAATTCTTTGTTCTGTGGCTAATTGGCTTTGTAGTAGCCAATTTTTTCATTAATACTATACTTATTAATCTCTAAAGCTACCCACTTAGTGAGTTTTTTCTTTTTTTTTTTGTCTATTCAGCATCAAGCAACTAGTTAACCATATGCTAGCATTACATGGTAAAAAAAAAGCTATAATTCAGGTTATATAGACATAAAAAAGTAATGATTATGGTTATATAGATATATCAAGTTATATTGATATCTCATAACTCAAGCTATATAAGCACTTCGTAACTTAGATCAAAGTCATATAGGCATCAATTCTTTCATTAACACTTGCTGAAAATACATAGATTTAGTCAGCACTACTGTGGGACGAGTTATGATTTACTACTGTCACAGTCTCAGAATAGATCTACTGAGATTATAACATCATTCTCTCTATATATATTTAAAAGGCTAAAAACAAAAGTAAAACTGATACTAGAGAAGTGTAAAAATATTGTTTTGACAAGTGAAACTGCTGAAGGGTTAGTGTTGCCTTAGTCCAAACTTCATTAATATCAGTATGAAATGCTTATTGAACACAGTCCTGTTTGTAGTTTTACAAAAGGTGGTTATTTCCCCATAAAGCTGAAGTTTACCTACACAAGTTTACCTCAAGCTATATAAGCACTTCGTAACTTAGATCAAAGTCATATAGGCATCAATTCTTTCATTAACACTTGCTGAAAATACATAGATTTAGTCAGCACTACTGTGGGACGAGTTATGATTTACTACTGTCACAGTCTCAGAATAGATCTACTGAGATTATAACATCATTCTCTCTATATATATTTAAAAGGCTAAAAACAAAAGTAAAACTGATACTAGAGAAGTGTAAAAATATTGTTTTGACAAGTGAAACTGCTGAAGGGTTAGTGTTGCCTTAGTCCAAACTTCATTAATATCAGTATGAAATGCTTATTGAACACAGTCCTGTTTGTAGTTTTACAAAAGGTGGTTATTTCCCCATAAAGCTGAAGTTTACCTACACAAGTAAATGCACAAGTAAATGCACAAGTCGCCCCCAAACCACACAGTTTATTGAAGGTGTCTGGGCTGATTCCACAGTTCAGCTGCACAAAGCAAGGTCATTCGGCACCAAGTCACCCTGTGTGGAACAAGCACACAGGACAGGCTTCAGCTCCCTGCAAAGACAGGCTGAGGAAACTGGAGCTGTTCAGTCCAGGGAACAAAAAGTGGTGGAAACCTCATGGCAACCTTCCACTGTCTGAAGGGGACATGCATGGAAGCCGGAGAGGGACTTTTCCTCAGGAAATGTAGAGACAGGTCCAGGGGGAATGGGTGGGTACAAACTGAAAGTGGGGAAATTTAGGGTAGATATTAGGAAGAAATTCTTCACTGTGAACGTGCTGAGGCACTGGAATGTGTTGCCCAGAGAAGTTGTGCATATCCCATCCATTAAATGCTCGAGATCAGGTTGGGTGGGGCAACCTGTCCAGGGGGAGGTGTGCTGGATGATCTCTGGGGCCACTTCCAACACCCTTAGCACTTCTGTGGTTCTATGCTTTGCGTACCTGCGCCTTTGACAACGACCACCACGAAAACCCTGTCAGCAAACCACTCTCAGCGAACACCGTGTTGCGCCAACCCAGCGAGCCTCTCTCCGAGGCGCTCCGGCCCTTCCCTTCCCACCCTCCCGCGGCCGCTCCCGCCTCCCGCTCCGTGAGGGCGGGGGCAGCGGCCGCGGGGCGGGACGAGCGCGTGCTTCCCCGCGCTGCAGCCAATCAGCGCGGCGCCGCTGCCGCTGCCTCGCTCTGGGGGCGCTCGGAGCCAATCAGCGCGGCGAGCGCTGTGTGGCGGAAGCGGGGCTGGGCAATTTACTTTGCACAGTGTCTTTTTTCCTTCCATCACAACTTAATGGTGGTACTGAGAAGTCATATCAAATATAAATGAACTGATTTGGAAAAGGGGCACAAGTTGTAAGTCTCAGTACACAGAAAAGAACGCTTGGGCATAGCTGGTGTCATGAAAAAGTGTAGTTACTTAATATCTTTTTTCCTTCCATCACAACTTAATGGTGGTACTGAAAAGTCATATCAGATGTCAGCATAAAATGAACTGATTTGGAAAAGGGGCAAAAGTTGTAAGTCTCAGTACACGGAAAAGAACGCTTGGGCTTAGCTTGTGTCATTAAAAAGTGTAGTTACTTAATGTATAGTATCACTTTTTGTACTTAAAAAATAAAAAGAGGAAATGGTTCCGAGATGCTGTCTGCAAGGCCTAGAACTAGTGGCAAGATAGAGGAAGTTAAGCTCACTTTTAAAGCTAAGTCAGCTGGGCCTTTGCCTGGAAAAAGTGTGTTTTAAAAACTTGTTTCTTGGAGATCAGAAAACAGCATTGGTGCCTTTTTGAAGGATGCAGAGCTTATAATATTGCATTCTGCCAGGAGTTGAGTTTTTAGGTAGTATTTTTAGTTGATATTTTTTTTTATTTTTAGAAAGATAAAATTTTCCAGATCTTGCTTGTTCTTTTAATATCTAGTATCTAAACATTTTATGTAACATTAATACAATTCAGGACAATAGATCAGTAGAAATTTAAAATACTACTTTTCTGTCTATAAAATAGAATGTCTGAAGTTATATTCAACCATGCTACTTAGAGGACCAACTCACTTTCTCTTGTATTAATGCCTCTTTAAGAGGAGCAAACCTGCATGAGCAAACAGAGTAGGATTTTTTGTTTACTTGTTTCTGTAGAGGAAATCAAGAGGCAGTTTTCCTTTAGACTTGCTGCCTTTTCAGTTGGGTTCATGTCATCATTTGACACCTGTTAGTACCCATTATACCATGACCTAGAAATCCTTACTTTTGGCGGCTCTTGAATTCCACCTGCTGAGTGTTTAATTAAATTGATTTGTTTCTAAAGTAATGATACTGTTTAACTGCTCTGTGCACACACCCGTCACTGACTTGTGCCTTCTTCCAGTTGCTGCAGTACTTGGAGGCTGTGATTATTTTGGTTTGATGTAGGACGTTGTGCCAGCCCAGCAAAGCTAGGCCTCTGCATGTTAAGACATATTAAGGTCATGTTGTTTTTTGCACATGGATACAGAAGATCAGTAATGTTCTGAAAAAAAAGTAATCGTGGGCTGCTGAATTGTTTTGAAGTACACATAAAGTAGAAATAAAAGCTGTCTCTTTGGGGTGAAACGAAGAATTGTATTAAATTGGTGTAGAATGAAATGGATGCAGTGATCTCTGATGTATCTATTATAGCACAGCAGCCAGAAACAACCTCTCTACTGAGGAACTCGTCACCACCTTGGGCAGTGGTGTCAGCACTCTGCCAAAACACGCGGTTCAAGTTATTCGTCACGTGTGGAATGAGCAGGGCAAAGCCATTGCTGTGTCAGAAGATGCAAGAAATACGGCCACAGTGGGGCAGGTAACTGAAGGATAAAGTGCAGCTGAGCTGATGGTGAACATTTCAGAAATGTCAGTGTCTCACTGTGTGTGTTGTCAGGCAGGCAGAGGTAGATAGGCTGCTGAAAGCTTTCCTTCCTGTGTGCACATTTACCTGTTGCCAAATACCTACTCAGATAAAGCAGCATATACAATAAAGGTTGTCTGCATGCTGAACAGTTTTCTATTAGTATTGTTTGGATGATAAAGTCACATTTTCTACCTTTTTAAAAATTCATGTTTTGTAATACTCTTAGGGAAGATGAATGGCAGTCAGTCTGGCAGACTATTGCATTGGCTCATTATATAAATCTGTTTTAAGTGTAAATTGTTCTTTAAAGTTGTTAACACCAGCACTTGACTGCTAATTCTTTGTGTCCCTTAAATTTAAACATTATTTTTAAAGATGCTTTCTGTCAGTTTCCAGCATTCCCTTTTTGCTTGAAAAAGTAGCAATCTGTTTATGTTTTAAGATTTTTTTTTTCTGACAGCAGTTTAAAAGAGTATAGAATTAGGAATGGACAATCTTTTTCGGAGGCTTGATATGAACTTCTAAAGGCTCTTCTTCATGACAGGCTAAAAATTATAACTTACTTGTCTGAAATGTATCTGTTATATACTTTTATTTATCTAAAATATAATTATGACATGCCATAATTTTTGTCTGTATTGCTATTCTGAATTATTTGGTTTAGACTTAGAAACTTCTGATTTAGAAGCTTCTAAAAAGAAGAAAACACGACAAAACCCCGCATGCCTGATATACAAACTGGGTCAACTCTGTGGCTTATGCTCCTCTTAGTAGAATTTTAAGAGTGTACTTGCCTGTTGATTGTACTTGAATAAGGAAAACAGATAAAGTGAAATAACTTATTAAATTACTTATTTATTCACCATTCAAGGGAAGGGCAGATGATTTGTAGTCACAATAATACCTAAATGTTTATGTTTGTTTTCTATTTGGATAAGATCTCTAGATGTCCTGTATTGTCTGTGAACTGTCCCTCCAAGTGAATAGCCATGGGGGGTAGATCTCTGTCTGTGACACTATTTCCAATGATTTTCATCCTTGTAGTTTGTAGATATGAAATGGAAACTGGGAGTTGCGATGAGCTCTGACACCTGCAGGGCTCTGAAGTACCCGTATGTCACAGTGACACTAACAGTGGCAGACCCTTCAGGACAAATAACAGACAAGTCTTTTGAAATGACGATCCCACAGTTCAAGGTCTGTCGTGAGTGTTACTTGAATGTTCAGTCTCCTAAAAACAGCAGTGCCACTGTTGGGAGGGTCAGCTGTATACCCTGATGCATATGTTTGTTTACTCGTACAGTTATGCAAAGAGGAAGCATTAAATAACTGTTTAAAACACCAAATACTTACTTCATAGTATTTAGTTCTACCTCATTTAGCTGAAAATTTAGTTAATTTAGCAGTAATTGATCATTTCTCTTACAAATAAACTAACATCCAAAGACATAAAATCTTTCAGAGCTTGCCAACTATCATTCTGCCTTATTAAAAGTTCATAGAATGTTTTTTGATCTACGGAGCTGTTCTCCAGCCTCAAAATCTAAAACTTGGCTTAAGCCTAACAATTGCTAATGATTAGGAATGGAAATCAGTCTGTTTTATCACCACTGACTCTTAATTGCTGTGTTTCCATCTATGAATTTATGTAACTTTAGTTTTGCATAAACATGTCCCTTGTATTGTCATTCCTATTTAAAGGGTCAATATATCACCTAGAATATCATTCAAACTTAAATAGATTCTTGGAATTTGATTGACAGAAATTTGAGAAGGATATTCTGAATCCTTGGGTGTTGTGAAATGTTGTATTTATTCTGGTTGAAGCCTTTTTTAATAATTTTTGTTCAGCTACTTCAGGAAATGAATGCTACATTTGAAAACTCTAGATTATTTCAGTTGGGAATAGAAACATTTGTGTGAGAAAGTGGGTTTCTTATTATTTTTTATGGCTTGGGAGCTACTTTGTATTTCTTCTTTTGTAGCATCTTTTTGCTATTAATAGGCAAGCCCATGCTAATAAGGCATCACCTTTGTAGGTTTCATAGTTAATGTGTTCAAATGCCAACCAACCCACAGAAAGAAAAGCAGCTATTTTCAGTTCAAGCTGCACATTGAAAGTGAGAAATATGGACAGTATTTTTTGTCTAACACGCTCGTTTGAACTGAAGTTTGAGCTGTTCTTTGAGCAACTGAAATTTGTTCCAATTCTTGCTTTTTAGAACTTCTTCAGACAGTTCAAGGAAATGGCATCTGTTCTTGAAACAGTTTGAAGGGAACTTTTATTTCCAGTGACATGTTGGAGGAAGAGCAAGTAAACTTTCCGTTCTGCATAGGGAATAAAGTGCCATTGTTCAGCAAGGTATGTATCTTTGTCTTCTTGACAGGAGTTGATCAGCATCAGCCTTGCATTGCTGTGAAGATTTCTTCACTTTTGATTACTTGAAGTCAACTCTGCAGTGTTTGTGGAATCATGTCCAGCTTTGCTCATCTTGGTAGACAGAAGATGAGGATGTGTATGGAGAAACATCTCTGTAGACTTCCTAATACCCGCATAAGAAACTGCACACTTTATTCTGTAGTGCATAAAGACACCTGAAAATGTTGACTAGGAAGATACTGAGAAATGTAAATCCCATGTTAATATTTTTATCTGTAAAATTAGGATGGGCTTGGACTCAACAGTAGTATTACATAAAAGGAGAATATGAAGTTACAAGCATACATCTACTCTTGAAGAATAGCATTGTCAGGTAGTTGATTGCAGCTATTTGCAGATCTGGCTTCCAGTCTTAATAACTGGAGACTGTACTTGTCCTAACAGCTTGCTGATTTCAAATATTTATTTCCCACCACCTAGGCTTATAAAGACTGAATTAATGCATTAAGTTTTTTCAGAGACCCAAAATTCTCTCAAATGAAGCCCAGAGGCTAATTTTACATGAAGGTAGAAAGGCAAATTAATTCAAAAGTATTTTAATGGGTTTCTGTTTTTTCATGTCATCCATTGTTAATCTGTAGCATTCTGCTTGATGTTTTGGTCAGCAGTCTTCTTTCTAATTAAATTAAAATATTGATTTAGTTACCTCACTTCAACCTCTGAACTAGAAAAGTCAAGAGAAAACTTGAAAATTCAGTCTGGAGAGGTAGCCAAGCACATCAGAGAAAGGACCACACTAAAAGACTTCTTTGTGTGTTGCATTGTAACAGGCATCCACTGGACTGTGTTCTGCATGCTTGCCCTAAGAAGGTGTCCTAACCAACAAAATTTTGACTTTGATATTGAAGAATATGGGCATTTCTAAAGGGGAGTGTTTAATCTAATGCATTTGCATGCTTGCCTCTTAATTTTTTTCCTTGAATATTCCATAAAACAAAACACACTGCAAATATTGTGGGATGTAATGAAAGCAATACTGTTGCATCTCCAGATGTGCTGGTGGTGTAATAGAACAAGTAAATCTGAGGAGAGATAATTCACACTGATAAGCAAATTGAAGTTGCTGCTTCAACTTTGGGCTGGCGGGGACTGAGTACCAGTTTTGCTGGGACAGATTCTCAAATGATTTCAGGCCCACTTAAAATTTGAACATCTACTCTACCTTTCTAAGTCAAATCTGTTTTTTAAATTAACATTTTTAAGAGCTGGCTGAAAGTCATTGATACAGGTTATGGCTGCCTTTTTGTGCTATGAAAATAAACTGCAGCACATCGTGCATGCTGCATATGCTACAATCCTTTCAGGAATGCCCATATTTTAGGCATTATGAATGATGCTTAAAAACAGTACTTGGAATTTATTAGAAGCCCAAATAAGTGAAAAGTGTTGGCTTTGACAAAAGTTTTTGGCCATGACCATGGATCTGGATAATACTTTGTTTATGCTGGTTGAAGTCAGTTGTCTGCTTTGTGGCTGGGGAGAGCAGATTGGTCTTTTCTGGGACCCTCTTGGTATAGTGTCACAAAATGCTCTTGGGAGCACACTCCGTGTTTGCCTCTTCCCTTGTCTCTCTGTAAGGGCTCAGGGCTGAAGGATAGAGCAAACAAATGTGTATGGAAAAGTGATGTGAGCAGCTGATTTCTTTTGTTGTTGTGTTTTACTTTGCAGAAGTTGAAGTGTAAGGCTGCTATAACTGGAAAACATTGTCATGCTTTGGCCTAGTGAATTAATTGTTTTACATCAATGCAAGAGTTCCAGAAAAAAATAAGGTTGTCTTTTTTTTTTTAGTAAAGCTGGAGCCTTACAAATAACTTCCTCTGTGTTCTAATGCACATAAATTCTTCATTTAGTGGGAAATACTTGTGCCTTCATTGGAACTGCATGGAAAAGAAGATTTAGTTAATCATGTCTTAACAATTTAGTAGCTGTTGGAAGGTAATGAGGAAGGTTAGCATTACCAGTTAGTATTTTTGCTTGCTCCATCAGCAAGAGGAGAAAGTTGTCAGCCTTTGTAAAGACTTTTATTTTGTCAAGTCAGATATTCTAGAAGTATTGATGAATATTTTTTTAAATGTCCCTGAATTCCAGCATGTTGTAATTCTGGCTGGAAGATGCTTGGACATGTATACTGTACTAATTTACTATCTTGAGCATTTTCAGAGTTACGATTTAAAGTTGGCTGTGTACTCAAACTCTTGAAATGTGTCCTGATCACTATCAGCAGGAGTTCCTCTACTGAGTAATGGAAGAATTAAGTATTTTATTAAAAGGAAACCAAACAAACATACGTTTTAAGGGTAGCAATACTAATATGTCCAAACAAGCTGGTGATTTGTTTGTCTATATGTGCAGAATCCAGATCTTTTCAAAGAAAATCAGGAGTCCTTGTGTGTTCCTAATTCTAATTGTTGATTAATATAAATTGTATAACATGAATATTTTTGTAAATCCACAGACAGTGATTAAACATGTAGGTAATAAAGACAAAGCTGGTCTGTGTTTTGTTTTAAGCCTACCACATGGAAGTCTGTCTTTTAAATACTGCAATGAGTAAATTTTAGGACTAGACAATGACTAAATTTCTTTCCTTACTAAATTGGGATGAAGATCAGACATATGGAGTCTCTCTGTGATGGGGTACCAAGGAGTTAATGGGTAACTGCAGGCTGCAAGGACTCTTTTTATCAATTACTGAAAGCTAGACAAAATGTTGTATTGAACCAGGAAAAGACAGAGGACATGTGAGATAAATGAAGTTCTGCAGGAAATTACATTCAAGTGATTTTCTTTCCTTAACTGTATGTAGGAGACAAGTAAACATTTTATTTTTTCCAACATTTGCCTACAACAGAGCAGGAGGAAGGAAGGGGGGGTGGGGTCTTGCACAGTCAAAAAATTCAGGGGAGGGAATAATGAAGGAATGGCCTAGACATGACTGTTGTCTTCATTACATGACTTTTTTTTTTTTTCCATACAGTTCAAACACATCTGCACACTTGCAGAAAGCTATTTTTTAGAAAGCTCCACAGAAGGAGTGCACAAATGGCTGAACTATGTCTGTGCATTAGTGTTTCATATATTTAGCTTCTGCACACTTAGGCCAAGTAAAAGCATGTGTCTGTTTCTACTTCTGTAAAATTGTACTGCCTTTCTTTAACCACATTTTGACCTTCCTGTTCATTGTGAGCCCACCCTCTTTATTTTTTACCTTTCCCCTTTTAAGCCTTTGCACTCTATTTGAACACTTGAAGACACGTTGCCTTGGATGAATTAAAAACAAAGGTGATAAATTGGGGGAAGAATATTTCTTTTTCCTGTTTGCTCTGTTTGAGTGTTTTATTACCCTCTTGGCTGTAGGTGTAATGAGAGGGTAATTTCCACTCCTTTGCAGAGGCATGCAGGGTGGTTCTGTTAAGACCTTGTAGGTACTAGAATAACACAAAAACATTTGTTGAGTCATTTTGCTCTACTTGCAGAGAAAAAAAATGCCATATCTGAAAAACCTCTACTAATGGCTGGGGACTGTGGGGGGCAGGGGGAAACAGTTAAAACTGAGCAGTTTCTGGTCCTCTCCAAGATTCTGTGGTTGATCATGGTACAGCTACATACCTGTTGGTTGGGCTGATAACTTGCTGGGCATTCACTTCATTTGAAAGCTGGATTGGTGCAGGTCAGTACCTGGCCTGAGTGCCTTGACCTCAGCTTTCCTGGTATGCTGTTCCAGTGCTTCCTTCCTGAGGCTCAGCCAGCTCATAACTGGCTTTGCTTGTCACTGTGAAATTTTGGCCAAATACTTCATTTACTTTTGCTTTTATTGCACAGTGTCCATACTCACTCATACAGATCTGCTCTTGGCTCTTCAGCGTATGAGGTGCTGTGGTTTAACCCCACCTGGCAGCCAAGCACCCCACAGCTGCTGGCTCAGTCCCCCTGCTGAGGATGACGGGGCAATTGGGAGGGTAAAAGAGGGAAAACTCATGGGTTGAGATAAAGACAGTCCAATAGGTAAAGCAGAAGCTGCACAGGCAAGCAAAGCAGACCAAGGAATTCATTCCCCACTTGCCAAGTACAGGCAGGTGTTCAGCCATCCCCAGGGACGCAGGTCTCATCTTGTGTAGTGGTTACTTGGGAGGACAAACACCATCACTCCAACTGTTCCCCCCTTTTTCCCCCACTTTATAGACTGAGCATGATGTCATGTGGTATTGGATGTCCCTTGGGTCAGTTGGGATCAGCTGTCCCAAGTGTCCCCTCCTAACTACTTGTGCACCCCCAGCCCCCTCACTGGTGGGGTGGTGTGAGAAGCAGAAAAGGTCTTGGCTCTGTGTAAGCACTGCTCAGCAACAAAAAAAACCATCTCTACTATTAACAATGTTTCCAGTACAAATCCAAACCAGCCCCCTACCAGGAATTATTCCCTAGCTAATACCAGCACAAGTAAGAAGGATGATACTCAGCATTCCTCATACCCAGTCCTGGGTGCTTAGAAAGACTTCCTGATTCTTGTTTCCAAGGCTTTTCTGAGAGAAGGTGGAGAAATTACATGGCATTTAGTTGAGTTACTGGGATATATCTCTTAATTATGTATGACTTTGTGTCATTGAGAAAATAAGGAAGCTGAGATGGCTGATCTTTTCCATGAAGGAAGGCTAATTTTAGTATTTCTGGGTTTTCTCTTCCCTAAACTGCATTTACCTGCTGTGGCTAATTACAAAGCTACCCTACTTCGAGAGCCTTTTGTGTAAGTACTATAGTTTCCAAATATTCTGTCAGTGTTTTATGTTACAAATATTGTTACATTTATATAAATTGGAAGTTTCAATGTTAGTTTTGCACTTCACGTAATGAGCTTTGGAAAAGTAAGGAAAATTTATTATTTCATACAATAAGTCTGTGCTAGATAATAATTCCAGAGCACTTTGTCCCAGCATCAGTCACCAGGTGGCACTGCCACATACAGTCTCGCCTCACAGCAATCCTTTGGCAGCACGTCTGGCTATGGGATAAGGACCTCTGGCTTCTTCCTCTCTGTAGTTTGATCTGGAACTATAAATTCATGTCGCCATAACTTCCATCCCACTTCTTACATTGTAGAGAAACAAACTAACTTCTTTTTTAATTAGCAAGATGAGCACAAAGATTTCCAGTTAAATAACATTCAGCATTTTAATGATAACAGAATACATATGATACACTGAATATTTGCAGCAGTTTACATCTGTAACTTAATTATACTAACATTTTTGCATTATTACTTGGTCTTCAAATAGTATCATATTGCATTTGGGGACTGTTCTCATTTTACTCTTTTCCCTGTTTATAGATCTCTCAAGGAGATTTTTCTAGATCTGTATCTTAACAATAGAAAAAGCATTTGCTTTTCTCTGTCTAAGGTTTTCATGTTGTTTGACCACTCTAAAATTATTCTTCCACTTTTCTGTTATGCACCCAGGCCACTTTCAGTGGTATTCCTAAATGTGGCACAGATACACTGATAAAGTGATCAGTGTATTTGTGCTCCGTTTAGGAATTCCACTGAAAGTCACCTGGGTGCTGAATTCCCCTGTGAATTGCCTCTGAATCTGAAAAGTCATTTTCAGATGTTCTTGGTATTTTTGAAGCTGAAAAGAATTTTTCTGTTCCCCATGAATGTCATCACTGCTGAGTCTTTGTCAGTTTACAGGTGTTTTTTTAAAAAATATTCATCTTGGAGCGTGCCCAAATGAAAGCAAGACAGGCTTCCTTCCCAGTGATGCTTGTGAGCAGGGAAGTCCTGGATGCTGCAACCAGACATGAAGCTTGAGAATGGTACTGGAGTTTACATTTAAAATGAGGACTGTAAGTGCATGTCTGGCATGAATCCCTGGTGTGCTGTGCCATGCTGCTTCTCACAGTTGGGAATGTGGGGAGATGAGAGATACTCAGCAGCCAACAGAGTCAAGACAACAGATGTCGATTTACCTAGGAGAGAGTCAAGGACGATGAAAAAGAGGATTAAGGAATTCCCATCTGTTCTTTTTTTTTAATGTTAGCAGCTACACTGGCACCATTCTTGGTATTGTGTTGGGCCTACTCGTGCCCTGCTGTTCATGCTAAGTTGTATCTTCTTTTACCACACATATAGTAGGAAGTGGAGAAGCTGCAATAATACTTCAATAATGGTACACTTGAAGTCGTAATGGTATTTGCATTTTCCTCTTGAAGAGACATAATTTGTGCCCTTTGGAGTACTCTTGCCTTCCAAAGCATCTCTTCCATGTTATTTCTGCACTCTACTCCAGATTTGCTAACCTTTCTAGCCTGTGGTTCATCCTTAGTAATAATATATTTGTGAAATAATATCAATATGTTCCTTTTAGCTTTGGCAATAACAAGAAATTCTGTCTTAGTTTCCATTGCTAGAGAATTGGAGTGAACCAGGATCCCTTCCATATCACAAATGAGGTAGATGTAGCAGGCATTGTTAAGGATAGAGAAGAAGATTCCAGCAGTTGCAGTACTTCATGTCTTCCTCCTTTTTTGTATGTTATTGTTACTGCAGTGGCTGGGGAGTAGTAGAGAAGTAAATGGCTCCTTTTTTACAAAAGAAATAACAGGGAATATTGCAGAAGTTGCTCTATTTCCTGCAATAACTAGCTTTGCAGCTGATCTGAGCTGCTGACAGTTACCAAACTTAGTATTACTTCAACAACAGGGATTCTAGTGAGCTGATGTGATGCAGTTTGGGAGGACAGGGCCCTATTAAAAAAAAACAAAACCAAAAAACCCAACAAATTTCAAATACTTCTTCATGGAAAGATGCTGTGATCACACAGGACTCCAGATTAAAATTTAGTTTTAAGTAAAATGCATTGTGGTTCTTCACTGGATTCAAAGTCTTCTGTGCTGGAAAGTTAATGGATGATTGTGATATGAAAAAATGACTTAAGTAAAAATCTTTCCCCAATCAAATTTATCTTTGAAGAGAAATATAATAATTCAATGAATTGTCTCTCTTAATAAGTGCTACATTAAATTGAATAATAATACACTGAACACAGACATAAAATGTGCCAGGTTGCTTTAAGTTCTAGAGATGTTTATAAAATTTCTAGCTAGGGATTATTTTCTTATGAACTTTGCTCATTCCAGTTCCCCTAAATCTGTTTTGGAGTGGGTCTTGTTGGCAGAACAAATTCAATCTGTCATTTTGATCAAAAAAGATTAGTACCATTTAAGAAGAAAACACTAAAACCAACCCACCTCTTATCAGATTAATTTTTCATCATTTTTATTGTTTACAAATTGCAGCAATTGTCCTCCGCTATTGACATATCTGTGCAAGACCAATATGTCTTGCTCAAAACTTGGGCATTGCATTTTAAACTATTGTAACCTTTATAGATCCTGCAAAATATACAATTTTCATTATTTCTAGTAAGGTTTTTTATGTACTTTAAAAGAAGAGGTATCAGAGTTTCTCTAGCAGCTAAAGCTTAAAGCCCTGGTAATATGTCCAGTCTACTGAATTTTCTAGTACTTAAATTGTATTTCCAGAAGTTATTTCATTACAGTCTTCAAATAAGACCAGGTAGTTTAAATTAATTACATGTTTTTTAAAGTAAAAATGCCTATATCTCAGATGTGAAAAAAGGTGATCTGAAAGTAAAATAAAATATGACTAGTTTAAACTAAAACAATAAAGTAAATATGGAAATGGACCTTGAATTCCCAGACAGTTAAGTGACATCATTCTTAGAAAAGCAATTGAATCAGAAGCAATTCTAGCTTCAGGGCGTATTACTGAAATAATAGTCCAAGGTGACTGAAGTTATGCATAAATTATGGGAGTGTAAAGTCAAGCCTACAGCTCCTCTAATAACTTAATATTTTTTCTGCAATTAAAATTGTGGCTAGAAAGCTTAAGGGGATGGATAATTACTAGCAATTAACAGTCTGATCATGTGAGATATTGAGGTCTCTTTGCTGCTTAAGTTACTGATCATGTGAGATATTGAGGTCTCTGCTGCTTAAGTTACTGAGAGCTGTGGTTGCTTACCATTTTGCAGGTCTAAATCCTTTAACACTGACTATGAAGACCCAGATATGATTATGAAATGGCTGCTGTGGTGCCATGTGCAGAAAAAGCATATATTATCAAGGCACGGTCTTGGAGAACTAAACATATTTCCTCTAATAAACAGAAAGAAAATACATTCTCCATTTTATTTGGAAAAATAACTTTACATGTAGTACTCCATTGACAAGCATATAAAATCCAAAATGTTCAGAGGCATTTACATTTAGTTACCTTTATCTTGTTTTGGTCACTTCAATAATATCCCTTACTTTAAGAGGTTTTGCATCTTATGTATATGTCTGGAACAAAAAACAATTGCAAGTTATCAACAATTCTGAAAAGTCCGATTGGGTCTGTGGTTGGTTTCACTTGCACCATGTACTATGGCAATTATTGGCCATAGTACTTTATGTACTTCAGATCTTCCAATAGAGCGCTCCCTTTGGATTTTACAGTTTGTTTCAAGAAGCTTGGCCAAGGCTAATGATAATAATAAAAGGAATTGTTAAAAAAAACTCCTCATCAGTGACTTTGTCTGTCATGTCTCTGGCAGGGGTGCTGCATTTACTCTTCTCTTATGGATGATCTGGGGTGAAACTGTTCTTTCATCACAAACAGACGTGTGGTTGTGTTCAAGGGTCCCAGGATGAGGGAGGAGATGAGAATCTTGACACTATGTTTCAGAAGGCTGATTTATTATATTACTATATTGTATTATATTAAAATGCTATACTAAAACTATACTAAAAAGAATAGAGAGAAAGGATCCATCAGAAGGCTGGAAAGGAAAAGGAAAGGAATCGCAATAAAATCTTGTGACTTCTCACAGCCTCGACACAGGTGGCCATCATTCGTCATCAAGTAAAAACAATTCCACATACTGGGTAAACAATTCTCCAAATCACATTCCAAAGCAGCAAAACATGGAGAAGCTGAAGCTTCCCAGCTTCTCAGAAGAAAAGATCCTAGCAAAATGATTTTTCATAAAATATGTCTGTGACAGACATGTATTTTCAAAGCTCTGTGGATAAGGACTGTGGAAAGTTGCTTTCTTCTCTGTCCCAAAGTTTTTGATTCCTATTAACTGAGCTATAAGGATTATATATTTTATGCTAATTCCTAACTGATTGTGCAAATAATTAGAGAAAGATACTTTTGTTACCATTTTAGTTTAAACACTAGAAATTACATGAGAGGCACATCAGATGTCATGGGCTAAGGAGCACTGTTCTCAATATGAGAGAAATTGGAATTTTTAACTTAAAGGTACATGAAATCTTACAACTGAAAAGAAATGAGAAAAAGGGACCAACTTTAAGAAGAAAAGTTACATAACAAAAGAGCTGACTTCCTACTGAAACACTGTTAATGAGGTGAGGGGATAAAAAGTGTAAGGCAGATTAAAGGATAAGAAATGATGAAGTAAGTGGATAAAAGTAATGGACAGCTAAAAGGGATTACTATGAAGAATTGAATCATAGAGACATAAAAAGCTGAAGCAAGACGAAAAGCATGAAAACTTTGGATTAACATCTGAGAATTTGATTTTGAATGTACTTAAAATATTAGTGGTAGCATTTATATAAATTAATTTCATCTTCTAAGGGATTTGTATAAAAAATTCAGTAATAAAAATAAATGAAGTCAAAATAACCAGATATCATACCCTGTTATGCAAATCACCCAACAGAAGGAAAAACCAAACTGCTTTACAAAACAGGCACAATGGTGACAGTTGAAGAATTTCACATTCATTTTTCACATTTTAGAATTTAATTTCTACCTGATCATTTGCAGTAATTGAACTGCAACCTTATCAACTGAAAACAAAGCTCTGTAACATCTTCAAGTGAAGATTTCTTGTTCCATTTGTATGATACGAGAACATCAAGGCATCTGTAATAGCTTAAAATAATTTTTTTGCTATTTTATTGTGTTTGCATGATCATCTTCAAGTTTCCTGATTATTATTAAATATTTGTATTGCCATAGCACCTAAAAGCCTAGGTGGCTGTCTCCACAAACTGGTTTTGGTAGTTTGTATACAAACATAAACCAGAAGGGATGTAGTAGTCTCAGAGATGGTGTTGGTAAGCAGCTGCAGCTATTCAGTAAGTTGCAGCCTTCCCCTTAGGCTGCTTCATTGGAGTAATTTAATGATTATCCCATCTGAAACAATCGCAGGAGAATGTATGAGGGGGTTTTGCCACTGTTCTAGGGCAAGCCCAGTATTTAGTTCACTTCCCAGGTAGGTTAAATTGGTCTTTGTGGTCAAGTGACTGAATGGCAGCTTCACGCTCCAGATGAATCGTGTAACCAAGCGTGGCCAAAAGGGGCGAGTGGCCTCGCCGCTCCCTTCGCCCCGAGCCGGCATTCCCGCTCCCTCTGTGCCAGCAGCGCTCTCTCTGTAAGCGCTGTCACTTAAATTAGAGGCGGCTCACGGAACTGAACTGGCAGAAAAGGAGCAGCTCACTGCAGCATTAAACCAGTGCCAGCACTGCTGCCAGAAAACAAATAGCTCTTCTTCCAGGTGCACTGGTGAGTGGCTTGCAAATTGTCATTCTGCAGTGCTGTTGCGTGAAATCTTAAATATCATTCCCAGCCAAAGAGTTAATACTAACTGTGCAGAGTGAAGGAGAAGAAATTCTTGTGATCCACAAAATTTGGCCATTATACTTCTAATTATCCTGGTTGTAAAATCTACTGTACAACAGTGTAGTTCAGATGATCAAGTGGAAACAGTCAGTTTGGAAAGGCAAGTCCAGTTTGACTTGTACCACTGTGGCACATATTAAAGCTGGTTCATATTCATATGAAGATATTCAGCCTGTAGAAGACTTTACATTAGGTCCCCTGTCCTAAGGGACCTTGTAGGATGTCCCATAAGGCTTGTAGGACGCCAAGAGAAAATATATATTTGAGGTCTTACTGAACAACAATATTAAATTAAAAATTACAACTGATAAACCAGAATGCATAAACTAGATGGTTAAACTGAAAAAAAAAAAGAGCAAAATTTTTTGCTCAGGAAATGAGCAGAATGGTTTGTAACAGTATAAAAATACCGCAAATGCGACAGTTTTTGTCAGCTCAGACTACTGTGGGCTGTGACCTGAGCGCTACATGACCCTTCTCTGCACAAATAGTCATGCAGTCTCAAATTACACAGGGCAGCTCTTCAGCTCAAGCTACAGATTTTTTTATTTGTAGGCAGGGTTAAAACGGTGGCCATAACAACGTGTACAGGGAGTCACCACCTCTGCTGCTACACATTTAAGCAGGGGGGCAGTCGCTACAATTGGCAATTACCGAAAGGATACGGATGTTGCATGGCTGGCAAAGCCTTGTCCAGCTGCTTTCCCAGGTGGAGGAGACTCGTTACTAACATCTACAGTATGTGGCGGGTTTGTCGTTGAAAAGAGATGTTATCGCCATAGCGACGAGGAAAACCCCCCGATTAAAAGCTCAAGGAGGAAACACAAGCTTAGAGGGGGGAAAAAGGAGAGTTAAAATCGGCCGTAATAAAACTCTTGACCCAGCAGAGCGCGGGGGAGGCTGCCGTGGGCACGGCGGCGGTACGGCTGCTCTCCTGGCACGGGAGAACCAGCCGGGGCAGAGGCGGCCGCGGGAGCGAAGCCGCCGCAGGCGGGAGGTGCCCCGCGACTCCGCTCCTTGCCGAGACGCTTCTCCCCAGCGCCTCCCCGACTCGTCGGAATCAGAACCAACTCAGACAGCGCTCGGGAGTTTCTGCAAACGGGGCGGGCCCGGCAGCTTCCCCACCTCCTTCTCTCCGCCGTTCGGCGACCTTCCTCCCCTTGCGGATCTCCTCCTCCTGCCTCTCCCTTCACGGCCAGCCACGCTGCCAGCCGCAGGCAAAGCCCAGCACCCGCAGGGAGGCCGGCAGCACTCGGCAGAACCGAGCGGAGCGCTCGCTGTGTTTTCCTTTGGTGCCCGGCTTGGCGGGGCTGTCCCGGCGCTGAGCCGGGGGCGGCCGGGACTCGGAGCCCGCTCGGGGCGTAGCCCGGCCGCTCCGCCCCGGGGCGTGGAGGACGGGGAGGAGGAGTGGGGTGTCTCTGCCGTCCTTCCCCGCCCCGCGGGCTGACCCCGCGCGGGCAGGCAGGAGGCGGCGCGGCGGCGGGGACGTGCCCGGCGGGATGCGCGTTTAGCGGCGGCCCCGGCCGAGCGCAGGCCCCGCCGGCTGCACCTGGCGCCGGGGGAAGCGGCCGCGGAGCCCCGCGTCCTGCGCCCGACACTCGCCATGGAGAAGCCAGGGGAGGGCGAGCCGCTCTCCCACCCCCTCCAGCCTGAGCCCGAGCCGCAGTCGGCGCCGCCGGGGGAGAAGCGCTTCAGGTTGTGGTACGTGGGTTCGTCGTGCCTGGATAGGCGGACCACGCTGCCCATGCTGCCCTGGCTGGTGGCCGAGATCCGCCGCCGCGGCCAGCGGCAGGAGCCCGGCGGCGCCCCGGGCAGCGGCGTGCCGGCCCGCGAGGTGC